>NC_073230.2:153582500-154205833 GCF_029281585.2 Gorilla gorilla gorilla
TAACACAAGGAAAGACATACTAAAAATTTGCCTATACCCTTGCTAATTTCATATTACCAAATCACTCTGATTCTTCAGTGTTCTATCTTGGCTCAATCCAATATCTTATAAGTAGCTGTTGTTAATAGGTAATTTAACAATTTATCAGTTTATAAGGTTTTGCTCTTTCCTGGTCTGGTCCAACTATTGCACCTTTACCCTTGCTGCCTCAAAATCAAAGGTTTAGAGGGACATACCGGAAACACAATGTAAAGTATTTGATTATGTCGTTGACATTATGTCACACCGACAGTGATAGTAGCATTCATTCCCAGGGATGCTACATATCCAGTGCAAGGAACAACTGTCTTACCCCATAGGCCAAAGGCTTTACCTGTTGAGAAGCAGTAGCAGTGACCCAGTCCCAGTTCTAACAACATTCTTTTTATAGAAAACATGGACATTGATCCTAAAGCTGTCTCTCACTAGTTCTGCCATTCTGTTGAAGTCGCTTAGCTTTCTGGGCCTCAGTTCCCTCATCAAAAAATTGGGATAAAGAATATTGTTTAATTTCTTCTATTTTAAACTACAGTAGGCCCTTCATATCCACAGGGGATTGGCTCCAGGACCCTAGAGAACACCAAAGTCTGAGGATGCTTAAGTCCCTTAGTAGGCCCTGCATGTCCCAAGGTTCCCCATACACTGTTGGATGAATCCTTGGATACCAAGGGTTGACTGTATTTCATATTTTTTATTATATTTATATATTTTAACTCATATCCTATAAACCTACATTTATAGCAATCCCTTGATATTCTGTAATTTTTAAGGCATTAGCTAAATCCTGCAATTAGTTCCTTAACCCCCTAAATATTAAGGAAACAATTTTAAAACTCCCTTTCCTAAATCCATTGAAGACCCAACAGAATACAATAGTGAAAGAATATCAGGAGTTTGATAAGATAGCACAGTTTCTTCTAAAGTTCTCAGAAAATTAACATGGTGGTAAGCATAATAGATAGACTGAAGTAGGTGATTTTTAGCTTTGAATCAAAGAAGCACTGACTGACCCCGAAAAATGAAAAATAAAATATCAAGAGGAAAATCAGTAAGAGATATTCCTCATTCTGAGTTAATAGGAGTGAACCAGGCACAGACGAACTAAGACAAATAGGCAAAAGGGAAAGCACCAAGATGTTACAGCTACCTGAAAACGAGGACTTTATAAACTAAGGACTGTACACCAGTTGCCAGGCTCAACACTTTGTATCAAGAAATGTTGGCTAAACAATCCACTTTTTTATTTTAACAAAGTTTTGGTATTTTAAATTTCTTCACTTTACTAGATCCCCAGTTTCACCTTCATTGCAAACTCAGACCAGGTGGGGAGGGGGTGTATTTGAAAATGAAGATAACCACCTTTCAATTGTGAAAGAGCAGCGTAAAGCCTGTTTAAGTTGGAGATAATGGCTTATATGAATTGTGTGTAATGTTGCATTAACTTGTTGTAATTGTCATGGTTATTAAAACTATAGCCAAACACTCACCATGTGCTCTACAGGGCACATTAACTATATAAAAGACATCATCTGTGCCCTCTAGGAACTTAGCCTAAAAGTTCAAAGCAGTGAGTTTGATACTCGTTGATACGTGAAGAAAGTGGATTATACTGTATCAACCTAGAACTATGTAGTTCAAGAATTAGAAGATTCAGCTAAATCTTACTTTAAAAACTAAACCTCAACAAATATAATATAGTTTTTAAGGTTAAAATAAAGTGAAGATGGAAATATAAGAGAAATTCATCAAGAGGCATTAACTCAATTTTTTCCTCTATCCTTGACCCTCATTTTACTGCCTATAGATATAAAAAGGCTGGCTTCCCCTATTTTCTTATCTTGGATAGATGTGATCAGGCTGGCACTTCTGATTTTGGCAAGCCAGCAGCATTAAAGAAGGGGGGAGAGGAGTCACACCTAACCAGATCTTCAACTTGTTTTTGAGTCTGCTTGTCCCTGCCTCTCTCGCTGTTTCTTCTGCTCCTGAAAATATGATTAATATCTATGCATTTATAAAACTCTGCATTGTAAGCAAGGCTGTGGCTTTTCCATCCCAACGAGGTTGAGGTATGGAGTTAATGAGAAGTGAGACTGTGGGGAATGAACAGGAACATGCCAATGTTAAAGTAATTGAGCATGAATATCAAACACTGACTTGGGAACAGTCTTCATTTGCTGAGGGAAAGTCTGATCAGAAGATGGGATGTGCAGAGACCTGCGTTCACTGCCAGCCCCAGAATTTCCATATCATACAGGCTATACCTTATAAGCACAACACCTTTGTGTTTCCACCTAGAATCATGTTTCCTTTTTCTTCTTTCTTTTCATTTTCCTACCTTTTTCTCTTCCCTCCTTCCTGAGAAAGGTTCCTTCTCTTATGAATTTATCTCATCTCCCCCCAAGCCTCATGAAGAATTTAAAGTTTTGTGATTTCAATACCTTACGTTTCTTTTTAAAACAATGTGTACTTTGATAACGCCAGTTTAGAATTAAACGCAGATGATGGTGTTGTGGTTAGAAGAATTACCAATGCTACAATTTTTATTTGAAAAAGTTTTCATTGTCTTCCAAAACCACTGAGACCTTGAATTATTGGTTACTTTAATACACTCTCACGTGACTTATATCATTCCCAATTAGATTATTTATATGTTCTTAAGTGGCAAGGATCTTTGAAAGATGTGCCCAATATTGAGAAAATTAACACCTTTTCAAAAGATGTAGGTTATAATCAATCTCACGTTATAGGGAATAGTTTTATTCAAAACAGAGTAATAATAATTTCTTTTTTTTCTTTTTTTTTTTTTTTTGAGACGGAGTTTCACTCTTGTTGCCCAGGTTGGAGTGCAGTGGCGCAATCTTGGCTCACTGCAACCTCCGCCTCCCAGGTTCAAGCAATTCTCGTGCCTCAGCCTCCCGAGTAGCTGGGATTACAGGCGCCCACCACAACACCCGGCTAATTTTTTGTATTTTTAGTAGAGACAGAGTTTCACCATGTTGGCCAGGCTGGTCTTTAACTCCTGACCTCAGGTAGTAAAAATAATTTCAAGAAAACTAAATGTTAAAGAAAATTTTCTAACGTTAGTCCTAAATTCTTATGAATACACAATTATGCATTTTTACAAAAATTCATTTACAAAGATGATTTTAGCAGAGTTTACAAAGCAAAAAAATGCACACCCGAAATGTACATTAATTGGGAATTGGTTAAGTGAAATAAGGTACATTCATTAAATGAAGTTAAAATGATCCATAAGAAATATATAATAATTAATGAGGATATAGGCAACAATTATGTATTATTAAATGAGCATATATAAATTATAAGCTCTTTTTAAATATATATGTTTAAAGGATTAATTTTTACATAATGGTGATAAATTTCCCCAAGATTGTGTTCCAACTTGTCATTTTGTAAGTTTCCATTTTTTTTTCCTCATTAAACTTTTTTAATGGGTCTCAAAATTCTGTGACAAATTTTTGGTCAAGTTGTTTCCATTAAAAAGTACTGATTTTAAAAACTAGTAACTTAAAACTACCACAGGCAAAAAAGAAAATCAAGGCGGTCCACAAAACATTCTCCTTTCCTTCTGAAAATTTTACAATGCATTGTTATCATTAACCAGTCTTTTACTACTAAACGTAAATGGCCAATTGAAACAAACAGTTCTGACACCGTTCTTCCATCACTGATCAAGAGCAGGGTGGCAGGTATTAGGGATAACATTCATTTAGCTTTCTGAGCTTTCTGGGGAGACTTGGTGACCATGCCAGCTCCAGCAGCCTTCTTGTCCACTGCTTTGATGACACTCATGGCAACTGTCTGTCTCATAGCATGAAGAGCAAAGCGACCCAGAGGTGGATAGTCTGAGAAGCTCTCAACACACGTGGGCTTGCCAGGAACCATATCAACGATGTTAGCATCACTCGACTTCAAGAATTTAGGGCCATCTCCTAGCTTTTTACCAGAACAGAGATCAATCTTTTCCTTCAGCTCAGCAAACTTGCCTGCAATGTGAGCCGTGTGGCAATCCAGTACAGGGGCATAGGCAGCACTGATTTGGCCTGGATGGTTCTAGATAATCACCTGAGCAATGAAGCCAGCTGCTTCCATTGGTGAGTCATTTTTGCTGTCACCAGCAATGTTGCCTTGATGAACATCCTTGAGAGACACATTCTGTACACTGAAGCCCACACTGTCCCCAGGAAAAACTTCACTCAAAGCTTCATGGTGCATTTCAACAGACTTTACTTCAGTTGTAACGGTGACTGGAGCAAAGGTGACCACCGTACCAGGTTTGAGAATGCCAGTCTCCACTCGGCCAATAGAAACAGTACCAATACCACCAATTTTGTAGACCCCCTGGAGGGGCAGGTGAAGGGGCTTGTCAGTTGGACGAGTTGGTGGTAGGATGCAATCCAGAACCTCAAACAGCGTGGTTCCACTGGCATTGCCATCCTTACTGGTGACTTTCCATCCCTTGAACCAAGGCATGTTAGCACTTGGCTCCAGCATGTTGTCACCATTCCAACTAGAAATTGGCACAAATTCTACTGTGTCAGGGTTGTAGCCAATTTTCTTAATGTAAGTGCTGACTTCCTTAATGATTTCCTCATATCTCTTCTGGCTGTAGGGTGGCTCAGTGGAATCCATTTTGTTAATACCAACAATTAGTTGTTTCACACCCAGTGTGTAAGCCAGAAGGGCATGCTCTCGGGTCTGCCCATTCCGGGAGATAACAGCTTCAAATTCACCAACACTAGCAGCAACAATCAGGACAGTACAGTCAGCCTGTGATGTCCCTGTAATCATGTTTTTGATGAAGTCTCTGTGTCCTGCGACATCAATGATAGTCATATAGTACTTGCTGGTCTCAAATTTCCACAAGGAGATATCAACGGTGATACGACGTTCATGCTGAGCTTTCAGTTTATCCAAGACCCAGGCACAACTTGAACGAGTCCTTTCCCATCTCAGCAGCCTCCTTCTCAAATTTTTCAATGGTTCTTTTGTCAATGCCAACGCAGTTGTAGATCAGATGGCCAGTAGTGGTGGACTTGCCCGAATCTACGTGTCCAATGACGATAATGTTGACGTGAGTCTTTTCCTTTTCCATGTTGGCTTTTAGGGGTAGTTTTCATGACACCTGTGTTCTGCTGGCAAACCCTTTGTGAAAAAGTGTAAGTTTCCATTTTGAATGTATGTTACAATTGCTAAAATAAAAAAAACTATAAAAAGTAACCAACCAATGAGTTTATCAATCTCTTTTCCTATACACCATGACAATTGGAAACATAGAAAAAGCAACCATATGAGAAAGATCTTGAACAAAAAAAGTGTTTATAATTTACCTTAGTAGCGTAGTATTCTCTGACTTCAGGCCTAATAGAATCAAAGTCTCCATTGATGAATTCAGGCAAAAAGCTGAAAGAAACAGTAAGTAAAGTAAGTCAACTAGTTATTTCTATTTATTTTTGAAACTTTAAAACTGTGGCCAAGTGCAGTGGCTTACAACTGTAATCCCAACACTGAGAGGTTGAAGCAGGAGGACTGCTTGAGGCCAGGAGTTCAAGACCAGCCTGGGCAACATGGCAAGACCCTATCTCTACAAAACAATTAAAAAATTAGCCGGGCATGATGGTGCACACCTGTAGTCTCAGCTACTTGGGAGGCTACACTGGGAGGATCACTTGAGCCCAGGAGTTCGAGCATATAGTAATCCATGACAGCATAACTCCAGCCTGGGTGACAGAGCAAGACTCCATCTCTAATTTAAAAAATAAAAAATAAAACTGTGATTATAAGGACCAAAGAGAAATGTAATGTACTCAGAACAAAACCAAAAACACAGAAACTATTTTTAGAGAGAATAGGATGTTATACCACATGCTCTTGGTTTCAATGACTGAGGCAAACAACAGGTATCCAACCAATTCATCAACTCAGTCACAATGTCAGAGAATACTTCTTTTTAAACAAATCAATAAAAATTAAAGATTATTGGTTTAAAAAATCCTAATAGAAATACTCATCATCTTTGCATATAACCTTGTACATATATATAAGGTTTTACATTATGGTACCCCCACACAAATTCATAAATTTCAACAGATATGAATAGAACAAATGATCATGAGGATTCTTTGAAATCTGTCCCAAGCAAGAGTCAGTTCAAAGACATTTTCCAAATATTCTATTGACATATGTCTAGACACAGGAATCTTTTAGGTAAGTCTGAAATACTACAAGAGTCAAGGTTATTAAATATAGAGAGAGATTTCCAAATGTGGTTGCTTCTAATAATATTACTACTGCCTTTAGTTTTTTCCCTGCTATATTTTTAAGTCAGTTTAGAAAGCATACCTTACTCCATCTATTATATATAAACCATCATTTGCTATTTTTACATAAAACATTTACATGACCTGGTAGAGTTTCTTCCCACTTAAAACACCTAATTGTAGAGAAATAAAACATCCCTGGATTTCTCAGTACTATGCAGAAATCCTTAGCCTGCTGAGCCTCAGAAATGTATATGATACAAAGAAGGGAATGGTTGCTTTCACTTCCTGTAATAAAAATATTCCACCCTTCACATGCCATGAGAATTAAAACTGCAAACATTTATCTAGTTAATTGCTTTGATTCAAAATACTAAAACTTCTTAGGTCTTCTCAAGAGGGCCAAATTGTTATCTGATGAACTAGGTCCCTAGCTAAAGAAGACTGGGGTGTTATATTTCTGGGTATTACATGTCAAAAAAGGTGAAGCCCCAGAACTTGGAGAAAACTCTATGTCATAACAAGAGGTGACAGCGTGCTGGCAGCCCTCGCTTGCTCTCGGCACCTCCTCGGCCTTGGCGCCCACTCTGGCTGCACTGGAGGAGCCCTTCAGCCTGCCGCTGCACTGTGGGAGCCCCTCTCTGGGCTGGCCGAGGCCAGAGCTGGCTCCCTCAGCTTGCGGGGAGGTGTGGAGGGAGAGGCGAGGACGGGAACTGGGGCTGCACGTGGTGCTTGCGGGCCAGCGCAAGTTCCGGGTGGGCGTGGGCTCAGCGGGCCCCGCATTTGGAGTGGCCGGCTGGTGCCGCTGGCCTCAGGTAGTGAGGGGCTTAGCAACCAGGCCAGCAGCTGCGGAGGGTGTGCCAGGTCCCCCAGCAGTGCTGGCCCACCAACGCTGCTCTTGAATTATCACCAGGCCTCAGCTGCCTCCCCACAGGGCAGGGCTCAGGACCTGCAGCCCACCATGCCTGAGCCCCCCACCGCCACCTGCCATGGGCACCTGCGTGGCCCGAGCCTCCCCAACAAGCGCCACCCCCTGTTCTGCGGTGCTCAGTCCCATCAACTGCCCAAGGGCTGAGGAGTGGGGCGCATGGCAAAGGACTGGCAGGCAGCTCCACCTGCAGCCCCGGTGCGGGATCCACTAGGTGAAGCCAGCTGGGCTCCTGAGTCTAGTGGGGACTTGGAGCACCTTTATGTCTGGCTGGGGGATTGTGAATACACCAGTCAGCACTCTGTGTCTAGCTCAAGGTTTGTAAATGCACTAATCAGCACTCTGTATCTAGCTAATCTGGTGGGGACTTGGAGAACCTTTATGTCTAGCTAAGGGATTTTAAATACACCAATCAGCACTCTGTGTCTAGCTCAAGGTTTGTAAACACACCAATCAGCACTCTGTGTCTAGCTCAAGGTTTGTAAACACGCCAATCAGCACTCTGTGTCTAGCTCAAGGTTTGTAAATGCACCAGTCAGTGCTCTGTATCTAGCTAATCTAGTGGGGATGTGGAGAACCTTTATGTCTAGCTAAGGGATTGTAAATACAGCAATCAGCACTCTGTGTCTAGCTCAAGGTTTGTAAATGCACCAATCAGCACCCTGTCAAAACAGACCAATCAGCTCTCTGTAAAACAGACCAATCAGCTCTCTGTAAAATGGACCAATCAGCAGGATGTGGGTGGGGCCAGATAAGGGAATAAAAGCAGGCTGCCTGAGTTAGCAGTGGCAACCTGCTAGGGTACCCTTCCACACTGTGGAAGCTTTGTTCTTTCACTCTTTGCAATAAATCTTGCTGCTGCTCCCTCTTTGCGTCCGCACTGCCTTTACGAGCTGTAGCACTGCCTTTACGAGCTGTAACACTCACCGCAAAGGTCTGCAGCTTCACTTCCGAAGCCAGCGAGACCACGAACCCACTGGGAGGAATGAGCAACTCCCGACGGGAGGAACGAACAACTCCAGACGCACCGCCTTAAGAGTTGTAACACTCACCACAAAGGTCTGCAGCCTCATTCCTGAAGCCAGCGAGACCACGAACCCATCAGAAGGAAGAAACTCCGAACACATCCAAACATCAGAAGGAACAAACTCCAGATGTGCCAACTTTAAGAACTGTAACACTCACTGCAAGGGTCCGCAGCTTCATTATTGAAGTCAGTGAGACCAAGAACCCACCAATTCCAGACACAGTAATATATAAAACACAGGGGGTTATCTGGCTCCTGGAGACATTTTATTAATATACCAAAGGGGTTAGGATTCACGTCCAGAAAATTTCTATGGAGACCCTTTCACGAGGGGAGAAACACAGCTGTATTTTCTACTTAATAATAAGAAAAATAAAAAACAAAAATATGTTGCCTTATCCTTCACCTATGGGTGTGCAACTACCAGCAGAAGACAATGGACCTGGCTCTCACTGCTTGGGCAAAGGGGTAACAAACTAGGGCAAAGGGGACTAATGTTATGACACATCTCTCTCAGAAAATCTGATGTGTGAGTTTGGAATAAAATTAATAGAGACAAAATTTGGAGAAAAAAATACTAACCCTGTCCTTTAGCACATTTCTTTTTGTAAGGTTCTTGACTCAATTGGAAATATTATTTCTGAGGTCAAACCTAATCTAACTGATCTGTGTTGGGCCACCTCTTCTTTGAGTTACCACAAAGATCTGTACCATATAAACTCCTTAGCTCGGATGAGCTAGGCTCAACAATTTTTTTATTAGTCAATTAATTCCACAAATATTCACTGAACACCAACTATATGCAAAAGACTACAGCTAATTTCAGAAAAAAAGTAGAACTGGAAAGTAAATGTAAGTACTTATGTGTTCAAATCACATCTGGTTTCAACATCTTCCCATAAGCTTTCTTCCTGGAAACTTCCCTGCACACCGTATCTATTACTTTCAATTTCATTTTATACCTATTTAGGTAAATAATTTATACCTTACCCCTGTTAGGACCAAAAATAGACTATTAAGTTTTTTTCTCTTTTTCTTGTTGTATAAATTCATTCATTTTCAAAGTTTCTTCACAATGTTTCCACCCATCTCCATATAACAGCGTGCAAATTAATGCTCAGATGAATCACAGAATATTAGGGCTGGAAGGAATAAAAGAAATTACCCTTCTAATATCCTCATTATCCTTTCTGAAGAACTGAGATCCAAGACATCAAGGGCATTTTGTCTGTAAAGCCAATATCCAATATATTTCACCAAATAAAGCAACCATTTAAAATTAGGACTCTGGGTCTCTGCTGGTTCAAGCAACATCCTGGGAAGACCGACTTTATGTTGCTCTCCAAATTTTAGTCTGTCAGATCTCTAGAACCAATTTGGCAGTTTCCAAATAGCATATTGATTTTGTCAATAAATAAAAATGAAAAATAAAAGCTGATACACACAGGCGACTGAGCATCTATCCCCTTAGGGACAATTCATCCTAAAGACAATTAGATCTCCCTATATCTTACACTGTGAATAATGAAAGAAAGCATTCATGCAAATTCACTTATATTTTAGTGGAAAATATTAACAGGAAAACAAACTTATATAGGTAGTAGATACCTAACTTCTGTTAACTTTTAATATAATTTTCTCCAATGTAACATGTATGCTTTCAAATTGAATCAGGATGCTTACTTCTAAGAAGACCCATGCCAAAAATACACCTGGCATTCATGCTGAGATGACTAAAATAATTATAACTTTTGGTCATATAATGCACTCGTTTTTGAAACTTGCTGAAATGTACTTTTTGACGCTGCAATTAAAAGCCCATCTCACTTTTCCTGAGGTGCCTGTTGCCATGGTGCCTGGGCATTCTGAAGAGGTACTTACTGAGGATGACACTTCACAGATGTAGAAGAGCTATGTTATGATATAAATGACAGTTTACACAAGCAGATTATTTTCAGAACTCTTTGGGGACTGATTACACGTAGCAACTGACTGTGGGTATGTGGATTTGTGTGGCCACTGACCATGTTTCTACCTACTGTCGACTTAGACACACCGATCTATCTTTTCTTTGCTATCCTCAATCTATGGGCACTGACTCGTTAGTACTGAAAGGTGTCCCAAACTCTCCACAAATGGCCCAGACTCCTTACACGTTTTCATTTTAACTCTTTCCATACTGGTCACTCATTCATGATAAATAAGAGTCCAAAAAGTACTGAGATCAATTAGTGAACTTAAGATCCATCACACGTAATAATCAAGGAGGCTGATAAACATAGGAAATATTCTAAATACAATGGAGTAGACAGAATATAACTACTGCATTTACAGGGCCTTTCCTGATACCACTAAAGGAAACTGTCCCTCCATAAAGCCGGTTTTTTTTGTTTTGTTTTGCCCCCAGGAAAGACACACTTATTCCCTTAAAACTTGAATGGCACTAAAAAATCTCTTACTTTCCATTTCATTTTAAGCAAGTTGTTTGTCTTTTAGCTACTAATAGATGGTAAGGCCTCTGAAGCAGGATGTGTCTCTGATTGATCTTGGTACGCCCCAAAGGATGAAGGGCACTGACGCTGAAAATGATATAATAAGATGACAAGGTAGAGAAGGAGAACGAAGGGAAGAGGGAGAAAATGGGGGGCGGGGGGGGGCGAAAGGGAGAGAAGAGGAAGTAGGAGGAACAAGGAGAAAAGGAAAGAAGGGTGAAGAGGGGGAAAAGAGTGAAGTGGGGGAAGAGGAGATAGGAGAAGGTGGAAAATGGTACAAAGAGAAAAGCCAGGAGAGGAAAGAAAGGGCAAGAGGGGAGTAGAAAAGAAGAATGAGGAAAGAAACAGTTATTAGGCACTTATGATTACAACTGCCCCTCCCCCCACTTTCTAGCTTGTGCAGATTATTTAAGCTTTTTCTGAACCTCATGTCTCCATGTATAAAATGAGGATAATTTAGAGTGCTTGTGAGGATTAGGAGTTAATATATATAAAGCACTTGGAAAATGCCTGGCACACAGTAAGCACAGTTTAAGCTATTCAGTTCAAATAAAAATTATTGCAAGTGAAGTTAAGTAGCTTGCCCTAGATTATAAGGCTAATAAGAGATAGAGCCAGAACTCAAACCCAGGCAGTTCACTTTTTGTTCTTTAATGGCTAAGTATACAGCCTCCCACATATATGCATTTACGAAACAGAACAATGATGTTTTTGGTAGAGAACGTTCTCTGCATAAATGTACTCTTTCCTGCTGATTTTATTAATCACTACTAATTTGGTCAGCCTATATAGTTTATAAAGGTTTCCCTGAGGCACAAGAGAAAAAGGATTTGTGCTAGTGGTACCAGAAGGAAGGACAGGATCTTGAGGACAGACTACGTTAGGAGAAGAAATTTGGGAATATTGTTGAAGAAGAGCATGAATACAGATATAGAAAGAAAGTAATATTCAGTCTGATAAAAGAAGGAATGAATCATTTAAAGATTTGTGCTAACATTCTCTGTAAAATCATATAAATTTGGTGGGGGGGAACAAGAGTGACACAAAATATAATACACAAAAATGTTACCACATTTTGACTATGTTTATAAACACAATCAGTTCAACTGCTTGCAATAAATAAGTCTCTAAATATAATAATAGTGCCAAAAGATATTTAAATATTTGTGTAAATTTGGGTAAGACACAGAAAACACAACAATAAATAAGTTGACAGATTATGTAAAAATGTAACAATATGTTAATAAAAAGGTCAAATTATAACTTTTACATATGCTAAATATATAACTCATAAGAATTGCTGTCCCCAACACACGAAGAGCACCCCAAAGTGGTAAAGGAAAAAGATACAAATAGAAAAAGTGCCAAAGCCTATTCACACAAGCAGTAAGTATATGAAAACATGGTAAATCTAAAATAATTATCAAGGAAATAAATTTTGAAGCAAAAATTGAGTACTTTCTTTTACACAAAAACTCAAAAATTAAGAAAAGTGAAGTGGGTATTGAAAAGGCTGAGCGAAAATAGGCGCAAACACAAGACTAGTGAAGTCGTGACTAGGATACTGCCTGCAAACAGGCAATCCCACTTTGGGAATCCATCCTGGCTTTTTTGTTTGTTTTTGTTTTGTTTTAACAGTACCTAGGATATCTGCACAATAAAGCAAGGGAAATAACAAGGAGAGAAAAAAATGGAATGTTCAACAATATAGGGAAGGTGGAATAAAACATAACGTAACCTGTTAGGGAAAGTAGGCAGCTTTTAGATGAGCTAACCACTGTCTACTGTTCTAGAGGGAATGCCCATCACATGTTACTAAGTAAAAAAAGCCTAAATATATTTGTGCATTTTTGTATAGACACAAAGGAAGTTATGGAAGTGAATGATTCAAGCTATTCACACTGATTATCTCAGGGGATGGGATTAATTTTTCTTTGAAAAATTTTATAATGCATACCTTAATTTAATAAGTTAAAAGAAAATTAATAATGCCACTTGTGAAAGGAAATAAAAATGTGAAGGAAAATGAAAAATTAACTGAAAACGCTTAGACTCTGATTATAAGAACATTAAATAGTACTTAGCAGCTACTGAGGTTGTTATAAATGACTTTAGTTAAGTTACCCAGAGAAGACAGTGTTTTATCTCTTAGAATAATTGATCGCATCGTCTCAAACTGTCTAGCCCAGGATTCATCACAAGGCAGAAAATAACATTGTTTCCCAAAATAATTATTTAAAGATGTCTTTATATGCTAACGACATCCAGAGGGAAAAAACAGTAACAAAAACATTAACAAATGAAATATAGATAGAATCTCCATATCACCTAGTTAAAATAATGATTGGGGAACAGAATGAGGATAGATCAATGACAAGAAAAAATATATAATTTTGCAGAAGGCCTCTTCATTGAGACAAAGAGGGAAACACAGAAAAAGCTGCCAAAAAGAAGACTTGAGGGCTCTTACCCTAGAGAAAACCTTCCAGGACACATTTTTTTGAATATTTGTTCTATGCCAGTCTCTGTATTTTATTCATACATTTTATGTTTATTAATCAATATAATTTTAGCTAATTTCCATAACATTCCCATGAGGCTGATGTTTATTATCTGAATTTTATGGTAGAAAGCCCGGACTGAGTGATATGAAGCCACCTGCATTTGTGTCACAGAGATTCAAAAGATCTTCTCTCCTCCTCCTCCTGCTTTCTTCATTGAACAATATATGCCCTTGACCAGCATAGAGAAATAATCCTGCTCCACCTTCTTCACAGGATGCAGTTCCACTTTTTCGAAAATCCTGGCCCTTGTCTGTAATCTGCTTTGCTTGCATGCCCAACAGAGGTGCACAGTCATCAAGCCGCGGCAAGAGGGCAATGCAAAGTTGCTCCACAGCACAAGTGACAGGTCCCCAAGCACACTCTCTCGTGAAGCTAGGTTCGTGGTTTGTTTTTATGAATGGAGAAGTGGGGAAGGGAGGCACCATCACAAAATCACATGAGGCTTCTAGACAGCATATTTCATTCCAGTTAGTAAACAAACAAATTTAATATTCAATTCCATAACTGAGCAATCAGCATAAGCAATGTAAATTTTATGGGTTAGTAGGAAATTAAAACATACAGACTGCTACTTCCACCCCTGCAATGGGAATTAACCTCTCACTGCAGCCACTTAGAAAAGCCACACAAAAGAAGCAGAAATTCAGACAGTGGAAAAATGACAGCTCTGGGCAGTGATTACTGTATGATTCTATAATGGTGGATACATGTCACACATTTGTCCAAATCTATGCAATGAAAAACACCAATTGTGAACCCTAACATAAACTACAGACTTTGGGTGACAATAATGTGTCAATGTTGGTTCCTCAATTGTAAAAAAAAATTCTATCACTCTGGTGAGGGATGTTGATAATGGGGAAACTAGCAATGTGTGGGGATATGTGGTCTCTTGGCTGTCTTTGTATCCTTCCCTCAATTTTCCTGTGAACCTAAAAACTGCTCTTAAAAAATAGTCTTAACAGAATGGGCAATGGATCTGAATAGAGGAGAAAACAATCTGGCAATAAATGATTAAACATAGAGTTACAATAAAAATACATGGCAATTTTATTCCTAGGTGTATACTAGATATAGAGAGAAATGAAAACATGTGCATACAAAATCTTATACACTACAACTTGGATGAACCTTGAAAACATTATGCCAAGTGAAAGAAGCCAGGCACAAAAGTCCACATAACATATGATTCCTTCCATTTGCAAATACCAAAGAGGAAAACCTAAAGGGACAAAAAGTAGATTAGTGGTTGTCAGCGCTGGGGGAAAGAAAGAGGATGATAGTCGAAGGGTACAGGTTTCTTTCTGAGGTGGTAAAAACGTTCAGAATTGGCAGCAATGAAAGAGAGTTCCTGTTGCTCCGCATGCTTGCCACTACCGAAAATGGAGATGGTTGCAGCTATCTATGAACACTAAAACCTCTGGACTGTAGACTTTAAATGGGTAAATTATTTAGAACATGGCTAGATCTGAATAAAGCTGTTAAAAAGTAGTAAGGAAAACGTTATCAGACAGCTTCATCTAACTGGTATTTCTAGAATATTCCAGCCACCACCAACAGATATATACATTCTCTTTAACTTGCACATGAAACATTCTTCAAATTAGACACTATTCTAGGCCAGGGAGCAACATTTTAAAAAATTTTTTTGAAACGGAATTTCACTCTTGCTGCCCAGGCTGGAGTGCAATGGTGTGATCTCGGCTCGCAGCAACCTCTGCCTCCCAGGTTCAAGCGATTCTCCTGCCTCAGCCTTCCGAGTAGTGGGGATCACAGGCATGTGCCACCACACACGGCTAATTTTTGTATTTTTAGTAGAGACAGGGTCCATGTTGGTCAGGCTGGTTTCCAACTCCTGACCTCAGACCCGCCTCAGCCTCCCACAGTGCTGGGATTACAGGCATAAGCCACCGCACCAGGCCTTATAATTTTTTTCTTAAAGAGCAAGACAGTCAATATTTTAGGCTCTATGGGCTATAAGGTCTCTGTCACAACTACTTAACTCTGCCATGGCAGCATGATAGCAGCCGTAGAAAATAAGAAGAGTAGTTTGCCAACCCCTGTTTTAGGCCATAAAACAAGATTCAATCGATTTAAGAGGGTTGAAATCATAACAAGTATATTCTCTAACACATACCTTTCTCTCTTTTCTCCCTTCTTCAAAGTAATCAACTGTAATTAGTACTCTCTAGAATGGACTATGACTGCTATCAGAATTAGTTGAGGCTTTAAAACCTCCATTTATATAAAGCAGGCCTGTATTAGTCCATTCTCACACTGCTATGAAGAAATATCCGAGACTGGGTAATTTATAAAGGAAAGAGGTTTAATTGACTCACAGTTCCGTATTGCTGGAGAGTCCTCAGGAAACTTACAATCATGGCAGAAGGCAAAGGAGAAACAGGCACCTTCTTCACAGGGTGGCAGGATGGAGTTAGAACAAGCAAGGGAAATGACAGATGCTTATTCAACCATCAGATCCCGTGAGACTCACTCAGTATCACAGGAACAGCACGGGGGAACTGCCCCCACGGTCCAATTACCTCCTCCTGGTCCCACCCTTGACACGTGGGGATTATGGGGATTACAACTCGAGGTGAGATTTGCATAATGACACAGAGCCAAACAGTATCAAGATCCTTGAATAACGTCCTTTCATTCAAGGTCATTTCCTTATAAGGTTGATGAGGAAAAAACCTGGCTAGGGCCATTAAATGTATAGGGTCTGCATGATCTCACCACGTCTATGTGGGCTTTCTCTAGGTACTCTGGTTTCTACCTACATCCCAAAGATGTGCACTTTCGGTGAACTGGCTGTCTACACAGTCCCACTGTGAGAGAGAGTGTGTGTGTGTGTGTGTGTGTGTGTGTGTGTGTGTGTGTGTGTAAGTGTGCCTCAGAGTAGAATGTGTCCTGTCCTGGATCAGTTCCCTCTTTGTCCCCTGAGCTGCCCAGAAAAGCTCCAACTGCCCATCACCCTGAACTGAAATCAGCTGGTAAATAATTATCTCGCTTGTTGCTTTCATTGATCTTTCTTCACTTGATCTTAGCTAAAAGGCTGAGAAGTGATTTGTATTGATTTTTCTTAAATGTACATATAGCTCATATTTATTTCAGTGTTAAATATTAGAAGTGTTTGGTCTTTATTCAGAAGTTTGGTGATGTTTTTGTGACAAGAAATATGCTGTAGGAACTTAACTCTTGCTGATACCAATTAGCCTAGGGTAAAATGGGTTTTCTTTTATGTCATTTTGGTTAAAATCAGTTTCTAAAAAACTATCAACAATGTTAAGGATTTACTGTACACAATAATACTGATATTAATTGAAACCAATTACATTAAAGCAAGTTAAAAATTTTAATTTTCCTACTCATATTGTATCCTACTTATTTACACTAGTTTAAGTTGTCGCACTAGATTATATATTTAGTTAGATCTTATATTTAGTATTTATTCATAATTATACTTAATGAATATACAGCTAATTTTGAAATATTTTATAGTTCAGGCACATACAAATTTTGAAAAAGATACATTTTAAAAAGTCACTTTATCATTGCCTTACATTATAATTTCAAATTTTAATCAGTACCTAAAATGTGACATGAAGATTATTCTTAATATAAAACAGTAATTTCATAATCACAAATTTAATTGAAAAATTTAATATTCAGTGTAACATTTGCTAAGATACTATTATACTAGGCTTAGTATTATTTATCAGAAATGATTTCACTGTATCTCCAATGCTAGCAGTTTAGTATTATACATTTAGGTGGTAGAATGTGTTGTCAGTAACTTTCACGACTCATGATGACAGATTTTCCCTATAGGAAAGAAAATATCTTGTCTGCTTTTATGGCTTTGCTAGGATTTCAAGGTTCAGAAAACTCTATATAAGTGACCAGCAGCTTCTGGAAATGAGATTATGTCCAGTCTAGAGAACCAGTTTACATTTTTAATGACCTGTCTAGTTGGAGAAAAGGAAGGATGAGATATAAGGAAGAAAAAGGTAAAGTCAATAGCAAACCTAAAGTAAAAAAGGTTTTTGATGAAAAGCAGTTTAAAATTTACTATCAACTTTTTGCCCAAAATGTACTGTCTCCTTTGCTCTAGAAAAAGAAAGATGAAATCGCTAAGAAGAGAGGACAAAGGAAATAAAACTTATAGAATATTAACAATACATACATGAAGAGCAAAAACTGTGCCCACATAATTGTATACAATTGAATTAGGTACTACATATGAGATACAATAAACAATACATTAATTTTTATGTACTACATATAACCTAGCAAATTTTCTCTGAGGTGATTAATACGGCAAGAACTAAATAGGAGTTTCTGTGAAGATAGTTTCTGTACTAAATCACATGTGTTACATGATGTGATTCCAAAAAGCAAAATTTATAATTACACTGAAGCACATAGACTATAGTCATTTTATTCTCTTTCATCGTTCCTGAAAGATGCTGAGAAAAAGAAAAGTGGGTTGCCATTTACTTAATTAAGGCTTATTGCTGCCCATCTAAACACACGGCAAGCAGAATGATTTAATATAAAACTCTTCTAACAAGCCACCACCATCTATTCCTATAAGATAGGCAAGTCACTATGGCATTCTATAAGCTGATTCAATCAACCTTTCTAATCATATTTCTCAACATTCTCTTGTGTAAACAGTATACAATCTTAATTTTAAAATAAAAAAACCAATATGTGAGTCTTGTAAATAACAAGCATAAGAACAATATTTTAGACAGAGTTTGAGATTGTAGAATATTTCAGGGTCCAAGTTCAGCTAAAAGTTGCAAATGCAGAAGGAGAGCTCAGGAGAGGCCAGAGCCAAAACTACACACTGGTGAATCCTCCATCTATAGGATACTTAAACAAATTCATCAAATACTTATTAAATATATATTTTATATATACTAGACTACTGATACAATAGTTGTCACAGTCCCAACAGGTTTGAAGTCTAAGAGTAGGGATAGACAAGCCAGGCCATCATAGAACTGACACTACAAGTAATTGACAGAGTGCTACAGTGGCACACAAGAAGTGCCAGGCTTGGGGGAGCAAGCTAGTAAGAGAAAAGGAAGGAAAGGCTTCCTAGTAATTGATAGGACAAGAAAAGTCCAAATAAATAAATGAAGCCATGGCAAGAGGGTGAGAGAGAAAAATAATACCCACATTCAGGGAATAGAAAGAAAAGTAGGAAGACAAAAGTGTTTGTAAAAGAAATGGTATGAAATGAGCGAGGAGCAAGGAAGACCATGAAGGCCACTTCATTTCTTAGCTCACAGTTTGCTATGTTCTGAATATTTATGCCTCCCCCCGCCAAAATTCATATGTTGAAACCTAATTCTCAATGTGATGGTATCAAGAGGTGAGGCCTTTGGGAGAGGATTAGGTGAGATTAGTGTCTTTATAAAAGAGGCCTGAGGCTGTCTGCCCCTTCCACTATGTGGGGACAAAGTGAGAAGATACCATTTATGAACCAGAAAACAGTCCCCCACCAGACACAGAAGCTGCTAGTGCGATGATCTTGGACACTGCAGCCTCCAGAACTGTGAGAAATAAGCTTCTGTTGTTTATAAACCACACTGTTTATAATATTTTGTTACAACATCCCAATCACTTAAGGTCAGTATTGTTATGTGTGAATTTGATCCTGTCATTATGATGCTAGCTGGTTATTCTACAGACATATTTACGTGGTTGCTTCATAGTGTCACTGGTCTGTACTTCAATGTGTTTTTGTAGTGGCTGGTAATGCCACTACAAATATTTCAGGGTCCTGAAAAGGACCATATTTAGTGCTTGCTTCAAGAGCTCTTGCAAGGCCTGGTGGTGACGAATTCCCTCAGCATTTGCCTATTTGAAAAGGATTTTATTTCTCCATCGCTTATGAAGCTTAGTTTGGCCAGATATGAAATCCTGGGTTGGAAATTCTTTTCTTTAAGAATGTTGAATATTGGCCCCCAATCTCTTCTGGCTTGCAGAGTTTCTGCTGAAAGGTCTGCTGTTAGCCTGACGGGCTTCCCTTTGTAGGCGGTATGGCCTTTCTCTCTGGCTGCCCTAAACATTTTTTCTTTCATTCTGATGGTGGAGAATCTGATGATTATGCATCTTGCGGTAGATCTTCCCATGGAGCACCTTATTGGGATTCTCTGCATTTCAAGAATTTGAATGTTGGTCTATCTTGCTAGTTTGGGAAGTTCTCCTGGATGATATCCTGAAGTGTGTTTTCCAACTTGGTTCCATTCTCCCTGTCTCTTTTGGGTACCTTAGCCATGGGTTCAGTTTCTTTACATAATCCCATATTTCTCAGAGGTTTCGTTCATTCCTTTCATTCTTTTTTCTCTATTCTTGTCTGCCTATCTTATTTAAGTAAGATAGCCTTCAAGTTCTGAAATTCTTTCCTCTGCTTGGTGTATTCCACTATTGATACTTGTGATTACATTGTGAATTTCTCACGTGTTTTTCAGCCCCATCAGGTTGGTTATGTTTCTCTCTAAACTGGCTATCAGCTACTGTATTGTTTTTATCATAATTCTTAGCTTCTTTACATTGGGTTACAACATGCTCCTTTAGCTCGGTGAAGTTCATTATTACCCACCTTCTGAAGCCTAGTTCTGTCAACTCAGCCATCTCAGCCTCAGCTCAGTTCTGTGCCCTTGTTAGAGGGGTGTTGCAGTTATTTGGAAGAAACGAGGCACTATGGCTTTCTGAGTTTTCAGCAATGTAAGTGGGCTGAATGCCCCAATTAAAAGACACAGAATGGCAAGCTGGACAAAGAGCCAAGAAACAGTGGTATGCTATCTTTAAGAGACCCATCTCATGGGCAAAGACACACATAGACTCAAAATAAAGGGATGAAGGAAAATTCACCAAGCAAGTGAAAAACAGAAAAAAAAAAAACAGTGGTTGTAATAGCTGGAAAACCCCATTGTCTCAGCCCAAAAGCTTCTTAAGCTGATAAGCAACTTCAGTAAAGTCTCAGGCAAAAATTGCTAGCATTCCTATAAACCAATAACAGCAAGCAGACAAGCAAATCATCAATAAGCTGCCATTCACAACTGCTCATAAGAGTGAACAGACAACCTACAGGAGAGAATTTTTGCAATCGATTCATCTGACAAAGGTCTAATATCCAGAGTCTGCAAAGAACTTAAACAAATTTACAAGAAAAAAAACAACAACCCCATTAAAAAGTGGGCAAAGTACATCAACAGACACTTCTCAAAACAAGACATACATATGGCCAACAAACACATGAAAAAGAGCTCAACATCACTGGTCATTAGAGAAATGCAAATCAAAACCACAGAGATACCATCTTACCATCTCGTGCCAGTCAGAATGACTATTACTAAAAAGTGAAAAAACAACAGATGCTCATGAGGTCAAGGAGAAAAAGGAATGCACTGTTGGTGGGTATGTAAATTAGTTCAACCATTGTGGAAGACAGTGTGGCCATACTTCAAAGACCTAGAGGAAGAAATACCATTTGACCTAGCAATCCCATTATTAGGTATATATCCAAAGACATATAAATGGTTCTATTATAAAGATACATGCACACATATGTTCACTGCAGCACTATTTACAATAGCAAAGACATGGAATCAACCTAAATGCCCATCAATGATAGACTGGATAAAGAAAATGTGGTACATATACACCATGGAATACTATGCAGCCATAAAAAGGAACGAGATCATGTCCTCATGTCCTTTGCAGGGACATGGATGGGGTTGGAAACCATTATCCTCAGCAAACTAACACAGGAACAGAAAATCAAACGCCGCACGCTCTCACTTTTAAGTGGGAGCTGAGTGATGAGAACATATGGACACATGGTGGGGAACAACACACACTGGAGCCTGTTGTTGGGGGGAGGGGAGGGAGAGCATCAGGAAGAATAGCTAACGGATGCTGGGCTTAATACCTAGGTGATGGGATGATCTGTGCAGCAAACCGCCATGGCACACGTTTACCTATATAACAAACCTGCACATCCTGCACATGAATCCCTGAACTTAAAATAAAAGTTGAAGAAAAAAAAAATAACAGCCCAATGAGACTAAGACATAGCTGACTTCTCATTCAATCACTTGTATTTACATGTGGCTAGCCATGCTACAATTTTTAAAGAGTGAGTGACTTTGCAGGATCTCTTAGCCCCAAAATAGAGCTTTGTATAATATTAATGTATTCAATAAAAGTTGTACAACTAAACATTTCCTCTGGCTCTGAACATCAGGTCACTTCCTCTTTAGTCATTTGTTGTAATTATTTGTTTTCCAAAAGAGGCCAGAAGGGGTGAGAAGAATGAAAGGTTATTTGAATAGAAACTAACCTATGGAGTTATTTTCCTAGAAGGACATGGTAGCAGCAGTAGGGTAAGGTAGTGCCAGAAAATGCGATATATATATTTAGAAGAATCATGCTAACCCCTATGTAGTCCAGAGTGGAAGGTTTCATCTTTTCTGATTTACAAACATGAAAGAGTCCCAAAGTATATTTATAGGTTAATGCCAATTCTTCACCTTAACAAATATAAAAAGCTAGCTCACTGATAGTGAATTACTTTGTGTAATTTGTTTGCTTTATGCTTCTCTCTGTGATTCAGCTGAGACATAATCCACAGAATTCAATAAATACAGCTAGTGATTAATGCCATTAGGGTCACTAATAGGTTGTCTGATCCTCCCAAGTTTTCCAAAGCAAAGAGTAATAAGCTGCCTAGCTACAGTTTCTGCTAGTAGAGTGTTTTTCATCTTGATTCTGCCTTTCCAATACAGCTTCCCTCACAGCAGGAACTAAAACCTTACTTAAGAAAATGACACAAACACACGAAAAAAGAATTTCTTAAGGCATACACTTTCTTGGTGAAGTAAGTACTGTATTTTCTACCTTGGATAGTTTCTGTTTTTATCTTGCTGCTGCCATCCATTATATAGATGTATGAGTCACTGTCCTAAAAGACAGAGACTAAAGCATGGGTGGTTCTCTACGGTATTTAATACTGATCTCTGCATTATAGGAATCCAAAAGAATGCAGCCAGATGATAATGGCTTGGGTACAGGCCACCCAGAAATCATAAAATCATGAGATGACTATTATTAAAATTAAAAAGAATATTAGGAAAAACATTTAAAAGAAATACAAAAGACAAAGGGTGAGTATCCTTGTTCAAACAGAGTTGATCCCAATAGCTTATAAAATGAAAATAAAATCACATAGGAAAAATGAAATAGAAAAAAGACATGACACAAAAGGGAAGGAATTTAAATACCATATATATAATCTCTAATCATACACACACACATACAAACACACACACACACACACACACACACAAACACACACATATTTTCCAATGCCAAAGACTTCCATGTTGCTAAATCTAATGGTCAATTATCCTATGTTACTTTACCCATCAGATATATATAACACAAATGATCATTCTGTATTCCTTGATTTTCTTTCATCATTTAAGGACCATGACCATAGTTTCCTGGTTGTCCCCTAACTCATGGGTTACTCCTGCTTTGTCCCTCGGAATTTTTAACAATGGAGTATTCCACAGCTCAGTATCTGCACTGTCTGCAGTCATTAGGTTATTTTCACTCTCATGGCCTTATATGGCTTTCTATATACTGATGACTCTGTATCCAACAACCTACTCAATGTGAGATGGATAAATAACTCAAACTTAATCACTGAATCTCTGCTCTTTCCCCCACTGTAACCACTACTCTTACAATCTCCCCAATCTCATCTAAGGAAAAATCATTCTTTTCTAGTTGTTTAGTTCAAAATCCTTGACTTTTCTTGGAGTCATCCTTCACTTTTCTTTCTTGCACCTAGTAACTGATTTGTCAGCCAGTTTTATAGGGGAAAATACATTCTCAATCTGGCTCTTTCTTTGCATCCTCCATGGTACAATCCTGAAAAAACAGCTGATGGCATTCCTCTGCTCAAAACCTTCCAGTGACTTCCCATCTCATTCACAGTAAATCATCAATATTATCTACAAAGGAACTTTAAGATCTACCCTGTTATCTTTCTGATCACTCTCCTTCCTAGTAAGTTCCCCTCATTATCTCCTCTTGCAGATTGTTTGCACAATTATCCATAATTATTTCCTCCTCCCAATCTATACCCCTTTATAATGTGACTTTCCAGACTGTTTCATCACAAGCTATTAATATGCATCCCTTTCCCCACCTCAATAATTTGTATTAGCCTTGAAACCTGCTTTCACTTAAAAAATGCAGTAGAAGTGACAGCGTGGCAGTTAGGAATAGAGGCTTCAGGTGGAGCTGCAGCCTTCCCTTTGCTCTCTTGGAACCCTCCCCTGTTACCATGAGAGTAATTCTGAGCATGCCTGATGGATGGAGGATGAGACTGGAGTCAGGTACAGCTTACAGACATCCAACCTCTAAACATGTGGGTCCTTTCTACATGCTGACATCATCAACAAAACTGCCTACCCAACTGTGATATCATGATATAAGAGGAAATATACATTTGGTCTTCACCTCTGGTTTCTGATAAAAGAGTTGCCAAGACCCTTGGAGGCTCCACAGTAATGGGTGTCTTTCGGTGTCCTGATGAGATGACTGGTGGCTGGGGGCCTCTAGGAGAGTTTCAAGTTGGAGGCTGATTCCCAAGAAAGACAAACGCATGATCAGAGTGTGGAACGTTCACACCCACCACTCCCAGTGGAGCTAAAGATTATGCTAATCACCCATGGCCAATGATGTAATCAGTCATGCCCATGTAACAGAACCCCCATTTAAAAACCCTAAACAACGTGGGTTTCAGAGAGCTTTCAGGTTGGGGAACATATCCACATGCCGGGAGAGTAGTGTATCCCAAATCCAAAGGGGACAGAAGCTCCTGCCCCAGGACTACTCCAGATCCCACCCTCTGTACCACATCAGCTGGCTGTTCACATTCATCCTTTATAACATCCTTTTATAATAAATTGTAAACATAAGTCTTTCCCTGAGTTCTGTGAGCCATTATAGCAAATTACCAAACACGAGGAGGAAATTCTGGGGACCCACTAGTTGCAACTGGCATTTAAAGTGCATGGCAATCTAGTAGGACTAAGTCCTTTACCTGTGTGTGTGTTGGAGGGTGGTGGTCTGTGCTTACTCTGAATAATGTCAGATTGAATTAAATTGTCATACACCCAGTTGGTGGCCACAGACAACTGGCAAATTGTTTGAGGTATAAAACGCAGACATTTAGTGGCAGAAGTGTTGTGAGTACAGAAACAGTTTTCCTTTACCAACCCAAGTAACTAGCACATGAATGAGCCCACAAGATCTGCCTAGCTGACCTTAGACTTGTGAGTAAATAAATAAATCAGTGTTTAAAGCCATTAATTTTGGGGGTAGCTTATGATACAGCAAAAGCTAACTGATATCATTCTCATGTCTCAGGGCCTCTGCACAAGCATCCCCACTTCCTGGAAGGTTCTTCCTTTGGCTGAGCAAATGGCTTGCTTCTCCACCCCCTGCAGGTCTTAACTCAGAAGTCACTTGCTCAGTGAGGCTCTCCCTCACTTTAACTGCTAACAACCTACTGCAAAGCATGCCACCTCTTCTCCTGCGTTATTATTCTCCTTCTCACTAGTAATATACTTTATATTTTAATTATTTGTCTTGCTTATTTCCTCTATGGAAGGTCAATGAAGTCAAGTATTTTGCTCTCCGCTGCATCATAGGTGACTACAATAATGCCTGTTATATAGAATGACTCCATAATTAAAATATGCTAAAATAATAATGGAATATGATTTCCTACATAATGTATCAAAAAAACTTAATAAATCTGGCAAGAGCAGAGAGAAATGTAAATTGTCTTATACTGTTGATGAAGGTTAACTTAAGCACCAATATTCTGGAAAGCAAGTTGTCAACTTAGACTTAAATACATTTTTTAAAATTTATAACTTCTGGAGCATGTCTTAATGTCTGTGAAACTACTGTGTCAGAAACTCATACACTTATAATACTACTTAATGTTTTTATAATACTTAACAAAGTTTTATTTACCAAAGATTTACTTATAAAAAACTTAT
This sequence comes from Gorilla gorilla gorilla, assembly GCF_029281585.2. Taxonomy (NCBI): domain Eukaryota; kingdom Metazoa; phylum Chordata; class Mammalia; order Primates; family Hominidae; genus Gorilla; species Gorilla gorilla. The sequence goes on from NC_073230.2 coordinate 153,607,939, forward strand.
AAGCTGTCTGGGCGCAGTGGCTTACGCCTGTAATCCCAGCACTTTGGGAGGCCAAAGTGGGTGGATCACCTAAGGTCAGGAGTTTGAGACCAGCCTGGCGAAACCCGGTCTCTACTAAAAATACAAAAATTAGCCGGGCGTGGTGGCGCACGTCTATAGTCCCAGCTACTTAGGAGGCTGAGGCAGGAGAATCATTTGAACCTGGGAGGCAGAGGTTGTAGTGAGCCACGATTGCGCCACTGCACTCCAGCCTGGGCGACAAAGTGAGACTCTGTCTCAAAAAAAAAAAAAAAAAAAAAAAAAAACACACAACTTATGAGCTACATAACTTTCTGATATATGGAGAATGGTTGAGAGATAAAAATGTAACAAAATTTATACATAATGACTTGGTAGCATGTTCATAATATAATGTTAAAAACAGGCATGATATAAAGCAATGTATAGATAAAAATCTGTATTTCATTACATGTACACACATACATACACAGAGCAATAAACATACAAAAATGTAAAATTGAAAAAAATTATATATGTAAAGATATTAACAGAAGTTATCTATAGAAGTGCGATTTTAGGTTATTTTAACTTTTTTCTTTATGTCTTCCTCTATTCCCCAAATTCATTATAATAATCCTATGTCCATAGGTGGGGGAAAAGTTAGAGGCGATAGCAGAGAATTTGCCTTTTAAAATTAAAAAGTTTAAAAGAAAGGTAAATACTAAATGATACAAATTCGAGGTGTTTAATTTATCTTTATATATTTTGTAATTATGACTGCATCAAAAATTACTTGAATATGGTTTTATTTAAAATTGAACAAATAAGCTCAATTAAAATAAATAAGTTCAGTTCAGATTTCTGTCACACAATTTGGCTAAAATCTCACTTTGATAATCCTTGCCTCCTGTATCCTCACTTGATTGCATCCTATTAAAAGCATTAGAGGGCATCAGTGTAATGCATGATCACTAACTCTCTCCTCCCACATCAGAATTAAGCTTTGGCAAGCAACTGCCACATGGAGAAAAGTCGCTGGGAAAGCCCTATTACTGCTAATAGGAATCATAGGACCACACTATTATGCAAAAATGTTCTTTTTACTGACTGATAAAATGCCAAGATGACACAAACTGGAGTTGTTTTTCTTGTTCCTAACACATGGAACAGCTCTCCAGTTACTAATAACCAACTAATGTACAGTCGAGCAGGAAAAAAAATTGAATATACACTAGAGGCCGCTAGTGATAAATAAGTGAATTTTGCATGAAGTGGAAAAAAAATGCTGCTAGTTCTACAAAGAAAACTGCATCCTAAGCTCCTAAGCTTCAGCTGCCCTTTTAACTACTGTGCTGGAAGCCACAAAGCAATTTTTTTCTTAATTATTTCTCGCCTTAAATATTTTTTAACACAAGAACTAAATCTGGGAAATTTTCATATTGGGAAATTTTGTAAAAACTTCTTATTATTGTATATTTAAATTAAAGCCTTACCTTTAAGTAATAAAACCTTTTTAGATATTACAAATTAGAAAAATAATGTTATTCTCTCACTTTGTTGTCACAAAGACCCAAACCAACTAAAGAAAGCTCTATGTTGTAAAATATAAGCTTGTCTTGGTAATATTTCATTAAGAGGGAGGAAATATTTTTAAATGCAAAAGATATCTAAAAAAAATTTACAACCCTCTCCCTGGAAATTTATGAATCATAAGAGTAAAATTTTAAAGTTTACTTGGAAACAAATGTAACATGATTTCAGAAAACAAGAATCTTTTGATTAAAAAAAATTTTATAAAACTAAAGAGGAATTATACTTCCTATATACTTTTTTTAAATTTGAAAAGAATGTTATTAAATTTCTCAGAATACACAAGAGGCATTTTTGTCACTTATTTGCATGACAGATGACCATTTCATTCCCTTTCACTGTCATTACATAGTGAGGAATAAAAACAGTTTCCAACCAGAGGCATTTTATACCCCAGTAAGTTAGGGACGTGTGTGGGGAGGCAGAAGTAAGGAGGAGATTAATAAAGACCATTAGACTATCCTAGGGCAAGAAGACAGCACAGGCAGCAGAGAAAAGATGCTGTTGATGTATACGCATGAGGATTCTTTTTGGTTTTTTTTTTGTTTGTATTTATAGTTGGCTGGTCCCACTTAGGCGTGCAGAAACTAGCATGGTCTCAGTCTTGACGGGAGGCAAATCCCACTCCAGAAACAAACACAACCAATAGAAACAAGGACATGGGCAGATATTCTCTCAGAACCACCTCAACTCAGTTGAACACCATATTACACTAGAAAAGAGACACAGGAATTCACCTGTAGTACACCCAGTGGCCGGCTCACAGGTGGCTAAGTGCAAGTCCTAACTTGTTCTTAGAGTGTAAGCATAGCTGTGGATCTGGCTTCCAGCTTCCCTTGATTCCTAAATGTTTCCCAAGCCTCCCAATTCCTGCATATTCCCCCAGCCTTCCCACTTTCTCTATTAATTATATCACGTTTGATTTTTGTTTACGTTGGCCAGAGTTCTTGTTCTGTACAACTAAAAACACACACGAATACAAAAAGTTAAATAAGTCCTAATATTGTTAACATAAGAGATTTTGGTATAGGTCTCTGATTCTCCTCTTAAATAAAAATAATCTTAAGAATTACCTTTTTGGGTCGGAAACACACATTCATACTGCAATCTATGACAGTAGGCTATATGAAGTTTTGATGAGTATTTCTAATCATTCTTTAATAACTCTTAAGCACATAGTTAAGAACTAATTGCTGGGGATAAGACAGTAAAAATGCTAGAGAAATGTATGCTTTCACTGAGGTTACAGGCTGGTGGGAATTCGCAAATACGTGATTCTAATAAGTTGTGATAAACGTTTGATAATAGAAGTGTTGGATAAGAGAACTTCAAGGACAAATTACGTAAGAGAGATGCAGAATAATAATGTAATATAACCTGGTAAGGTAAGAAATCTAGCCACGAAACACCCTTAGTTTATTTAGGATTGGTCACTTACTTGCTTAATTGAATATGTGGGGAAATTATTTTCAGTATGAATTGTCTAAAAGGAGTAACGCTGGTTAGTTAAAAATATTTACTTATCATCTATTAGTTATCAAACCTGATCCTAGCTGCTAGGATTATTTCCAAAGATGAGTAAAACAAGAACAGGGAATTTTTCCCAATTAAATAGAAGCACCCATGGATAATTTCAACATCATGTAACATTACAGTGAAGGACTGCTTAGAGAATTCATTCCTAACTTGGGTCTGTGAAAACTAAGATTTCCGGGGAGACACAACACATGGGCTGAGTTTTGAAAGATAATGATGCATAACACATGGAAGAAAGCCGGAGGCTTTTAGAAATGAATTACATAGTGTTCTGTAAAAAACAAACAAACAAACAAAAAACTCCAGTTGTACCTAAAACCTGCTCCTTGATATTTCCAAGGGCACTCCGATGGCTTGAAAACAATAGGCTTTTTTCAACATTTAGATGGCACAAAGACTTTAAATAATCTTTTAAACAGTGTTAATGCATACACATCTTCTCCCCACATGCCTCCTCCAGCCCTGGGTATCACACCCAGGTGTCAGCACCCCTACATGACACCCAGCAGAAACAGATGGAACCTGACATCCAAGGTGAAAAGAATGTGTTCCCTGGTCTAAGCCCTGTAGAGAGGGACAACAACATCTTCCCTGTAGTCTAAGGAGAAGCATTGTTAGTCTCATTCAACAAAAGTGCTCCTTGCAATTCAAAAATCATAGGATTTAGAGGAGTCAGCGTTTTTAATATTTACGATTTTTTATTTTAGTTCCTTTTAGTCTAGTCATTCATACACTAAATGCACTCTTATTCACCATTTAAGTTCCCTTCCTCTGACCTTCTCTAGCTCTCTTCTACTTCCAAAAGCTAGTAACAGCCAGAGTTAACTATAGTGTAGTTAAGTATATTGCATATAATGTACACACACACAATGACTTTTTTCTTAGTGTGGTGTAATATCTTCTGTTGTATTTTAAATGCCCTCTCTGAGATTATTCAGCATATTCTTGACCTTGCTGGCTACAGCAGCAAAACTGAAGTCTTTAAGGAATACACTTCAAACAACTCTCAGATTCCTAACCCCACATAACAAGTGATAGTTCAGTGCTCATCTTTGTATAATTGCCATTTGGATATTTTCCCATAAAATTTACTCACTAGCCCTTGCTTAAATTGAATTCCAGCTGTCACTTCTGTTCCCCAACAATTGGAAGACCGTGACTAGCTCAGTTGCAATCCCATCATCAACTAAAATGTCCTGCCCTATAGTGACATGTCAACAAATAATATAAGCCATCTTGCCTAGTGTTGGAGTTATTCTGTTTGCTCTTGGCCCAATAATACAAATCCCAACTCTTAATAACAAGAAAACCATGCAGGAAGAATCCGAGGGTGTATTTGCAAGAAGATGTGTATGTGTGATCACATAAGTGTGTATGGAAAACCAGACAGGGACGATTCCACAACTTTTTAAGAAACAATTTTGTTTGTGTGGTATTATGTGATTACTTTCAACCATTACTTCTTAACTCATTGATCTAAAAATCTATTAAAAATAAGTTTAAAACATGACAAGAAAACATGAGCTCTTATATTAACAATCACTAAAACAATTCAACATTTTTTTTAAAAAAGTAAAATTTAAAAAGCCACATTACTCAAAACTTTTGACAAATGATCTAGCATTCTCTAAAATATTACTGGAAGATAATTTATTTCTGAAGACTCCATCCACAGTGCAGGAAGGGAAAAGGGTTCTGTCAGGAACATAGTTTATGAAATAGAATAGCCATAAAAAACAATGCCTCTGATTAAATTTAGTTGTAAACTGACTTCCTGCAGCTGCTTAAAATGGTTTCGCTCTGAAAATTTATTTTGGGTTCATGCATGATCTGAGAAACATAGCACCTTCGCATACACATTCCTCCCTCCTCTAACGCTCCAAAATGATTCATAGCTATGCATGGATAATTTTGAGACCTCTGATTTATAGCATTTGATAACGAACAGACTAAAATATATTACTAAACTAATCTAATCAATAATTTCAGATAAATATGCCTTCACGGTTTGTTGTGTAAGGTTCTTTAATACCAAGACTTCTGTTGTAAATTATATTTTAAATGCACTAATCATTTTTACCTTTCATCATTTTGATTCAAAGACCTAATAATGTTGACATGCTTACACAGCTTGGTAATTTGATTACATAAATACTTTTTAATGGAAATTTACTGAAGCAAATGACTAATCATTGCTAAGGGTAGGCTTATAAGAATCAACTGAACCAAAGATCTTTGGTTCATATTTGTTTCCTTTCTGCATATGTTAAAGCATATAGAAATTACATGTTTTGACTATTCCATGAGAGGCTTGAAAAGCAGTTAAAAAAAAACCACGATCAATGAGAAAATTAGTCATAGAGAGACTGAAATCAACTGCCACATATATTGGAGGTTATCAAGATCACAACTTATGCTCAGATACTTGACACCAACTTACCTCACACTGATTTCATGTTTATTGTCTTGTTCCTTTAAAAACAGAATTGAACAAGCTTTTATATACTTTTTACTAAGATATAGCAAATATAGACCTTACATATAAGTCTTTACTACTATTTTATATAATGTCTAGGACTGAGTTGAAAACATTGAGAATTTTGCTTTGTTCCAACTAAAAGAACACGTATTCCAAAGAAGCACATAAGAAAATGATAACAAATTTCAACAAAAAGGCAACTTTTAGAAATCAGGTTCATCAACTGTGTAAAATAAAGAAAGAAAATTGTGGTATACCCATATACTGGAACACTACTCAACAGTAAAAAGGAACAAACTACATAAAATAACATAATAAATACATAAAATACATGGATGAATAAAATAACACGGATGAATCTCAAAAGCATTTGATAAGTGAAAAATAACAGAAAAGACAACAAATTGTGTGATTTCATTTGTATGACATTCTAGAAGTCTACAGGGGACACGGTGTGGGAGGACGCGAATGACTGCAAAGCGGGAGGTAGGAACTTTCTGGGATGATGGACGTGTTTTAATCTCGACTGTGGTGGTGGGTACACAACTATATAACGCTTCAAAAATAATTGAACTGTATGTTTAAAGTGGATGAATTTTGTTGTATGAAATTATAGCTAAACAAAGTGGATTTAAAACAAAAGAAATCAGATGCCAAACACTACCTTCCTATATGCCAACCACTATCTGAAAAATGCTTACAACCTTTCTGAAAAGTAATACAATTATTACATTCACAATAGTTAAGCATGACAAAAATATTTACAGCTATGGCCTAAAACTACATCAGGTACATGCTGAACTATTCAATAATTTATCATTATAGCTTTTAAGAGTCATGCTCCATCCTCTTGATTTATCCAGATCTTCTGTAATCAGCCACAGTAATGTTACCTCATCAAGATTTCTCTGAATACTCCAAAAGAAAGTGATCTCTTCCTGAAACGTCACAGATGAAGAAACTACAGCCCAAAAAGTTAAATTACTTGCTAAAAGTAATGAAGTGGCAGAACCCGATTTTGAACCTTAATCTAACTCTCTGACTACATAATGTCCCTTCTGGAGGCTGCTGCTACCTGCAATGAAATAAAACAAAATTGTTCAAAGTTACTCACAGGTAGCCAGACTTAGACTGTCACTGATTCCTTCAACAGTAATCAGACACTTGCTACTACCAGATGCCTGGGTTAATTGTATTGATAAAGGCTTTAGAAGCTAATTTTTTTTTTTTTTTTTTTTGAGATGGAGTCTCGTTCTGTCACCCAGGCTGGAGTGCAGTGGCACGATCTCGGCTCACTGCAAGCTCCACCTCCCAGGTTTACGCCATTCTCCTGTCTCAGCCTCCCAAGTAGCTGGGACTGCAGGCGCCTGCCACCATGCCCAGCTAATTTTTTGTATTTTTAGTAGAGACGGGGTTTCACCGTGTTAGCCAGCATGGTCTTGATCTCCTGACCTCGTGATCCGCCCGCCTCAGCCTCCCAAAGTGCTGGGATTACAGGTGTGAGCCACCACACCCAGCCTAGAAGCTAATTCTTAAGAGCTATCCTCCCACATTATTCAGTTATTTTAATTATATTTTGAACTTCATTTAGCTGGGGCACAAATAGTTGTAGAGTTAGAGTTACAACAGTCACCCTCTTCACACTTGATTAATCTAAAAAGTAGATTGATCTGATGAGTAAGTTGCATGATTATATAAAGCTCAAAGACCGAAATTGTAACTGTGAGAAAATTAATGATGTGAGAGGAAAAAGAGATCAGGAATGTATTTTGCTTTTTGGTTTAAATAGGCCCTCATCATCCTGCCATTGGTAATGAGTGTTTAATTACGTCGTCATTTCCATGAATGCAAGGAATTTTTGTTAGGTGCTCATATTAAAACAGAAAGAAAACTCCTAAACATTTGAGCTAACATTGAACAATGTTTATATAAAGATACTCTCCTGTAGACCTTTCCATTCAGGATTCTATATTCATTAATTACTCTGAGAAAACTAACCTAAAAACACCCCTCCCCACATTTCAGATACCCTACACACAATATTAAAGATATAGCAACTTCTTAGACTGTTGTGCTGATGAGTCTGAGAATCTCTAAGTACCACAAAATCACAAATAAAAAAAAAACCTCACATTTAGCACTGATATTCATGGTACATATTGCTCTCAAAATACCAATGAATTCAAAATCAAGGACCTTAGTTCCAGGACAAAAGATTCATTTAGACAGGAATTAGAATGCAACGTAACATAAGATATTCTGGAAATAAGTGGGATATATACTATACATGACTTTGGACAAAAATGCACAATCTTTTTAGACATAAGCCATTTCTGGCTTATAATACTAATAAGATATATAATTATCGAAAGTTTCTTTAACAACAAGATACTTCCAATAGCTGGTATTGTATCTTAGAAATCCTTGACTTAACAAAACTCAGTTTTACATCTCTGCTAACATATCAAGGAAAAATCACGAATTCAATAAATTCTCAAATGCTCATTAGTGTAGTAGATATGAAGCACATAAAGATGATTAATTATGATTGCTGCCTTCCAGGATTTTACCACCTAGTGAAGAAGATACATCTACCCATAGCTAAATCACAAGATAAAATGAGAAAGTAAATAATTACAAAGTATTATGCAAAGTTAAAGGGCAAAACAGATCACTAGAAATTTACAACCTAGTACAGAATATAAGTCTTTACAGCTTTAAATCAAGGTAAAATGTGAATGTAACATTGTGATTTAAGAGTATTATTACAGTGTAGGAAATGCCAAATCACTTCAGGCTGGAAGGGAAGAGGAGCCCTCCTGGAGTACATGGTGTGTTAGTTGAACACTGATGCATGGATACGACTGTTACAAAACATGCTCGCACATGCTGCTAAAACCATCTAAGAATGAGTACAGCCTAGGATCTACCATCACTGATTATTTTGAATGGCTGCACAATTGTAATGGACTATGGGTGGGGCTAATGTGTACCAGATCAGCCATGAGAAAGGGCCTGAGCAAAGGCAGAGGGGAGAAAGCGCATGGCAAATTTAGGACAGTGAGCAGTTGTGCTTGACCAGAATACAAGGGAATAAATTGGGCATGCCTAAAAAGATAACCCTGCATCTCAAGGTAGTTAACTGAGATTTCATCCAGGAGACAAAGGAGAATCTCCCTGCCTCTCCCCAGTTGCTACAAATGCACACACATATGTATACCTCACATGCTCTGTGGTCCTAATCTTTTACAGCCCATTAGGATCCTCAGAATATTTTTTAATACCTTCACTCTGATATAACTGTCCTTGCTCCATGTCTTCCTTTGTTACAGAATCTATCACATTGAACTAGAACTTTCTCTTTATGTCATATAATCTATCATACTGAACGGCACCAGGGAGCTTATGTTTACTGAGCTTGCATCCACTTAACAAGTAACTACAGAAAAATTAATCATATGTCCTACTGTCCCACAGGTCAGAACCAATAGATATTAATAGATACATTGCAATTCACAATAAGAAAAAATATTTAGGGCTTGTTTATCAAAACAAAACCTGATAAATGAAGAGAGGCTACTTTCATAGTTGAAACAGACAGACGTTTATGAAAGATGGAATGGCCTTGAGGACATTATGCTACATGAAATAAGCCAGTCACAGACAGACAAATGCTGCAAGATTATCTCATCTGAGGTATCTAAAATAGTCAAATTAATAGAATCAAACTGTAGAATGGGGTTGCCAGGGGTGGAGGAGAGTGAGAAATGAGGAGTTACTAATCAATGAGAATAAATTTTCAGTTAAGCAAGATGAGTAAGTTCTGGAGATCTAATGTATAACATTGTATCTGTAGTCAACAATATGTATTATACACGAAAATTTGTTAAGAGGTAGATCTCATGTCAAGTTTTGTTACTACAATTTTAAAACAATTTTAATAAAGATGGTGTGCAAGCATTTCACACATCTAGTATAGAACTGGACCTAAGCTCACAGCTGTTTTTTTAATTAATAAAAGTAACAAATAAGAATTGTGTTACAAGCTATTATATATCAAATCATGAAATACCAATGGTCAATAAATACATGAAAAGATGCTCAACATCCTTAGTTATCAGAAAAATTTAAATTAAAATCACAAATTCCATTCACAAACACTAAATGGCTAAAATCAAAAAGATAAAAAAGAACAAATATTGGTGAGGATATGGAGCAATACAGACATTACTCATGGAAATATAAAATGGTACAACAACTTTGGAAAAGTGAAATGCCAATTTCTAGAAAGTTAAATATATATTTACCCTGTTACCCAGAAACTTCATTCTTTGTACCTGCTTCCCCAAATTAAAACATGTTCACAGAAACCCTTGTATAAGAAGTGGCATTTACACATAATAGCCAAAAACTGGAAACAACCAAATGTACATCTGGGGAATAAACAAATGTAATTGTGGTATATTCATACAATAAAATACTACTGAGCAATAAAAAAGAACTACCAATACATGAATGAATTGCAAAAACATGTGAGCAAAAGAAAAAAGACACAAAAGAATACATACTATATGATTTCTTTTGCTCGAAATTCAGTAATAGATTTTTTTAAGTTCTATAGTAAGGGAAATCAGAAAGTAGTTGACTGGGGGTAAAAAACTGGATTATCAATCATGAGGGAATTTTCTGGGGCTAGAGAAATGTTCTCTCTCGTTTTGGATGGTAGATAAGAGGCTGTAAATAAATGTCTAACAAAACCCATGTAATTAAACATCTATGATATGCATTTTATTGTACATTATGCCTAAAAATTATATATGTGATTTATATAATACACATGATTTATATTTATATATATGTGTGTGTATATATATAACCTTTATATATGTATATAAAGGTAACTTTTTAAAAAGAACATAGGATCTAACTTAAAGAAGTTTATATTGGCCAAAGATGAGACAATTTGAACACTGAAAACAATGATATCTGCATATCTGTAATAAAATGAAACCTATCTAATATGTATAAGCCAAGAGTTTGGGAGCACTAATTCAGTATTCTGAAAGCAGGTAACAGAAGAACATTAATCACCTCTACTTCATAAACTATGTTTCCATTGTCTAATCTTGGACTTTCTGGGCTGCAGGATAAATGGGCACTATGTTTCTACTTGCTGATTATGGCCAAATCCAATACCCTTTTCTGAGTCTTCTTTTTACTACACACATCTCCCCACGCGTCCCAACAGCCTCACCTGCCACACTTCAACCTTCCCTTTCCGTCTGGGTCCATGAAAGAGTAAAGGGGCCAGCAGGCCCAGGCAGGGGCCTGGAGCACACCTGTGTCCTCTTCAGGCTCTCCGAGGGTCCTGGCTCCATGAGGGACAGATGTGGACCTGAATGTCCCATGGTATCCAGAAGCAGAGTGACACGGGGCCTGGGGCCTCATGCCCTGCCACTCCTCAGCCTGAGCAGAGGAGAGAAGGTCCCATCACTGATTTTTCCTTCAGCTCTACTCCTCTGTAAACTTTGTTCCTCTGCTACTGTCTATATGTCTTCCTTCCTTCCACTCCAAATGTACAAATATTTTGTCTTCAACTGAAGATGATTCTTTAAAAATTCATGTTTTATCACATAATTATGAGGCATTACATTGTACATATGGATGTTAAGTAAATAAATAAACAGGGCAAGTAGTGGTCCACAAAGTACATACTGGCTTTTTAAAACTCATGCATATTTTTTCCTTTTTTATTGTGATGCATTTCTATTAGAAATACAATTAAGAGGAATTATGCTTAGTCACCTGAATCCAACTAGTTTGACTGGTTAGGGTTTGTATTTAGAGGTTGATTCAAGGACTTAATTCCCACATGAGACAGTTAGTTTCACTCATCTTCCTATTAGAGATTCTACCCTCATCCAGGCCAGCGATGTCCCTGGGCATCAGAGTAGGAATCATTGCAAACACATAATTACAATTACAAAATCAATGAAAAGTACAATGTTTTATTGAACATCTTCATACATGAACAAACAGTTGTTAAATTATATAAATTTTCTTGGAAGACGTCTATAAGATTACATATAAATGTGTTGAGAAACATCACATGTGGTTATTTTGAAATTTGGGCAAAAAATAATGGTACTCACCCCCTAAATCTGGTAATCTGTTTTGCTTTCAAATATGAATAAAAGTGTTCTGTTTGAAATCATCTGCTTTGTAGCAACATGGATGCAGCTGGAAGCCATTATCCTAAGTGAATTAATGTAGTAACAGGAATCCAAATACTGCATGTTCTCACTTATAAGTGGGAGCTAAACACTGAGTACTCATGGACATAATGATGGCAACAATAGCCACTGTTAACTATGAGAATGGGGAGGGAGGGGGTTAGGGGTTGAAAAAGTAACTACTGGATATTACGCTCACTACCTGGGTAACGGGATCATTCATATCCCAAACTTCAGCATCACACAATATACACATGTAACAAAACTACATATATATATATATATATGCCCTGAATCTAAAATAAAAGTTGAAATCATTTTTTAAAGTGCTCTGTTATCTTTCTTATTAGTGTCCACTCCAATTCAGTAAAAATAATCAATATGAGAGTCTATATTTCTTCACAAGCATTATCGACAGATCTTATGATCAAAGATCACTTGGAAGGCACAGTGTTGAGATCCTTTCACAGTTGTGGTTACAATTACGTTCACAAGCTACACCTGCCATGAGAGAATACTTGGCACCAGATTATTTGCCAGCAAGCAGGCTACAGGCCCAATACATAAGCTTGGCCTCATGGGCATTATGCTCTTATCTGAAGTAACTGGCCTAGACCCTTTTTTTACAACACATACTTGAGCGCTTTTTCACACATTGTCCATGTCAGGTCTTGGAGGATACTGTCAGAGGAATCTGTAAAGTTACAAAATGAAGGAGCAAAAAATGTTAAGAATTTAAACTGTCTTCTTGGCTGTCACTCTTGTTATATTTTTTGATAATGCATCTAGTCCCCAGACATTAGCATTAGCACGTCCAGTCTCGAAGGAAACATGCCTTCCTCCTATAAGAAACCGGCTGCTTTCAAAAAGCAGCTCTAGTGTTAGAATTTTTGATCCCATAAAGAAAAATATATTATTTCAAAATACATATATTTAATTTGTACCTAGAGTGTGTTACATCATAATGTTTTTATTTTTTGCACCAAGAAGGTAATTTCTTAAACTATAAACATTTCAATATAATAACACATATGATAGAGATGAAACTATGTTTCATAGTTAGTCTACTTATATGTTCACTATAAATTCTTGTGTTTGCCAAGGTGTTTGGACTACAAACATGTTCACAATGAGCTCGGTTTAAAATCTACTTCCATCAAACATATTGTCTTATCTAAAAATACCTTACCGCATACAGATATGACAAATCAGACAGCAGGGATAGTAAATCTTAAGGAAACTCTTTATCTCCTAACATATAAGTGTATGCATAACTGAGAAATAATTAAGTTAAATTATACTGAGCTTTACTCAACACTAATATAAAATCTCATATTTTCTATGAGGGAATATACATCTACTTTATATAAAATCAGTTTTCATTCATTTACACTGTTTGAATAACATCTCAAATTGCAATTTGAAGTTTTATTTAAGCTGACTTTCACAGTTCTCACAAGTATCAAGATCTGATAATGCTACTTACTGTGGCTTTGAAGTAGCAGAATGAAGGTTTTTAAAATGAGAATAGATGGGCCTCATTCTACTAAGAGATACCGTTCAAAGCAAGAAATAATACAACATGGTTAAGCAGCTCAGGTTACTCTTCCCTCACTGAGGAGATTTTCTATAAAAGAGTCTGAAGGAGAATTAACAATGTCCACTTACAAGAAGAAAATAAAACAACAGAAGAGCAGAAATTCGTGGTACTATGCACACTGACTAAAAGAAAGCATACCTTTCTCTCTCTCCTTCGGTGATATCATATAAGCGGTTGGCACCTCCATCGGCACAGGCTCTTAAAAGAGCTTCAAATAGAAAGAACAAAATCATTTCAATACAGGAGGCACAGAGCAATATCTTTCAAATGATGATCACTAAAAAGCAGGCACTCAGACGCACAGAGTCACGCTAACCTCTGTGAATCATTTCACATTCATCTGTTGACACTGCTGGTACTAAAAACAATTCTATATTGCACATGACAAATGACAAGTTTATTTCCTTTCTGCATCTTTTTTTTTTTTTTTTTTCCTGAGATGGAGTCTGGCTCTGTTGCCCAGGCTGGAGGGCAGTGGTGTGATCTCGGCTCACTGCAACCTCCACTTCCCAGGTTCTAGAGATTCTCCAGCCTTAGCCTCCCGAGTAGCTGGGATTACAGGCATGCGCCACCATGCCTAGCATATTTTTGTATTTTTAGTGGAGACGTGGTTTCACCATATTGGCCAGGCTGGTCTCAAACTCCTGACTTCAGGTGATCCACCCACCTCAGCCTCTCAAAGTGCTGGGATAACAGGCATGAGCCACCGCGCCCAGCCTTTGCATCTTTTTTGATTACATAAAGGAGAAGAAGACTGTAGACGGTGCTAGCATGTCTTCAATGTTTCTTGAAACTTTTTTCCTTTTTATAACAGAAGATAGGCCTCGGGCTCTATGACAGGCAACAGAAAATGGTTTGTTGTTTTTGCGGTTTGAGACAGGGTCTTGCGCTGTCACCCAGGCGTGAGTCCAATGGCTCGATCACAGCTCACTGCAGCCTCAACCTCCTGGACTCAGGTGATCCTCCCACGTCAGTCTCCCAGGTAGCTGGGGCTACAGACATACACCACCACATCCTGCTAATTTTTATATTTTTTGTAGAGATAGGGTTTGCTCAGGCTGGTTTCAAACTCCTGGGCTCAAGTGATCCACCCACCTTGGACTCCCAAAGTGTTGGGATTACAGGCGTGAGCCTCTGCACCCGGCAGGATATGGTTTTCATTGTGTTCTCTCCTTTTAATAATTTTTACATATTCTTTTGATTTACAATATGTAGTATGGGTTTCAATTTTTATTTTGATTAAAACATTTCCTCTTAAAAATAAATGATAAGTTTATTTTAAAATATAAGTAAATAATAATCTAGATAATATGAGCATAATGTAAAAATTGTGAAGGTGGTACAAAATTAACTGAAACTTGGAAATGCTAAGGTAATCAAATAAATCCCACCGTCTCTCCAACTTGGGCCTTGGCCTCCTCCTTTCACATGATTTCTCCCTGCTACTGCTCTCGGATTTGATGCTGCTAATCAACTGCTCCCTGAAGTTTTTGCAGTCCATGGAAAGCTATTTTTATTGCTGGTGCTACCTTTCTGATTTCTGTTTTTCATAGAAATATTTAGTATCTTACCATCAGCTCAGAATGAACATTGTTAGGCATCAAACTAGCAGGTTCTTTGCTAGAGGCCTAAGATAATGTGACAGGGTCTCCACTTTAAGCATCTTCTAACCAGTGCAAATACGCCAGAAGCCAATTAATTAAAGTCCACTCTCAGAATTGACAAACAAAGTGACAAACTACTTTTCTTTGAAATTAAAATTAATGGCACAGGTAAGCGGAATTGAGGGAAAGAAAACAAACAGCCACTTTCCCTTATGTATTCCTCAGGTATTTGAAATACAAAATAGTTCAGATGAGTACAGCCTCTAGAAAAAGATCAGTGATACATGATTTGTTTTAGAAACTGTAAAATAACAGATGCTAGAAAATGACCACTTAAACAAATAAAAATCCACAATTTCCATTGTGGGAATTTCCCCTGAATTTAATCCACCCACGAGGGCAAGATGTCTCATGAAAGTATTTGAAATAGGATGGAATGGTCCCAAATCTCAGCAGGGGACCTAACCACCTCCTGACATTTCACACCTGTATACCCCACCCAGCTTTAATGTACATTTAATGAGCCTCTCTTGGTGGTAAAGACACTCCTCTTCTGTGTGGCTGCAAATGTAATGATTTCAGCTTCATTCTGGAATAATAGATTAGCTGAGTATAAATAATACTGTAAATTGGTAGTAAATTTGATGGTATTAGTACATTGGCTTCTGATTGCCATCGGTACACTGATACTTTCAGAAAGCTGCTGTCAGTCCAATATTCTTGTGTATCTAACCTGTTTTCTCTTTTTGGCAAATTTTAAGACTTTCCCTTTGTCTTTAGTTTTCCAAATTTCACCATCGTGTAGCTTATTTGGAATTAACTGTGCTTCCAAGGTTGGGCGTGGAGGCCTTAGGAATGTAATCCCAGCACTTCGAGAGGCAAAGGCGGGAGGACTGCTTGAGCTGAGAAATTCAAGACCGGCCTGGGCAACATGGCATGACCCTGTCTCTACAAGAAATTTTTAAAAATTAGCTGAGCATGGTGGCACTCACCTGTAGTCCCAGCTACTCAGGAGGCTGAGCTGGAGGATCGCTTGAGCCTGGGGAGGTCCAGGCTGCAGTAAGCCAAGATGGCACCACTGCACTCCAGCCTAGGCGACAGAGCCAGACCCTGTCTGAAAAACAACAACAAAATGTGCTTCCTAAATCTGAGGACCCATGACTTTCTTCAGTTCTGGATAATTCTTAGCCACTTTTAATTCCATTATTTCCTGCCTTTCATTCTCTCTACGCATCAATTTTCTGACTCTCCATTTAAATGTATTTTTAGACAGTCTCATTCTGCCCTTCACATTTCTTAAACTGTGTCGCTTCTATCACCTTTTCTTTCTGTGGATGCATGTAATTTCTTCAAACCTCTCTTGCAATTATGTCTAGTCACCTGTTTAAAACATTAAAGTTTATAGTCTTACTGATTCTTTTTAAAGAAGTTCTATTTGATTCTTTTTTCAATTCAAGGTCTTTTCTGATAATCTGTTGCTCATATTTTCTATACCTTCTTTTATCTTTTTTTTTAAAAAAATCCTTTTCCTATGGATGGGATATTTAAAGAATATCTACCGGACTATATTGTCAGAAATAAAAGTTCCAATGTATTTTCCACTTATCCATGATATGTAAGACTATTTTCTGTGTTCTATGTCACATGAGAAATAAAGCAGAGGCCAAGTGGAAAAAAAAATATTCATTTTCTCTGTAGCTTACTCACCAGTAAATAAGCATATTACTTATGGAATAAGGTTATTAAGTAATTATTTAATGATTATATATAGTGCTCATTACGATAAAAGAATACAATAAGCATTCAATAAACATTGAGTCCTCTTTCTCCATTTTTGTCAGAATGAAAAAAAAATCTGAAAAAATTGTGTTTCTGGAAAAGAAAAGCCTTATCTACTTAGAAAATAAAAAACAAAAATAAGAGTTTTTATAAAGACATCTAAAAGGGATGTCTCATTTTACAAATTACCAACACACATTTCCTAGTAAGGAGTGACACTCAAATTCAAATTATGTCACAAATATAACTTGCAGAAGATCACAGAAGATATTGCACATTTCCTAAGTATCAAAACCATCAAAAGCTAAAAAACAGATCATTTCACATATAAAATATAGCACAAAACAAGTGATTAGGGAGATAGAAAGGACTCATTAATAGAAACAGATGGTAAACTATCGGTAATTATCTTTAGAGAATATAAAACAATTTTCTGTAAATGAAACTAACAAGTGTATGGAATATTTTTATGTAATAACCGATTCACTAAAGTAATATGAAAATCTCAGAAATAGTCATTTTTAATGGTCAAGGATTATCAAATAGGATGACTTGCCAATTTTTCACATTATACCATTTTGCAAAGATCGGTTGAATTCAACGTGTATTCCTATTATGTGCTAGGCTTACATAAAATAAAAAGATGAACAATAAACAGATCTAGTTCTCTGGGTTCATATTATAGTGAAAAACATGAAAACAGAAGCAAATACATGCAATGCACTGTAGACTGTGGTGAGGGCTGTAAAGGAGTCACCAAAATGCAAGAGGAAGACAAGGAAAGAAGAAATGAATTTCAGTGGGTGAATGTGTAAAACTGCTAATAATAAATCCAGTTCATCTAAGATCATTGTTACTTTTACAATAGAAAAAACGCTAATGCCTGTTATTTCCAACATCCACCTTTAAATTGATATTTCTTGAGCAGTGTATAAAAAGAGAAACACCTATATCATAGGAAGTAAATTTGTCCACATCTATTTCTGCTTTAAATGGCAAAGGGAGCTAAAATAAGCATGATGAAATGTTTAGACTATTTTCTCAGTGCTTGTAGGTTGAGAGTAGGGATTCAATCCATCTGGAAGGAAAAACAAGTTCCAGTCTGTCCCTAAAACCATTTTGTTTTCAATAAAGCATGACCAAAAAAATGTGTTCTGCCTCTCCTTCATTTTATTAACAAAGAGGTTTTCACCAGTTTCAAATATTTTCTATAAACATAAATAAAACTGCATTTGAAAAATGAAATGTTTCCAACACATTGTAAACAACATTGGCATAAGTTCACACACAGCGACATTTGAAAAATGTGTAAACCAATATCACTGTTAGAGAAAGTGACCAACTAAAGGAACCAGAAGTAGAGGACATTCTTTAATTTTTGATAAATCGTAATGAATCTACCTAAAAAAATGTTCACTTTATCATCATTTAAGTTGTCCCAAGCTTTAATGAATAGAAGTTACTGCATGAGTTATCTTTTAATGTAAAAATTCTATTGGCTTATACAGCAAAATTTCTGCAGATTTGTCACATAACATAACTTCAATGGTTGAGCAATTACTTACCATGCAACAGGCTGATAAACAGATGAAGACTAAAATATATTAAAAACCTCTACAGCAACTTTATATTTTAGTAGAACCCATAAGTAGGTGAAATACATCTTTAACTTTTTTTTTTTTTTTTACTTGGCATAAGTTAACATTACTGACAAATAATGAAGAGCTTCAGGCACAAGCAGAGGTTAGTTCCCTATTTCAAATAGTTCCCTATTTCTTTGGAATAAAGTTGAGTTGAAATAACTTCACTTTCTGCAAAGTAGATTATAAATTAGTTCCAAATATTAAAGTAGGAGAATAAAACAAAATAGATTCTGCAGTTTCAGTTAACTCAAAGAATACAAGAGACAGACAGTGCTAGTCTAGATCAGCCACTTAGTCCTATGATGTTGAGCTAATCCTAAGCATTCTGATTTTAGTGCAAAATCAAGATCATTTTGTATATCCTACCAAAATCACACACACAAAAATTCAGGGACTAGAGAGAGACAACATAAATAAAAGTAGAAGGAAGGTGCAGGAGGAAACATTATCTCACATGCTGTTGATGAGACTATAACGTTGAGGGACAGTTTGGCAGATTTATAAAAAATTTAAAGGTGTTTACCTTTTTATCCAGAAATTCTATGTAGCCTGCATAAATACTTGCCCAAAATTACAAGGAAATATGTACAAGGATATTTGCTGTGACAGTATGTGTAATCATGAAAAACTAATGGCAAATTTATACGGCCCACAGGTGAATATTGATAAAATATACCATGGTCCTATTTTACTACCCTCAAAAACGTTAGATCTTATATGTATTAGTATATTATCTGTTATGAGATATACTGTTACTTTTAAAGTTTGAATAACCTTGGTCAAATCTTCCTTGCAATAGCAATTCATGGAAGGTATAGGAACATACCAAATCCAAGAAAGCATCAGGGAAAGGTCTTTATGTCAAGGTTGTAGAGCAAGTAACCGGCCATCAGCATTAATAAGATGCACCTGCACTGGAAAATGGGCCCTAGTCTGGCACCCCGAAGGAAACAAAGGGATAAAAACTAAAGAGACCCCAAAATCAATGGCTTCCCTGGCAAAGCATATCCAAAATGTGGACTTACTGGTACATTTGAAAGCAATTACTGTGAAATGACAGACCTCACTAATTTTGTTATCAAGCTTTATTACCTGCCTCGTGCCCTTAAACCTGGCATTGAGTAAAGCCTATCATGTCTTATTAGTTTGTTAATCCAAACACAAGACCACTTCTATATTCCATACACCAAACTCATTAACAGGGATTATTTATGAGAAATGGGGTTGGCATAACGAAAAAGACTTTTTAAAAAATTACTTACAATAATCACTGTGCTGTTGAAGATATTTTTCTCAGTAATATGAATTATATTGTAATTACAATTTTAAAACCAACAGTAATAATTAAAAGGAAAAACAAGAGTTATAGACTTAAGATATAGCAAGAATGATTCCAGATACAATCTCAGGAGAAAGAATTAGATATTTTGCCAGGTTGGTCAGGATTGAGTCACAGGTGTCTACAGTTAAATTAGAGGACAGAGAAGTTCCAGAATCTTATTTAGAAGATGTTTCACTGAGTCCCAGGAGAGCTAAATAATTCTAGTTACTTAAATCCTGTTTATTCCTAACCAAGTTCTTGCCCCTAGTACTCCAAAGATTCAATGAAGTCTTATGTTCCTGAAATCAATCTAATCTGTCAATATTCATAGTTTGAGCTAGGGATTCTGTCCCAAACCCGAGAAACAACAGTAAACCACTTAATCTCCAACTTCTGCTAAGCCACCTCTAGCACCCATAAGAGTTAGAAAGAAAATATATCCCGTCTGAATGCACCTCAGAAACAGCCCACTAGCAACCGCACATCAATAAGGAAGTGATAATTATTTGTTAAACATGTGAGTACATACATAACTACACAGGTATCAGTTGAAAGTTTACTATCAGGCATGAAGAAGATAAGTGAGTTTTTGTTTTTGTTTTAATTTGTATTGCATTAAGAACACAAGATCAGATCTAATCTGTTAAATAAGTATATAAAAAACGGTATTGTTAACTATAGATACAATATCGTACAAAAGATCTCTAGAATTTGTTCATCTGGCATTGACTAAAACTTTACACTCATTGAAGAGCAACTCCCCATTTGTCCTTCCCCCAAGCTCCTGGTAACCAGCATTCTACCCTCTGATTATATATGTTTGACTATTTATGACACTTCATATTAAGTAGAATCACACTGTATTTGTCTTTCTGTGACTGGCTCACTTCGGTTAGCATAATGTTATCTGGGTTCATCTATGTTGTCACATATTATGTTCATTCTTTTTTAAGGCTGAAAAACATTTCATTATATGTATAGTCTACATTTCTTTATTGATTTATCCATTGACATTTAGGTTGTTTCCACATCTTAGCTATTGTGAGTGGTGCCACAATGAACATGGGAGTGCTAATACCTGTTTGGGATCCTGATTTCCATTCTTTTGGATTAAACACCCAGAAGTGGGATTTCAGGACTTTATGGTAATTTTATTGTTAATTTTCACCACACAGTTTTCAACAGTGTAAACCAACCGAGTGCACGTGTTTTTCACTCCTACCAAGTGTCCAAGTGTTCCAATTTCTCCATATCCTCAACAATACATGCTGTCTTTTGTTTTTTGATAACAGTCATCCTAACAGGTGTGAGTCGATACCTCACTGTGGTTTTGATTTGTATTTCCGTGATGATTAGTGAATTGAACATCTTTTCACGTACCTGTTGGCCATTTGTGTGTCTTCTTTAGAGAAATGTCTATTCAAGTCCTTTAACCATTTTGAAGAGAGTAGATTTTAGATGTGCTTACCAAAAAAAAAAAAAAAATATATATATATATATATAAGATGATGAGTATGTTAAACTGCTTACCTCTAATCATTACGTATATCAAAACATCATGTTGTACCTTTCAAAAGAAGACATACACATGGCCAACATCTAAAAATGCTCAACATCACTAATGATCAGAGAAATGCAAATTAAAACCACAGTGAGATACCATCTCACATCAATCAGAATAGCTATTGTTAAAAAGTCAAAAAATAACAAGATGCCGGCAAGACTGTGGAGAAAAGGGAATTCTTACACACTGCTGGTGGGAATGTAAATTAGTTCTGCCACTATGGAAAGCAGTTTGGTGGTTTCTCAAAGAACTTAAAACAGAATTACCATTCAACCCAGCAATCCCATTATTGGGTATATACCAAAGGAATACAGATCGTTCTGCCATAAAGACACACACACACGTATGTTCACTGCAACACTATTCACAATAGCAAAAACACGGAATCAACCTAAATGCCCATCAACAGTAGAGTGGATAAAGAAAATGTGGTACAGATATGCCATGGAATATTACAGAGCCATAAAAAAAAACCAGATTATGTCTCTTGCAGCAACATGGATGAAGCTAGAGGCCAGTATCATAAGCAAACTAACACAGGAACAGAAAACCAAATACTGCATGCTCTCACTTATAAAAGGGTGCCAACCACTGGGAACACACACACACAAAGAAGGGAACAACACATACCAGGACCTACTTGAGGGCAGAAGGTGAGAAAAAGGAGAGGATCAAAAAACTACCTATTGAATACTATGATTAGTACCTGAGTGATAAAACAGCCTGTACACTAAACCCCATGACACAAAATTTACCAATATAACAAACCCACATATATACCCCTGAACCTAAAAGTTCACAAAAAATCATATTGTATACCTTAAATTTATATTAAAAACTTCTCACTTTATTTATTTTTATTATACTTTAAGTTTTAGGGTACATGTGCACATTGTGCAGGTTAGTTACATATGTATACATGTGCCATGCTGGTGTGCTGCACCCATTAACTCGTCATCTAGCATTAGGTATATCTCCCCAGTGCTATCCCTCCCCCCTCCCCCCACCGCACAACAGTCCCCAGAGTGTGATATTGCCCTTCCTGTGTCCATGTGATCTCATTGTTCAATTCCCACCTATGAGTAAGAATACGCGGTGTTTGGTTTTTTGTTCTTGCGATAGTTTACTGAGAATGATGTTTTCCAATTTCATCCATGTCCCTACAAAGGACATGAACTCATCATTTTTTATGGCTACATAGTATTCCATGGTGTATATGTGCCACATTTTCTTAATCCAGTCTATCATTGTTGGACATTTGGGTTGGTTCCACGTCTTCGCTATTGTGAATAATGCTGCAATAAACATACATGTGCATGTGTCTTTATAGCAGCAGGATTTATAGTCCTTTGGGTATATACCCAGTAATGGGATGGCTGGGTCAAATGCTATTTCCAGTTCTAGATCCCTGAGGAATCGCCACACTGACTTCCACAATGGTTGAACTAGTTTACAGTCCCACCAACAGTGTAAAAGTGTTCCTATTTCTCCACATCCTCTCCAGCACCTGTTGTTTCCTGACTTTTTAATGATTGCCATTCTAACTGGTGTGAGATGGTATCTCATTGTGGTTTTGATTTGCATTTCTCTGATGGCCAGTGATGATGAGCATTTTTTCATGTGTTTTTTGGCTGCATAAATGTCTTCTTTTGAGAAGTGTCTGTTCATGTCCTTCACCCACTTTTTGATGGGGTTGTTTTTTTCTTGTAAATTTGTTTGAGTTCATTGTAGATTCTGGATATTAGGCCTTTGTCAGATGAGTAGGTTGCGAAAATTTTCTCCCATGTTGTAGGTTGCCTGTTCACTCTGATGGTAGTTTCTTTTGCTGTGCAGAAGCTCTTTAGTTTAATTAGATCCCATTTGTCAATTTTGGCTTTTGTTGCCATTGCTTTTGGTGTTTTAGACATGAAGTCCTTGCCCATGACTATGTCCTGAATGGTAATGCCTAGGTTTTCTTCTAGGGTTTTTATGGTTTTAGGTCTAACATTTAAGTCTTTAATCCGTCTTGAATTGATTTTTGTATAAGGTGTAAGGAAGGGATCCAGTTTCAGCTTTCTACATATGGCTAGCCAGTTTTCCCAGCACCATTTATTAAATAGGGAATCCTTTCCCCATTGCTTGTTTTTCTCAGGTTTGTCAAAGATCAGATAGTTGTAGATATGCAGCATTATTTCTGAGGGCTCTGTTCTGTTCCATTGATCTATATCTCTGTTTTGGTACCAGTACCATGCTGTTTTGGTTACTGTAGCCTTGTAGTATAGTTTGAAGTCAGGTAGTGTGATGCCTCCAGCTTTGTTCTTTTGGCTTAGGATTGACTTGGCAATGCGGGCTCTTTTTTGGTTCCATATGAACTTTAAAGTAGTTTTTTCCAATTCTGTGAAGAAAGGCATTGGTAGCTTGATGGGGATGGCAATGAATCTGTAAATTACCTTGGGCAGTATGGCCATTTTCATGATATTGATTCTTCCTACCCATGAGCATGGAATGTTATTCCATTTGTTTGTATCCTCTTTTATTTCCTTGAGCAGTGGTTTGTAGTTCTCCTTGAAGAGGTCCTTCACATCCCTTGTAAGTTGGATTCCTAGGTATTTTATTCTCTTTGAAGCAATTGTGAATGGGAGTTCACTCATGATTTGGCTCATGATCAAGTGGGCTTCATCCCTGGGATGCAAGGCTGGCTCAATATATGCAAATCAATAAATGTAATCCAGCATATAAACAGAACCAAAGACAAAAACCACATGATTATCTCAATAGATGCAGAAAAGGCCTTTGACAAAATTCAACAACCCTTCATGCTAAAAACTCTCAATAAATTAGGTATTGATGGGACGTATTTCAAAATAATAAGAGCTATCTATGACAAACCCACAGCCAATATCATACTGAATGGGCAAAAACTGGAAGCATTCCCTTTGAAAACTGGCACAAGACAGGGATGCCCTGTCTCACCACTCCTATTCAACATAGTGTTGGAAGTTCTGGCCAGGGCAATTAGGCAGGAGAAGGAAATAAAGGGTATTCAATTAGGAAAAGAGGAAGTCAAATTGTCCCTGTTTGCAGACGACATGATTGTATATCTAGAAAACCCCATTGTCTCAGCCCAAAATCTCCTTAAGCTGATAAGCAACTTCAGCAAAGTCTCAGGATGCAAAATCAATGTACAAAAATCACAAGCATTCTTATACACCAACAACAAAACTTCTCACTTTAAAATAGTGTTATTAGTTTTCTCACTATTGAGTTCTAGGAGTTCCTTATGTATTTTAGAAATTAACCCCTTATCAGATACATGGTTTGCAAATATTTTCTCCTATTCCATAGGTTGCCTTTTCACTCCATTGCTTCCTTTGCTCTGCAGAAGCTCTTAAATTTGATGTAGTCCCACTTGTCTATTTCTGCTTTGGTTTCCTTTGCTTTTAATGTCATATCCATGAAATCATTGCCATGATCAATGTCATGAAGTTTCCCCGCTATGTTTTGTTTTAGGTCTTTCATAGTTTCAGGTCTTACAGTTAAGTCTTTAATTTATTTTCAGTTGAAAATCTGAGTTTTTAACCAGCTCTTTTCTTTCTTTCTTTCTTTCTTTTTTTGTGAGACAGGGTCTCATGCTGATGCTTAGGCTGGAATGCAGTGGTGTGATCATAGCTCATGGTCACCTCAAACTCCTGGGCTGGAGCAATCCTCTTACCTCAACCTTCAAGTAGTTGAAGCTACAGGTGCATCTCACCATACCTGACTAATGTTTTTAAATGTTATAGAGACAAGGTCTAACTATGTTGCCCAGGCTGGTCTCAAAATCCTGGCCTCAACTGATCCCCTCAATGTGGCCTCCCAAAGCCAGGATTATAGAGGCATGAGCCACCATATACCCAGTCTTATCCAATTTTCATCACTAGGGACAATACTGATATAATACTTTAATCAGCCAAGATGCTCTAAACTGATACATTCTTTCAGAAATATTACTTGCTGAAAAGTATTTAATCTACCTACAGGTATTTTTCTGCCTGTGTTAAAACCCCAAATATAGACTGAAGCCTAATAAGAACTACACTTTATAAAAAGACTCATGGAAATTTTCACTTAATGAATTCCTAAGAATGTTTGGGTGGTCGGTTTTGATATTTCTTAAATACTTTATAAACAATAAAATGTCTATTTAGGATATTTCTATTATTTAAAAGAGAAGTTATGGTATTTCCTTGAAGATCTTCATAAGTAGGGGGTATAAAATATATTGATCAATGACAAAAGCAAGAGAAAGAAACACATATGGTACTATACATATACAACAAAAAGGTATTGATTTTTACATCTATAGAATTGTAAGTGCAATAAACTTGTTATAGTGGTACTTCTGGAAAGAGAGAAGAGTTAGGACAAATATTTACATTGTACACAATTTAAATTTTCTTCAGGGAAACTTACTCTTGCACTCTCAGCTATAAGTGGTATTGAATCCCAACCAAATCCAAGCTCAGCATGTGGCTCAATCTATGCCATCACAATCTCCTGGCTAGAGTGACTGATTCAGAGACAGAAATATGACCCAGGCAAAGAAAATGAGACCTAAGGAGACTTTGCAGGTTTCCTCTTCAACTGTCCTGTAACTTGTGGGACTAAGCATTTGATTCTATGATCATGTATTACTCTACCCTGAGAATGAAGCCAAAACAGTGAAGGTAAGGCTAGGAGACAAGAGAAGACACTGTTTGAGTGTCTATAACTGCAGGCAAAGCCAGCCACTAGCCTTTCCAACTATGTGAGCTAATAAATGCTCTTTCTAGGTTCAGGCAAATTTAAGCTGGGTTCTCTGTCACTTAAAACAGAATTAATATCTGTATTAATACAAATATTAATTTCTGCTCCAAAGACACAAAATCCTCCTTTCAGTTGGAAAATTCTACTTTATTATGCCTCAAATATATGTTGGAACAAGCATGTAAGAGGAGGTGTATATTTTTGCAGGTACTTTGCCTATTGTTGGTATATGCTATCATGAGCGAAGGTCTAAATGAGTTTATGGACATAGTTAACAGAAACAGATTAGTAGATTTCCCTATCAAGACATTATTTCATGTGGAAAACTTGTATTACAAGCATTTCACAGAAATATATGCTCTCCTTGAGAGACAGTAACAATTTACTTGGCTCATAAGAGTGCTGAAATGCATAATTAATTGTTTAGAGAACTCTTTCAGCACTGTAGATTGAAGGTTTTATTATAGTATATTTATGTGCAATTATCAAGAAAGTTCACATTATTTGTAATATCCTACAAACAATGAGTCTTATACTCTGAATTTCAGTCAAGTCAGTAGCACAGAATTACATTACATAGAATAAAAATCAGGTGGCATTTATATTAAGCATCTACAAGTACAGTGCTGTGCTAGTCCTCATGATATGGTTCTTACCAGGTAATGAAGAGTTTTATTACATTTTGGTAAATATTGTTGTGTAAATTCTATTACCCTTTTTCTCTAACACTTCCTGCTTCCTCCTCTCCTAGTTATATTCACTATGGAGAAAAAGTATGACATTTAGTCATCCTTGATCCTATTCATAAAGTCTACGATCAGATAATTCTTTAATACTGAGTGACACTAAATACCTCATTACTAAGAAATCTGAGGGAAACAACCAAACCTCAAACTATCTCTCTTCATCCTAAAGTGGCACAAAAAAGTTTTTCTAAAAGATGGGCAAAACTCGGCCAGGCGTGGTGGCTCACGCCTGTAATCCCAGCACTTTGGGAGGCCGAGGCGGGCAGATCACGAGGTGGAGATCAAGACCATCCTGGCTAACACGGCGAAACCCCGTCTCTACTAAAAAATACAAAAAATCAGCCGGGTGTGGTGGTGGGCGCCTGTAGTCCCAGCTACTTGGGAGGCTGAGGCAGGAGGATGGCGTGAACCTGGACGGCGGAGCTTGCAGTGAGCCGGGATCACGCCACTGCACTCCAGCCTGGGTGACAGAGCGAGACTCCGTCTCAAAAAAAAAAAAAAAAAGATAGGCAAAACTCATATTGTATCAAAACTGCAAATAGGTAAACAGCACAGAAAAAAAACTTGTATGTGTAAAGCTAGTACATGCACGTTTGTCCAAATATTAGTTGATAGGAACCATTAAGGTTTACGTGTACCCTCAATCACTGTATTTTTACTAAAGATTGGCCATACTTTAGGAACAAGGTAGCAAACATGCAAGCTCAACCTTTAACGAATAAGAAAACTTACAAAAGAACTTTGTTGGTGTTTCTCTAGTACCTTGGCACTATCACATTTTGGGTCTTTTTATATGGGTAGATGTCTGGTGCATTGTAGCATAGTTAGCAGCATTCTTGGCCTCTACCAGTTAGATGCCAATAGTAATCCTCAGTTGTGACAACCACAATATCTGCAAATGTCAAATGTCCCTTGGTGGGCAAAATCACTACCAGTTGAAAACGAGTGCAACAAAGAGAGCACAACTCAAACTTCAGCAGGCTGCCCAGAGTCCCATAATACTTAGCTGTGTAGCAGACTGCTCGCTGTTATTCTCTAACTTTTCCAATTTTGAAAACAAACCTATCACCCAGAAACTACACTCTACCTGGCAACCAAAGTCAGGTAAATTAACACAGCAATTTATGTGCTAAGTTGCCTTCACATCTATCCCAGATGCACAGGTAACAACTTACTATTTCAGGCTTACTGAATCTTCAGTAAGACTTCTCATACAATCTGGATATGTACGGATAACTGTGATACTCTGGGTAGTCTTATAGCAGTCTTATAGCATAATCCCACATCATCTCCATTTATGCCTCCTATTTATTTGAGAACCTATTCCTAAATTATTGCTATACTAGTGACAACAGTCAAAGTCAAGTCCTTCTGACTACCCTCCTGGATCTGCTGGATAGTTCACATCATCTCCCACGATGGTGAGAAAAAGAAAACATCCGGCTGGGCACAGTGGCTCACGCCTGTAATCCCAGCACTTTGGGAGGCTGAGGCAGGCGGATCACTTGAGGCCACGAGTTCGAGACCAGCCTGGCCAATATGGTGAAACCCCATCTCTCCTAAAAAAATAAAAAATATAAAAATTAGCCGGGCGTGGTGGCGCATGCTTATAATCCCAGCCACTCGGGAGGCTGAGGCAGGAGAATTGCTTGAATCCAGGAAGCAGAGGTTGCAGTGAGCTGAGATTGCACCACTGCACTCCAGCCTGGGTGACACAGAGAGACTGTTTCAAAAAAAAAAGAAAAAGAAAAAAGAAAAAAAAGAAAGAAAACATCCCACATGTATCACCACCACAGAGAATGAGCACCAAAAGTGACAATTTCTATTGGATCAGTTAACTTCATAATGTAAAAACATCAGTAAAGTGACAGTGTCAAAATAATGAAATGTGGCAGATATCTATGAATGAGCAAAATAATAAAATATATGTAACTATCAAGAAGCGTTGGAATAAAAGAAATGGGTAATAATAGTGGTTGGTCCAGTCAGCAAAAGTAAAAGTATTTAAGTAAAGCTTTTAAATTAAAATAACTGTTGCTGCAACCATATCACATAATGAATGTAGAAGAAGGTGGAAAAGCTTGGAACTGTTTCGCCTCCTTGCCTGTTTCTTTGTCACCAGAATTCCTTTTCTCTTCATCTTTTCTGGATCAGTGGTCACAGATCCCAGAACTCATATACAAGGCATATTTCAAATGAGAGATTCATTGTTGCATATATCAGAAGTGAAAGCACATCAAAATCAGATACTTTGTTACACAAAAATGTGATACTTAACCTTTATCTTACTCTGTAGAGGTAGAAGGAAAAAAGTACCTAATCAGCTTATATCTCCACCTATCCTGGTACCTTTGATATATTTATAAAAATATCAACACAATTTACTGAGTAGGAGTTTCTAGCAAACACATCTATTCTCTTAAACAGTGATCATTAAATCTAAGCGGTGATAATAGGTTAACTTGGGGAATCAGACCTTAATGCCAAATAATTAGAAACAGAAATGACTGTATATTTTTACTACCGACTAATGCAAGAATTTCACATATTATGGTCTTAGAACTTGACTATGCTCTTTTTCTAAATGAGCACAATCAAAAGTTAATTCTTCCTTAGGAAACAGGGGACACTGTGAAGACTAAGAATAGAAAGAAGGGAGAGGAATTCTGGATAGTGTTTCTAGAAAAGAAAAACGGAAAGAAAAAGAATAACTGGATTCAGGTTAAAAGCAAGAGATAATTACCCAAAAATTCACAGTGGGCCTTCTGTAGATGAAGAGTTACAATCTTGTGGGGTGAGGGGCAACTTAAGAGCAAAGTGCTTAAAGGAGGTCAAAGTGTTTAAAATGAATGCTTTACTAATTACCACATTTCTTGGTTTGTGGAACACAGAATGGTTTTCGGTATTTAGGCTATCTCAGGGCATCTTAGGAATACATTAATCTTCATCCTTAAAATATGATTGACCAAGGCCTGGAAAAGCTTGTAACTTAAAATAACTAAAAGTAGGCCAGCTGTTTTTGAGTTTACTTAGATAACAGAATAATTATAGAAGATAAAGTTGAGAGGTAGTCAAAAACCGATTATTTAGACCACAATGACAAAGACAGTTTAAATATAAAGGGAAGTCATTAAAGATTTTAAGTTGAAGAGTGTTATATTCGAGCTTATATGTTAAGACCATTCTTCCATGATACTATAAGAAAAGAAAATCACAGGCCAATAACCCTGATGAACATAAATACAAAAGTCCTCAACAGAATACTAGCAAACAAACTCAATAGCACTTGAAAGGATCATTCATCATAATCAAGTAGGATTTATCCCTGGGATGCATGGATAATTCAACATACACAAATTAATAAATGTGATGCATCACATTAATAGAACGGACAAAAACCATATGATCATCTCAATAGATACAGAAAAAACATTTGAAAAAATTCTACATCCTTTTATGATAAAAACTCACAAGTTAGGCATAGAAGGAATTTATCTCAACACAATACTGGCCATATATGAAAACCCCACAGCTAACACCATATCCAATGGTGAAAAGTGGAAAGCTTTTCCTTTAAGGTCAGGAACAAGACAAAGGTGCCCACTCTCACAGCTTCTTTTCAACACAGTACTGCAAGTACTAGCCAGAGCAATTAGGCAAGAAAAAGAAATAAAAGACATCCAAATAGGAAATAAAGAAGTAAAATTGTCTGTTTGCTGATGACATGAGCTTATATATAGAAAACCCTAAGAACTATACTATCAAACTATTAGAACTGATAAACAAATACAGTAAAGTTGCAAGGTACAAAATCAACATGCAAAAATCCACAGCATTTCCTTACACTAGCAATGACCTATCTGAAAAACAAATCAGGAAATCAACCCCATTTAAAATAGCAACAAACAAATAAAATACGTAAGAAATGTGATCAAGGAGGCAGAAGATCTATATGCAGAAAACTATGAAACAATGAAATAAGTTGTAAATAACACAAAGAAAAAGACATCTTGTGTCCACGGATTGGAAAAATTAATAATGTTAAAATGCCCATACTACCCAAAGTGATCTATAGAGTCTATGCAATCCCTAGCAAAATTCCAATGTCTTTTCACAGAAATAGAAATACAATCCTAAAACTCATAGGGAACCACAAAAGATCTTTAATTCAATAGTCAAAGTAATCTCAAGCAATAAGAACAAGGCTGGAGGCATCATTATCTGACTTCAAATCTAGTACAAAGCTATAGTAATCAAAACAATATGGTACTGGCATAAAAACGGACACAATGACTGAAAGAACAGAATAGAGAGGCCAGAAATAAACTCACATATATATGGTCAATTGATTTTTGACAAAGGTATCATGAGCACACAATACAGAAAGAATAATCTCTTCAATAAATGGGGAAACTGAATATCCACAAGCAAAATAATAAAACTGGACCCTTTTCTAACCCCATATGAAAAAATCAACTCAAATGGATTAAAGAATTAAACATGTGACTTGAAACTGTAAAACTACAAGAAAAAAAAATAGGGAAATGCTTCATGACATTGGGCTAGGCAAAGATTTCTTTTGCCAAAAGTACAGGCAACAAAAGCAAAAATAGAAAAATGGGATTCCATCAAACTGAAAGTCTTCTGCACAGCAAAGAAAGCAACTAATAGAGGGAAAAGACAATCCATGGACTGAGATATAATATTTGCAAACTATATATCTGATAAGAGGACAATATTCAAAATACATGAAGAATTCAAATAACTCAATAGCAAGAAAATACATCAAAAACAAGGAAAAGACCTAAACAGACACTTAATAAAAGACATACAAATGAATAACAGATAAACAAATATTCATCATCACTAATCATCAGAGAAATACAAATTAAAATCACAATGAAATATCACTTAGCACCTGTTACTATGGCTATTATCTAAGAGACAAAAGCTAAGCCAGACACAACGGCTCAAGCCTGTAATCCCAGCACTTTGGGAGGCCAAGGCCAGTGGACCACTTGAGGTCAGGAGTTCAAGAGCAGCCTGGCCAAAATGGCGAAACCCCATCTCTACTTAAAAAAAAAAAAAAAGCCACGCGTGGTAGTGCGTGCCTGTAATTTAAGTTACTCGGGAGGCTGAAGTGGGAGAATCACTTGAGCCCAGAGGTGGAGATCACAGTGAGCCAAGACGTACTCCAGGCTGGGCAACAGAGCAAAACCCTGTCTCAAAACAAAAAAGAAGGCAAAAGATAACAAATGTTGGCAAGGAAGGAAGCAGAGAGAAAGAAACCCTTGCACACTGTTGAGGAAATGCAAATTAACACAGTTTTTCTTTTTTATTTTTTTAATTTTTTTCTTCTTTATTGGCATATTAGTGATAACTATTAGTTTTGTTATATGCTCTAAAATTTATAATATTTATTTTGAAATTTTCCTAGTCTACTTAGAAGTGATATAACTTCTCACATAGCACAATAAAAATATAAGAGTATACTTCCTTTCTCCCCTTTTGGCCTTTGTATGTTATTATGCATTCTGTTTTTCATATGGTTTCTGGGTTTTTTTTTTTGTTTTTTGATTTCTGTTTTTTTTTTTTAAGGGAGTCTCACTCTGTCGCCCAGGCTGGAGTGCAGTGGTGCGATCTCAGTTCATCGCAACCTCCGCCTCCCAGGTCCAAGCCATTCTCCTGCCTCAGCCTCCTGAGTAGCTGGGATTACAGGCATCTGCTAGCACACCTGGCTATTTTTTTTGTATTTTTAGTAGAGATGGGGTTTCACCATGTTGGCCAGGCTGGTCTCAAACTCCCCACATCAGGTGATCCGCCTGCCTCGGCCTCCCAAAGTGTTAGGATTACAGGCGCAAGCTACCAAGCCCAGTCTTTTCATATGTTATTAACCCCACATTATGTTTTTATCATTTTTGTTTAAATGGTCAATTATCTTCCAAAAATACTTAAGTCACAAGAAAAACATTCTCCTATATTTTGCCTTGTAGACACCATTCCCAGCATTTTTTTTGTTTGTTTCTTTGTGTTGATTCATATTTCTCCCTGGAATCATTTTCCTTCTTCCTGAAGGACTCCTTTAACATTTCTTGGGTCTTTTAGAGATCAATTACTTTGTGTTTCTGAAAAAGTTTAGTTTGCCTCCAATTTGGAAAGATATTGGCTTTGGAAAGATAAAATTCTGAGTTGATATTTACTTTTTAAAATATTTTAAAGGTCTTACTCCATTGTCTTTTGCTTGCATTGCTGCTTATGAGAAACCTGCTTTAACACAGCAATTTTGAAAAACAGTATGGAGGTACCTCAGAAAATTTAAAATAGAATTACCATGTGAGCCAGCAATCCTACCTCTAGGTATATTTCCAAAAGGAATTGAAAACTGTATGTCAAAGATATCTGTACTCCCATACTCACTGCAGAATTATTCACAATAGCTAAGATGTGGAAGCAACCTAGGTGTCTGTCATCGGATGAATGGATAAAGAAAATGTGGTACATATACACAACAGAGTACCATTTAGCCTTTTAAAAGGGAGGAAATTCTGTCATTTGTAACAACAGGAATGAACCTGTAAGACATTATGCTAAGTGAAATAAGCCAGACAAAGGAAGATAAATACAGCATGATCTCACTTACAAGTGGAATCTAAAAAAGTTGAACTCATAGAAGAAGAGAGTAGAATAGGGGTTTCCAGAGGCTGGGGGTTGGGGTAGATGAGGTAAAGGAAGATGTTCACAGGGTATAAAGTTTCAGTTCGACGAGTGGAATTTGAGTGATCTATTGCACAGAAGGATGGCTATAATAAATAATAATGCATTGTATATTTTAAAATCAAATAAAATGTAGATTTTAAATGTTTTCACCATAAAAAATAAGTATTTGAGGTGATGGATTTGCTAATTAGCCTGATTTAGTTATTCCACATTGTAAACATATATCAGCACATCACATTGTAGCCCCATAAATATATACAATTATTATTTATCAATTAATAACATTTAATATGTTTCTAAAGATTATTCTTCCTTTTACAGTGGGAAGAAGTTAGACGGGTACAACAGTGAAACTAATGAAACTGATTAGGAGGTCGTTCCAATAGCTCAGGAAAGATGGTGACTTGGATTAGGGCAAGGAAAAATGGATGTATGTCAAGATGTATTCAGGAGATAGAAATGGCTGGATTGGCTGAGACTGGATATGGAAGACAGTGAAAAAGGAATCAAAGATAACCTTCATGTTCCTGTCTTGAGCAACTGACAGATTCTGGTACTATTTATAACTATTCAGTATCTTCTGTATTGTTTATTTGTTAGTTTGTTCCAATGCTTGGCCACATTTCACAAGATGTTTCTTGCTATTCCTGGCTCTCTATCACCTTTCACAATTTTACGGTTCTGTTTATATTCTAATTATATGGGCCTTCCTATGATCTCCTTACAATGAATAATACAGTATTTTAGATAGCTTATCTCCTACTTTTCCACTTTCTCTACATTGCATTTACCCCAAGGTGTCTCTGCTTAACGGAAATATTTTATACTAATGGTGATTAAAAATTAAAAGGCATTATTTTAAAAAATGTTTAAGAATTTAAAACATTAAATAAAATTTGTAGAATAGATGCGTTGTTAGTGAATGTTGTGGTTCAGAGCAGTTTTGTCGTTTGGGCTTGAGTTTGGGTTTCCTTGTTTATTTTGGTCATTCCCAAATTAAAGAAAACATGAAAACAGAATGTTAATGATATGGTCAGGTTTTGTGTCCCACCCAAATCTCATCTTGAATTGTAATCCCCATGTGTCAAAGGTGGGAGGTGATTGGATCATGGGGGCAGTTTCCCCTACGCTGTTCTCGTAACAGCGAGTGAGTTCTCATGAGATCTGTTGGTTTTATAAAGCAGTTTTCCCTGCTCTTGTTCACTCTCCTCTCTCCTTCCACCACGTGAAGAAGGTGCTTGCTTCCTATTCCCCTTCCACCATGATTGTAAGTTTCCTGAGGCCTCCCGAGCCATGCAGAACTGTGAGTCAATTAAATCTCTTTCCTTTATAAATTACCCAGTCTCAGGTAGTATCTTTATAGCAACGTGAGAACAGACTAAGATAGTTAGGAAGAACCTGAGATAAATCTAGATATGTGAGATAACTTCTAGAAAAGAAGCCATGATTTGGAAACCCAGGAACAACTGCTATAGCAAATAGCCAAAAGAGAAACCTAAACAGATCAGTTCTTTTCCTGCCTATTTTCAAAAAAGAATTGTAAGAAAACTACGAGAAATGTTGTTTTCAAAAAATTTTTACAAACAGAACAGAGGCTATAGAGATGGCAGACAAGCACATGAAACGATGTTCAACATCATTAGTCATTAGGGAAAATCAAATAAAAACCACAATAAGACATCACAACATACCTTTTATTTTACATCAAATGCTGGTGAGGGAGCAAAGAAAATGGACTACTCATATATTGCTGGTGGGAATGTAAAATGGTACAGCCGCTCTGAAAAAACAGTTTGGCAGTATCATATAAAACTAAACATGGAACTACCCTACAACACAACAATTGCACTCTTGGGCATGTAACCCAGAGAAGTGAGAACTTATGTTCACAGAAAAACCTATGCAAGAATGTTCATAAAAGTTTTATCTATAATAGCCCTAAACTGGAAACAACCCAGCTGCTCTTCAACATGTGAGAGGTAAAACAAACCGTGGTATGTCATACTGTGGAACACTTCTCAACAACAAAAAGGAACGAGCTCTTCGTACATGTGACAATCTAGATACATCTCTACAGAAAGATGCTGGTGAAAAAACCAAACCCCATAATGTTTTCATGTTTCAGTTCACACAACATTCTTGAAATGGCAAAATTATAGAGAATAAATTAGTGGTTTCCTGAAGTTAAGAATGAAGAGCAGAGAGCATGGTTATAAAGGTAGCAACAGGCATGCTTGTGCAGATGGAAGTGCTCTGTATCTTGATTGTGGTGGTGATGGCTGCATCAACTTACACATGTGATAAAGTTTAACTGAACTGAATGCCTACATATACAATACACATAATGCAGAAGTGGTGAAATCTGCAGAAGATGAGTGAATTGTATCAATGTGTCAATTTTCCCATAGTGATATTGTACTATAATTTTGCAAGATATTATCAGCGGTGAAAACTTGCTGAAGGGCACATGAGATCTCTCTATATTACTTAAAACTGCATATGATTCTGTAAGTATTTCAAAACAAGATGTTTAACTGAAAATAGTAGAAAAGCAGCAATCACACTAACTTACGTGAAAGATCCTAACTGATATTATTTTGTGCAGCATTCTTTCATGGAAATCTTGCTAATGATACTAAAATTGTTCTAGGAAATATAATAATTTTGTTTATTAGTAGTATGTGTTTTAAACAAACAAGGACAAAAGTTTTTAAAATAAGCTAAAGAACAGAACACAATATAGCTGCCACTTACTGAGGCCATATTAGAAAGCATACAACAGGCTGGGCATGGTGGCTCACACCTGTAATCGCAGCACTTTGGGAGACCGAGGTAGGCAGATCACCTGAAGTCAGGAGTTCGAGACCAGCCTGGCCAACATGGTGAAACCTTGTCTCTACTAAAACTAAAAATTAGCTGGGCATGGTGGCACACACCTGTAATCCCAGCTACTTGGGAGGCTGAGGCAGAAGAATCGCTTGAACCTGGGAGACAGAGGTTGCAGTGAGCTGAGATCATGCCATTGCACTCCAGCCTGGGCAACAGAGTGAGACTCTGTCTCAAAAAAAAAAAAAGGGCACACAAAAGATGTCTAATACATGGCAGCTATCCATGATGATAGTACTCTTCCCCACATACTATGCCAAATGTTTTATTATAACATGATTAACCTACAGCAACCAGAATGTCTCATGAAAAATGAGCTCAAAGATGCAAAGTAATTATATAAGTTACATAATTATTTTCCTGTGGTCTTCAAAGTAAGAACTTAGATATATAAGAGTTAGTATTTTTGTGATATACAATTATAATATAACTGTGGCACCCGAATCAGAAACTAGATCCAGATGGCAATCAATTCCACATTATTTTTGTTAAACCACAAAGCCACTGCTGTGCATTTAGGATGGCAAAAGTGAAGCATAAAGGATGAAATATGAAATGTAAAAACCACAAACATCAACTTTAATAATGACAATAATGCAGATGGCTTTTCCAATGCAATACATGGTAGCAGCCATAGAGATGTTCACATCTACTAATCCAGTAACCCATTCATAGAGCTAGGTTAAAGCCCTACAGAAAGAAAAATGGAGAAAAGATTAAAGAGATCTTTTAAATATTAAAGTCCATTTTGTTGACTTTAGCATGCTGGAACAAACACAGTTTGCTTTCTCTATGCAACACAATCCAATCAGAAGGTCCCATGGGCTAACTTGAACAGAGAAAGTAATTTGTGAAAGTAATTTGAACTTGAGAGCAGATCCAGAGACTAGGAAGCCACCTGCCGGGACTAAGAAATGACATCACTAAAAAGGGCCCAATGGAAGACTAGCTGGACCTGCTCACTCCTGAGTGTTGGGGACACATCCACAGGGAGGTGCCAGCCTTGAAACTCACTGCTAAGCCCCCTGAAGGGTACTAGCGAAAGCAGGTGGAGGGAGGTGTCCCCACCTGATAGTAATCTTCTGCGTAACCATCTAAGAGGATGCCGGGAAACTGACCAAGGGTAGAGACCACAGAGTACTTCAGAAAAAACACTGTGCTTCAGGCACCTGACAAGACAAGGCCATTGGAAAGTGAAGAGTAGCCCTTTCATCCAGCAGCCTCCCTCTAAGCCCTCTACTGACACAGTTCAACATCAAACTCATGGCAAAGGAGAAATGCTTTAAAGGTCCAGCTCCATTATCAGAGCAGATAATAAAGGCAGGATGCAGAGCTGAAAGGCAATATACCGATAACTCCATTAACAAAATATACTGCTTCCCACTCCAACAGTCAAGGTTTATTTATTCCATTGATCATTTCCAAACTGTGTCAACATCCTAGAAGTCTAGAGCAGTCATTTATTTCCCCGCCTGCTCTCATTTTCTACTCACTCTCTCCTAGTCATCCTCACGCTTGATGCAGTATCTGTACATACATACAACAGGCATTCCATAAGTGCCTGTGCAATTGAATTAAAATATATCACAGCCTAAAGTGTTTCAAAGGCTCAGACCATTTCATACTTTAAAAAATACTTTTTACCTTAACACACGAGAATACAGAAAGCCCTGTGGGACACTGAGTTTTTAGGTATTTCCTAATATATTACAATTCCAGCCTGAGAGACAGAATAAAGTAAATTTGTTTATAAAATGCACTTTTGTACCTGTGTACATCAAAAGGGCTACTGCTCCCTCTGTGCACCCTTTTTCAGCAAAGAACTGAAATAATTTGTAAAAGGACTAAAATGAAAAAATATCCCTACTATTTTTAATCCTAAATTTTTACTTTCAAAATACACTGTACAGACCCAAGGGAAATCCTCTGGGTCTCTGAGAATGTATAAAATGTATCTTATAAATTAAATCCAAAATACATCAAAGAATAATATGACACCTCTGTGACCTCCACCTAAAATTGCCAGTTGCTATCATTCAGTGCTTTGTCATGCAGTAAAACTAGAGAAGTTTTTAGGCCCTAGAGTCCTCTCTAATGCCCCCAACCCACTCCCACACCCCTTACCGGTAGTATATACTATTCTAGCTTTACCCTTCTGGCTTAGCTGTGGTTGTTTTGTTTACTTTTATGTGGCATGTATTTGCATCAATGAGCAATATGTAATATTGTGTGATGTGTTATTTTTAATTTTTTAGAAAGGTGTTCCAAAACATGCTTATTATATCATTCAACACTATGTTTTCAAGGGCTTTCCATTTAGAAATACAAATCTAGTTCACTAGATTCATTTGATTTCTGTACA
This sequence comes from Gorilla gorilla gorilla, assembly GCF_029281585.2. NCBI lineage: Eukaryota > Metazoa > Chordata > Mammalia > Primates > Hominidae > Gorilla > Gorilla gorilla. The sequence goes on from NC_073230.2 coordinate 153,646,763, forward strand.
GAGCTAATGAATGTGTCAAAATTATCTCATCTCCCAATAATAGATGTAAGGTGACTTACATGTTTTCATGATTTTTTAAAAAGCTGCAATTATCATTTATAGGCCTCCTTATGGAAATATAAAACATTTTTTCAATAGTACATATAGTCATGATCATGTAATGACATTTTAGTCAGCAACAGATTGCATATATGAAAGTAGACCCAAAAGATTATAATGGAGCTGAAAAATTCCTATCACCCAGTGATGTCACAGCCATTGCAATGTCATGGCACATAATGTCATGTGCTACTTATGTGTTTGTGGTGATACTGGTATAAACAAATCTACTGTGCTACCAGTCATATAAAAGTATGACACATTCAATTATGTACAGCACATAATACTTGATAATGACAATAAATGACCATGTTATTGGTTTATGTATTTACTATACTATATATTTAACATTAGAGTGTACTTTCTAGTTTTTTAAAAAGTTAAATGTAAAACAGCCTCAGGCAGGTCCTTTTAGCAGGTATTCCAGAAGGCATTGTTATCATAGCAGATGACAGCTCCATGAGTGCTACTGTCCCTGAAGACCTTCTAGTGGGATAAATGTGAGGTGGAAGAAAGTAATATTGGCAACCCTGACCCTATATAGACATGAGCTAATGGGTGCGTTTGTGTCTTAGTTATTAACAACAAAGTTTAGAACATAAAAAAATTAAAAATAGACAAAAGCTTATAGCATAAAGATGTAAAGAAAAAAATATTTTGTACAGCTTACAATGTGTTTGTTTTAAGCTGTGTTATTACGAAAAAGAGTTTTTAAAAATTTAAAGTTTATAGAGTAAAAATGTTACAGTAAGCTAAGGTTAATTTATTCCTGAAGAAAGGAAACTGTTTTAATAAATTTAGTACAGCCTAAGTGTACAGCGTTTAGAAAGTCTAACGTCATGTACAGTCATGTCCTAGGCCTTCACATTCATTCAGCAGTCATTCACTGACTTACCCAGAGCAACTTCCAGGAAAGTACTGTAAGCTCCATTCACAGTCAGTGCCCTAGACAGGTGGACCATTTTTATCTTTTCTTTTGTATTTTTAGTGTACTTTTTCTCTATTTAGACATGTTTAGATAAACAAATACTTACCATTGTGTTACAATCACCTACAGTATTCAGTACAGTAACATGCCGTATAAGTTTGTAGCCTAGAAGCAACAGGACGGATATATCATAATATGTTATGTAGTAGGATATACCATCTAGATTTGTGTAAGTACACTCTATGACGTCTGCACAAAGACGAAATCACCTAATGATCCATTTCTCATAACATATACACATTGTTAAGCAATGCATGGCTGTACCAAAATAATCACTGGGTCATAGGATATGCACACTATTCATATTTCTACCTAATACCGAATTGCTATCCATAATGACTGTACCAGGTTATACCAAGTTAAGTTTTATATTTTGAGCAGCAAACCAAATTAGACACTTTGGCCTCTATTTGTATTAAAAGGGTATGCACAGGACTTGATTTTGAATTTGAATAGGACTACTGTGGTAGAAGGCGATTAGTCTACCAGTAAAAGTGATGGCTGACTGTCAAATGCTCTGGATCAAAGGATATCAGCTGGAAAATAGACTCTGGATAGAGACTGGCCATACTCTTAATTTCTTCTCCTATCTGTCCCCAGTAATCAATCCTTGGCAATTAATCTATTCAAAACCTGTCCCTGCTGTCCTAACTTATGACTGAAATGTGCAGAATTCTCTGAGATCACAGTCCTATTTTTAGCCAGTGTACCTTTAGGTCTCTTGACCAATGGTACTAATATTATTAGCTATTGGCATCACTCAATATAATATCCCTCCCAGCATATTTTACTTACTCATTCATTCATTCATAGGCACATATTTAATGGGCACTGACTATAGCCATAAGTACAGTAAAAACCAGACATGGTTTCAACCCTCAAGCAGACCACAGACTAGAACTATTGTATAACAATATGGTAGCCACCAGCCATGTGTAGTATTGAGCATCTGAAATGCAGATCATACCAACTTAGATGTGCAATAAGTGTAAAACAATAGATTTTGAAGACTTAGTACAAAAAGAATATAAAATATATCATTAATAATTTTATATTAGTTATTTGCTAAAATGATAATATTCTGAATATGGCAGGTTAGAAGATAAGACAGTATGAATTTGTCCTTTTACTTTTTTAACATGGCTACAGCAAGATTTAATTTTACGTATGTGGTTCACCTTATATTTTATAAATGTAAAATATATTTCTGGTCAAGAAGATAGGAGAGACAAGTAGAATCATACAGTGAGATGATTCCTAAGGTGGGTAAGTACAAAGCTCTATAGGGGCATGCAGAAAGGACAAAGCCAATTCAGCTATAAGCACGAAAGAAAGCAAACCACAGAAACTGAGACCGTAAGTAATCAAAATGGTAAGAAGTTTTATTATTACTTAAGAAGCTTGAGTTAACTAAATGAGAAAAGATGAAGGGAATGAAATTATTCCGGGCAGAGGCCCAGAGGCAAAAGAGAGCAAAAACTAGCTAGATTAGTCAAAACTAGGCTTGATTAGTTTGCTCTTGTAACCTTGGGCGAATAATAACAATAATCATTGTTTCTGTATTATTTCTTCCCTTAAAAAAGCAACTTTAGACAACTGAACAAAAAACATCAAATAAGCAGAAAGTAATTTTTGACCATTTATCTACATAATACTGTCATATATGATAAGAATCACCGAATCTAAAGGATAAGCAGCTTTAGAATAACACCCATTGTGCATGTAAACTTACACCACAAAAGATGAAGCTGAGGAATTATTTTAACCTCCAGGGCTTTTGCACAGGTCTTGACTCAAATCTACAGAGAATAATAGAATCTTCACATTTTAGCAGTTCAAAAATGCATTATGTTATAGCTAGTTTTTCTCTGTTTTAGAGGCCATAGGCTTTTTGTCTTTTTACTCTATGCTTTTTAAATTGTAAAACAAAAAGAATGCAAAATTAAAATTTTGATTAACTCACCTGGTGAATGAAAGAGTAAGTTATATAAAGAATGCCTTTTATTTATATACTCTATTCCTATCTCAAACATCAAGCATCACTGAAAAACACTTACTCATAAATAAAATCAAGAAAAAAGTGGAAAAGTGGATGTATTGAGGTTTGTTGTTAGATAACTGTTTTTAACAAGACTTAAAAAACAATTTCAACAGCTGGAAATTACATTTGGCTCATGTTAAAGAAATGTTGCTGCTGCTGCTTGCAAATATGATGACTGGAGAACATCTTGCAAATATATTGGATAAAAATAAATATTTCATTATGCTAAACGGGTTTTATTGTTCTGTTTGTAAATTTGAAACAACTGTAAGCACTGCATGGCAGCACATGCTGTTGGTCATTTTTACTGAATTGCAGATAGTGACTTTTGTTTTGTTTTTTCTTTCCCATCCCAACTCTTTTTTTGCCTGTAGTGCCTTTGAAAATAACTTTTGGTATTTGATGATAGAAACTAAAATAGTTATCTCCTCCCCCATTGAAGTACAGAACTATGCACTTTTAAAAATTATATCTTTGATCTTTGAAATGTAAAAAGCAATGCTAAGTTGGTAACGCTAAATAGAATTCAATAATAAAAGGAAATCAGTGATTCCAGAAAAATGGCAGGCAAGTAAAACCTAGGCCTATTATTTTTAAAAGATGCATCCAAGCTTGCCTTAATAATTCCTAAAATATACGACCTCATAAATGCACAAAGAAGTACAACATAGCCCAGAGAAATAAACTGAGATGGAAATATTGATCTCCACAATATTTTTAATAAATGCAATACCAAGTTATGCCTTCCAAGCAAATAATCCTCACAGCACACTCATGCCCTACTTGTTCATAGTTATCTCATCTGGGAATTCAAACCATAGACAGTGAAATCTAGTCCTCAAGGAAAACAACAATGGGAAGAAATATCACCAGACAATGAAAGGAAGGACAGAAGAAGTCAAGAAACCGAATCTTAAATGTTACTCTGAAGAAGGCTTTGTTAGCTGGAACACATTTACTGAAAGATGTAAAGGAAAGAAAAACCTTGTTTTAAGACAGTGTTGAGAAGAAACCTGCCCTTACTACATCCCAAAACAACAGAAGAATTTCTAAAAAGAAATGGAATTCCCATCTTAAATAAAGCTAGGCAAAAATCTATCATACCACTCACAATGTATATGAAAGAACAGTGAAACCCAAGCAAGGGTGAGGGAAGATGGCAGAGGAGGGCTCTGCCACAGACTCACTCAAACTCCATGTGGGAAACACTGTTATTGAGGTGGGTGGAAAACAGTGATCTGTGAACAGACTGCGGCTTCCAGGGCACTGGCAGTAAGCAGTCAAGGTTAAATACTCTCTAATATACACTCCTGTGCCATAAAGGAAGAAATGCTGCTCTCTCTTCTCTTCCAGCCCCAACATAAACCTGTTTCAGATCAGAGGTCCAGGGGGAATTCAATTCATTCAAAGATTCAGAGAGAGGAACTGGCATAGGACCTAGAATAGACAAAGATATTAAAGGAGAGAGAGGGAAGGAGGGGAAAAAAATAGAGGTAGGGAAGAAAGGGGGGGATGGGATGGAGGGTTAAGTGATAGGAAAAACAAGAAAAACAGCTAAGAAAATGTCACCAGAAAAAAATGTTTCCACCAAGTAAATAATAATCATGACTAAAATATCACTAAAACTTGAAGAACTTAATGAAAAGTAAAATCACTCTTGAAAAAGATATAAAAGAGCTCTTGAAAGATATGGCAAAACCACAGAATGAGATGACTTAGGAGCTTGCAGAGCTCATTAAAAAAAATTAAATCTACGCAAGAAGCTGCTTAAAGTGAAAAAAGCATCACTGAAAAATCCATTAAGGGGCATGAAAGACACAATGAAGAAATGAGCAAAAGGAAATGGAAATTAACAACCAATTAGAAAGAAGATTAATAAAAATTACATGTGTCTAACTGCTTTCCCAAGAAGAACACGGAACAAATTAAAGACAAATTTTCCAGAACTAGCAGAAGACTTAAACTTACAGACTGAGAGGGCACACACATGTCAGGACACACCAATACAGAATGATAACACTGAATTGGGTATAACTAAACTTGCTGGTACTTAAAGCCAAAAGCTCAAAAGTATTTTTAGTGGAAAAAAAATCAAGCCAACCTCAGACTTCTCCATAGAAACATTCAATATACTTAAACAATTAAAAGATCCCTGTAAAGTACTCAGGAAATGAAAGTGTAACCAAACTGCTGTTTAATTTTAAACAAAACAAACCCCCGAAAAGTTTAAAGGAAAAAAATGCTTATTTTTAAACATTTTAAAGCCCACAAAATTTCATTAATATAGCTAAAAAAAAAAAACTACAGAAGAAAAACTTCAATATATAAAAAATTACTTGGAAATGCTATGACTGGCTGGCTGTCACTCCAAAGCCTTGTAGCAGCCACCTCTGCCTCAAGGTCCTCCTACTTTTCCCACGGTGCCCCCTCCCTCCCTCACCCTCATATATTACCATGGTCCTTCTTCCTTTCAACAAGACTTTGCTCAAGCAACAGCTTTTCCTTCAGATCTTTTCTGATTCCACTTTTCTGGGCTTGTGTCCCTTCTGCATTTCTAATAAACTGACCAACTATATGCTATAAATATTATCCCTAAACTAACAGAACTCTAAAATATTGAAAATGGGCAAAGGCTTGCCTTTTAATTAAAAACTAAAAGAAACCAGGGGTCATACATCACTAGTGGAAGAAGCTTATTTTCCTTTCTCAATTCAGGAAGATAAACGACAATAAAAAATAACTAGTGAGCTATAATTAAGTGAAGTATATCAAATGATGTGATATAAAAATAGATCTTTTCCACTGTCTATTGAAAATTTACAAAAATAGATCTTTTTCATTGTCTATTGAAATATACCCAGGTCACAAAGAAAACTAGACAAAAGGTCCAAATAGCAAAAAATAAGCCAGAGAATATTCTGTGGTCATAATGCAATAAAACTATGAATTAATTATAAACTAGAAATAACAAAAAAACCCTAAGAGCTAGAAATTTCCTTAAGTCAAAAGCAAAAGATGGGGCTGAAGAGTTAAATGAACTGATTATTTGGGGAAGGAAAAAGACAATGCTATGTTAACCTAATCAGGAACATGAAAAGGAATCATTTAAAAGATACAGTGCTGAACAGAACAAATAAAACTGAAACAACTGAAGAAAAAAATAATCTGACTGTAGCACCCCAGTTCTTGGCCTAGGTCTAACAAGAGAAGCCAAGAATTTGCCCACTCTTAACATTTTAGGGCTATTGTCTGAAGGAAACAATTATGTCCAGCGGGAATTAAGACAGCTACTGAATGTACTGGTACTCCTGGGATGGAGAGGATCCACCAGCTTCCTCCGCTACTCTCCTCCACATTTAAATGAAAACGTCACAGATTGGGAGACCACATTTGTAATACATATGTAGCAAAATGCTTGTAACTTAAATATATAAGCAATGGCTACAAATCATCAATAAAACCACCACCAACATAATAAAAATTAAGCAAAAGGTTTGAACTGATGACATTTCACAAAAGAAAATACACAAATAGCTAAACAAGCACATGAAAAGGAAATGAAAATTGAATCAAAACCACAATGATGCTATTTCACATCCACTAGAATGTCTAAAAACTAAGACAACGAAAATCAGATATTGAGAGGGTGTGAAGCTGCTGAAACTTCACTCATTGCTGGTAGAATTGTAAAACAGTTCAACCACTTGGAACACCTGCTGGCAGATCATAATGTTAAATATACAATTACTCTATGGTATTTACCACAAATACAGAAAAACATACATCGACAAAAAAAGATTTTTCCAGCTTTATTGAAATGTGATCAACATACAAAAATTATATATGTTTAAGTTGTTGTATTAATCAGGGTTCTCTAGAGGGACAGAAATAGTAGGATAAATATATATTATATATAATATGCATATAATATATAATGTATATAATACATGCATATTATATAATATATATTATATGGATATATCTATATATAGAAATTACATATATATATATGGGATTTTATTAACTCACATGATCAAAAGGTCCCACAATAGGCAGTCAGCAAGCTGAGGAGCAAGGAAGCCAGTCCGAGTGCCAAAACTGAAGAACTTGGAGTCCAATGTTTAAGGGCATGCAGCATGGGAGAAAGATGTAGGCTGTAAGGCTAGGCCAGTCTAGTCTTTTCACATTTTTCTGCCTACTTTATGTTCTAGCCACAATGGCAGCTGATTAGATGGTGCCCACCCAGATTAAGGGTGGGTCTACCTTTCCCAGCCCACTGACTCAAATGTTAATCTCCTTTGGCAACAGTCTCACAGACACATCCAGGATCAATACTTTGCCTCTTTCAATCCAATCAAGTTGACACTCAGTATTAACCATCACGGGTGTACAGCATGATGTTTTGATATACATATACATTGTGAAATGATTACCACAATCAAGCTAATTAATGTATCATCTCACATAGTTACCTTTTTTTCTCCCAATAAGATTTGTGCAAGGATTTTACAGCAGCTTTACTGATAAAGGCAAAAACTGAAAACACCAAATACACCCCATTAACAGAAAAATAGATAAAAAGTGTAGTTTATTCAATTAATGGCTACTATATGGAAAGGGACAGTTTAACAATTTGTCCCCACCCAAATCTCACGTCAAATTGTAATCCCCAATGTTGAAGGTGAGGCCTGGTGGGAGGTGTTTGGGCCATCGGGACAGATCCCTCATGGCTTGCTGCTGTCCTGGAGACAGTGAGTGAGTTGTCTCAAGATCTGGTTGTTGTAAAGAGTCGCAGCTTCCCTCCCACTCTCTTTCTTGCTCGTACTCCTATCATGTGAGATGCCTGCTCCCCTTTTGCCTTCCACTATAATTTTAAGCTTCCTGAGGTCTCAGGAGAAGTAGATGCTAGGATTATGCTTCCTGTACAGCCTACAGAAGTGTGAGCCAATTAAAACTCTTATAAATTACCCAAATTGTTTTTTTTTTTTTTTTTTTTTTTTTGAGACAGACTCTCACTCTGTCACCCAGGCTGGAGTGCAGTGGAGTGATTTCAGCTCCCTGCAACCTCCGCCTCCTGGGTTCAAGTGATTCTCCTGCCTGAGCCTCCCAAGTAGCTGGGATTACAGGTGTGTGCCACCACACCCAGCTAATTTATATATATATATATATAATTTTTTTTTTTTTTTTTTTAAGTAGAGACAGGGTTTTGCCATGTTGGCCAGGCTGGTCTCAAACTCCTGACCTCAGATGATCCTCCCGCCTTGACCTCCCGGCCAGGTATTTCATTATAGCAATGCAAGAATGGCCTAATACAGAAAATTGGTACCAAGGAGTGGCGCACTGCTATAAAGATACCTGAAAATGAGGAGGTGGCTTTGCAATTGAGTAACAGGCAGACATTGGAAGAGTTTTGGAGGGCTAGAAGACAGGAAGATGAGGGAAGGTTTGCAACTTCTTGAAGACTGGTTAAATCGTCTGACCAAAATGCTGTTAGGGATATGGATAGTGAAGTCTAGGCTGGTAAGGTCTCGGATAGAAATCAGGAACTTATTGGGAACTGGAGCAAAGGTCACCCATATTATGCCTTAGCAGAGAACCTGGCTGCAGTGTGCCCTGCCATAGGAATCTGTGAAAGTTTGAACTTCAGAGTGATAATTTAGAGTACCTGGTGCATAAAATTTCTAAGCAGCAAAGCAACCAAGATGTGCCCTGACTGCTTCAAACAACCTATGCTCAGATGTGGAGCAAACAAATGTCTTAAAGTTGAAATTTATATCTAAACGAAAGCAGAACATAAAAGTTTGAAAAATGTACAGCCCAGTCATGTGGCAGAGAATGAAAAAGCCTCTCTTGGGAGAGAAATTCAAGCAGGCTGTGGAGCAAACACTTGTAGAGAGATTTGCACAACTAAAAGGGAGCCAAGTGCTATTAAAATATCCAAAACAACAGGGAAAAGGCCTGCAGGGAATTTTAGAGACTTCACAGCAGCCCCTCCTGTCACAGCCCAGAGGCCTAGGAGGGAAGAATGGTTTCTTGGGCCAGGCCCAGGCCCAGATGTCCTGCACAGCCTCAGGACACTGCTCCCTGCATCCTGGATGCTCTAGCTCCAGCCTTGGCTCAAAGGGCCCCAAATATAGCTCAGACTGCTGCTTCAAAGGGTGTAAGCCATAAGCCTTCACAGCTTCCACATGGTGTTAAGCCTACAGGCATGCAGAGTGTAAGACTGAAGAATGCTTGGCAGCCTCTACCTACATTTCAAAGCCTGGCTGCCCAGGCAGAAGCCTGCTGCAGGGCTGGAGCCCTCACAGAGAACCTCTACTAGGGCAGGGTGGAGGCGAAATGTGGGGTAGGGGCCTCCACACAGAGTCCCCACTACAGCACTGCCTAGTGGAGCTATGGGAAGGGGGCCACCATCCTCCAGACCCCAGAATGGTAGATCCACCAGAGGTTGCATCCTGCACCTGGAAAAGCTGCAGGCACTCAACAGCCTATAAGCAGCTATAGGGGTTCCACCCTGCAAAGCCACAGGGGTGGAGCTGCCCAGGGCCTTGGGATCCCACTTCTTACACTAGTATTCCCCAGATGCAGAACCTGAAGTCAAGGACTATTTTGGCGTTTTAAGATTTAATGACTGCCCTGCTGGTTTCTGAGCTTCCATGGGGTCTGTAGTCCCTTTCTTTTGGCTGATCTCTCCCTTTCAGAACAGGAATATTAACCCCATTCCTATACCCCCATTGTATCTTAGGAGTAAATAACTTGTTTTTGATGTTACAGGCTCATAGGTGGAAGGATCTTGCTTTGTCTCACATGAGATTTTGGACTTTTGAATTACTGCAGGAATAAGTGAGACTTTGGAAGACTATTAGAAAGATATGAATTGTATTTTCCAATGCAAGGAAGATATAAAATTTGGGAGCCCAGGGGTAGAATGATATAGTTTGGATATTTGTCCCCACTCAAATCTCATGTTGAAATGTAATCCCCAATGCTGGAGATGGGACCTGGTGGGAAGTGTTTGGGTTATGGGGGTGCATCCCTCATGGCTTGGTGCTGTCCTTGAGAGAGTGAGTCTGTTCGCTGACGATATGGTTGTTGTGAAATGTGGCACCTCCCCCCAAATCTCTCTCTTGCTCCTGCTCTTGCCGTGTGAGACACTTGCTCCCTCTTCGATTTCTGCCATGATTATAAGCTTCCTGAGGCCTCCTCAGAATCAGATGCCAGCACTATGCTTCCTGTACAGTCTGCAGAACCATGAGCCAATTAAACCTGTTTTCTTTTAGTCAGTCTCAGGTATTTCCTTATAGCCAAGCAAGAACAGCCTAATACATGGCAATAAGGATGGAAGAAGTAGAAGAAAGCAAGTAAACTACTGATACATGCAATAACATGGATGAACCGCAAAATCTTATTATGCAAAAGGAGCGAGATGCAAAATGTGCATTCTTTATGACTCCATGTATATGAAGTCCAAGAATTGCAAAACTCCTCGATTACGATGGGAACCAAAACTGTGGATGCCTATGAACGGGGTGGGAATTGATAGAAATGAGACTTGAAGGGACTTTCTGGATTGATGCAAATATCCTCTATCTTAACTGAAGTGGTAGTTGATGCACGTATACAATTTATAAATACTCATCAAATTACATACTTACTATGCCAACTCATGGTATGGAAATTTTATCTCAATTTCAGAAACAAAACAAAAAGTAACAAAGACTATACAGATGTCAGAATTTCCAGAAGTATAGTGTGCATATTTTTAGTTCAGAGACTTCCCTAGGTAAGGATAATGCCCATGTCTAGTTAAGAATCACTACATTAGACTTAGCACCATGTTTGGCAGCTAAAGTTCAACATTCAAACAAATGACTGACACTGCAGTAGGTAGCACACGTTCAGACATGGCAGAACTGGGAGTCAAGGCCATGACGTCTCATGTCATATCCAGTGTGCTTCATTCCCTTATATATTATAGATTCTTTATATGGTCAACCCAAGTTACTAAGCTCAAATATATAATATAGTTCAATTAGACCTAAGACACATAATCCGAAAGACACATCATTGTTATATATATAACACCAAAAAAGAAAAGCTCTACCAAGGAAGCTATGACACAATGCATATGAGTTGAATTTTTATAATACCTAAGTACTACACTGTAGGTAACTGCCCTCCAGCTTCAGTCTTGGAGGATCCTAAATTATGGCTCTCCTTACTTGAAAGAGCTTACATATACTTGTTCTGCAGTTATGCATATATGTGTACACACACACACACACACACATATAAATTGAATAATTTCATCAAGAACATTTTCTATGACTTAATGCTTGAAAATGTACAGGTAAGAAAATACTGTTTCATTACTAGTTCAATGATACGGTCCTGCATCTACTATAAAATAATGTCAGAATTCTGACATATGTAAACACATTCTACTGTCACATAAGTGCAGAGTCCTACTCAGGTAACGCAAATGTAATGTCTTTCAGCAATCGTGAGCCTGCCAAAGTGCATCTTTAGTATGTCAACGGTCAGAGTGGTGTTCTGCAAACTTGCCTGGTGAGAATCACCTGGGGCACTAGTTCTAAAACGACAACTCTCAGGACCCTCCCCCACTGGAGATGATGCGTTGTTCTGAGTCAGAGCCTTGGAATCACATGCCATGTGTGAATCTTATTAGGCAAAACAGGGGAACACTATTCCAGAATATGTGAACTCTCGGAATACATAATTACAGAAAACATTTCACCAATCATGAGAGTTGCACAAAGACCTTTCAAATTCATTACAAATAAAAAGCAGATTTTTATCTTTCCTGTGCCTGAAATTCTGTTACAAATCAAAACAGAGGAAGCCTGGGGACAGATATGCATATTCAGACTCTATTTGATGATTCTGAGGAATCTACAAAAGAAACCTAGGGAAAAAAAAAAAAAGTCGAGCAATTTCACAGATTCTGTTGATAAACTTGCAACTAGGCACCACTTTAAAAACAATTCTGCTCTTTTCCTATTTTAAAAAAGCAACTTGTGTACTTAAAATACAAACATTTTATTCTAATCATGAAAGCAAAACGTTTGTTCATTTAACATATTTAAAATCTATAAATTCTTCTAAGTGTTACAGTGTTGACTTGTCCAATAGAATGCCCCATGGTAATGGAGATGTTCAACATCCGTGCTAATACAGGCACCTCTAACCACATGTGGCCACTGAGCACTTAAGAGGACTTAAGATGACTAACTGCATTTCAACATTTATTTAATTTTAATTAATTTAAATGGCCACATGTGGCTTGTGGACACAGGTCCAGAAAATAAAATGGTTACACACACATCTAAAAGTTTATTTTTGTTCACGATCTGGGTTGAGAGCGTTTTGAGATCCAGGTGAGCTGAATTACCAATGGGATCGCATGACCAGCAGGCAATGCAAAATTATCAAAATCACCACAACTACCAACAGCTTAAGATTTTTAAAAAATATAGTCTCTTCTTAATTTCCAAGAGTTACTGCTGGTAATGACCTCTTAGAACTTTTTATTAGCTTTATTCTTTATAATGTTTCACTCTTTTAAACAATCGGAGAATTAGAATATCTAAATATCTAAAATATTAGTCCCATTCCTAACAGCAAAAACAAAGGGTACATTTCTTTTCCACTCCAACTTCTGGGCTCTCCTTTTTTTTTTTAATTATTAAATTTGCAGCATATCTTTTCCTTTCCTTTTTTTAAAATTCATAACTCTTCTCTCAGGCTTCCTCCCTCCCTACTTAAAACTGGTCTTACCACTCACCTGTACCTTTTTTCTTTTTTTTTTGTTCTTTTCTTATACACATTTTACATTTATCCATCTCTTACCTAGCTTTATATACTGCTATCCTTACTTTTTTTTTTTTTTTTTTTTTTTTTGAGACGAAGTCTCTTTCTGTCGCCCAGGCTGGAGTGTAGTGGTGCAGCGGCGTGATCTCGGCTCACTGCAACCTCCACCTCCCGGGTTCAAGCAATTCCCCTCCCTCAGTCTCCCAAGTAGCTGGGATTACAGGTGCCTGCCACCATGCCCGGTTAATTTTTTGTAGTTTTAGTAGAGACAGGGTTTCACCCTATTAGCCAGGATGGTCTTGATCTCCTGACCTCATGATCCGCCCACCTCGGCCTCTCAATGTGCTGGAATTACAGGTGTGAGCCACCACGCCTAGCACTATCCTTACTTTTCATTTCCCCTCCTTCCCCTTTTTTTCCTGTGCCAGAAAATCTAAAGCTTATTGGCTCATTTAATGAGCCTATTATTACAAAAAGTCTTTTCAAAGGGGTTTAATCAATCTCAGAGCCTCCTTTTTTCCTTCTGCTTGAATAAGAAGACTTGGGTGTGAAGGTTGAGGAGGAGCACTCACCACTCACAACACTCATAACACCAGCCCCTTCATTGATAGGAGAGGTATGGTGATGAGGATGAGGATGAGGATGAGAACTATGTAAGGATATTAACTCCTCTCCTTCTTTGTTCACCTGTATAAGAAATGAAAGGTATATCAACTGGCATTAATGATCAAAAGAAAATGCAACAAAGAAAAGATGGCCAACTTTGTTTTGAAAAGTCCCTGCACCCAAGAAGGTATTTATCCAAATTAGACACAAAAATCCATCAACAACTGGAAGATAATACAAGACAAAAGCAACACCAAAGATCCCATTTCACAGCATCAACTATTCACACTTGTGGAAATTCTGAAAAGGGAAAGATACGCGTAGCTTGGAGTCATCAAGATGGATTTGACAGGAAAGGAAGAAAATATGCTGGACTTTGATGGAAAGGTAGACTATAGATCAAAAAGAGGACAGATTTATAAACTGAGGAGAGGGCAGGCAGAGCAGAAGCAAGAATGAGTATGACCCAAAACACAGAAAGGGCATTCAGGACAGCAGCCCAAAGGTTAATGTTGGTAAACAGAAAAAGATGTGGTTATGAAAGGGTCATCTTGAGGAATAAACTGAATATAAGAACAGAAATGTAAATGGGATGAATTAAACACTGTCTTTACTACAAAGATATGGTGAGAGTTAGGAAGGGCAATCTCTCAGAATCTGAGAGTTCTGAGATTCCGAGAAATTGCCCTTCCTAACCACAACAGGAGGGAAAATGTAATCAGAAAAAAATCACTGAAGACACTTATAATTTCTTTTCCTCTTTTTTTTTTTTTTTTGAGATAGAGTCTTGCTCTGTCACCCAGGCTGGAGTGCAATGGCGTGATCTTGGTTGGCTCACTGCAACCTCCGCCTCCCGGATTCAAGCAATTCTCATGCCTCAGCCTCCTGAGTAGCTGGGATTACAGGCATGCACCACCACACCACCACACCCGACTAATTTTTGTAATTTTAGTAGAGATGGGGTTTCACCATATTGGTCAGACTGGTCTTGAACTCCTGACCCCAGGTGATCTACCTGCCTCAGCCTCCCAAAGTGCTGGGATAACAGGCATGAGCCACCAAGACTGGCCTGAAGACACTTATCATAGTCAGTAAGTAAGTGGCAGCAATGGAGATACACAGTTAAAAGTCAATTAAAGAGACATTTAAGGAATAAAAATCGATAAAGTTTGAAGATATATTTAAAAGGCAAGAAGGAAAAAAAGGAAGCATCAAGGATGACTTAATGTTTCCATCCTGAAAAGCAGAATGAAGGATTGGTGGCACATGTGATCACAACATCTAAAACACATAAAAATGCCATCTGTTTTCACATCTTTCTTGGGCAGCTGGCTTGATTCATACATACCAAATGAGGCCTTCCAGCATTTTTCAATACAATAAGCTTAAGTATATTATGGTAATATTAAGTGCAACCACATAAAACAAACACTAGGAATATTTTTTCAATTATTTCCTTATTTATGGATTAAAATGATGTATCTCACATTTGCTTGCAAATACTCCAGTAGAAAAGGGTAATATCAAGCAAAATTGGCCATGAGTTAGCAAATGTTGAAGATGGAGGCTCATTAAACTATTCTCTCCATTTAAAAACAAAAACATGCTCACTGCTTTTATGTATTCACACAGATCTAACCATTCACTGAGCACTCCCTTCTAAGGAAAAAGATTGTGAACTCTGACAATGAAATCTGTAACTAATTTTTACTAAAAAAAAGGTAAGTCTAACACACTATACCATCATTAAACATAACTACAAAAAACATATTTAAAAACAAACTGAAAAACCCTACCTCATTCTACCCTGCCCTTCCATAAGCCTGTGTGCTTTAGATGATGTCAAGAATAAACATAAAAAAAATGATTCAAATGCTATGTTTTTTAAAAGGTATTCATAGAATAATATCAAGACATATCAAAGCAAACGATGTTGTAGTCAAGCAGTACATAAAATGCACAGTACTTTGGGTAAAATATATTTATGAAAGTTTACACCTTGGGCAAGCTGTAAATATTCTCTAAATATTAACTGATATTTTAACATTTATTAGTGGATGTTAACTAACTGAATAAATATTAACCGATGTTTTAAATATTAACTAAATATTTTACCGTTGGTCATTGCATCCTAATAAAAATGTGACATATAATTGACTGCATGAACATCAAATATTATTAATCTTAAACTGTAGTTCATCTTAAACTTTAGTTAAGACTCAGTAAATTATCTTTCATAAAGTGTAAATGGTTAACTGAGACCCTGAGATAATCTAAAACATAAGAGACCCTTAAGACATTTGTTTTCCTGGAACTGTTTTGGGATGCAGAGCATACGTTTAAGCTCTTAGGGATGCTGAATGTGTTGGATCCCAAGCGCGAACCACTGCTGCAAATTTAAGCACTAAGATCCAAATCAAAGCCTGAAAAAATGTTTTGTCACATTACAAACAACAATATAACTAGATAAAAGTTTACAGTCTCACTGTTTTCCCTAGTAAGATGTGTGTGTGTGTGTGTGTGTGTGTGTTTGTGTGTTTTGTTTGTTTGTTTGTTTTTGAGATGGAGTTTCACTCTTTTTGCCCAGGCTGGAGTGCAATGGCACGATCTCAGCTCACTGCAACTGAGTAGCTGGGATTATAGTCGCGCGCCACCACACCTGGCTAATTTTTTTTTTTTAGGTAGAGACAGGGTTTCACCACGCTGGCCAGGCTGGTCTCAAACTCCCAACCTCAGGTGATCCACCCACCTCAGCCTCCCAAAGTGTTGGGATTACAGGTGTGAGCCACTGTGCCCCGCCCCTAGTAAGTTTTTCGTTTTTTTTAAAAAGTTTTGTGAAACACTAACAGTGTTTGAAAGAGGGCATTTTCCAAAACAAATTACTATATTATACGTTGTAATCATTAACTTTTCATATGATAAAAGGAGATGAATCACTAATGACTTAATAGAAAGTTTAATTGAGCAGATACGTATAAATTAGGGGTTAAGCCCACTCTGCCACTGGCTGTGTTACCTTGAGCACATGTGACTTGCTATGTGATCTTGAGCAAATCATTAATCTCAACTTCCTCATTTGTTACATGAAGATAATAAGAGCACCTGCTTCTCAGGGTAAGAGTTAAATGAGTCAATCTATGAAAAGGTCTCAGCACAGTGACTGACACATAGTAAACATGATAAATTGTTAGCTATCATTGTCACTGCCACCATCAACACCATCATCATCATTAAACATCTGAAATGCTACTATATCTACAATATGAATCCATTTTAGTAAATAAGATCACATGCCTATGCACACAAAACTAGAAAGAAATGGTCCAAGGTGTTAGCAGGGGATATTTCTGGATAGTATAATTATAGACATTATTATTATTTCCCCTGGGTGCTTCTTTTCTATTGTTTTGTCAAAGTTCTTAATTTGCATTTGCAATTTCGATAAAATTGTTTTTAAATTTGTGTTTTTCTTTCGGGTTTGCTCTTAAGAAAGAACAAACGTAATACTGAATCAAGTTAAGGAAATAATCTAATTATAGTCCTTAAACATAAGAAGGAGGATAAGTTCATGGGACCATAGGTATATGACATTTATGAAATTCCTTAAGATGCTGAAAAGATAGAAAGTGTACATTGTTCTTAATAATAACAATTCTAATAATGGCTACCATTTATCAAGTAATTACAACCTTCCAGTTTAGATATTATTTTATCCTCACAGTAATCTAATAAGATATTTTTATTGTTTCTATTTATAACTTAAGAAAACAGAGACTCCATTGTAAAAAACTGGTAGGCATGTGCACACACACACACACACACACACTCTTTCACTTAAATTTTCAATGGGGATGTGGTGCTATTCTCTAAATGTCTAAAAGATTTCATTATAAAAACTCATACCACTTAACTTCTTTTTTAAGTTTTAACTTTTTAAATATTTATTTCCATTATAAACTCAAATTCTATACCAAGCTATACACCAATGTGTACAAATCCCACTAGGACTGCAGCAGTGATAACTACATCTTCTTTATAATAACACTTAAAAACATAATAAAATCTTTTGATCCCAGAATAACAGTCTTGTTCAAATGATTAAAAATCACATATCAGGCCAGGCGCAGTGGCTCACGCCTGTAATCCCAGCACTTTGGGAGGATGAGGCAGGCAGATCACCTGAGGTCAGGAGTTCACGACCAGCCTGACCAATATGGAGAAACCCCATCTCCATTAAAAATACAAAATTAGCTGGGTGTGGTGGCACATGCCTGTAATCCCAGCTACTCGGGAGGCTGAGGCAGGAGAATCGCTTGAACCTGGGAGGCCGAGGTTGCACCATTGCACTCCAGCCTGGGCAACAAGAGCAAAACTCCGTCTCAAAAACAAAACAAAACAAAACAAAAACAAACAAAAAAATGACATATCAAGGACATTCGGCATTAACACGCTTCCAGGATGCCAAGAGTGGCCCCTTCAGAAGGATGATGGAGAGACAACTGTCCACAGTCTGTTGAAGCATAAAGTGTGGGTGGCAAGCCACCCAGGCGCTGAGGCAAGAGACAGAGGACACGAGCTGTTCCAGTATAATAAAATATAAAACAAGAATAGTTATACCAGATATAGATCTTAGATATGATTATATATGAATATAATTAATCATTAGTTTGTAGCAATTACTTTTTATTCCAATTTATAATAATCCTTGCTCTATAATCATAGCCAAGGAAAAACCAGGCCATACAGAGATAGGAGCTGAGGGGACATAGTAAGGTGTGACCAGAAGATAAGAGTGCAAGCCTTCTGTTATGCCCAGACAGGGCCACCAGAGGGCTCCTTGGTCTAGCGGTGACGCCAGCGTCTGGGAAGACGCCCGTTGCCAAGCGGACTGTGGTCTAGCAGTAGCGAAAAGTGTCAAGGAACAACACCCACTACTTAGCAGACCGGGAAAGGGAGTATCCCTTTCCCTGGGGAAGTTTAGAGAACACTCTGCTCCTCCACCTCTTGTGGAGGGCCTGACGTCAGTCAGGTTTGCCCGCAGATATCCGGAGGCGCAACCGTCTCCCGGTGATGCTGTGCTTCAGTGGTCACACTCCTAGTCCGCCTTCATGTTCCATCCTGTACACCTGGCTCTGCCTTCTAGATAGCAGTAGTAAATTAGTGAAAGTACTAATAGTCCCTGATGTGCAGAAATAATGGCATAAGCTGTCTTTCTCTCTGTCTCCTCTCCCTCTCTGCCTCGGCTGCCAGGCAGGGAAGGGCCCCCTGTCCAGTGGACACGTGACCCACGTGACCTTACCTATCATTGGAGATGACTCACACTCTTTACCCTGCCCCTTTTGCCTTATATCCAATAAATAACAGCGCAGCCAGACATTCGGGGCCACTACTGGTCTCCGTGCATTGGTGGTAGTGGTCCCCTGGGCCCAGCTGCCTTTTCTTTTATCTCTGTCTTGTGTCTTTATTTCTACACTCTCCTGTCGCTGCACACAGGGAGAGACCCACCAACCCTGTGGGGCTGGTCCCTACATAAAGCATGTTTCATTATATCCTATTTTGGCCAAAAGATAAGCCTCATTAGCATGACATTCCAATTGCAGAATATTTTACTCCAATTGTCAAAGGGGAAATGATCATAATTTTATCTATATAAAAAATCATTTAGAAGTTTTAAGCCAAGAATAATTGTTCAAACCTCATATAATTGAAAAAAAAATCTAGTTGTGCTGCATTTTTTATTCCTGATTTCAGGCCTGCCACAGTGGCTCACACCTGTAACACCAGCACTGGGAGGCTGAAGCAGGACTTGAAGACAGGAGGTGGAGACCAACCTGGGCCACAAAGCAAGACTCCATCGCTACAAAAATTAAAATTTAAAAATTAGCCACACATATTGGTGTGCACCAGTTGTAGGTCCTAGCTACTTGGGAGGCCACAGCGTGAGGATCACTTGAGCCTAGGAGTTCAAAGCTGCGCTGAACCATGATCACACCACTGCACTCCAGCCTGAGCAAGAGCATGACCCTGTCTCTGAAATAAATAAATACATATATACATAAATATCCTATAAAAGTTACTAGCAGAGTAATGTGTAATTCCCTAATGTTAAATAACAGAACAATTCAATTTGGCCATCTCTCACTTTTATCACTCTATACAGGCAACATAAGGAAACTGGCTAACAAATAGCAAAATTAGAGGCATAATGGAATTCTGTATATTTACTTTGGATTGATTCCATTTCCAATGTATATATTAAAATTCTCACTTCTTTAAAAATGATCTTTCCCTCCAAACAGTCGTCTGGCTTACAGTGATATCAGTTCATGAACTAAACAAAATAAAGGAGCTATGGGCTCATTCCATCCAAACTGGATAAAATATGTCATTGGGCCATTTTAAAACTTCCTTGTAATCAAAGGGTAGTTACTGACTTGCCTACTACATAGGGAAGAAATAAATCTAAGGAATAGCAAAGGAGGGATTAGCAAGAATCCTCGCTATTTACATGCACTGGAACAGATCAGTGGAGGGTGCAGCAGAGCAGTAAGGAGGCCTGGCAGCCAGAGGAGCTCCATTTGTATGTTTTCTGCCCTGGAAACTCCCAGAGGATTTCTTATCTATGATTTCACTTAAGGAAAAGAATTTTGCTGGTAAAACAAAATTAAAGCACTGTAAAAGGTTTTTGAATATATACAAACATATGTTTATATATGTATTATATAAATATACACATATGCATTTGCATATCTAATCCCCAAAACACACATGTGAAATGAAGCTGGACAGAGCTCCAATAAACACACTAGAAGGAACAAGCCTTACCTGCCAGGGTCTGAATTAGGCTAGAGATATTTCCATTTTAACTCCAGCACTTCATTAAAAAACATTAAACAGTCTCTGTACAGCATCAGTCAGTGTCTCTCACTCTTGTCAAACTTTTAGTTACAGGGAATTGGAAGGATAAAATAAACAACCCTTCCCAATCCTATTCATCAAGCTTGAATAATAAAATGTCATTACTGAATCATCATTATTCTGAACCAAATGTGATATAACCATAAAACACAACATGGAAGGAGTAAAAATGCACACTTTTTTCCTAAACTTGTTAAGGATGACCATTAAACTCCACTTTCCTCTGACAAGCGTGATTTAGATGGTAGCCAAAAATGCACGAAAATAAATTGTCTATTCTATCTCTTCCTTCTCTTCATGCTGTCTTTATTTATGGTGGTCGTAACTCTGCAATCCATAAGGAGTGGTAGTGAATATTGTGCGAAGGCAGCAAAGTCAACATTAACTAATAAAGGCAGGTTTTATCAGAGGATAACAAAGTTACTAGCAAACCCTAGGTTACTGAGAAAATAACACATAAATCTACTGTAAGACTTCAGATATGAATGTGTGTGCTGACTACTAAATTTACCTATTATATATTTTTAAATAGATGACTGAATGAGCAAAGATAATATGTATAATTCATTTTAAATGTCATTAATAAGATGTCCAAATCATTATGTTTAATATATGTCTATTTAGAAGGAGATACACTGAGTGATTTTTAGAGGCAAGGCTATCAAGCTGACTTTTGAAAACTAAGCAGATAATCAAAACTAATTTAGTCTTAAAAAAATTAAACTTAAATGATTCTTTCTGCATACTGAATTATCAATATATTCCAAAAATTATGTATCATGGATCATTCAATTCCTTATAAAATTATTTTCTCTCGATGAATATTTCTTTCAAAAATTTTCTCCTAAAATAAAGTTGTATTTTAAATGATTTGTATGCTATAGCTGAACATTATATAAAACCTAAAAAAAGTTACCAAAAACATTGAAGATTTTGCCTAAATAAGAACATTGCCTTTTGTGTGGTTCATTATTTCTATGGGAACAAATAGTGTTAATTTTCAAATTAGGATCTCTTTACCCCCATACAAAAATCAATCACATTTCTATCTACCAATAATGAACATGTGGAAAACAAAATTTAAAAAACAATGTCATTTATGATCACTTTAAAGAAAAAGAATACTTAAGCAAAAACATTAAAATATATGTACTATATTTTTTAAATATCATTTTATGGTATTTAAAATACCATCGTTCATCAGCATTTTGGTAATTTTTACCATATATTTTTTAAAATACTATTTTAAACACCATTTTTTAAAAATATATGGTAAAAATTACCAAAATGCTGAGTCATGTTAGATACAAATTTTAATAGTAATATTTATATACTGTTTACACAGAGTTTATCTAAACATTGAAAATTACACATTAAAAACTCAGTACTTATAAAAATATATGGTAAAAGCTACCAAAATGCTGATGAAAGAAATCAAAAAAGACCTAAAAAACGGTAATTTTTCAGCAATGCCTAGTTTTCAATGTTCAAGTAAACTTTGTAAAAACAGTATATAAATATTACTATTAAAATTTACATCTAACATGACTATTCTCTTGAGCAGCCATATTCAGTGGCATGAAGCCTGGTGTAACAAATGTCCCACGTATAAATTGAATTGTTCAGTACTTTACACTTCCAGTATTGCTAAGACTTCAATTTTCTTCATTACAAATTGATACTACTTCTTAGTCAAATAAATTTTGTCTAAGCCAAAGGTAAACCATAGGAACAACATTAGGCAATTTCTAAAGTCTGTTATTTTCCTGAAGAAACATTTTGGATACCTAACAAGTTCCTAGTTATCTTCCCTTTGTATTAATTATGCATCAAAAAGTCACTTATTGGTGAATCTAACAGTTTTATGTATATATACATATATTTTTTGAGACAGAGTCTCTATCGCCCAAGCTGGAGTGCAGTGGTACAGTAATGGCTCACTGCAGCCTCAACCTCCTGGGTTCAAGTGATCCTCCCACCTCAGCCTCCCGAGTAGCTGACACTACAGGAAGAGAACACCATGCTCAGTTCATTTTTAAAATTTTTTTTGCAGAGATGGGATCTCGCCATGTTACCTAGGCTCGTCTTGAACTCCTGGGATCAACTGATCCTTCTGCCTAGGCCTCCCAAAATGCTGAGATTATAGCTGTGAACCACCATGCCTAGACTAAAAGTTATATTATTAACAAAAGGTTATGTATTTCCCAACTACAAGAGTGATGTTTTTGAAAACCATAGTAGTAAAAGTATCTTCAGTTAAAGAAAACAAAAGCTAATGGACAAAATAGGGTTGGCGACAAAGTCATAAAATAAAAATCACATCAGCCCTCAAGGCTGATGTGATTTTTATGTTTTATTGTATACAAAGGCAAAACACATAGATAATGAAATTATAGTTTACCAATTTTAATGGGTCAGAACAGGATCCCAACTTGAACTACCTTAAGCAAAGCAGGTGAATTTATTTATAAAAGTCCTTGTTAGCATCATGGCTTTCTGCAGGTTCTGCCCCTGTCACTCCAAGCCAGAACACGTCTGCAAGGGAAACTGAAATTTCTTTCATATTTCCTAAACAATGCCAGAGAAGCACTTTACCTGGCTAGTTCCAGTTTAAAAATAAAATCCAAAGAACACAGATAGGACTGAGTCATGTGTCCATCCCTGAGCTAATCTCAGTGGCCAGGGGGACCATCGACCTGGACACAGCACAGGGAATCCACCACTGCAGCCAATGTCTGGGCTATGATGACTGGCAGCTTCCGCTAGAACTACATGGTTAGAATGAGAGAGGAGAGGTATTTTTGCCAACAAAGGGGGAGTACTGAGCCAATAAAAAGAATAGCTATCTACATCACTGAGTAATAACAAGCATGTTCTTTTTATATTTTAACAATCTGAAATAGGATATGTCTCAAAAACATTTGTTGGCCCGATGACAATCATGATATAGTGTCATTATCCATATATGCAAAAACTGGGTGACGTATCTGGGCCAGGAAACTTTTCAACATTTCAATCAATAAGCCATTTGAGAACCATCTTAGGAAGGTAAATGAATATTCATATTTCACTGAATCCTTTCCATTGACTCATACGGTAAGATTATGAAAACAATAGCATTGAAACACGCATCTTTGATGACAGCAGCTTGAAGAAAGATCTGGAAGTCAACACTCTATCATTCGTTTAAAAATGCTTCATCGCCAGTGTTATTAGTGGCACAGAAGACAATATTATGTTGAAAAACATGAACATCAACAACTCTCTTGCAAAGTGATTCAGAAGAGTTACACAATAAACGCAAAGTTTTAAAAAATATCCTTGACCATTTTTTTCACTTATATCTTTAAGAGTGCTGTGGTTTCAAATATGTCCACAAATTCCTTGTTTTTCCTCATTTGACACGAAGAAGGGTAGAGTCTAATTTTCTTACCCTTGAAAGTTGGCTTGACTTAGCAACTCACTTCTAACAAATATGATAGAAATAATGAAATGTGATTTTGGAAACTAGGTCATAAAAGACATTTCAGAATCTTTCTCACTTGTTCTCTTGGATCATTTACTCTGGGGAAAGATAATCACCATGCTGTAAAAGTAGTCAACCATCTCCATGGGGGACAAGGGATTCTCCCATCAGCATCAACAATGTGAGTATGCCATCTTGATACTACATTCTCCAGCCCCAGGAAATCCTTCAGATGACTACAGCACCAACCAACATCTTGACTACAATTTCATAAGCGATACTAAGCCTGAACCACCTATGATAACTAGCTCTCGAATTCTTGCCCCAGAGAATCTGTGAGATAATAACTGTTAATATAATAAATAGGCCGGGCACAGTGGCTCATGGCTCTAATCCCAGCACTGTGGGAGGCTGAGGTGGGTGGATCACCTGAGGTCAGGAGTTCGAGACCAGCCTGACCAACATGGAGAAACCCTGTCTCTACTAAAAATACAAAATTTGCCCAGAGTGGTGGTGCATGCCTGTAATCCCAGCTACTCGGGAGGGTGAGGCAGGAGAATCACTTGAACCCGGGAGGTGGAGGTTGCAGTGAGCCGAGGTTGTTCCATTGCACTCCAGCCTGGGCAATAAGAGCGAAGCTCTGTCTCACAAAAAAAAAAAAAAAATTTATATGTACACACACACATATATATGAATATACATATATAAGAAAAACTAGCTTATTAAACTATATGTATATACATATATATTTACATATATAAAATAGTTTATATGTATATACATATATATATTTACATACATATAAAAGTTTAATAAGCAAGTTTTTCTTTCCTGTGGTACATAAAATACTCATGCATCATAAAACTGATAGAGTCTCTTAGACTCAATAAAATGCAGCAATTAATTTCCCTTTACAATCTATTGTTTTGTTGTTTTTTTCCATTGAGTTTAAAACAGGGGGAGGAGCCAAGATGGCCGAATAGGAACAGCTCCGGTCTACAGCTCCCAGCGTGAGCGACGCAGAAGACGGGTGATTTCTGCATTTCCATCTGAGGTACCGGGTTCATCTCACTAGGGAGTGCCAGACAGTGGGCGCAGGCCAGTGGGTGCGCGCACCGTGCGCGAGCCGAAGCAGGGCGAGGCATTGCCTCACCTGGGAAGCGCAAGGGGTCAGGGAGTTCCCTTTCCGAATCAAAGAAAGGGGTGACGGACGCACCTGGAAAATCGGGTCACTCCCACCCGAATATTGCGCTTTTCAGACCGGCTTAAAAAACGGCGCACCACGAGACTATATCCCACACCTGGCTCGGAGGGTCCTACGCCCACGGAATCTCGCTGATTGCTAGCACAGCAGTCTGAGATCAAACTGCAAGGCGGCAGCGAGGCTGCGGGAGGGGCGCCCGCCATTGCCCAGGCTTGCTTAGGTAAACAAAGCAGCCAGGAAGCTCGAACTGGGTGGAGCCCACCACAGCTCAAGGAGGCTTGCCTGCCTCTGTAGGCTCCACCTCTGGGGGCAGGGCACAGACAAACAAAAAGACAGCAGTAACCTCTGCAGATTTAAATGTCCCTGTCTGACAGCTTTGAAGAGAGCAGTGGTTCTCCCAGCACGCAGCTGGAGATCTGAGAACTGGCAGACTGCCTCCTCAACTGGGTCCCTGACCCCTGACCCCCGAGCAGCCTAACTGGGAGGCACCCCCCAGCAGGGGCACACTGACACCTCACACGGCAGGGTATTCCAACAGACCTGCAGCTGAGGCTCCTGTCTGTTAGAAGGAAAACTAACAAACAGAAAGGACATCCACACCGAAAACCCATCTGTACATCACCATCATCAAAGACCAAAAGTAGATAAAACCACAAAGATGGGGAAAAAACAGAACAGAAAAACTGGAAACTCTAAAACGCAGAGCACCTCTCCTCCTCCAAAGGAACGCAGTTCCTCACCAGCAACGGAACAAAGCTGGATAGAGAATGATTTTGACGAGCTGAGAGAAGAAGGCTTCAGACGATCAAATTACTCTGAGCTACGGGAGGACATTCAAACCAAAGGCAAAGAAGTTGAAAACTTTGAAAAAAATTTAGAAGAATGTATAACTAGAATAACCAATACAGAGAAGTGCTTAAAGGAGCTGATGGAGCCGAAAACCAAGGCTCGAGAACTACGTGAAGAATGCAGAAGCCTCAGGAGCCGATGCGATCAACTGGAAGAAAGGGTATCAGCAATGGAAGATGAAATGAATGAAATGAAGCGAGAAGGGAAGTCTAGAGAAAAAAGAATAAAAAGAAATGAGCAAAGCCTCCAAGAAATATGGGACTATGTGAAAAGACCAAATCTACGTCTGATTGGTGTACCTGAAGGTGATGCGGCGAATGGAACCAAGTTGGAAAACACTCTGCAGGATATTATCCAGGAGAACTTCCCCAATCTAGCAAGGCAGGCCAACATTCAGATTCAGGAAATACAGAGAACACCACAAAGATACTCCTCGAGAAGAGCAACTCCAAGACACATCATTGTCAGATTCACCAAAGTTGAAATGAAGGAAAAAATGTTAAGGGCAGCCAGAGAGAAAGGTCGGGTTACCCTCAAAGGGAAGCCCATCAGACTAACAGCGGATTTCTCGGCAGAAACCCTACAAGCCAGAAGAGAGTGGGGGCCAATATTCAACATTCTTAAAGAAAAGAATTTTCAACCCAGAATTTCATATCCAGCCAAACTAAGCTTCATAAGTGAAGGAGGAATAAAATACTTTACAGACAAGCAAATGCTCAGAGATTTTGTCACCACCAGGCCTGCCCTAAAAGAGCTCCTGAAGGAAGCGCTAAACATGGAAAGGAACAACCGGTACCAGCCGCTGCAAAATCATGCCAAAATGTAAAGACCATCGAGACTAGGAAGAAACTGCATCAACTAATGAGCAAAATCACCAGCTAACATCATAATGACAGGATCAAATTCACACATAACAATATTAACTTTAAATGTAAATGGACTAAATTCTCCAATTAAAAGACACAGACTGGCAAGTTGGATAAAGAGTCAAGACCCATCAGTGTGCTGTATTCAGGAAACCCATCTCACGTGCAGAGACACACATAGGCTCAAAATAAAAGGATGGAGGAAGATCTACCAAGCAAATGGAAAACAAAAAAAGGCAGGGGTTGCAATCCTAGTCTCGGATAAAACAGACTGTAAACCAACAAAGATCAAAAGAGACAAAGAAGGCCATTACATAATGGTAAAGGGATCAATTCAACAAGAGGAGCTAACTATCCTAAATATATATGCACCCAATACAGGAGCACCCAGATTCATAAAGCAAGTCTTGAGTGACCTACAAAGAGACTTAGACTCCCACACATTAATAATGGGAGACTTTAACACCCCACTGTCAACATTAGACAGATCAACGAGACAGAAAGTCAACAAGGATACCTAGGAATTGAACTCAGCTCTGCACCAAGCGGACCTAATAGACATCTACAGAACTCTCCACCCCAAATCAACAGAATATACATTTTTTTTCAGCACCACACCACACCTATTCCAAAATTGACCACATACTTGGAAGTAAAGCTCTCCTCAGCAAATGTAAAAGAACAGAAATTATAACAAACTATCTCTCAGACCACAGTGCAATCAAACTAGAATTTAGGATTAAGAATCTCACTCAAAGCCGCTCAACTACATGGAAACTGAACAACCTGCTCCTGAATGACTACTGGGTACATAACGAAATGAAGGCAGAAATAAAGATGTTCTTTGAAACCAACGAGAACAAAGACACAACATACCAGAATCTCTGGGATGCATTCAAAGCAGTGTGTAGAGGGAAATTTATAGCACTAAATGCCCACAAGAGAAAGCAGGAAAGATCCAAAATTGACACCCTAACATCACAATTAAAAGAACTAGAAAAGCAAGAGCAAACACATTCTAAAGCTAGCAGAAGGCAAGAAATAACTAAAATCAGAGCAGAACTGAAGGAAATAGAGACACAAAAAACCCTTCAAAAAATCAGTGAATCCAGGAGCTGGTTTTTTGAAAGGATCAACAAAATTGATAGACCGCTAGCAAGACTAATAAAGAAAAAAAGAGAGAAGAATCAAATAGACACAATAAAAAATGATAAAGGGGATATCACCACCGATCCCACAGAAATACAAACTACCATCAGAGAATACTACAAACACCTCTACGCAAATAAACTAGAAAATCTAGAAGAAATGGATACATTCCTCGACACATACACTCTCCCAAGACTAAACCAGGAAGAAGTTGAATCTCTGAATAGACCAATAACAGGAGCTGAAATTGTGGCAATAATCAATAGTTTACCAACCAAAAAGAGTCCAGGACCAGATGGATTCACAGCCGAATTCTACCAGAGGTACAAGGAGGAACTGGTACCATTCCTTCTGAAACTATTCCAATCAATAGAAAAAGAGGGAATCCTCCCTAACTCATTTTATGAGGCCAGCATCATTCTGATACCAAAGCCGGGCAGAGACACAACCAAAAAAGAGAATTTTAGACCAATATCCTTGATGAACATTGATGCAAAAATCCTCAATAAAATACTGGCAAACCGAATCCAGCAGCACATCAAAAAGCTTATCCACCATGATCAAGTGGGCTTCATCCCTGGGATGCAAGGCTGGTTCAATATACGCAAATCAATAAATGTCATCCAGCATATAAACAGAGCTAAAGACAAAAACCACATGATTATCTCAATAGATGCAGAAAAGGCCTTTGACAAAATTCAACAACCCTTCATGCTAAAAACTCTCAATAAATTAGGTATTGA
Source organism: Gorilla gorilla gorilla (assembly GCF_029281585.2). Taxonomy (NCBI): domain Eukaryota; kingdom Metazoa; phylum Chordata; class Mammalia; order Primates; family Hominidae; genus Gorilla; species Gorilla gorilla. Next base: position 153,675,523 of record NC_073230.2, read on the forward strand.
TGGGACGTATTTCAAAATAATAAGAGCTATCTATGGCAAACCCACAGCCAATATCATACTGAATGGGCAAAAACTGGAAGCATTCCCTTTGAAAACTGGCACAAGACAGGGATGCCCTCTCTCACCACTCCTATTCAACATAGTGTTGGAAGTTCTGGCCAGGGCAATTAGGCAGGAGAAGGAAATAAAGGGTATTCAATTAGGAAAAGAGGAAGTCAAATTGTCCCTGTTTGCAGACGACATGATTGTTTATCTAGAAAACCCCATTGTCTCAGCCCAAAATCTCCTTAAGCTGATAAGCAACTTCAGCAAAGTCTCAGGATACAAAATCAATGTACAAAAATCACAAGCTTTCTTATACACCAACAACAGACAAACAGAGAGCCAAATCATGAGTGAACTCCCATTCACAATTGCTTCAAAGAGAATAAAATACCTAGGAATCCAACTTACAAGGGATGTGAAGGACCTCTTCAAGGAGAACTACAAACCACTGCTCAAGGAAATAAAAGAGGATACAAACAAATGGAAGAACATTCCATGCTCATGGGTAGGAAGAATCAATATCGTGAAAATGGCCATACTGCCCAAGGTCATTTACAGATTCAATGCCATCCCCATCAAGCTACCAATGCCTTTCTTCACAGAATTGGAAAAAACTACTTTAAAGTTCATATAGAACCAAAAAAGAGCCCGCATCACCAAGTCAATCCTAAGCCAAAAGAACAAAGCTGGAGGCATCATGCTACCTGACTTCAAACTATACTACAAGGCTACAGTAACCAAAACAGCATGGTACTGGTACCAAAACAGAGATATAGATCAATGGAACAGAACAGAGCCCTCAGAAATAACGCCGCATACCTACAACTATCTGATCTTTGACAAACCTGAGAAAAACAAGCAATGGGGAAAGGATTCCCTATTTAATAAATGGTGCTGGGAAAACTGGCTAGCCATATGTAGAAAGCTGAAACTGGATCCCTTCCTTACACCTTATACAAAAATCAATTCAAGATGGATTAAAGATTTAAACGTTAGACTAAAACCATAAAAACCCTAGAAGAAAACCTAGGCATTACCATTCAGGACATAGGCGTGGGCAAGGACTTCATGTCCAAAACACCAAAAGCAATGGCAACAAAAGCCAAAATTGACAAATGGGATCTAATTAAACTAAAGAGCTTCTGCACAGCAAAAGAAACTACCATCAGAGTGAACAGGCAACCTACAACATGGGAGAAAATTTTCGCAACCTACTCATCTGACAAAGGGCTAATATCCAGAATCTACAATGAACTCAAACAAATTTACAAGAAAAAAACAAACAACCCCACCAAAAGTGGGCGAAGGACATGAACAGACACTTCTCAAAAGAAGACATTTATGCAGCCAAAAAACACATGAAAAAATGCTCATCATCACTGGCCATCAGAGAAATGCAAATCAAAACCACTATGAGATATCATCTCACACCAGTTAGAATGGCAATCATTAAAAAGTCAGGAAACAACAGGTGCTGGAGAGGATGTGGAGAAATAGGAACACTTTTACACTGTTGGTGGGACTGTAAACTAGTTCAACCATTGTGGAAGTCAGTGTGGCGATTCCTCAGGGATCTAGAACTGGAAATACCATTTGACCCAGCCATCCCATTACTGGGTATATACCCAAAGGACTATAAATCATGCTGCTATAAAGACACAGGCACACGTATGTTTATTGCGGCATTATTCACAATAGCAAAGACTTGGAACCAACCCAAATGTCCAACAATGATAGACTGGATTAAGAAAATGTGGCACATATACACCATGGAATACTATGCAGCCATAAAAAATGATGAGTTCATGTCCTTTGTAGGGACATGGATGAAATTGGAAACCATCATTCTCAGTAAACTATCGCAAGAACAAAAAACCAAACACTGCATATTCTCACTCATAGGTGGGAATTGAACAATGAGATCACATGGACACAGGAAGGGGAATATCACACTCTGGGGACTGTTGTGGGGTCGGGGGAGGGGGGAGGGATAGCATTGGGAGATATACCTAATGCTTGATGACGAGTTAGTGGGTGCAGCGCACCAGCATGGCACATGTATACATATGTAACTAACCTGCACAATGTGCACATGTACCCTAAAACTTAAAGTATAATAAAAAAATAAATAAATAAATAAATAAATAAATGTAAATTGATACTAAACTTTAAAGTGGAAAAAAAAATGAGCTATGTTGTCAAAAGCAATTGATTGGCACTTGTTGCTAATTTTTGGCATCTCATTCCATTTAAGCTGTGAAAGAGAATGTCCAGTTTCACTTTTTATTTGTATTCTCTCTCATATTTCTTTTTTTCTGTATTTCACACACCATTTCCACAGTGAAGTTTCTGATGGCTAGGAAAATCCATTGTGAGAATTAATTCAATTGAGTTTAAAAATTATTTAATACTCTCTCTTCATGTTATTCAGTAATTGGAGCATAAAATCATTGAAGAATTTAAAGTCTATATTTGTAAGTTTTCTTAATTATAGCTTATTGGTCCTAAGGTCATAAAATTATATGCTAATCTTTATTTACTCCATTAGACATGAGAGTAATTTCACAATGTGCCAACATAAGTTTAATTTCTAGTCACTTCTTAGAACTTTAAAAGTAATCATCATCCCCCCCCTTTTTTTTTTCTTGAGATGACTACCTTTTTTTTTTTTTTTTTTTTTTAATTGAGACCTGAACAGATTTACGTACAGGCCAACATTAAAACAAAAAACAAACAACAACAACAACAACCAACAAAAGAAACAAGCAAACAAACAAAAAACCGCTGTGTTCTTGCCCGCCTTTTCCTTTTTCATCTCCACCTTTTCTTATTTGCATTCCAATGCTTATAGGATCAGAGGAGCAATAGTGACACTGTTACAATATGTTATCACATTATAATGATAACATGTACAAGAATATTCTGTGGGTTGCTTGATTGCAATCCCCTAAATTAATCTCTTTTAGTGGAGATTTTTACAAACTCTTCAAAGAATAATCCATATAAAATGGTTGTGGAATTTGTGGCCACTCTTACTTTGCTTCTTCACTGACCAATTCCAAATCTTCAGATGGTTATGGAGTTATAATATACTCCCTTCTATTAAAAAAGTTATATGGGGTACATGTATATTTTCAAATAATAATAAAATATTAATTGAAAAAAAAAACAGAAATATATACTTTCTCCATTCTGTACTTTCTTTCTTGCTGCCCCCCACCTAGCATGCATTCTCTAAATCCTCCTGGAAGCCTTCCCTGATCTCCCTCAGGCAAATTATATACCTCGCCTCTGTGTGCCACTGTATGCAGGACTTATCTATGTCATAAATAAGAGTTATCCATATGTTTATTGAAATAATAATTGAATACTATATTAAGCATTTCTGAATGTCATTTTTCTCAAATAAATTGGAGATTCAGAGCAACACAGAAGATTGCAATATAAAAAGGTTTACCAACCATTAGACAAAAAACAGTAGTGAGAAAAGCTTTTTTATAGTTATCAAATATGTATTTCTCAAAACCTTATTATAGTTCTGCCTATAACCAAACAAAGGAGATGTCTACAGTCAATTCTGTTTGTATACATATCAGCTCCCACTCTTTCACATTGTTTTTAATTGTCTTCAATTTTAACTACACATACACAGCTTATATAATTATCTCAAATCTTATATGTATAAATGTGTTCATATCATAAAGGCTTTTATTTATGCTATTTGTGCAGTTTTTCTTTTTCGCTTGCTCTCTCCCTCTCTTCTCTATGCTCATACCTTATTCCCTTCCCCAACCCCTGTCTAAGAGACACATTATAGGATCCCTGTTTCTCCATGTTGAAAAACAGACAAATAAATTTTCACCCATACACACTAAATATGTATATGTGGATTTGTTTACTTCACTTATTTTATTAAAATCAGATCAAATAATGGTAACTTTTCTGCATCCTACTTTTCTCCTCACTTAATACCTCACTGAAATTCCAAGGCAATGAGTGCAGCTCTTCCTTTTTTTCAAAATGGCATCATATTCTTTGACACATATATGCCACAATCTATAACTATTCAATGATGATTGGTTATTTACTTTGTTTATACTTATAATTCCATATCTATTGTTTTTCTACTACCACTATGGTATTTTATGCCAACGAAAATGTACCTTTTTTTTTTTTTTGATATAGGATCTCGCTGTCACCCAGGCTAGAGTGTAGTGCTGTAATCATGGCTCCCTGCAGCCTCAACCTCCTGGGCTCAAGTGATCCTCCCACCTCAACCTCTCAAGTAGCTGGGACTACAGTTGTGTTCCACCACACCCAGCTACTAACTTTTAAACAGTCAAATACTCCTAGCTTTTAAACTTCTAGGTTTCCAATCCTAGATGAGAAAGACCTTCCCTAATCCTACATTCATATATATCCTGATTGCTTTCAAAAACTTTTGTTTTTCTTTTTTACATTTATGTGTTTTTATGTATTTGGAAATATTTCCACATGTGATATAAGGGTCTGATACAATCACATAGTCTCTACAGATGAGGAAAATATTTTGAAGACATTTAAATCAGCAGTGTTACAAAACAGTTTAAATTGACTGATTCAAGTTTCCTTATTAAATTTTTTGCAATAAGGTAAAAAAATGTGAATAGGTATTATCTATCCATCGTATTTATAAACGGTTGGCTAAGTCACCCTAGCAAGCATCTCTCCTCAATTTAAAAATCTGGCTAAGTCAAGGAAGCATGTTCTCATTAATTAAAAGTCATAAGGCCTAGGCAAGACTATACTGATATAATAATTACAATATCTGACTGCAATTCAATACACATACATAAAACAACTATAATGAGTAAAAAAGTTTTAGGTTAAATTCAAACTGTTTTCAGCAGATAGTGCCTAACTGTGCTACATGACATTCTCCATACAAGTCTTCCAATGTAACTGTTACTGTTACATGAAGGACAGACAATCCAATTCTTTGGCTAAAAATGGATGTTTGTAATCAAATTTTCCACGGTTATTAGGACTCGAGACTGTTCTAACACTCAAATGTGGCAGATAAGTCCAAGGTAGTAGGTTGCTTCTAATATTCTCTATATTACAATCTTTTTCATTACATTTCTGCCTCTGCTCATAAAGTAGAATTCTTAATCCTAGTGGCATACTTTACTTCAACATTGTGAAATATTTTAAGTATAACCTGGCTGGGTTTTTGGCTTCCAGGTTCTTCTACTTTTCCAGAAGGATCCTCGAACACTGCCATGCCAGCCAAAGCCCAAGAAAAAACATCCTCTATAATACAGTAGAAGAGAGAGGCACTAAACTGGTCAGCGTCAGTCAGGATTCTTCAGTTTGAAAGATAACAGCTGTTCCCTTCCACACCAGCATAATAAATAAAGAATTCTATGCCCTGGTGTTTTTTTTTTTTTTCCTTTTTGAAACATCACTTTTGATCTCCTTACAATTTATTATCAGCGATGGCATTTTTGCCTGCAGCAGTTTTTCAGCCAACTCCTGACGTGTGTGCATCCACGCAGATCTCTGCTCAATCCCTAAAGTCCCTTTTAGAATTGCAGCAGCATGCATACTCCCCACCACACAAAATACTGCACGCATACAGGTGGTTATTTCTTGTGCTGGGTTTCATCTTCAGTACAGGTTAAAAACTCTCAAGGGTACAGCCTTCCTTATCTGCCTCTCAAATTTCCTTTCAAGCATCCTGCACAGTACATTGGTAAAATCCCAGATGCTACATAAATCCTCACTGATTGATTTATAACACACACTTACAGATTGTAAATCCTGCTAAGGAAAGGGTCCTGTCTCGTTGTCTTTGTAATCCCGGCAATCTGCTAGCTCCTCAGCTCATGGAGCTCATTCATTTCTTAACTTAATAAGCATTTTGAACATTATTAATTTGCAACATTGGACAAGAGGCTTAAGAACTTTATAGTGACATAATCCTAAGGATATTTCCTTTTCACTAAACACTTTGCTTGTTTGTTTTAAATCAAGAAGACAAATTCTTCAGAAAGCAGTGTCTTTAATTAAGAATTTAATGCTAATAATGAATGCTTGTCACACTCTTCCACATAAAGCTTACCCTAGTAAAAATATTGTAAACAAGAGTGTTCTAATTAAAATAAACAAAGATCCCTCTTTTATCTGGGAATTAAAATAATAAGTACTAAAAACAGTGAAGTACACCAAAATATGGTAACAACTGACATTTTTGCCTAGCTTCATAAATGTATCACTTTTTAAAGAAATTAGCTTTTTTCTGTTCAAAATATTTTATTTTCTGTAGTATTACAGCATTTCTAAGCTTTCTAAGGGGATATTTTCAAAGAAGCAGTTGCTGTAAATGTTAAAGAAAATCAAAATTAAAACCCAGTAAACAAAAGCTTTCACTTAAACATCAAACTTATCATGCAGAGAGGAGAAGGGAAGTATTCACAAAAGGAAATATAATATTAAAAAGCTATGTTCTCACTGATAAAAGACAAGAATTGATGCTATATGAGACTTTAGTAGGGCTGAAGTCTAAATCTATGAAGGCCATTATCTCAGAATCTAATAAAAGTTGTGCTAAAACAAAAATGGTCCCCTAAGACCTAAGCCACTGGTTCTCAAACCAGACCAGATGGAGGGAAAGGAGGGAGGGGAGAAAGAAAAGAAAAAATAGAAGAGAAGAGAGAAAAGAAGAGAGAAGAGAAAGAAAAGAAAAAAGAGAAGAAAAGAAAAAAGAAAAGGAAAGGAAAGGAAAAGGGAAAGGGAAAGAGAGAAAGAGAAAGAAAAGAAAACAAAACGTGGGGGAAGAAGGAAGGAAAGGAGGGAGGGGAGGGGAGGGAAGGGCAGGGCAGTAGAGTAGAGAGGAGGGAAGTGAATAAGGGAGGGGGAGAAGGGAGGGAGGAAGGAAGAGAAGAAGGAAGTAAGACAGACCTGTTAGGAATGTTAATTCTTAAATCCTATCCCAGACTCACTGAATCCAAAACGCTGGGCTAGGGCCTTCCAGGTAATTCTGATGCTTGCTAAATTTGAGAACCACTGGCCTATAGCACATGAACAAAATGAACATACCCAGAAGTGAGGACAGAGTATAAAATAAATTTTGCTATAAGTTAAAGCTCATAAAAAAGTGAACATCCTAATCAAGACAAATATTACATTGATGGGATAATAAAGATTAAAATATAATAAATTACACCTTAATGTCTATTTTTGGGGGAAACACCTTATTGAAATATAACTCACATACCATAAAATTAATACATTTAAATTGTACAATTAATGGTTTTAGTATATTCACAGAGTTGTGCAACCATCATGACCAATTTCAGAATATTTTCATCATCCTAAAAAGAAACCCTACACTTTGGTAAGTCTCCCCTATTGCCCTAGTCTCCAGCGTCTACTAATATATTCTGTATCTCTACAGATGTGCCTGTTCTGGACATTTCATATGAATGGAACCATAATATGTTCTTCTGTGTCTGCATTCCTTCATTTAGCTTAATATTTTCAAGGTTCAGCAATGTCACAGCATGTATCAATACATCATTCCTTTTTCTGACCAAGTAATTTTCTATTATATGAATGGAACATATTCTTTATCCATTGTTTTTTCCATTCATCCACCCATTACTGGACGTTTGGGTTGTTTCTACCTTTGGGCTATTATGAGTAACACAGCTATGAACATTTGAATACAAGTTTTGTTTGGACATATATCTTCATTTCTCTTGGGTACATACCTAGGAGTGGAAATAGCTGGGTCAAATGGTAACTCTATTTTTAACAATTTGAGGAATTGCCAGACTGTTTTCCAAATTTATTGCACAATGTTGCATTCCCATCAGCGGTATATGAGGGTTCTGCTTTCTCCATATCCACCCCAACACTTGCTAGTATCTGAATTTTTTACTCTAGCCATCTTAGAGGGTGTGAGGTGGTATCTCATTTGGGTTTTGATTTGCATTTCCCTGATGACTAATGATGTCAGGCATCTTTTCATGTGCATGTTGGCCATTTGTATATCTTCCTTGGAATAAGTCTATTCAGATCCCTTGTTCGTTTCTAAATTGGATCATTTTTCTTATTATTGAGCTGTAAGAATTCTTTATATGTTCTAGATATAAGTCTTTTATCAGATATAAGATTGGCAAATATGATTGGCAAATATTTCTTCCCATTCTCTGGGTTTCCTTTCACTTTCTTGATAGCAATCTTTGAAACACAAAATGTTTACTTTTTAAAAAATATGAAAAAAAGCCAAATTAAAAAAAAGCAAAGAAAAAGATACAACAAAAACAAACCAAAAAAAAACAAAAACAAAAAATACAGAAAAAAAGTTTACTTTTTTAATGTTTCCTGAAAAATACTGGTTTTCAATTCACTATATAATGCTAAGTGTAATTTTTCATTCAGATGCTGGATATTAACATATAGAAACTTACGGGTTTTGCGGTGGACAGTTTATTGGAAACACTGTTCATGTTACAGAGCTATGGCATACAACCACCACTTGGTGGCAGTTAACTGCCAAAAGAGTATTACGAATAAGTTACCTGAATGTCAAAGTCAATGGTTCTGTGACAATCTTGCCATTATCTATATTAATTAATCACTTCCACTGCATGGATAATCAGAAATACAGAGATATACAAAATAAAGAGTCCATCTGCTTTCCACGGAAACACTTTAAAAATACTGTATACACTACAAGGATAATTTCCCTTGAGATACAACATGCAGAGAGCTCCCATGCTATAAGGGACTCAAGGAAGCAATGCAATGATATTCTGCAAAAAAAAAAAAAACCTAGTTGTAGAAGTCTTTAAATTTTAGAAGAAAAGTAAACATTGAAGAAAAAAAAACTTGTTTATGTGCTCACCGAAAAAAAGGAGGGGGGGATCAAATTGAAGTAGCCAGTAGACATCAGACCAATTTTCCTCAAATGGAAAATGTAGAACATGAAGTCACAGTAAATAAATGGGCATAAGCAGGCAGACAGGCAGGCCGCCAGACACACAGAAAGAAGTGCGGGCAGGCAGAAAAACAGAAATGTACAAGTAACAGAGATTACAAGAGCTAGGAATGCTGATCTCATGGAGGTAGTGAGTAGAAGGATAGCAACCAGAGGCTGGGAAGGCTAGGGCACAGGCAGATGAAGAGAGGCTGGTTAATGGGTACAAACATAAAGTTAGATAGAAAGAATAAGTTTTAGTATTCAATAGCACAGTAGTGTAACTACAGTTAACAATAATATATATTTCAAAACAGAAGATCTGAAGTGTTCCCAACACAGAGAAATGATACATGTTTGAGACAATGGATATGCTAAATACTCTGATTGGATCATGACACACTGTATGCATATATCAAATATCACATGTACCACATAAACATGTACAACTAATATGCATCAATTTAAATATTTTCTTTAAAAAGAGATTCTCTTCTTCAACACAATCTCCAACGGCGCACAACATGCAAGGTGCTATACGAAGCACCAACATAAAGAGAGAGAAGCCAAAGACTTTATGCTCAGTCTACCTGTGAAGACACACATATACGAGTAAGGATGGGAAAGAAATTTCAAATATAAATTGTAAACACTTCTTAAAGCCTAAGGAAGCTGGATGTCACACTCTAGGAAATGTTTACACCTGCAAAGCTTCTGAACTGAGAGAACAAGAACATAGACAAATGAATCTAAAAGGTAACGTGCAGCATAAATGTAGCTGGAAAATAATCAGAAGCAGACAACTCAGAGAACAGCTGAAATAGAATAGGACAGAATTAGCATCAAGAAGAGATTAGTTTAGGTAGGAAGTAAAAATGGAGGAGAACAATATGAAAACACTGTAAAGAAAAACTTGACAACAGTTGATCATACTCATAAGGATGAAAAAAAAAAGGAAGTCGTGGGTCAAAAATAGCTCTACAGAGTGAGCCTTAGTGAATAAAAAAGGAGGTAAGTCCACAGAAGTTCTGATTTTAAGACAAAGATGAGGTGGTTTCAAATGTGTCAGGTAAGAGACTTACATAGAAATATCCAGTAGAGGCCAGGCGTGGTGGCTCATGCCTGTATTCCCAGCACTTTGGGAGGCTGAGCAGCAGGATCACTTGAGGTCAGGAGTTCAAGACCAGCCTGGCCAACATGGTGAAACCCTGTCTCTACTAAAAATACAAAAATTAGCTGGGCGTGGTAGTGCACACCTGTAGTCCCAGCTACTCAGGAGGCTGAGGCAAGAGAATCATGTGAACCTGGGAGACAGAGGCTGCAGTGAGCCAAGATCGTGCCACTGCCCTCCAGCCTGGGTAACAGTGTGACGCTCCATCTCAAAAAAAGAAAAAAGAAATATGTGGTAGAGAGCATATTTCAGACTAAGAATAACAGAGTTAATATTAGTTTAGCAATTTGAAAACAAATAAATCTTAATCCAATATTCAAAGTAAACAGCCAAAACAATTCTATTAAATGTAGTCCCCTATGGAAAACTTCCATACTGTTTTAATTAAAATTACCTATTGCTATTCTCCAAGCACAGTTATAAAGCAAAACTTAGATGCGCTTGTAGGGTGGGAGGGAGAGAGGGGATACAGAGTTAAAAAGTACCAGTTTATATATGGAATATAGGTAGCAAAAGGAATTGGAAGCAGACAAAAGCTGAAGGGAAAAATAAATGTAGCCTCAATTTCTGACATTAATGTGGCCATTTAAAAGCTTAATTATTGCTTATAATCTATGTCTGTGCTGTATTAATAAATTTAAATCTCATGAAATATAAATCTTCACTTTTTTTTTTTTTTTCTGAGACAGTCTTGTCCCTTCACCCAAGCTGGAGTGCAATGGCACAATCTCAGCTCACTGCGACCTCTACCTCCTGGGTTCTAGCATAAATCTTCACTTTATTTGCTACTATATAATGCTTATCTCCAAAAGCTCAAAAGAACATTATTGCCTTTACCTTTATAAAATTTATATAGGAAAGACTCCATTTCCTGAGAAAATAAAGTTAGGAGAAATTTAGTTTTTTCCCAAATTAGAAAATGGTCCTTAACTCATCTGGATTTGGAATTGTTGTTGTTGTTGTTTTGGCATATTGAAAGATACCTGTATTTTACAATATTCCACATAGTTAGATAACAGACTTAAATACTTTAAATTAAATACTCATAAAGAATACTATTCTTTCCAATTCTTTAATTTCCTTCAGTTGTTATATTTTCAACATAATAGTTATTAGTATATTTTTAAAAGAAAGTTTCAAATAGCTAGCTTAAACATTAAAAATACCATCTTCATCTATTACATTATCTAAGGTGCTAAGATTTTAATCATTCCAAATAACACTGATAGTAGATAAAATGTGCAAAAAAAATCATACAAACTTTGAAGAAATTAATCAAAAACAACCCATTCCATAAGTTAAAAAAATAAAAACACATCTGTTTACCAATGCTTTAAGAAGACAAAATAGTGATAAGTATGTTGATTATTTTGGAGAAATGTTTTCTCTCGCTTTTTGTTACGGCACCAAAACTGAAAAGAAAATGGGCTATTTGGTGAGTTCAAATAAAGATAATGGCGGCACCCAATTAAGTAATCAAGTATAACAACCACCTAATTTTATGTAACAACACAGTAGTCAGATACCATCCAAAGACTGTCTTAACACAGTCACACTGGAGGAGATCATACACACACACACACACACACACACACACACGAGATGACATTAAGACAGGATTACTTTTGGCTGGAGGAAGAAATGGGTGAAGCTTGGTGAAGGGAAAAAACAGAAATGAGCAACCTGAGTGTGTAAACATTTTTCAGGATCCAAGTGGCTTCTTTTACCTCCATTGATCATCTGTCATTTCTGGAGAACCAAATACTACTAGGCACAAAGTGTCTCAACCGGCACTCTTTCAGAGAGTAAAAGTGTGACCTGATTAGAAATCAGAAGTTTGTAGGAAACTATAAGGTAATATTTGATTAGGGCAGTCACATCACTAAGCAGATGAGGAAAGCCTAATCAGAATGATGGGTTATTCTCTGGGAAATATCCCGATACTAACATGGCAAAGTGGGTCTCACAAGGCAGGTCTCACAGGCTCAGAAGAGGCACAAATCACACGTTATGGTACCGTCAGCCCTACTAGTACAAGTCTTTCACATCTCCTTTTTTATACCTAGCATTTAACTCACAGGCACACATGAGACTGGGTGGAAAAGAGAATGGAAAGATAGTCTCAATAATTTATTAACAAGGATGATGCAGTATAGTAACAAAAAAGAATGACTTCAAAAAATAAAAAAAGTTAAAAAATAGAGGAAAAGAAAGAGCAAGGGAAAGAAATATGGTAGTCAGTAAAAAATAAGCCTCTGGAGGAAAAATACAGCCTCCAGGTATACATCAAATGCTTCCCAGCATCTTCAGGAAGTTCTGATGTCCAGTATTGGAAAATCTCAATATAAGGTAACATTCATTTCCATTAATATGACATTTTTCTAAACATATATGCTTGAAGACTACAGGTGCCAGCACTTCAAAAATTATTATTCAAGACAGAAAAAAAGCACAGGCAATGACAGAAAGTTCAGTGATAAATATCTTCTGTATACATTTTAACTTAATTTAGTTTTATAATTTCTTCATTCCACAGTTAACCTGTTATCTCTATAATCTTTTCTCATTCATTTTGCTGACATATTTATTATGTTTGCTTGAGTTGCAGAATTATGCAGGTATCATTCATTAAATAAAAAGACAGAAGTTTAATTATTTATGACTTTGGCTTTTATTTGAAATACTCTTTAAATTTACTAAGGTAAATACTATCCATGTACTATAACTTATAATTATCTTTTCATTTTGATTCAAAACTGAAAATAAGACCAGTGAAATTATAATTAGTTCAGTGTTCAAGATAAAAAAGGTAGACATTGGCCAGGTGTGGTGGCTCACGCCTGTAATTCCAGCACTTTGGGAGGCCGAGGCGGGCGGACCACAAGGTCAGGAGATCGACACCATCCTGGCTAAAATGGTGAAACCCCATCTCTACTAAAATACAAAAAGTTAGCTGGCCGTGGTGGCGCATGCCTGTAGCCCCATCTACTCAGGAGGCTGAGGCAGGGGAATCACTTGAACCCAAGAGGCGGAGGTTGCAGTGAGCCGAGATCACGCCACTGCACTCCAGCCTGGCAATAGAGCAAGACTCCTCAAAAAAAGAAAAAAAAGAAAGACATCATCAGCTGATATGGTTTGGCTGTGTCCCCACCCAAATCTTATCTTGAATTGTCACTCCCATAATTCCCACCTATTGTGGGAGGTAATTTTATCATGGGGTAGGTCTTTTCCATGCTGTTATCATGATAGTAACTCTCATGAGAGCTGATGGTTTTATAAAGGGAAGCTCCCCTGCACACACTCTCTTTGCCTGCCACCATTTAAGACGTGACTTTGTTTCTCCTTTGCCTTCTGCCAGGATTGTGAACCATGTGGTACCGCATGTCAATTAAACCTCTTTCATTTATAAATTACCCAGTCTCAGGTATGTCTTTATTAGCAGCATGAGAATGAACTAATACAGTAAGTTGGTACCAGGAATGTGGTGTTGCTGTAAAGATACCCGAAAACGTGGAAGCAACTTTGGAACAGAGGTCGGAATAGTTTGGAGAGCTCAGAATTTGTACTGGGGTAAACATCGCTCTTGCTATGCAAAGAAACTGGTGGCATTTTGCCCTTGCCCTAGAGACTAATACATCAACAGTGTATGATAACATAAAATTGGTTAAAAGGGACACAAAATGCTCATCAGTAGGATAAAGTTAAGTCTTACATTAATAATAAATTGAAATGCTAACGAAGTTGTTCCAGGTATTACAATGAAATAGATATATCTGTTAAGTAATACGTAATCACTTCCAGTTTGTTTAAACATGTGTTTAACAAGTATCAAAATCCTCACAAAAAGTATCGAAAGTTCCTTACATAATAAGCACTATATAAAAACATAATTGAAACCCACTCCAATGGCAAAAGATCCTGAAGTACCAAGGTTAATACTCAGGATTTGAAGACTCATTAGTGCAGAGATAGAATAAATAAAAGAGAATGAACTGAATCTTTACCAAATTTTTAAATACTGATTTGGGAGTTTGACATTTATGATTTATGACTTCTAAAAGTAGAGCTAGCAGAAAAATTTCTACTTTGCTAAGATACACAGTTTATCAAGACTGCTAGGATACAGGTATTGTATCACCTAATCTTCCCTTCACTGGAAGTCAGAAACTTAAACACCACATGTGCCTGATAAAGAATAAAATACAAAATGCAAAATACAAAAATACCTTAGCCACAAATTTTTATTAAACTGGATGAATGAGAAAAGAAAGAATGCCTCCAATTACTGTGAAAGCCTCAGGATTCTACTTTGCTATGGTAGTTCACAGTTGCATTCTCATGGAAATATAAAGGATGTTATATTTCACTTTCTAAGAATAGAACCTCACAACCATTTCTATCATCTAGAAAATGATATAAAAATCATTTTCTACAAGTAGACCCTCACAACCCCATTTAATGAAACACAAAGTAACGCAGCCATAGCCTTTAATACTGTTAAGTATAAAAATATTGCTTCTCTCTTCTTTTAAAAAAGTTTGCACATGCTTCCTGTTTATTATCCCCTCATAGAAGAAAGAAGTGTTGCTTCTTTAAAACTAGAAAGCACATATACCTAGGTTTTTTAATATACATTGAGAAGATCAATGTATATTAAAAATGTTAAGAAAATTATTAAAAACATTCTTCAAAAAAATGTTAACAAATTATTAAAGCATGCGAACAATTCTGCTATCATTGGATAGAAAATCCTAGTTTTAGACAAAACAATTTTGCTATCATTGGATAGAAAATCCTAGTTTTAGACTGAACAATTCTGCCATCATTGGATAGAAAATACTAGTTTTAGACTAATCTATAGCCAAAAAATGCACTTTTGCTTTGTTCTGTAAGACAAGATAAAAAGGGCACAAATGAAATGAAAGTTCTCGAGGCCTCTGCTAAAAACTCCCCATAAAAACTAGAAAGAGCATTCTGATTGTAATATTATAAAATATTCCTATTTCACTTCCAACTATAAAAATGGTATTTTATTTAACCAGCAAGAGTTTTAGAACACGGTATTTAGAGGCCTATTGAATGTTATAGTTGAATGCATACTGTCTCATGAAGGTCTTTGATTCAATAACAATTGAGATTAATACAATAAAAAGCAAGGAAAAACAAAACCAATAGACCTACCTAAATAATCAAAGCAAAGGAGAGTCTGGCAAATTTAAGCATATGGACATGGATAAGCCATATGGATAACTGAAACCAATCAAAACAATTGGGTTAAATAAATATGGTTAAGATGGCATATTTATATTTCCCAAGATCCTAAATTTGCTTTCAGTGAACACTCACATCCATGCTCCTCTAAGTTTCAGTTTATATTTCTTTTTTTCTTCTCTCTAAGATGACAGACAGACCCAGCCTATTTGCAAGCAGTTCCAAGATGATGCCCGTTTTTATTCCTGCAGTGTTTTACGTGCTATTGAATGTAAACAAGGCACAATGCAATGAAGCACGATTAACTGCAACTGAAAACCCAGGAAAAAGACTGAAATTCCTGAAGGCATCATTATAAACAAGATGTATAAAGTAACCATAAAGCAAAAAGTCCAGCTTGGATTTGTAACTAGTTATAATTAATAAGTTCAATAAATATGTGTCCAATGAGTGATCCAGGCTGGTAATGATACATACATTTTAAATATAGTATTATCATTCCTTTTTTAAAATAACCAGACATTGCTGGCAATGGAAAAAAAATCAGCTGTATCTTATCTGTCCCCTAAGGTCTCCTCTTCTGAACTCTCAAGAACAAATCTCATCACTGAGTAAATCACAGTACTTCTCCACAATACCTCAACGGAGAACAAGAGGGAGGGCACATTTTGGACACTTCAAGGTAAAAATCACACAACAATTTTCCTTTAGTGACAGAATCGTAATTTCAAAAACTGAGATATTCTGGATGATTCTCCACTAACTTCTACTATAACTTTGGAATGTGTTTTAAACACTCACCATTTATATCTAGATGAATTTAAATGTAAAGGTAAAAATTTCAAAATAAAACACTTCATAATATTAAATTCTTTCTTACATTAATTATGTTTTCTTGGAGAGGAGATAGCCACCATCACAGATATTTTTCCCCTTTTATTATCTAAGTTGTACGGAAAGAAAAAGAGAGAGAGATGAAGACTGGTAACTTTGAAAAGATATGACATTTGATGAGTATATCTTGGCTGATTTCACTGACCTAATTTATATACCATCCTTAGACAGTCTGAGGAATTTTTTTCACGAAGGACAAGCCAATGAGTCTATTCACTTCATAAAACTCAAATGTTTATATTTATATTTGCATTAACATGGCAGGAGTTAGGGGGAAAATGTAGGTTGTTTTTCTAATGAAGATATCCAAAAGGAAGTCACATATTTTAAATATTTTTATTAAAGGTCTATATATATGTTCTCACATCAAAAACCCAAAATATAAAAACAAAAAAAATAACAGTATGCACGGCAGCAACCCTTCTTTTATAAAAATATACAAATCTTTGTCTAAAAGCTATGTGCCCCACATCTAAAACCTCCTTTCCCTCAGTGATCATACCTAGTATTGAAAGAGTTTTACCAACTCTTTAAATTAAAGTTGCCAATGGTGGCAACTGTAATCTCTTATTTACCATTCTGTGAACAAATCTAGGGCAATGGGGCTGGCTATCATACTACAAGCCAACTACATCCTATAAAGGAGCAGGTTGGCCTCACTGTGCAATGACCTACAGAATACCTTCATTAAAGTTTATGATAATCCCAAAGTAATTCAATGAATCCTAATTGATGTTTTACAAGAAAAGCAAATTCTCATCTACATAAAGGGTAATAGATTGATGCCCAAATAACCATAGATAGGTGAGTTATTTAAATTTCCACTTTAGGCCAGGCGCGGTGGCTCATGCCTGTAATCCCAGCACTTTGGGAGGCCGAGGCAGGCGGATCACGAGGTCAGAAGATCGAGACCATCCTGGCTCACACAGTGAAACCCCGTCTCTACTAAAAATACAAAAAAATTAGCCGGGCGTGGTGGCAGGTGCCTGTAGTCCCAGCTACCTCGGGAGGCTGAGGCAGGAGAATAGCGTGAACCCGGGAGGCGGAGCTTGCAGTGAGCTGAGATTGCACCATTGCACTCCAGCCTGGGTGACAGAGCGAGACTCCATCTCAAAACAAAAACAAAAACAAAACAAAAAATTCCACTTTAATCTATTTCATCTATACTTTGTTCTGTATTTGTTTCAGGTGTCCAAAATATATTCCCTAAGTTCTCATTGTATCAAAAAACATGTAATACAAGAGGTATTTCCACTGTTTTCTGAAGTCAGCAAAATTTCTTCTACAAAGAGGGGCCAATATCAGACCCCAGTTATAACATAATTCTAAGGGAAAGTTCAATGTCTAACAGTAATTGATTGGAGCTACAAAGCACTAAGATAAGATTGAGACTGCCTACAAGAAAACCTGGCACCAGGCTTATAAATGAAAAGGACCTTTGAGATCATGCTTATATAGAGAAAAGAGAGTTGAACATTTCTCAACTTGGCAAGAAGCCTTCTAATACACATGAATCTTTAAAGAACATTATGACGCAGTTGATTTGTAAGCCCTTTAAGAAAAGGACCTATGTCTTTCTCACTGTGCTATCTCCAGACTTTTTACACTGCTTGACACAGAAGGTGCTCAAAAAATATTGACTAAAAACAATAAAATAATGGAAACATTTTTGTCTCTCAGGAAACGTATTTTTAAAATGTTACACTGTAAAGCTTGCACTTAAAAAATGACTTCTCTTATAAACATCAAGTGAAACCCTTCATACACAGTATCACGGAATTACGAAGTACAGCAGATTTATAAACTCACTTAAAATATTAAGCTCTTGAGACTTTAGCATAAATTCCTTGAATTCCTGTGATAACTGTGATTACTAAAACAAAAATTGTAAGGTTATAAAATTTGATAAGAAGGATTCCACACACATATAATGTGATTATGAAAAATGATGGTTCAATGCTAGCTATTTGAGATTCATTCACTTTACTTACTCTAAAAGAAAAGGTTGTGAATATTTCCATTCAGACTTCTTTTTACTACTTTCAAATGTTTGTTTTATATTTGTTATGACATAACCTTTAATATAAGAGAGATTCAGAATGCTTGGAATATTCCTTTACAAATGGTAAGTTTTGAAACTAATGATCTGTTAAACAGAAAAACACTCAGTCTGAAATTTAAAGCTATTGCTAGGAGGAATGTTCATTGAGACCCCTAACAGAACGTGCAAATGAGGACTCGGTGTCCTATAAGTTAGTAGTATTTCCATGAAACACACTTAGGCTTCCCAGTTTCTAGAAAAGCCTCTTATCCCCTTGAAAAAAGGGAGAAAAGTATAAATGCAAGACACAGCCACTAAGAGCTGAAGCTCTAAAGCAGAGAGGTCTGGCTTCAGTCACTCTCTAGCTCTGTTATCTCTGTACTCAATGCTTCTCATTTAACAAATAAGAATAATTGTAATAATTATCCCATAAGATTGTTGAGGTGATTACATTCAAACTTGCATATAGAGTGCTTTAGCAGAGTGACAAACACTCAATACATAGTTACTACTATGGTTATTAATAAACATGTCATTGATTAATCATAACCTATAGATACACATTTTCCATCACCCATAGAAATGTCTATGTGTAAATATAGGTACATGCGCATGTATGTTTCAAGAAACAATAATTATCCTAACTCCTGATACACTGTCTTTTAGTCTTCAATTTCCATTTTTTGTAAATACTGGGCTTACCTCATTAAACTGTTTTCATAACTCATTAGTAGGTAACAATTCATAGGTCCAAAATAGAGTCAGGAAATCACATTCTTACTTCTGAAGAAGGGATAGGTAATATTTGTATTAATAATTATAACTAATTGATACCATCTTAGATATATTTCTGAATTGTGATCTTTCAATTCTTTATACATTTGTTATTACTCTTTATTTCAGTTTCATGAAGAAATCAGGCATGGCCACTAAGTGCCATGCAATGAAAAATTGTTACTAATAATTATTGTAATAGCTATGCATTATTAATATTTATAGAAAAGAAATAAAAATGTGAAAAGCCTTAAATAATTACAACCATTTTTATAACAATTAGTCCGAAAAATAATTATTTACTATCAATTTTGGAAGAAGAGGTCAGAACAAATGATAAAGCATCTGCATGTATATGAGAGAGCATATGTGAACAGTTAGTGACAGAGGAAAAAGCGACAGAGAAGTAGACAAAATATATAAGCATAAAAAAATGAATGAGGAGGAGGAGAGAAGGAAGGAAAGAAGAAAGGAGAAGAAAAGAGAGAAACCACACTAAGAAAAAGATGGTTACAAATGAGAGAAAACTGGAAAATGAAGAATATGGTAACAGACATTTTTAGGTAAGGAGAAAGACTCTCATTAGATAATGTCCTTTTTAGTAAAGTAGTGACAAAGTCTTTTGTCAGGCAGTTTACAAGCTTTAAAGCAAGACACTTATTTGGAAACTAAGACCAATAACGAAACACTTCATTCTCTCTAACAGATTCCTCAAAGTTCACCCTATTTATAGCTGTTATAGAAAATATACAATATACACAATTCAGGTGCATATGATGATATAGAAGAGAATTTAGTTGTCATTAAATATCAAATCTATATACCCTCGGTTGGCAGCATAGCATGACTTCCACTAGCTGACTTGGTAAGCCTGTTCACGAATGAGAGATGGTAAGGAAAGTAAAGGGATAATTCAGGCTGACTATTCAGATGCTAGAAAAGATAGAGAAGTGAGAGGGTAGGGAATCACCATAGGATAAATATTATCACTAAAATCAGGGTCAGAATAAAAGCAGATAGCAACCAATATCCTATGAAAATTGGTATAGACCAAATATCTGAATGCAGTAATAAAAATTAGGAGCAGAATCAGTAAGTATGGAAGAACAAGAGATGATGATCTACCAGCCAAAGAGAGAAATGTATGATCCTGAAACACTGAAGGTGGAACAGTTTTCCAGGAAAATATCCAAATTCCACATAGGAGGTACTGGCTGGTAGCTAAAATGGACTAGGGGATCAGGAAACTATGGACTATGCGCCAAAATCCACTCCTCTACCTATTTTTGCAAATAAAATGCTTTTAGAACACAGCATCTTTTGTTTCCTGACTTTTTAATGATTGCCGTTTTAACTGGTGTGAGATGGTTTCTCATTGTGGTTTTGATTTCATTTCTCTAATGACCAGTGATGATGAGCATTTTTTCATATATTTGTTGGCTGCATAAATGCCTTCTTTTGAGAAGTGTCTGTTCATATCCATCACCCACATTTTGATCAGGTTGTTTTTTTCTTTTTAATTTAAGTTCCTTGTAGATTCTGGATATTAGCCCTTTGTCAGATGGATAGATGGCAAAAATTTTCTCCCATTCTGTAGGGTGCCTGTTCACTCTGACAGTTTACTTTCTTGTGCAAAAGCTCTTTGGTTTAATTAGATCCCATTTGTCAATTTTGGCTTTTCTTGCCATTGCTTTTGCTGTTTTAGTCATGAAGTCTTTGCCCAGGCCTATGGCCTGAATGGTATTGCCTAGGTTTTCTTCTAGGGTTTCTACGATTTTAGGTCTAACATTTAAGTCTTTAATCCATCTTGAGTTAATTTTTGTATAATGTGTAAGGAAGGGGTCCAGTTTCAGTTTTCTGCCATATGGTTAGCCAGTTTTCTCAACACCATTTATTAAACAGGGAATCCTTTCCCCATTGCTTGTTTTTGTCAGGTTTGTCAAAGATCAGATGGTTGTACATGTGTGGCGTTATTTCTGAAGCCTCTGTTCTGTTCTCTTGGTCTATATCTCTGTTTTGGTACCATTACCATCCTGTTTTGGTTACCGTAGCCTTGTAGTATAGTTTGAAATCAGGTAGTGTGATGCCTCCAGCTTTGTTCCTTTTGCTTAGGATTGTCTTGGCTATACAAGCTTTTTTAGTTCCATATAAAATTTAAAGTAGTTTTTTTCTAATTCTGTGAAGAAAGTCAATGGCAGCTTGATGGGGATAACACTCAATCTATAAATTACTTTGGGCAGTATGGTCATTTTCACGATATTGATTCTTCCTATCCATGAGCATGGAATGTTTTTCCATTTGTTTCTCTTTGATTTCCTTGAGGAGTGGTTTGTAGTTCTCCTTGAAGAGGTCCTTCAAATTCCTTCTAAGTTGTACTCCTAGGTATTTTATTCTCTTTGTAGCAATTGTGAATGGGAGTTCACTCATGGTTTGGCTATTATCAGTGCATAGGGATGCTTGTGATTTTCGCACATTGATTTTGTATCCTGAGAATTTGCTGAAGTTACTTATCAACTTAAGGAGATTTTTGGGCTAAGACGATGAGGTTTTCTAAATATACAATCATTTCATCTGCAAACAGAGACAATTTGACTTCCTCTCTTCCTATTTGAATAGCCTTTATTTCTTTCTCTTGCCTGATTGCCCTGGCCAGAACTTCCAATGCTATGTTGAACAGGAGTGGTGAGAATGGGCGTCCTTGTCTTTTGACAGTTTTCAAAGGGAATGCTTCCAGCTTTTGCCCATTCAGTATGATATCGGCTGTGGGTCTGTCATAAATAGCTATTATTTTGAGATACGTTCCATCAATACCTAGTTTGTTGAGAGTTTTTAGCATGAAGGGCTGTTGAATTTTGTCAAAGGCCTTTTCTGCATCTATTGAGACAATCATATGGCTTTTGTCATTGGTTCTGTTTATGTGATGGATTACATTTATTGATTTTTGTCTGCTGAACAAGGCTTACATCCCAGGGATGAAGCCAACTTGATCGTGGTGGATAAGCTTTTTGATGTGCTGCTGGATTCGGTTTGCCAGTATTTTATTGAGGATTTTTGCACTGATGTTCTCAGGAATACTGGCCTGAAATTTTCTTTTTTTGTTGTGTCTCTGCCAGGTTTTGGTATCAGAATGATGCTGCCCTCATAAAATGATTTAAGGAGGAGTCCCTCTTTTTCTATTGTTTGGAATAGTTTCAAAAGGAATGGTAACAGCTCCTCGTTGTACCTCTGGTAGAATTCGGCTGTGAATCCGTCTGGTCCTGGACTTACTTTGGTTGGTAGGCTATTAATTACTGCCTCAATTTCAGAACTTGTTATTGGTCTATTCAGGGATTCGACTTCTTCCTGGTTTAGTCTTGGGAGGGTGTATGTGTCCAGGAATTTATCCTTTTCTTCTCGATTTTCTAGTTTACTTGCATAGAGGTGTTTACAGTATTCTCTGATGGTAGTTTCTATTTCTGTGGGATCAGCAGTGATATCCCCTTTATCATGTTTTATTGGGTCTATTTGATTCTTCTCTCTTTTTGTCTTTATTACTCTGGCTAGTGATCTATTTTATTAATCTTTTCAAAAAACCAGCTCCTGGATTCACTGATTTTTTGAAGGATTTTTTTGTGTCGCTATCTCCTTCAGTTCTTCTCTGATCTTAGTTATTTCTTTTCTTCTGCACTAGCTTTTGAATTTGTTTGCTCTTGCTTCTCTAGTTCTTTTAATTATGATGTTAGGGTGTCGATTTTAGATGTTTCCTGCTTTCTTCTGTGGGCATTTAGTGCTATAAATTTCCCTCTAAACACTGCTTTAGCTGTGTCCCAGAGATTCTGGTACGTTGTGTCTTTGTTCTCATTGGTTTCAAATAACTTTTTTATTTCTGCCTTAATTTCATTATCTACCCAGTAGTCATTCAGGAGTAGGTTATTCAGTTTCCATGTAGTTGTGCAGCTTTGAGTGAGTTTCTTGATCCTGAGTTCTAATTTGATAGAACTGTGGTCTGAGAGACTGTTTATTATTTCTGTTCTTTTGCATTTGCTGAGGAGCGTTTTACTTCCAATTATATGGTCAATTTTAGAGTAAGTATAATGTGGTGCTGAGAAGAATGTATATTCTGTTGATTAGAGATGGAGGGTTCTGTAGATGCCTATTAGGTCTGCTCGGTCCAGAGTTGAGTTCAAGTCCTGAATATACTTGTTAATTTTCTGTCTCATTGATCTGTCTAATGTTGACAGTGGGGTGTTAAAGTCTCCCACTATTATTGTGTGGGAGTGTAAGTCTCTTTGTAGGTCTCCAAGAACAGGCTTTATAAATCTGGGTGCTCCTGTATTGGGTGTATATATATTTAGCATAGTTAGCTCTTCTCGTTATGTTGATCCCTTTACCATTATCTAATGCCCTCCTTTGTTTATTTTAATCTTTGTTGGTTCAAAGTCTGTTTGATCACAGACTAGGATTGCAATCCCTGCTTTTTTTTCTTCTTCCATTTGCTTGGTAAATATTCCTCCATACCTTTATTTTGAGCCCATGTGTGTCTCTGCAAGTGAGATGGGTCTCCTGAATACAGCACACTGATGGGTCTTGACTCTTTATCCAATTTGCCAGTCTGTATCTTTTAATTGGGGCATTTAGCCCATTTACACTTAAGGTTAATATTGTTATGTGTGAATTTGATCCTGTCATTATGATGCTAGCTGGTTATTTTGCCCATTACTTGATGCAGTTTCTTCATAGTGTCAATGGTCTTTATATTTTGGTATGTTTTTGCAGTGGCTGCTACCGGCTTTTCCTTTCCATATTTAGTGCTTCCTTCAGGAGCTCTTGTAAGGCAGGCCTGGTGGGATTTTGTACAGCTGATTTTGCACTATAACAGCAGAGTTGAAGAGTTGTGACAGAGACCACATGGCCTGCAGGGCCTAAAATATCTACTATCTGGCTCTTCACAGAAAAACTTTGCCCCCCTCCTTGTCTATGAGCTGAGGGCATAATCATATAAGCCTTAACACTAACATTCAAGTCACCAAACATACATATGCCTGGCACACACTACACAAATATTTACACTGTTTGAATTATCTGCCTGAGTTTAATTCCCAGCTTTTCCATTTACTAGAACTGTGAATGAAAACTGGCCATTCAATCTTACAGTGCCTCAGTCTACTCATCTGTAGAATGAAGATGATAATGGTATTGATCTCACAAGGGTGACAAAGGATTAAGTTAGTTAATCATGCAAAGCTCTTAGAGCACTACTTGGCACATGATAAGTACTATCTGTGTGCTGGCTACTGTTAAATATAGTAGGTTCATAATAGTCATTAGTCGAATGCTGGATGAATTAACTAATGAATTAATATATTTGAGAGATAAATTCTAAGACAGTAATTTACTGAAAATCATGGTGGTAGTTAATGGTAAGAAGCTTGTAGATGAAATAAATTCAAAAAAGAAGATATATCATTTAATTGTGATAGAGGAACATGACCAGAAGTGGCACTAAACACAAAGATTAAGTCATTCCATCTCGTCTGAGTGAATCCTGGGAAAGAAGGTAGCACAGGGCTTCTTAAAAATCTCACAATATTTGTATGACAATACCTAAATTGATTAAATATTGATTTCAATAGAAATGGGCCAGCATTTGGGGGATGGGAATAGAATTTACCTCTGGCCTCATATAAAGAAATATGTATTTTCATCTGTACCACCCACATATTAAAATGTCTTATATATTTAAATAATCTTTCTGCAGTCCCCCATATATTTTTGTGTGACTGAGATACATCGTTTCTGACAGCCTTATTTACAGAAACTACAGCTTGTACATAACTGTTTTGTTCAATGGACCTGAACCAAGTATGCAAATTGCTCATCAGATCTTTGGCTCAATGTTCACTTAAATGTGCTCAAAGCATAAGTTCTATGAAACACTAAACACAGAAACAGACACAAATAATGTCAATTTGGTACTTTAATACAACTATAATAGCTGAACTACTACAGAATTCCAATTCTAATGACTAAAGCTACTCAATACCAGAACAGATGCCTCCGAGATCATCCTAACTGAAATTCAGATACCCTTTTAAAGCCCAGCATTTTCCAGGTGAAGTGACCTCCTGCATCTCTGCCTGGGTGCATTTAAATGATAAAAACGTACATGGTAGTCTGCCTGTTCATGTACTCGTAACGAGCAAATCCCTAACAGCTACATTCGTGACAACTACTTAGATAACAAAGAAGCCTTACCTAAAGGTATCACTATTTTACTTCCACAGAGATTCTGCCACTAGATATGCCAAAGTGCACACTATTCAGTTCTTTTAAACATGTTCAAAGACAGAATATGTCTTCCCCCCACAGTTCCTCTTCTACCAGCATAAACAAGTGTTTCAGCCCATGGTTTCTCCCATGTCACCCCATTCAATTTGTTCCAAACATCACCTGTAAACTCTGAACATAGAAAGAACGTAGACCAGACTTTCAAATGTGTCTCCCAGTGAATTGGAGGAGAGCGTGGTTTTTTTTTTTCTAATTATACTTTAAGTTCTAAGGTACATGTATACAACGTGCAGGTTTGTTACATATGTATTCATGTGCCATGTTGGTGTGCTGTACCCATTAACTCGCCATTTACATTAGGTATTTCTCCTAATGCTATCCCTCCCCACTCCCCCCACCCCACGACAGGCCCCCGTGTGTGATGTTCCCCACCCTGTGTCCAAGTGTTCTCATTGTTCAATTCCCACCTATGAGTGAGAACATGCGGTGTTTGGTTTCCTGTCCTTGCGATAGTTTGCTGAGAATGATGGTTTCCAGCTTCATCCATGTCCCTACAAAGGACATGAACTCATCCTTTTTTATGGTTGCATAGTATTCCATGGTGTATATGTGCCACATTTTCTTAATCCAGTCTATCATTGATGGACATTCGGGTTGGTTCCAAGTCTTTGCTATTGTGAATAGTGCCTCAATAAACATATGTGTGCATGTATCTTGATAGCAGCATGATTTACAATCCTTTATACCCAGTAATGGGATTGCTGGGTCAAATGGTATTTCTAGTTCTACATCCTTGAGGAATCACCACACTGACTTCCACAATGGTTGAACTAGTTTACAGTCCCATCAACAGTGTAAAAGTGTTCTTATTTCTCCACATCCTCTCCAGCACCTATTGTTTCCTGACTTTCTAATGATCACCATTCTAACTGGTGTGAGATGGTATCTCATTGTGGTTTTGATTTGCATTTCTCTGATGGCCAGTGATGATGAGCATTTTTTCGTGTGTCTCTTGGCTGCATAAATGTCTTCTTTTGAGAAGTGTCTGTTCATATCCTTCGCCCACTTTTTGATGGGGTTGTTTTTTTCTTGTAAATTTGTTTGAGTTCATTGTAGATTCTGGATATTAGCCCTTTGTCAGATGGGTAGATTGCAGAAATTTTCTCCCATTCTGTAGGTTGCCTGTTCACTCTGTTGGCAGTTTCCTTTGCTGTGCAGAACCTCTTTAGTTTAATCAGATCCCATTTGTCAATTTTGGCTTTTGTTGCCATTGCTTTTGGTGTTTTAGTCATGAAGTCCTTGCACATGCATATGTCCTGAGTGGTGTTGCCTAGGTTTTCTTCTAGGGTTTTTACAGTTTTATGTCTAACATTTAAGTTTTTTTTTTTGTTTTTTGTTTTTTGTTTTTTGATATGGAGTCTCGCTCTGTCACCCAGGCTGGAGTGCAGTGGCATGATCTCAGCTCACTACAAGCTCCACCTCCCGGGTTCACGACATTCTCCTGTCTCAGCCTCCTGAGTAGCTGGGCCTATAGGCGCCCGCCACCATGCCCGGCTAATTTTTGTATTTTTAGTAGACACGGGGTTTCACTGTGTTAGCCAGGATGGTCTCGATCTCCTGACCTCGTGATCCGCCCGCCTTGGCCTCCCAAAGTGCTGGGATTACAGGCATGAGCCACCGCGCCT
Source organism: Gorilla gorilla gorilla (assembly GCF_029281585.2). Classification (NCBI taxonomy): domain Eukaryota; kingdom Metazoa; phylum Chordata; class Mammalia; order Primates; family Hominidae; genus Gorilla; species Gorilla gorilla. Next base: position 153,702,576 of record NC_073230.2, read on the forward strand.
GGCCTAACATTTAAGTCTTTAATCCATCTTGAATTAATTTTTGTATAAGGTGTAAGGAAGGGATCCAGTTTCAGCTTTCTACATATGGCTAGCCAGTTTTCCCAGCACCATTTATTAAACAGGGAATCCTTTCCCTATTTCTTGTTTTTGTCATGTTTGTCAAAGATCAGATGGTTGTAGATGTGTGGTATTATTTCTGAGGGCTCTGTTCTGTTCCGTTGGTCTACATCTCTGTTTTGGTACCATGCTGTTTTGGTTACTGTAGCCTTGTAGCATAGTTTGAAGTCAGGTAGCGTGATGGGAGGAGAGCATGTTATATCCCCTCATGATCTTTTCTGCGCCATGGACGTTTCTTTCCATAGACCCCAAAGCAGCTATCACTGTAAAACTGAAAGCTCAAAAGTCTCAGTTGCCCCCAAGAACTAGGACTATTAAAAAAGTTCAAGTTATTTTTTAATGTATAATCACACACAAATGCTCAGTGTAAACGTTCTTTAATTCACCTATATTCAACTAAATGGCATGATCTTAAAAATAAGATTCTAGAAGGAATCAATCTTGGAACAAATTATTACAAAAGAGAAGCAACATGGAATGACAATTTAAATATATACAGGAGGAACAATAATATACATCTAACATATAACATTATGTAGAGCTTATAGTAGGGCAGGGCAAAAATATCTGTTTCTGTATATTACTATACACTATGCAATATGGGAAAAAACGAAGGTGAACTCCACCATGTTTCTCTGGCTGCTTTCCCAAGCCTACATTTTCAGATGTCTTTAAAACTAACTGATTAAATGTATATTACAAGTGAAATAGAAAGAAAAAAAAAAAGAAACACCACCAAGGAGAAAAGACCTTAATTACTGCATAACAAATATATTACCAGGAAAGTAAATATTTGTTAAAAATGAAGATGTCTGTGTTTCAGTAAAGGGCATTTGAGATCCAAGCATTTTGATTGGCAGAATGATACCACACCTTCTAAAGAACTGGGCACCAACAACTATAAGAAAAATAAATGCAAAATGTTGACTTCACCTCTAGTAAATTGTCTGTTTTGAAGTTCTACTTATATTTTCTAGTTTTATGTAATAGCCCACCACCTGGTTAGTATAAAAATAGAATTCTTTGTGTTTTTTTAAATTTTAATTTCTTTCACTAAAGGTACAGCATCACAAAGATACTACTTAGCCTCTCTAGCAAGGATAATTATTAGCAATGTGCTTAAACTCCTCAAATTATCCACACACCAGGCCCACTTCACTGAAGCAAACAAAAGATAAAACTGTGTGTCTGTTTGTGTTTGTATATCTGTGTGTGTATGCACATGCAAGTGAATTAAACATGGAGCAAACACTCAAAAAACATACATAAAATGTTGAATGTTAAAAAAGAAAACATAAGTAGCCATACAAACTTGGCAGTCATTTTCTGGATACATTAAAAATTGACATACCAGTTGGACAGAGATCTAAATGGCATAAAGAAGGAAGTAAAACAGGCAGTTGATATGTCTATACTAACTGCCATGAAGCACACAGAGTCACATGGTCTTACAGTCACCAATTCAGGGGCATTTTTCTATTTAGTAATAGGATTTCACTTATTACCCTGTTAGAAATTACATTTAAAAATCATTTCATGAGAAATAATGAAAAGTAAAATTAAAAGCATAAAACAAAGATAATGACAGAAATAATAGTTCATGGGTCTGGGCACGGTGGCTCACACCTGTAATCCCAGCACTTTGCGAGGCCAAGGTGGGCAGATCACTTGAGGTCAGGAGTTTGAGACCAGCCTGGCCTACATGGTGAAACCCCGTCTCTACTAAAAATACAAAAATTGGCTGAGCGTGGTGGCGGGTGCCTGTAATCCCAGCTACTGAGGAGGCTGAGGCAGGAGAATCACTTGAACCCAGGAGGTGGAGGTTGCAATGAGCCGAGATCGTGCCATTGCACTCCAGCCTGGGCAACAAGAGCGAAACTCCATCTCAAAAAAGAAAAAAAAAAAAAAATATATATATATATATATAGTTAATGGGGACTGACATTTTTAAACCAAACTGTGAGGTTTTAACTTTTAAAAATGCACACTTGGTTCTATAATTAAAGATGAAAAATCTAAGGAAAAGCTAAAGAATTTACATTTATGAAAATAAGGTTAATGGCTGGGCACAGTGGCTCATTCCTATCATCCCAGCACTCTGCGAAGCTGAGGCAGGAGGATCACTTGAGGCCACAAGTTCGAGACCAGCCTGGACAACATAGGGAGACCCCACCTCTACAAAAAATAAAAAATTAGCTGGGTATGTGGTGCACGCCTGTAGTCCTAGCTACTCAGGAGGCTGAGGTGGGAGGACCGCTTGAGCTCATGAGGTCATGACTGCAGTGAGCTGTGATCATGCCACTGTACTCCAGCCTAGGTCACAGAGTGAGACCGTGTCTCAAAAATAAATAAATAAATAAGTTAATCTACAGTTCTCATAAACAAGTTATTTAACAAAAAGGACCCAATATATGACTAATCTCTTTAGACAATAATGTCAGAAGACAATGGTACTGCTAACTTATATATCCTTCTATAATTAAAAGATGCACCCTACCATAATATCTTAATAGACAAAGAAGATATATTTGAATGATACATTTACTGGCATCTTAACTGTCAAAGGCATGAAACCAAAAAGGCAAAAAAAAAAAAAAAAAAGAAATACATTTTTGCACGTGCACTATAACGAAAGAAGGAGAGAGTAATGAAAATATCAGTTCTGATTGGGTGTACCAGGAAATATCAAATAAGTACAGAGGAGTCACAGAGCAGAGAAAAGAAATGTGAGTGACAAAGCTCAAGTTTAGCAGAATTAGAAAAGGGACCCAACTGAGACTGAAGACCAAAGAGGAATCTGGGGAAAAAGAGAGAAAGAGAGTGCATGAGGAGGCGCAAGCATGTGCCTGCAGCCTGCTAACTGGTCCACATCAGCGCAAGAGGATTTCCAGGACCTGTCTTTGGCTGCATCAAACACAGGCAGTGACCTTCCCCAACTGTCAGGATGACCCACAACGGCTACCAGGCCAGTCTCACAAGAACTATGAAAACACCATCAGCTAAGCACTTTGCATCCATTTTCAAGAAGTTCATCCTCAAGGAAAGATAAGGTGACATTTGAGAAAATCTATCTTTACCTGTGGAAGCTAAGGAAGTTTTCAGAAGAGGTGGCATTTGAGTTGGACCTTAAGGCATGGGTGAAAGTCTGCAATATAAGTAAGTAAAAGTCTATTTTCCACAGGAAAAAAGTAAATGGCAGCTCTATTTAGATTAATCATTAAATACACAGGAAGAGGTAGCCATGGAGATGAGGCCAAAGGAAAAAACTATGTTGGATATACATTCTTGTGGGGACTGGCCCTTCCAGGGTCAGCTTAAAGAAATCACCTTAAGGTGATTTCAAAATTTCAAAGTTATCATCTAAAAACATGTTTCCCTTAAAATTCCTCTAACAGGAATAATGCATACAATAGATGAAACAGGATTAAAATAGCAACTGATACCAAGCACATTAAAGCATAACTATCTATTTAACCAATCTACACGTGAAAGTGACAGGTATCTGATTTCTCTATTTTAATGAGAAAAAAACACAGAAGACACCAAAACTGAGATAAATAGGTCCCACTAAATAGAGAAATAAGAATGAAAAAGGAAAGATAAAGGAAAACTTTAATATAAAGTTTATAGGATAGAAAACTTTAATATAAAGTTTATAGGATAGAAAACTTTATATAATATAAATTTGGTTGTGTTTAACTTAAAATAATCAAGTGAAAACCCCAAGGCTTACACAAAAGCCTGGGGTACATAATTTAAGAAGGAAAGAGTTTGTCACAAAAAAACTACAATTGAAGTAAGGTGCTTTATAGCAGATTTCTACCTCATTTAAAACAAATCTAATGCCAATACTAATCACTAGCACAAGATTAGCATAATTACTATGGCAAGTCTATTTAGTCTATTACAAACTATTTAGGTAGAGTGTTTTCATTTTAAAGAAAAGCAAATAGAAATGAACGAAGTAGAGTCAATTAACCAACTATTACAAAAATATCAATTCTTAAGAAGCAGGGGCATGGCTAGTTCATTCTAAGCACTTGCGGCTTGGACAGACAGAGCTTCGGACATGCTGTCACAGGAACAGGCTGCACTTAACAGACTCCACCTCTCAATTGTAGCCACTATCATGTCCCTGGCAACCAGCCCAATGCCTGACACAGAAGGGCCTCAACTAGTGTCAGTCAAAAACAAATGGAACATAACTAATGCTATAAAACCAAAGACATTGCTTATACTTTAATTCACGAATGCTACTTGTGCCTCTTTTTAATCTGTAAGACCTGCCTGATATGTCAAATATTTTATGACTTCAGTGTCAATGAAAATAAGTACACTGCCCATACCCTGGGGTGATCTTAAGGACCCCAGGTCCTTAAAAGAATCTGATCATCTAGCCATAATCTAATTAACATGATCACCACTGTCCTGTAAATCATGCGGAAAAAGTGGAGAAAGGCTGTGATTACATGCTAACAATGAGGATATGTGTTAAGCTGAACTCCTAGAAACCTCATACACAGTCACTCAATATAACCTTATTCCAGTATGTCTGTTTTTCATGATGTTTTGTAGCAGAGTTCTCCACTACTAACTTTGAGAACACTGTTAGCACTGTGACCCCAGTCGAGAATAACTAACCTAAAAGAAATAGGCAGAGCCCTTCTAACATACATATCCCTACTTTTGCACTTATCACATATTTCAGGAAGAGAAAGACACTTCCTGAAATAAAGCCTAACTCAAAATATTTTTTAAAAACATGTTAGTAGCTGGGCATGGTGGCTCAAGCCTGTAATCCCAGCACTTTGGGAGGCCGAGGCAGGCAGATCACGAGATCAGGAGTTCAAGACCAGCCTGACCAACATGGTGAAACCCCATCTCTACTAAAAAATACAAAAATTAGCGGGGCGTGGTGGCGCATGCCTGTAATCTTGGCTACTCAGTAGGCTAAGGCAGGAGAATCGCTTGAACCCGGGAGGCAGAGGCTGCAGTGAGCTAAGATCGTGCCACTGTACTCCAGCCTGGGTGACAGAGTGAGACTCCATCTCAAAAAAAAAAAAAAAAAAAAAGTTAGTAAATCTAAGACCAATAGCAAGTCATAAATAGCAATAACCTCTGATATTACAGAAAAGTTAGACATTAACTCTACTTCCATCTACCCATCTTTCTATTTACCCATCTACCTAAGTGCTTACTTTATCATCAAACCAAACATAGAAAATGCTGGAACAGGTAGAGAGATATGCTCCAAGACTTCTAACCAAGAAAATCACTAAACTTCATGATGTATAAAAGAGAAAATACATTAAAACCTCCATAATTTTAATCTCTCTTGAACTCCCTCCTTAGGCATTTAAGCTAAATCTCATAACTGACATTGTTAGAGTAGGTAGTTAGGCAGACATGAGCACAGCAGGAGAACTCCCCTCCCCAGGAATGTCAGGGGACCATAGGTGATGGTCAGGCAGTTGTTAAACTGTTTCTCTAAAATAATTTGTGGCAGCCAGCACCAGGGAAAGGCAACCTCCCAATAGATAGAAAACACCTGGAGCTGGTGATCAGCTGCTTCCTTATAAGGTCTCTGGAGTTGGGCGAGTAGGCTCAGCATGCACACTGCAAGAGGCAAAATGGTGGAGTTTAACTGGTATATGATCTTCCTCTAGGAATACTTGACTGGTAAGGGAAAAATGGCTCAAATGAGCATGCACACAACTTTAGTAAACACACTGAGCATGTGGCCCCTCCCAAGTGCTGGCTGGCCACTGGGCCACTGGGCTACTGTACATGCAGACAGCCCACCCTAAAGGAAGAATCAGGGGAGAAGAAACACAAACCGCGAACTATGGCCATGTATAAAACCCCAAATCAAGGTCCAAACAGGGCACTTGAATCTCTCAAGTCACCAGCTTGGCCCTCTTCTAGGTGTACTTTGCTTCCTTTCGCTCCTGCTCTAACACTTTTTAATAAATTCTCACTCCGGCTCTAAAACTTGCCTCAGTCTCTCCCTTTACCTTAAACCTACTTCTGCCCTCAGCTGAATTATATCCCTGAGCAGGCAAGGATGGGGTTGCTGCAGACCCGTATGGATTCGATGCTGGTAAAAATATCACTTAACCATTGCAGGAAGAAACTTTAAGATAAACTTTCAACATAGTCTTTCCCCTGAAATGAATCTCAGGAAACATCTACTCAACAGGAAGTGCTTGGCATAAAGTGAAATTGCCAGTTTTATGCAGGAGTCTTATATACTATGCAACACTTTCAGATTTCTCTGCATTTTGAAGCTTGCAACCATTTTAACAGCCCAGTCTTCATCCCTTGATTTCAGCTCTTCACAAATCTTTGTATCATAGAACAGAAGTTACAGAAAATGTTGAGCACATGCGTTAAAAGGTAATGGGGACACCACCCCCAAGCCACTTCATACTTGCTAATACCCAACCCATAATACTGTCTCCTCTCCCAAACTCTCAATGCTGCCCTATCCATTTTCCTAAGCCTTTCCTATGTTAAGATTAACAACTCAAGCTCAATACTTCTCTATTTTGTTTCCTTAACTCAGAAGAAAAGAAACACAAAAGGGGACACTACAAGCATAAAAAGCACAGCTTCTGTTAAGAGAATCACAAAAAACCTACTCTTTAGTATTTATCAATAGGCCTGTTTCTTACAATGGTTAAAGGCTCCAGAACACCAAGGATTATCCTAGTATATATGTGAAAGAACTTAACATCTCAATAACCTAAAAAAGACAAATTATTTTGGAAATGAGAATTAACTAGCCATTTCAGTATACCTGATACTTCAGATACCTTAGTTTTTTTTCATGTACAGACTGATCCTTATAGAAAAACTAATGAAATGGGGAACTTCGGTCGGCTCAAAAGTCTACATCATTCACACTATTTGCAAAATTAAGACCCTCAACTCCCCCAAACGTAACAGACGTCTTTAGATGTAGCTTTGAATATTCAAGGTCTCCAACGGTTTGGATCAATGGTTATTCTATTTCTAATGTTTGCAATAAAACAGTCACTCACACTCTCCCCAAACAATATAAAATGTGATACAATAAATTCAATTAGAAAGGATATACCTAACCATTTTAGTATTTTCTAGCAATATAAGCCATACTAAATTCATTCTTTCATTTATTGTCATTAATAGCAATTATGTGACAGATACTGCACTAGGCACTAGAGACACAGTGACAAAAGACATTACAGCCATTCAAATAACTACCTAATTAGCAGGGTGCTAAGAAAGAAAAGTTAATGGTTAAATAATTTTTATGCTTTGAGAGAAATGTTAGTACAATTATAATGTGAAATTTTAAGTTCACTAACTTACACATACTTCAATTTAGAATACCAAGAGTTTTCACTGTAATTATATTAGACAAAAAAAGTTCTTTACACAAAAATCACTTGTGATGATTTATTCCCTCTAGTATCACAACTATCTCAACTACAGATGTGAGCTTATTCACATATGAGGTTTGCATTCTAAGAAACATAAACACAATGTTGAGAATACTAAAGAGTTCTCTGATGATAAGAGGGAATCAGGAATGGCAAAAATATGCATCAATGCATCACGAATCAAGTTCTTCTGCCTATCTACCTTGGCCTAAAACTTCCACTGACAACTCCACAAAAATGCTCCTTTGGAAAAAACACAACAACAACAAAAAAATTCATTGTTTCATGGGAGAAGAACAGAGATTCAAAACAGCAAATGATATTGAACATTATTTTCCAACCTAGAGATAATCCTATAAAAGTTAAAGAATAATATAAACAGTTAATGAAGCCTGTTTCTTACACAAAACCTTCCAATAGTATCAATTCTGTGACACTATCCCATTTTTAACTATATTTTTCAGCACCCCAAGAGGTTCTTACATACTAGCATCATCATCTTTTTCGATTTTGCAAATCTGATCACCCTGCAGATACCTTATTGGATGCTGCAACAGATGAGGCATGTGGATGCTTTTCTGCTACCACTGGTGCCAAAAATAATTTACACTTGAACAAATACTTGTTGAGGATTCAGGCTTAATATCCACACTGTAGTTCTGAAATACAGTATGGTATTCCGTCCTTCGGAGTCCATGCTTTGGAAATCACATTTAAACAGTTTAACAGAGAAGCGATAATAAATGATTCCAATCATTAATAATTGAATCACCTTATTATGAATTCCACTTTTTAGTCAGGTTTCAGGGTACTTAATAGTCATGTTGGTCAGTCCCAAATAAAGTAAGAAAGCAAAGAAATAGAAATGCTAATTAAGGTTACCTTTGTTCCAAAGATGACGAAAATAGTTGTCCAAAGGCTGATTAAGAATTACAAGGCAGTACTTCAAATTCCCTAGAGAAAAAAAGAAAGCAAAATAAAATACATAAGTGAACTGAGTCTTTTGTTCCCCTTATATGAGTCTAAAATCATACGCTACTAGTCCAGATTTTCAGTATACACAGAACTAAAGTTCAATCACAGTGAATTTCCCATACCTTAATTTTAAAAGGCATCATACATTAACGGGTCCTATTTTACTTAGTGTATCTGTCACATTACCATATTGTTGAGCAATGTATCATAGAAACAACTGGGTAAACTTTTTGTAGGGGGTGAGAAGCACAAATGTTCTTGATATAAATTCTCATCCTTCCAATATATCCACTACTTTGACACAACTATCCTTCTACCTGGCTAGTTTTATATCATCCTGACCTTATTTATCAAATGGTATGGATCTAGTGGGTGTGTATTTTCACATTCATTCATATTCTTTTTCTCTCTTTCTTTCCTTCCACACTTACCCTATCCTGAACTTTCCAAAGCAAAACCCTGTGTGCTTTCACAAATCCTACTAGGTCTTCTCATGATTCTCTTATTCCAGGTTTTTAGTGACACTCCAAAGACAAAGATGAAGAAAAGTTTACTTTTAAGACAATCATTCCACACCTTTTATAATGTACTTAAAATAGTGCAAAGCAAAGTACAATCAGGTATTGAAAATCTGTCATTCAGTTCAGTCCAAGCACCCTCCATTTCATTTGTGAAAAATTAAATGTTTAAGAAAAATTGTTTTTAAGCAATCTCACTGTTAGAAATAGAACACAATAAGTAAATAAAAAGGGTATGCCATCATCCACAGCAAATATTATTAAGTGCCAATTGTATACTAGGCACTGGGAGTACAAACAGGGATAAGATTACAAGCTGTGAGATGAGACACTTACAATAAAGATGATTTATTCAAAATACAATATAACAGAAGCACAGGAGGAGTGCCAGATAAATAGATAAATGAGTATAGCGGGAGTTCAAAGGCTAGGAAGCCAATAAAGTCTGGTGTCATCCCAGAGATTTTTGTGAAATGTAGATTTTTGAACTTGATCTTTCAAAGAGAAAGAAGGTGCAAAGAATAAAGGAAGGGGCTTTCTAGACAAGAAAAACAGCCCACGAGAAGCTGCTCTCCTTATCCATTAGGGTTACTCCAATGAACAGTTTTAGAAGCAATGCCCTAATGATGTGATACTAACATCAGTAATTTTAAACATAATGTTTAAGATAACGTAGGAATTTAACTTGAGGCACCAACTTAAATTCCTCTACAAAAAGAGTGATGCAGTAATGAGTAGTAAACACAATTTATATAATTTGGAATCCATATAGACATCAGAGCTGAAGGTAAAAGAGTAGGCAAGCCACTGAGATACTGCACAAAGCAGGGGAGGGCAAAGAGAGAAAAGAATAGAGATGAAAGCAAAGACATTGTGTTTTCCTCACCGTAACAGAGCCGAAGGAGGTCAACAGAGAAAATACAGAAGGAAAACCCATAAAGGCAGAAGGATAAGAAGGTATTTCCAAGAACATGCAGCCAATAACACAGCATGCTACAGAAATGTCAAGGAGATTGAACAAGAGGCCGAGGGGAGGGAGATCTCAAAGAAAATCCGAAAATTCACAGAGGGAGACTCAAGATAGTGAAGTGACCAAGGAATTAGTGAACAGTCAGGAGTTGATTAAGAAGGAAGAATAGTCACCTTTCCTTAAAATATAAAAAGTTAACTGTGAGAAATGGAAAAAATAATGCAACAAAGTCAAGATAAAATATTTTAAATATAGAAACAATCTTGTATCCTAAATAGGAGAGGGAAGTAAGAGGAAGAAGGGAATTGTCCATTTGTTCTTTCAACAGGTATTTTCAGAGCACACCTTGTTCAGGCACTGCTCTGAACAGCAGTCAAGAGAAATGGCGTGTCCCCCACCACCACCACCACCTGTAAGGCGTATCTCCTGCTGAGAAAAGAGGGACTGAGACTGAGGCACATGAAGGCGCATCACGTGCCTCAAAACTGAGGTTGTCTTTTTTTTTTTTTTTTTTTTTAAAGAAATAGGGTCTCACTCTGCCACCCAGGCCGGAGCACAGTGGTACAATCGTAGCTCACTGCAGTCTCTAACTCCTCGGCACAGGTGATCCTCCCACCTCAGCCTCCCGAGTAGCTGAGACTACAGGTGCACACCACCATGCCCAGCTAATATTTTTATTTTTTGTAAGAAGCAGTTTCCAATGCCTGGCATCAAGCGATCCTCTACCACCCAAAGTGCTGGGATTGCAGGCCTGAGCCACTGCAACTGTCCCTATTTATTTATTAATTTTTAGAGATGGAGTCTTGCTCTGTTGCCCAGGCTGGAGTACAGCGGCACTATCTTGGCTCACTGCAACCTCCGCCTCCCAGGTTCAAGTGATTCTCCTGCCTCAGCCTCCCAAGTAGCTGGGATTACAGGCGCCCACCACCACGCCTGGCTAATTTTTGTATTTTTAGTAGAGGCAGGGTTTCACCATGTTGGCCAGGCTGGTCTCGAACTCCTGACCTCAGGTGATCCACCCACCTCGGCCTCCCATAGTGCTGGGATTACAGGCATGAGCCACCTGGGATTACAGGTGCCCGGCCTGCACCTACACCTATTTAAAACAAGGTAAAATAAAGTGAGAGGGGAGAATTAGAGTGGAATATGGAACATTTTTAAAACAACTGTATAAAAGACTACAGGACATGACAATCCACATTTTAAAAATAGAAATATAATTGGAATTAACTAAAAGGTAATATGAAATCACATTTATCTATAATTTTAGCACTTTTCCCACCGATTATGAGGAGGAGACATAAGAGTAGGCGTAAACAGGATGGTGATGATAGCTGGTTTTGAGAACTGGCAAAATCACTTGCCAAGAGGTCAACAGAATCCAGGATGTTTATTTGGGCAGCTTTAGAATGAATGATTATGGTGAAGACCAGTAATAGCCTCTTCTTTATTAAGAGGATCCTGAGGGGATTTTTGTTCATTTCACTGGGCCAGGTAAGAAAAAAATAACCTTGTGGCAAAATGTGGTCATAAGGCTAAGTTCTGGCCAAAGAGATGCATATAGCTTTCTTTGTTATATCTGGAAAGTCTCCTTAAAATAAAGGGGGATTTATCTTCTACTCATTTCCTTCCTCCTTCCTGCCATCTGGAAGTAAGAATTGATAGATTCTTTGAATGAAATTCTAGCAGCCACCTTGGATCATAAGAACAAGGGCATCAGAGTAAAGAGCCTGGGTTGCTGATGACTTCATGAATCTTCCTCCGTTCCAGCACTTCACTACCTGCCTCAAAGCTTATTTTACATGAGTGAAAAATAAACTTCTAAGTCATTTCCTAATCTTGGCCTTAATTCTGGAGAGCACTCCTAGAAGCAATAGGTCCTACCATGAGTTCAGGAGCCAGGACTGGAAATAGAGCCCCTGCCACTACTTTATGAGAATTTATTAAAAGGTTGTGAGACTGCAAATCAGTTTCTTCCTCTCCTTTCCTTTCCTTCCCAGTGGTTCTCAGATCACCCAGAGGAATTTATAAGACATGAAAATTTCTGGACCCTATCCTACACCTTTCAAATTATATCCCTTGGCATGAGGCATGGCAATCTACATTTTACAAGCAAGTTATTCTACCACAGGTGGTCCATGGACTAAGCTTTAAGAAATCCTGCTTTGTTATCACCATACCAGTTCCCCAAACCCAGATGGTGCTTGTTTCATAGGCTAAAATCTATCACCTCAGTGGGGGCAGTGAAGCTTAATCGGGCAAGGCAACGCATTTATTATTTCAAGTAACATGTGTCAAGCCCTGACCTAGGTTTTGGGGACACAAAAACGAAAAAAAAAAACAAAAAACAAAAACATACTTCTATGCTGTACAAGTCGCTGTTATTTTGGGTTTCTATATTCTAGAGAGAAAAAAAACCTAATTGTAATGAATGCAGTGATCACAGTCCAGATTGTGTTAAGGTAAAGATGACCTAAACAAGAATCTGAGATGACTCTAAAGAAGAGTAGACAAGCATCAAAATGCACTATTCAAAATGAATGCATTAGCTCATGCATTCATTCCACCTGGACGGAGCATCAGTTTAAGAGATTCAGAGTCTGGCTCATGGTAAATGCTCAATAAGATTTCAACAGCAAGGAGCTAATAATTTGGATAACCCAATGGTCCTTTTCTCTGTAGCAAAGTCTACACTGCCAAAAGAGGCATTCAACAATATTGAATGTAAGTTTACGTGAATGATTGAAACTGCTGTTACTGATTATTTGATATATGAACTTGGTATTTTTGTGCTTCACAGAGCCATCTGGTAAGAGAGGAAAGCACTATTATCCACATTACTGCTCCTCTAGACCAATACTTTCATTAAGGTAATATCCGTGAAGGCATTTCATTTTTGAAAAGAATGAAGCAGTATAAAATGTATAGTACAGTTAGGCTTTACTAATGATGTTATTAATAAAAAAGAATTAACCACTTCAGCTATTTCTATATGGTAGGCTGTTTCTGTATATAAAGTTATTTAGGTAATGGGATCTGATATTCTCTTCTAATCTAGTTTAGTTTTCTAATAAGATCTGACAGTCTTTCCTTTTCTAATCTTGTCTCCCCTGGAAGTCAGTATGGCATTTATTTTACGCTCAAAGCCTTCCTGATTACTAATCCATAGCGGGTTGCAGAAAAAGTAGCATACAGAACCACCATGGTTCCTAAATAGTGTATGGGTGTTTCTCAGCCAAACATTCCACCACAATATAGCTCCATATCACTCTCAGATACTGAATTATGGGACAATGCCTCTGGTTCTAAATGCCCCAAAATTCAGAAAACTCTGGGAACCAAGGAAGTAAGAAAAATCAATAGTCTTATTTCAAGTAGTTCTCCAGCTGTCACACTGATTCTGTTCCTGGGATATGCAAAAAGATTTAAGAAAAAAAAACTAGAAAGAACTTCTTCATTATGTTATAAAAATTATAAATTTTTTTAATCAGGTGTCCTAAGGCAATCTCAAAGACAAATGTAGGCACAGACAGCAGGATTTCAAATGCGATGGTGAAAGAACCTTTTCATTATTTATAAAAATGTATGATGCACTCCATTTAAAAGAACAAAGACAGACAGACTAGTCTTAATCCTTCAAATGTTAAGTCAAAAGTCCCTGAATTGCTTTCTCAAATGCGCTTCAATGACAGAAGATGAAAAATCCCTAATCATGGATGTATTGAAACCAAAATGCTCCAAATTGCATGAAAATCCTGAGTTAAGTACAAAAGGCCAAGTTTATAACATGAAAATAAAAATAAGGTCAAATCATCAGCCTTGAGCTAAAAAGCGAAGAGGCCCTTTGAAGGTAAAAAACTAAACATAACAAGTTCAGATTTTAAGAAAGGGGGAGGGGCATCCCATCTGTCTTTACTGTATGTAGTTCTCCCTCTTCTGTAACCACAACAACAAAATCCTGCCTCTTTAGAGAAACGGCTGATTCTATTATTAAGGAACTATTCAAGATGAGCTTGGAGCACCAGGTAGTTCCGGAAAGAAAGAAAGAACATGATCCCCCAAACAAACAAAAATACTCACAGAGATGAGAGTAGGTCAGAGGGGCACAAGAGCCAACTGAAAGAGGTCCCAATGGCCAAAACTGTTAACAATTTGAGCAAAAAGGAAAGTAGCATTGGATTACAACCCAGAGTATGAAATAAATATCCATGAGTCCATATGGATTAATTAATACACAGGTGACAAGAGACAAATCTCCCAGGCAGAATAATTCCAAATAAATTATACAATCCTCCATCCTAAAGGAGAAAGAACATAGCTATAGGCTATACACAGCAGAGAGTGGGCTGCACATAGTAACTTCCTTCCAAAGAGGATTATGAAAATAGGGAGAAACCTTTACAGTAGAGAAATATAATAAGCACTACACTTCAGGATGGTGATCAAGGTCAACATCAATAGTCATAAATCATGTTTATAGTATGTATCTTTAACATGATGTGATTAAAATGGCACTCTGTCTCCAGGGTCTTTCTCCCCCAAGTCTATAACCCTAGTCTAATCAGGAGAAAAATATAAGATAAATTCCAATAGAGGCGCATCCTACAATACACCTTACCAATATTACTCAAAACTGCCAAGGTCAGCAAAAACAAAGAAAGTCTGAAAAACTGCCACTGTCAGAGGAGCCAAGGGGACCTGACAACTAAACGTAATGTGGTATCCTGGAGGGGATGCCTGGATAGTAAAAGGACGCTGGGCAAAAACGAAGGAAATCTGAACAAACTATGGAATAATAAACTGATAATAATGTATCAATATTGGTTCATTAATTATAACAAATGCACCATACTAACGTCCAATGTTAATATAGGGGAAGCTGCTCATGGGGCTTATATAAAAACTCTCTGTACTATCTTCTCAACTTTTTCTGTAAATCTAAAGTTATTTTTTTCAGTCTATTAATTTTTTTAAAAAGCTCTGAGGCAAGCAAAAACAGAACTGAACAACTATTCCATCAGGTATTCATTCAGTGATTACTCCACGGGACAAAACTGTCAACCCTTATGACGGAAGCCCAAAAGCATGTTTGGACTTCAGAAAAAAGGCAAGGAAGAAAACCCACTATGCCAGAAGGCAAAGATAATTCTATTCCACCTTTGGAAAACTAAATGACATCCAGATTTTCTTTTAATTAAGAAGTAAAACAAGAATAGAAGAGAAAATCTCAAGAAAACCAATTTCTTTTTATATCCGACTGTGAGAAGGAAAACTATTTGAATTCTATGAGAGAAACCACAGTCACTCTCTAAATCAATGATCTCGAAAACGCAGTCATGCAACTCAGGAGTGAAAGGTTGATGTATTTTTTAATTAAAAAGAAATTAAGACGATATTTAGTATGCAGACAAGCACAAGGACCTCACTTGTCCTTATAGTAGATGGTCACAGGTTACCTACTGCGAGTGAGATATGCTAAGGAAATGCGAGAGCTGCACCACACAGAGGTGTCAGCAGCACCTCACCCTCTTCTCCAGTATATCAGGATGACCTACAGTTTACCTGTGCCCAGGAAAGTAAAACTACAGATTATTCAGTTTTGCATAATCTTCACAAAATGGGTAAGTGGCTTAAAGATATTCTTTAACACATATTGAAGATAATACAAATTCTGCACAAGCATGCAAAAGCATACAAGTAAATGCTGAACTGCTCACTTCTTCCTCCTAGAACTAGCAAGTCTTAACAAGCTTGAAGTAGACTGTAACTAGCTCTGATAAGAACTAAGCTCTGAAGAAAGGGATGGAGGGAGGAAGGGAAATTATAAACACATTTGAACTTCAGATTTACATCAATTATCATAAATGATAAATTTATCCTTCAGTATATAGAGTAGTAGGTCTCAGCCTCTCTGTAATCACAGATTTTTTTAATGCCAGCTAGCACAGTGGCTATAATCCCAGCACTGTGGGTGGTCAAGGTAGAAGGATTGCTTGAGGACAGGAGTTGAGGACCAGCCTGGCAACACAACAAGAACCTGTCTCTATAAAAAAAAAGTTTAAAAAACTGGCTTGGCACAGTGGCACATGTCTGTAGTGCTAGCTACTCTGGAGGCTGAGGTGGGAGAATTGCTTGAGCCCAGGAGTTCAAGGTTACACTGAGCTATGATCATGCAACTGCATCCCCCAGCCTGAGCTACAGAGTGACACCCTCTCTCTAAATAAATAAATAAGCAAGCAAGCAAGCCAACTCCTTCCCCAAGAGATCCTTATTCAACATGCCTGTAGTAGGGCCCATGCATCATGATGTTTTACAAGCACCGTAAGAGTCTAACAGGTCACCAAAGTTGAGAACCACTGGTATGGTGTCTTATGCTATTAGCTAATGACAGTGTAAAGCCCTCATAACCAGCAATGTTACTTTAAAACATATTAATTTCATCTGTATCTCACTCTTTTTCATTGCTGTTCTCTGAAAATTTTATATATAAATAGCAAACAATAAATTATTTGTGGATTTTCATAAACATAAATGAATTCCCCTTTGAAAATTGATATCGTATGAGATTTGTTTAGGAAAAAAACTGAAGCCCAGTATTGTAAATGAAATTACATTACAATAAAACACAATCTACAATAGAAAAAATATTAATGGCAAGTTATCAAGGGTTTTTATGTTCTGTTTAAAAAATTACTGAAACTGATATAAAATGAATATTAGCCAAAGCACATGCCAGTCATTATAACAGTTATTTTGCCAAAGGACCAAAGACTATTATTACGAATATCTCATATTTCAATTAAACCATGAAAACTCTAGAGTACTGAGTTTCGTATTCATATTGCACAAACTTCTATATTTAAGCACAGGATTTTTTTCAAGTGTGCATAGGGAAATCAAAAGTGTCAAGTCAATTCGTTCTTTGAGGAAATAAATTGCATGTGGACAAAGCAGAACTATTAAAAGGCTCTGAACAAATATTCCATACCAAAGTCTATTAAAATAATTGAATTACCAATGGACTAAAAAAATTGGTAAGTCACATATAAGAAATTGCTTCAGAGAAAGTAAACAAAGAGTAGAAATAAACAGGTACTTCCCTGAGAAATCTTTCTTGCCCTCTCCCAAGAGTGACCAAATGGTATATGCCAGTTGCATCAGCATAATAACAAACTGTGTCCCCTTCCATTCATTCGCAGACTGCCCTGGCTTGGATAATAAATTATATAATCACTGTATCCTCCATCATCTTCGGCTTCCGCCTCATCCTTCTATTTCAGTCTCCAGCAAAACTTACTTCAGTGAGATGTACATCCTACCATATCCCATAAATAATGCTCGTCAGGGTCACCAGTGACCTCTTCTGTAAAACTCAATAACTAATTCTCAGTTCTCTTCTTGCCTAACACATCTCAGCAGCATAACAGGGTAGATCACTCCTTGAATCTTTCTTCTTGAATGATCAGGGATGGGGGCGGTGGGGGAGAGAGGAGGGGGACAGGAAATAAAGTAGGGAGAGAGTTGTGTGGTTGCACTTTGTGAACCATCTCCAGTTTTATTAGATTGTTCTTGAGCTATCATGATCAAAACACGATTTAACGATTTGAAGGCAAGACAACTGGCTTTTGCTGCTGTTGCTGTTGTCCTTTCTAGTACCCTTCCTGGAACATTTTGTATCATATTGATTTAAGCATAGTACTCAGGGCTTCAGGACATAGGGCCATCGAGTTTTAGGAGGGAGTAATTTCATTCTGCAGAGAATCACTTTGGGCAAGCAATCCCCCCATCCCTTGACTTGAGGAAAACACTCTCTATTGGTTCTCCTTCTGTGTGACTGACCCACTCCTTCTCAGCCTTGTTTGCTGCTTATTCCTTATCTGCATAGAAAGTACTGAATAAAACCTGTTGAATAAATAGTGAATATCTCTAGCTTCCATATGTAAGAGTGCCCGGTGCCCCAGGTGCAGATCTTTGGACCTTTTCTCAATCTATACCCACTCCCTAAGTAATCCCCTTTAGTCTCATGGCTTCAAATGCCGTCTATAATGGTGACTTCCATATGCATGACACCAACCCGGGGCTTTCCCCCTGAACTCCAGAACTCTATGTCTAACTGCCTATTCAACAATTCCACTTGAAGAGCTAACAGACATCTCAAACTCAACAAGTCCAAATCAGATTCCTGAATCTTCTCTCCATGCAAACCTGCTCCATCCACAGTGCTGCCCATCCCAGTACCATATCTACCACCGACGCTCTATTCCCCGTGAACAGTTTTCATCTCTAGACTGTATAAAACAGCCCTCTAATTGGCCTCTCTGCTTCTACACTTGCCTCTCTTATACTCTATTCTCCACACACCAGCCAGATGGATCTTGTTAAAATATAGTCAGAGGAAGTCATTTCCTGGTTCAAAAACCTCCACTGGCTTCCTTTCACAGTAAAAGTCAAATTCCTCACAAATCACCTACAAAGCTCTACATAACCTGGCTTCTCTCTCTCCCTACTTTATTTCCTATTTCCCTCCCTCCTCCCCCACAGCCCCCATCCCTGCGACAGACACAGTGCCCTCCTTGCTGCTCCTAAAACATACAGAGCACAATGCCACCTTTTAGACTTACTGTAGATAGCCACATATTCAGTTAATGCCTTATTTTCCCTTTCACACTAATTCCTTGGCTCTCTGCTCAAATGTTAGTTATCATAGAACTTCCCTGAGCAATCTATGTAAGATAGAAACACCTTCAACTCCACACTAGCACTCACTCTTAACCTGATTTGTTTTTTATAATAAATTTATCACCAGTTTGTTCATTCAATCTTTTTTCTAATGTCTGTCTCCCCACACTAGCACATAAATTCCTGGATCCATTACCTAAAACTCTGCCACATACACAGTAAGCACTCAATAAGTATCTGCTAAGCGGCATTTTCAGCAATGACTTTATGTCCATTTACAATAAATCAATTCCATATACTTTCTCTAAAAATCAAGTGACTCGTCCCCAATTTGAATAGGTACTCTTCCCTTGGTTGCTTGCCCAAAAGGATTCTTTGCAGAATGAAATTACTCCCTCCTAAAACTCAGTGGCCCTTTCCAGGTCCTGAAGCCCTGAGTACTACACTTAAATCAATATGACACAAAATGTTCCAGGAACGGTACTAGAAAGGACAACAGCAACAGCTACAGATGCCAAATGGCTTCCCTTCAAATCGCTAAATCGTGTTTTGATCATGATAGCTCAAGAACAATCTAATGAAACTGGAGATGGTTCAAAATGTACAACTATACAATTTCAAAGTTTGTAAATATTTTCTTTGAGAATAGATTAAGTATTTTTGAGGTAAATAGATGTTTAGGCTTACTACCTATATAGTGAAAGAAATCCACGTAATATGCCTTGGGCCCTGCAAACCTGAGCATATATCTAGTTACTGTCATCCAACCTTTCAAGTTGAAAGTGTAAAGAGATTCTGAATGATTTAAATCAGTTTCCATCTAAGAGCATTACCTCCCATAATGCAACTGTAATGGGTCTGTCCAAGTTTACTAAACCTAATATTATAAAATCTATGCCACTATAAACAAAATGCCCCAATAAATTCTCACAAGAATCTATATATGTTAGAAATGCATGAGAAAAAGAACACTTTATATTTTACAACTAGTAAGCTTCTGCTCTGTAGGAAGTGGGGGGAAGTGCAAGTGAAACCTGACAAGTTCTGAGTCTTTCTTGACATAAAAGTAGAAGGCTATAGCAAGAAATGTTTTCTTTCTTTACGCTTACAAAGGTTAGCCATATTCTTGTTGCCAATAAACACATTCTCACTATAACCAAATGAATGAAGTTGAGTTCTTTATCTTGGCACACTGACATCTCTGGATTGCTGGCAGAGTTCAAAGCTGCTCCATCAACTGTCCCTTGCCCTGCAGACATGGGGCACAATAAACTGTGTCTCCTGTCAATCAAGAAAATCAATCACTGCCTAGCAAACTGTAGATGTAATGCCATAACCCTAAGGGTTCATCATAAAGTACTAAAAATTATAGTCCATCACATTAGTTTTGACATGTTGACAGCAGGGCCCACAATAGTCTTTACACTTGAAAAGCCAGTTCAAAACACTTCCTGAAGGCAGACTCAAGTTTGGAATGCGCTTCTAAATCAAACAGAAAGCCTGACTTTTATCCTTAGGCTACTCCTGTAACCTCAACCCATGTCCACCCATATCAAAAAGCACAGAATCTCTTCATGGCAAGCAGTAGAAGAAAGGCCAAAGAGGTTCAACATGGCAGTAAATACTCCCTTTGAAAACCCTTTCTACTTAGGTTTGGTTAGGTTTGATGAGAATTATTTTGGGAAGAGGTGGGCTTTAAAGCTTTGTGGGCTTCACATGTAATAACTGTATTCGTCCATTTGCACACTGCTATACAGAAATACCTGAGACTGGGTAATTTGCAAAGGAAAGAGGTTTCATTGACTCGCAGTTCCACATGGCTGGGGAGGCCTCAGAAAACTTACAATCATGAAGGAAGGCAACTCTTTACAAGGCAGCAGGAGAGAGAATGAGTGCCAGCAGGAGAGAGAAAGAGTGCCAGCAGGGGAGAGAATGAGTGCCAGCAGGGGAGAGAATGAGTGCCAGCAGGAGAAACACCAGACGCTTATAAAATCATCAGATCTTGTGAGAACTCACTATCACAAGAACAGCATGGGGGGAAAACACCCCCATGATTCAGTCACCTCCCAGCAGGTCCCTCCCATGGCATGTGGGAATTATGGGATTACAATTCAAGATGAGATTTGGGTGGGGACACAAAGCCAAATCATATCAACAATACTAAGAATAAACAATTATACCATGTAGATCTTTTCTTTCTTTTTTTAATATTCCTTAAAGAGGACTTTGACTCGAGTTATACCAGTACATATAATTAAAATAAATACACATGCTCACTTTGACAGCACATAT
Organism: Gorilla gorilla gorilla; assembly: GCF_029281585.2. Classification (NCBI taxonomy): domain Eukaryota; kingdom Metazoa; phylum Chordata; class Mammalia; order Primates; family Hominidae; genus Gorilla; species Gorilla gorilla. The sequence continues at coordinate 153,723,551 of NC_073230.2, forward strand.
ACTAAAAATATAATCAAAATAAGTACAAATTAAGCTAAATTAGACATACTTAAACAACAGTCTGATGTTCCCCAAGACCTACAGTTTAAGAGGAAAAAACATCTGACAATTACTTGGAACTAGAGTTTAAAAAGCACTTTTAATAACCTTCTTTAAAGGACCTTCTTTAAATGATATAGATTACATAACACACTATGTCATCGAAGTACTTCTGAATAGAAGTCATTTTATTCACTCAGTTTTTTAAAAATAAAATGTAAAAATTTAAATGCAAAAGACCTGTGATTCACGAATGACTTCTGATTACACAGACACAATCCACCATATCAAGAGTCAAACCCATACTGAAGGAAATCTTACTAAACCCAAAATAGGCAAACATTTTCATCTCATGGGCACTGTGGGCTTTAAGAGAAATTAAGAGCAACTTCTGCTATCAACAGGAAAATCTTTGACACCAACTGATGACTTGCACTAGGCCACAGATAAGTACTCTGGCAAATGATACCACCTCAGTCTCAGTGTCCCTTAATCAGATCCAGGTCCAGGTGAAGTAAACAGAACAAGTCAGGTATCTCTACAATAGCATTTCTTTTTCACAGAGATTATATGTCACCAAAGCTGGAGTGCAGTGGCACGATCTCGGCTCACTACAGCCTCCACCTCCAAGGTTCAAGCAATTCTCATACCTCAGCCTCCGGAGTAACTGGGATTACAGGTATGTCCCAACACATCCAGCTAATTTTTGTATTTTTAGTAGAGACAGGGTTTCACCATGTTGGTCAGGATGGTCTCGAACTCCTGATCTCAAGTGATCCACCCACCTCAACCTCACAAAGTGGTGCTATCAGGTGCGAGCCACCACATCCAGCCTATATAATTGTGTGTGTGTGTATATATATACATACGCACAAAAAAAAGTTTGCTAAGAAAGAGTATTCAAAGGTTTTGTTTTTAATAAAGAATGGAAAGAACACAAAAGCCCACTGATACAGCTGTGCTATGTCCCACATAGTGAAATAGCTATATATCACCTAAACTATAGGAATATGGGAATAAACATGGAACATTCTCCAAGACAAAAATAAGTAGGAAAGGAGGGTTCAAATAACAGATGATACATTACCATTTGTGTAAAAAAAATTTTTAATATATACGTATATTTTTACACATATATCTTTTCATCCTTAGACTATCCATCAAAAGGGAAAATGTTAAGAGCACAATAGTGAAAAGAAGCATTACTTTGCATATCTCACTCTTGTATCTTATTAATTTTGTACTTTTTAAAAAATTTTATTTATTTTATTTTTTTGAGACAGAGTCTCGCTCTGTTGCCCAGACTGGAGTGCAGCGGTGCAATCTTGGCTCACTGCAACCTCCAGGTTCAAGCGATTTATCCTGCTTCAGCCTCCTGAGTAGATGGGATTATAGGCACGAGTCACCAAGCCCAGCTAATTTTTTGTATTTTTAATAGAGACGGGGTTTCACCATGTTAGCTAGGATGGTCTCAATCTCCTGAACTCATGACTGGCCCGCCTCGGCCTCCCAAAGTGCTGGGATTACAGGCATACGCCACCACGCCCGGCTATTTTTTTTTTTTTTTTGTACTTTTAGTAGAGATGGGGCTTCTCCATGTTGGTAAGGCTGGTCTCAAACTCCTGACCTCCGGTGATGTGCCTGCCTCGGCCTCCCAAAGTGCAGGGATTACAGGCATGAGCCACTGCACCTGGCCTTTTTTTTTTTTTTTTTTTTTTTCGAGACAAGGTCTCAGTCTGTTGCCCAGGCGAGAGGGTAGTGGTGCAGTCATGGCTCACAGTAGCCTCAAACTCCTGGATTCAAGTGATCCTCCTGCCTGCCTGTCTGACAAGTACCTGGGACTACAGGAACATACTACCACATCAAGTTAGTTTTCTTGTTGTTGTTGTTGTTTCTGTAGAGATGAGGTTTCTATGTCAGGAGTCCCCAGCTCCCCAGCTGCCTCCCAGTACTGGTTCCTGGCCTGTTAGGAACTGGCTGCGCAGCAGGAGGTGAGCAGTAGGCATGCAAGCATTACCACCTGAGCTTGCATAATATAATATAATATATTGTATTATATATATAATTATAATATATAATATAGTATATATGTTATATATATTATATAGTATATAATTATATATATAATATAGTATATATGTAATATATATTATATATTATATAGTATATGTAATATATTATATATTATATAATACATATATAGTATATGTACTATATTATATATTATATAATACATATATAATATATGTACTATATTATATATTATATAATACATATATAATATATGTACTATATTATATATTATATAATACATATATAATATATGTACTATATTATATATTATATAATACATATATAATATATGTACTATATTATATATTATATAATACATATATAATATATGTAATATAATACATGTAATATATTATATAATACATATATAATATATGTAATATAATACATGTAATATATTATATAATACATATATAATATATGTAATATAATACATGTAATATATTATATAATACATATATAATATATGTAATATAATACATGTAATATATTATATAATACATGTAATATATAATATATGTAATATATTATATAATACATGTAATATATAATATATGTAATATATTATATATTATGTAATATATAAATATATGTAATATATATTTATTATATAATATATATGTGAGTAAGTTTTATATATATATATATATGTGAAACAAGTAAAATAGAAGAGTTCCTACTGATGAAAAGGAAAGCGACCTCCGAAGCAATATATCCCACTCCTAAGAAGTTGCTGGCCAACAATCCTTAAATGTTAGGCTAGAATATAATAAAGGATCACTAAAATGATAGATTGTTTGGGTTTCAGACTACAAGTAAAGCAAATAATTTGTGCAAGACTATCTAGCATCCTTTCTTCCCAAAAATTATTAAACAATTCATGCTGATTTGTCTGCGTAGATTGGAAACTTTTAAGAGACTAGAGAAAGGGACTTAGAACCACTAATTCCCTAAACAGCAAAAGGAGATGCAACTCACTCTAAACACCACGTAGGGGTTTTTCCCTCTGCTGAAATAAGTTATAGAGAACTCAGAAAACATTTGTTCTTCAAAGCTTACGGGAAGATTTTATAAAACAGTGTTATATTTAAGAACTTACTCATATCCATATCCATCCTAATTCCTAATTCATCTTTTTAAATTACTTCTTGACATACAACAGTTCTCTTCATCAATAGTTACTAGAAATGAATATAGAAAAGGTGTTAACATGTCAAAACCATACCTTAGGAGAGTAGAAATGAAAAGCAGAAAGGGAAAATTAACTTTTTCTGTATTCGCCTTTGGATCAGATAAATGTTTATACTAAGTCTGTACTACATTCAAAAGCTTTGTTAAAAAGAAGTGAGGATAGGAACTTTATGAGTAATTACAAAAGATTGAAACAGATTGGAAAATTATTAAAAGGCTGAGGTACACTTCAAAATATTTCTGTTCTGTCAGGGGAAGAAGCAGCAGCACACCAGCCACTATTAGTTAAAGGAAAGCAATGTTGCATTTACGTTCGTTCAGTCACGGATTGATTTGACACTCGTTTATGAAACTTTTAAGAATTTTAACAGCAGGAGCAATGTACTTTTTAAGTCAATAGCTTCAGCACTGAAATTATGAGAAGCAAGTATATCAAAATAGTAGCAGTTCAACAAGGAAAATAAAGGGGCCTCTTTCTTGGAAAAAAAATTGAAGATAAAAGATACCAAAATTACTTGCCTCAATTAATTTCAGAATAAAGTTATAAAACTACATCTCTATATATACATAGTGTGTATATAGGTACAACATACATGTCTATATATATATATATATAGTGTGTGTGTGTGTGTGTAGAGAGAGAAAGAAGATTCTCACTCTGTTTGTGCTGCTATAACAGAATACCATAGACTGGGCAATTTATAAAGAAGAGAAATTTATTAGAGTTCTGAAAGCTGAGAAGTCCAAGAACAAAGCGCCAGCATCAATGTCTAGCGAGCGCCTTCTAGGCAGGGCCCTCATGACCCAAGCACCCCATCTCTCAACACTGCCATGTTGGAAGATGAATTTTCCAACACACGGATTTTAGGGGACACATTCCAAACAGAACACATGTACCTAATATAGTTTTGAAACTGTAAGATAACTCAACAATCTAGACATTTATATTGAGTGAGGAAGTACTTCCTAGGCAAACAAGCAAAGCAAAAAATCATCACTGACAGTCTCAGTTTTGTTACTAGACTCAGCTTTTAAAGGCAAGAGCATGTGCTCATTTCTGAATCCCTAGCACCAAGCAAACTGCCTGGCACACAACTCAGTAACACTCATCAAAAAACTGATCAATGACTGAACAGCACATCCTGGTTTGACAGAGACTGTGTCAGAGACCAAGTGTCCAGTTCCACCTTGGCTCTAGACTAGCAGGCTGATCCTGATTCTGTGAACCTGTCAGGAACTGTCATAGTTCCCAGGTCTTTGTTATGGTTTTTCCTCTGTCTTGAATACCTTTCAGAATAGTACAGTGATTAAGTACATATGAATAAGAATAGTACAGTGATTAGGCACAGTGATTAATACAGTGATTGGAATGAGACCTAGCTCAAATCCAAGTTTTCTCATTTATTAGCTGCCTGACTGGAATATTTGGGAAATTAATTTAACATCTCTGAGCCTACAAAGAGTGGACTATAATAACAGGAGACTCAGTGAGATTATACTTATAGAGAGCTGTATAGTGCCTAGCAATGTAAGTAAATATTCAACAAATGTAGATTCCTGTCCCTGCCAAAGACCTACTTATCTTTCAAAACCAACAGAAAATACTTTACCCCCCTCCCCTTTCCCTACATCTTTTCTTTTTACCCATTAATCATTTTCACCTGCCAACCATGGTATTCACAATTCCTTCTAATAATAGCTATATACATCTCATTTAACAGTTTATAAATTTCAGATATGCTGAAAACATAATTTATTCATCCTATTAGCTTGAAAATTCAACGTAAGACCTGGCACAAAGAAGTTATACAATGAACTGTTTCTAACATAACCTAAAAAAGCCATTCATTGTGCTGTTTCCTGTGTCATGAAAATAGTTACCCATAAAACTAAATGTGTGCACATGCACATAAACTAAACCATCACAATTTCGGAGTGTTCTAAATTTCTTTCCACTTAATCTTTAAAACTTTCTATGTCAATATTGCACAATAGAAGCACAATATTGCTTCTAACGATACTATACTCTGTATGAACAGAAACACAATCTTAAAACAGATGGGCAGATGAACGGACAGATACATAGAGACAGAAAGAACAAGGTATAACACACTTAATATCAGCATCCCTCACTTAATGAAGTATATGATCCAATCCTAAATCAGCTAGAAACTGAATTTTATTTCTTCTCATGATATTCATTATAAGTTAGACAATGAATCTGAAGAAAATGAAACACTCCCACACTTGCAGGGCCAGTTAATAATAAAAAACACTTATAATTGCAAATCCCTGGAAGGTTTCCATCTAAACTGCACTCCTCTACCATTCTTCCACTCACACCCACACCTGGAAATCATCTCGGCCAACAAAAGGGAACATACAAAGTTTTCACACATGATGAGACACGTATCCATAATTTTATGAATAAACAATGTGGCTAATCAACTCTCTACTTACAATTCCCTTACTTTATATGTAGATTATTTTTAATATTACAGGAATGGATTATGTAATCTGCTGGGTTCCCAAATCCTTTGTCAGGTCCTCCATCTTTCAGTTGTCTAGCATTTGTGAGGACTTTGCTGCTCATTATTACATCTACCAAAGGCAATGAAGGAAAGGAAAACAAACAGAAACAAATCTTTCATTTTGTTCAAGTGAGTTCTTACATCTTTTTTAGATGTATCAATTTAAAAGTGAAAATATTTACACATTTTAACATCTCTGATGCGCGTTCTAGAATACATTTAGAATGCATTTTAGAGTCAATGAGATCTTAGCACAGTGTGGGTGTAATTGGCAATTGTTACTTTCTTAGTGGTACATAAAACAATGACGTGTCTTTTAATTAATGGCATCAACGATGCAATTTAAACCAGTATTTAAGCTATAGTTATTACTTTTATTATTTTACACCAATATCATGAATATTTGTGAGTTGTAATGAGGTTTATAAATAAATCAAAATTTGTGGAATTAAGATACTAGGATAAAAGACATCAAATATTAACAAAGAATAATCAACATGTTCTCTGCTTTTCTAACAAAAGCTAATGTTTATAATATTTAAAAACCATGATTTCCTTCTAATGTCATGAAAAAGCAAATGATATTGTTATTAATGCTTTGGATCCAATGAAGAACACAGGCCCAAAAATAGTGTGAAGAACAACAGACTGAAGAAAACACCCAATGTGCCAAACGCAATGAGATCACAGGGAAGGGGAAGCTGTCCCAGGGGAATGGGGAAGGAGTCATACAGGAGTCATTCTAGCAGTACTGGAGGCTGAGTTACAGTGCCCTATGTGGAGGAGGTAGGATAGTCCCGGAGAAAACACCATATGCAAAGAGTCAAATGCATGAAAAGTGGCCAATACTGTGAATGGGGAAAAAGAGGTAATGACAGCAGAAAACCTAGGAGAGAGGTGGTGGCCACACAGTAAAATATATTCTAGGCCATTTTAAGTAATGATCACCAGCTCCCTCTCCCCATCAATTTCAGCTGGAAGACTCAAATAAATGATTTTTTTAAAATCTCCATTTTGATATGGCTATTACTGGCCTTATTGCTTAGAGCAATGTCAAGGTGCTACATATAGCCCTAACACTGTCAATGTCTTCTTTAGATTTGACACACTAGAATTAAAATGAAATCACTCTTAACATTATTTTTGCTAATCAACTCATGTTATCCCACATTATGATTCAGGAGCTAAGGCTTCTAAAATTACAGACTTCTCAAAGAAGCTAAAAAGAACTTGTGAATAAGATTATGAATGAAATCTAAGAAGACACGTTAAATCTGCTCCCAAGTATAAAAGCCAAAGAATTTATCCATTAGCATCTGAATAATAAGTGCCAACACAGCAAGCTGTTATCTGAAACTCTTGGCAGTTCCTTCCTTTGAGCCCTGATGAAGCAGGAGCCATAAGGTATGGATGTGTAAGGAGATAATTAGAATTCTCATTTCCCCCAGGTATTGTCAGCCCCAAGAGAATAACAAGGTGCTATTATTTTATTACACAGTAAGTTCTACTGTTACATAAACTGTATAACTTCTTACACAAGATTACTATGTATCAAGTACTGATCTCACTCCACTAAGAAAGAAGCTCAACTGTGAGCTGAATTTTTATCTCCTATTCACTGGGTATCCCTAGTACCTAACACAGAGAAGCTCAGTAAATATCCAGTAAATACAAGTAAAAAGAAAAAAAATAGAAATCAAAGTATCATATATGCACTCTTTCATTTAAGCCCTACAAATTATGGGGAAAATCCTATTACTTTTCCTATTTGCCAAAGGAAGAACTAAGGCTTGAGAAGGAAAATAATTGACCAGAGGTCACCAGTGGCATAACAAAGCCAGACTACTTTAAGCCAGTCTCCTGCTTAACCTCTAGGCCGCCCCTTTCCTATCTACGTGGATTTCCTTGATGACTACACTTAATGCAAATCTCAAGAGGTCTGTAGCATTAGGTTTAGAGAAAACTCAGGAAAGGCTAAGTGAAAGATTCTCAGTAACCGATTAGCAAACTGAGTTTCCAGCAGATTAACACACTACTTATGAATCTTTAAAGTAGAAAATAGAAAATTAGAGGAATCTTAAGGGCAGCAGAATATACCACTCCAAAGTATGTCACAATGTTCAATGACTGTTTTGAGCTAAAGGCAATTGAGAAGAAACAGATACACAAAAAGCTCTCCGCTTTCTCCCTATTTGCCTAAAAGCCAGACATAAATTTATAAAGGTGCCCCTCTTCCCTTCTCTATCAGAAAGGACAAGTAAATCACCAGAGATGACTTCTGACCCTTATCAGTCTAGAGAGGGCGCCAGAGAAACCTCTGTCCAAAGTACACTAACTGCCATTACTTTGCCCTATATTTATTTACCATTAGTCTCCCCTATATTTATACCTCCCCAGAATGTGTACCCCTAAACACTCAAGGTTCTTTTCCATTGTCATGTCCCCCTGTAAACATTCATCATTTTGGGGGGAAGATGCTATATAAGCCATAGTTCTAAGCCACCTCTTTTGAGAGTTACTCTTCCTTGAGTTTTCTCCCTTATAAGATATATACAAGTTAATGAATCTTTTTCTCTCTTGTTAGTCTGTCTTTTGTTACAAAGGTCCCAGCTAAGAACTCAGAAGCGTAGAGGGAAAATTATTTTCCTCCCCTAAGAACCTCAGAGATAAAGGACAATTTTGGTGGAAAATGCGGTTATTGGAGTATCTTAAATTTTTCTGATTACTAATTTGTTTCTATTTTTACACTATTATTTTCCTTCTATTAATCTTTTAAAAGCATTTCCCAAATTATATCCAATAACTACATTATTTGGATTTTTCAAAGTAATATTTCATTTCATTAAATCTAAACCAGAGGTTACGAGAGAATGTTTCAAGTAATAATTTTCCACACAACTAGGCCATGACTGCCACCTGGCTGACAGTGATTGCAAGGTGCCATCCAATTGTAGGAAGCTTAAAATATGACAGAAAAATGTGTCTCTAAGAATCCATGGAAAAAGAGAAAGGGCAAGAGAGTATCTCAAGAACACAAGCATCGTGCTTCTTTTTAAGAGCCTTACAAAAAATGCAGTACTAAGTAGAAGCTCAATAAATATCAATTGAAAACAATTATTGGTTTGCTTTGAAATTCTGCATATGTAGATGACTTCCCTTTTAAAAAAAAATATTTAATCTATAATATCTAAGGTAAAAAATGTTCAACAGAAAAGTATATCTTTTTAATATTTTTCCATATAAACTGGAAAAAATGAGTCATTTCTAAACTCTTAGATGTGTTGACATTTTATGAGAGACTGTATATTTAAATTTAAAAAATAAATAAAATGGAAAGAATGCACAGCAGATAAAGATTACTTCACACAAACATATGACTTAGTGCTTGGGAACCCCTACAAATGCTGAAAGGTTTCAATGGAAAACAAAAAAATAATTTTACTTGCATAGGCTATGGAGCAGGCCCTCACTGTTGGTAATTGTAATTACTGTAGTTAATTTATATACTATTATAATTTATATACTATTTAGTTAATTTCATATTATAGTTAATTTATATACTATTCTATACCATGTGCATGACAAATTAATCTTCATGCACACTTTATCAATATAAATCAACAATAAACAAAACACATCAATATAAAGCTTGATGTCCAACTTGCTTTTCTTCAAACGTGTGTGTTTGTATTTGCATCAAACAAAAATAAGGTAGAGCTATAAGAACTTTAAGTTGTCAAAATGGAGTAAAAATGGTCTCTAGTAAGAAAGCAAATACTTTAAAAGGCTGATATAGTGCTAAGGTTATACATGCAAGGACTTTCTCCTTTTTCTGTACAACTTTTGACAGAGGGAGGAGCAAAGAGAATAGTAGAATAAGAATCAAGCATATGAGAAAACACAAAAGTTTGCAGTCAGAAATTTCAGCAAGGGCACTGACTTAAAAAAACTGGAGAATTATCTACAAAAGATTTTGATAAAACTATATATAACACAAGCTCAAATGGATCTGAATAAATTTGGGGGAATATACCATATAAGGAGGAATAGGATTAGACACCTTGTGATTAGGCTGAATGGCAAGTGACATGTCAATTATGGAACAGGAAGAAAAACTATCCATAGGCCCATCTCTGGATTAAATATACTCTTTCTTAGTACCATGGGGCAGGGCAGGGCAGGCAGAGAAAGCGGAGAAACAGAACTTGATAAACACCTGTTTTAGGGGCCAAAAAGCAATATAAAAGAAATCACAGCCGGGTGCAGTGGCTCATGCCTGTAATCCCAGAACTTTGGGAGGCCAAGGCAGGCGGATTATCTGAAGTCGGGAGTTTGAGACCAGCCTGACCAACGTGGAAAAACCCCATCTCTACTAAACATACAAAATTAGCCGGGCATGGTGGTGCATGCCTGTAATCCCAGCTACTTGGGAGGCTGAGGCAGGAGAATCGCTTAAACCCGGAGGGTGGAGGTTGCAGTGAGCTGAGATTGCACCACTGCACTCCAGCCTGGGCAAAAAGAGTGAAATTCTATCTTAAGAAAAAAAAAAAGAAAAGAAAAGAAATCACAGACCTAGTCCTTATCTTTGGCTACCAAATGGGAAAATCTGACAAGCCCAAATGGACTGAGTCTAACCAAGAAATAATATCATAGATTCAGCCATTACAACTCTCTAGAATTTTCTCATTTCTTCTCCATTAAAGAACAAAGAGTAGACACAGATGTAAAATTGGACCTGAGTTCCAGTTCTGCCAGTAGTTGAACCTCTGCTCTGTAAGAGCTGTATGACAGATCTGTCTGCAGGACTCAACAAATAAGAAACGTTCAGTATATAACTGTAGCTTTTTAGAAGTCAGTCCTCAATTTTCTCATAGACTTCAATTTTCTCATCCATCTGTTTATTCAACATGTTTCAGCATGCTTGGCATTTTTATGAGCTCGGCATAAGGGCACTGAAAATAGAAATATTGTACCTGCCCTCCAACAGCCCAGAGTTTCGTGGGAGACAGACCATTAACACAAGGTTGTGGAAGAGAAATAAAGGCGTAAGAATAAACCTCAAACTGGCATAGCTTCAGCACCAAAGTCATTTAGCCAATCTATCCCAAAACTGTTCATCAAAATTGGTATTAATCTAATGAGATAAATAACTCCTACCCATTTCTCAATGTATAACTACTACCAACCATTTTTAATAAATTAGAATATCTGCATAAAATTAATTATAAAATTGATTCACTCTGTCTTTAAGTTATTTAAAAGGATTACAGACAAGGGGAAAATGCCATATACCTAAATCACAGCCAGAATCTTTTTTAGATAATTTCTCAAATACTCCACACTGTTAGCAATAAAAATTCATGGGTCTTATAAAATGTATTAATTTCTAATCATGAGGCCTGTATTTGAGATTTTCTTAATGGAAGAATCTGTATGGATATAGAGTTAGCTCCTTTATGAATTAGCTCTTTAATTAGTAGAGGGGAAAGAAGGCTCTTTTGCACTAAGAGGAACCACCTACATGGCTTCAACTTGGTTGTGTTCTCCAGAGAATGTTTTTGAGTCACTTTTTTTTTTTTTTTTTTTTTTTTTTTTTGAGACGAAGTCTTGCTCTTGTCCCCCAGGCTGGAGTGCAATGGCGCGATCTCGGCTCACTGCAACTTCTGCCTCCCGGGTTCAAGCGATTCTCCTGCCTCAGCCTCCTGAGTAGCTGGGATTACAGGTGCCCGCCGCCACGCCTGGCTAATTTTTATATTTTTAGTAGAGACAGGGTTTCACCATGTTGGCCAGGCTGGTCTCAAACTCCTGACCTCAGGTGATCCACCCGCCTCGGTCTCCCAAAGTGCTGGGATTACAGGCGTGAGCCACCACGCCTAGCAAGTCAGTGATTTCTTAGGAACATTATGAGTAATCTCCTGGAAAAAAAAATGTTCATGTACACAAAATGTACATACAAATGTAGGAAGTAACTTTTTATTTAAGAAATATATATGTATTAACGCCTGCATTGCTATAAAGAAATACCTGAGACTGGGTAATTTATAAAGAAAAGAGGTTTCATTGGCTCAAATTCTACGGCTGTACAGGAAGTATGGTGGCATCTGCTTGGCTTCTAGGGAGGCCTCAGGAAACTTAACAATCGTGGCAGAAGGAGAAGGGAAAGCCAGCACTTTACACAGCCAGAGCAGGAAGAAGTGGCAGGGAAGGTGCCACACACTTTTAAATGACCAGATCTCAGAACTTACTATCAGGAGAAAAGCACCAAGGGGGACATCTGCCCCCATGATCCAGTCACCTCCCACCAGGCTTCACCTTCAACACTGGGGATTACAATTCCACTTGGGATTTCACCAGGGACACAGATCCAAACCGTATCAATATACTTAGTGCCCATTTTCCCTTCTCAAACAATTCAGGTGTGCCAGAGCAACACAAGTGCAGGTGTGTGTGTGTGTGTGTGTGTGTGTGTGTGTGTGTGTGTGTGTGTGTGTGTGTACATGTGTTGAAGGGTGAGGAGGGAGCCACCCAGGCCCACAGTGAGGTGTCAGAGCCAATCAAGGGTGAAGGGGGTGGGGTTGGCTGACCATGGGATGTCAGAGCTCCAGTGGAAGCGGGAAGAAAATGTTACTCTCATTAAGCCATCATGGGGATTAAGTCATATGGACAGTTTAGCGCAATGTCTAGCATAGAGTATGTAAACCCATGGGGTTGGAACTTTTTACCCGTTTTGTTCAACACTGTAGTCTCCGTGCCTAGGTAACTACTACCTAATCAATGTTCAATCATATTTGACAAACTGGTAAGTTTGAGTGTTAACTCTCCACTCAATAATTGGAATTATGATAAGGTAAAAGGAGTTAGAGAAGACCAAAAAGGCACAGTGAGTAAAAAAGGAAAACAGCAGAGACTCCCCCTAGAGCAAAGAGGAGCTGACTTCACGGGCAACTCTTCTATACACTGTTGTGGTGTCTTCTACCTCCGAGTATGTAGTAAGAAGCATTAAATGCCTGTACTTCCCTGTCCCATAAGAGCCGGAGGGGATCACCCAGATGAGGAAGAGTGATATATAAAGTGCTAGTTGAAAATATAAATTGTTTCTCAACCCTTCTCCCTATCTGTGGTCCAACAGAAGCAAAATAGAATCCCAGGAGAAGGGTAATCACAATCTTGATTAAGGACTTAAAGGCAGCAGGGGTAGTAAAGAGAAGCAACATCTCAATACAACCAACAGCCACATCTGGCCAGCGAAAAAGACTAACAGGAGTTGGAGGCTTACAGTGAATGCTGCTCACCTGAATTCAGTTGTTGCTGCTAGAGTCCCAGCTATTCTAGCCACTGCAACTGTAACTGAAACCACTGCACAGGCTGCTGGCACTAAGTCTGAGGTCCTGGGCATTACCAACACCTTGTTTTTCATCCCACAGGTACCTGAGGACCAAAATCCATTTTCATTTACATGCAAGGCCTCCAGGTACTTCCAAACGGGAAGCTACACTCTTTGGGGCTATATGCCAAGAGAGAGTAGTCAGGATTTTGTGCCTTGTGACATCTAAAGTTTTCACTACAGAGGAGAGCCTGTTGGTAAACAAGTCAGAAGCCTCACTTTCAACAGTCCTGACTGTGGTGTTACCATACCTCTGGCTGAAAAGGAGGCTGAGAAACTCTCACAATGTACAAGAATCTTCCCAAGTAAAAGTTCCTGGGACTATGAAGACAGTTTTCTGCTCAATTCCTCTGGCAGTTAAGGAATTCTGCTGTCTTATTAGTCTTTTTGGGTACAGGAAACAGTATGTACCTCACCTTGGCATTCTACTTGGTGCTTTACTTTGGTTAGTTTGCAAACCAGCACCCTTGGAGCATAGACCAAACAGAGTCCCCATTGGAAACCGACCAGCAAGCTGTGGCACACTCTCAACCTCTGGCACTCCACAGACTCACTACCAGTCTCTACGATGAGTTGGGAATCTAAGTATGGAGTGAAGGGAGATGATCTCCAACCAGCAGCAACCTTTGGGGTTCTGGGCTCATCACCTCCCTGATGTGGCTGCCAGGTACATCCCTTTTAAAAAGCAGCTATGAGCTTGCTGCTTGGCTCTTGTTTAAACTCTCCACCTAACCCACAGAGGCCTTGTGACTCACTTGCCTGATAGTCCCACTGAAGGACTCTATAAATATCAAGGTGGGTAGGACCCAATAAGCCTAGCTTATCAAATAGAAATGATACCTTCAAGGACCAGCTAGCCTACTCCCAATGGCATCTCAACTTTACCTTAAAAAAGTGGCAGCTATCCCTCTGGGGAAAACTATCCCCCTTTCCCCTCTTGTCCCAACTCTGGCACCTGAAGCAAAGTCATTGGCTCATGCGGCCATGGGTTGCCTGGGCTTGGTTCACTGATGGTTCAGCTAAGCTGAAACTCAATGTCCACTGGACTGCTAAAGCTGTACAATCTCAGTGCTCAACTGTGCAGAAATGAAAATAGCCGTGGTGTTTCTGCACAGGGAGGCAAAGCTCAAAGCCACTCTCACAGCTTTGGCCAATATTTTCCTTGATGTACATTATATTTCTACTGACTAAAATTATTCCTAGTGTTCTATCTCAGGTTGGCTTCATCCTGCTGCTTGGACTATTACTGATAATGCCCTTGGTTAAATTTCATATGAGACAAGTTGAACAGTCTGGTCTGAGTCTCTGTCAATCCAATTAATCAGAGTGGCTGACAGAGTAGGGTATTCAGGTTAAAATTCATCAGAAGCCAGGACAGCACAGGAGTAAGTGTAGATGGTGTTGAGAAGTAGTTCTCTATGGGTCTCTCATGTTTCTGTATGTCTTGTGAGGTACTGCCCGTTTTTGTTCCAGATCATCTTTTCAAGGATAGCTTAGAGGACAGAGACAGTGTCAGCTCTGGAGTAAAAGGCAGCCATGCTTACTAAAGATAATGTCTCCTTCCAGGGCATTTACTTAACATTATGAAAAACTCAAGAGTCATAAGCTCTGGGACTGTCTCAGGCAGCCCTAGGTGTCATCTGACTGTCTTCCCATCATCCTATGGGAAGCAAGGTCCAGAAAACTGGCCCAAAATGCTGCTGCCACTGCTGTAAGAAATTGTCCTTCATCTCTGACTCAGGAGTCTCACGTCTTCCACCAGTATCCATGAAATTGTGGCTGACTTGTTAGTTTGCAAGAGGGGTAAAATCTGAAGCGATTCCCTGTTCTTGATATTTATAGCATCACATATACACACATGAGAGTATTTTATCGTATTTTTAGGCATAAGAATGAGTTGCAAGTAACCATTTATGAAACCCCTGAAAAAGTTAAGAAAAATCTTTTTTTTTTTTTTTTTTTTTTTTAGATGGAGTCTCACTCTGTCACCCAGGCTGGAGTGCAGTGGCACGATCTCAGCTCACTGGAACCTCTGCCTCCCAGGTTCAAGTGATTCTCCTGCCTCAGCCTCCCGAGTAGCTGGGATTACAGGCACGCACCACCATGCCCAGCTAATTTTTCTATTTTTACTAGAGACGGGGTTTCACCATGTTGGTCAGGCTGGTCTCAAACTCCTGACCTCATGATCTTCCTGCCTCGGCCTCCCAAAGTGCTGTGATTACAGGCGTGAGCCACCACGCCTGGCGAAAAATCTTAAACTTAATAATGCATCCTCTTCTCCTCTACTCAGCCCTTCCCCCTACCCACAAATATCACCAATATTTGTAAATGCCTAATTTTATTATTTATATCATGCTATTTGAACTTTATAAATTTCTAATATTTTATTTTCAGCTATGAAACAAACAAGAGTGAAATTATCGTTAAGAGCTGAAGAACATTAGTAAATTACAAAAGACTTATTTCAAAAATTTTCATGGACTAAAAAATGCACCGATACCTAAAATATTGTCTCTCTTGGGAATTTGTAGTTGTTTTAATATGAACTTTTCTCAAAATCTAAAATTCTAGTATATGCTATAAACACTGTATCAGCAGAGGATAAATATAATAGCAGTTGCATTTCTGAAATGTTTAAGAATACCATGGTTTACAGAAATAGTAAACATGTCAGAAGAATACATATTCAGGCTTGCGGGTAGAAAACATATGTCTATGTCAACAAGACTGCTGAAAATGATAGTTGATTTTCTTTCCTTCCATAAGACAATATCAACTATCCCATAAAGCACAGACACTTTTGTTCACATCATAAACTACCAAGTCAGAATATGTGCGTGAATATAGCAATGGAATAATATGTCTTAGTAAATGCCAGTTATCATTGTCATAAATTTCTAACAGTTCATTATAAACAAAACCCAGGAACAAGATTCAAAATTATGTTATTTTAAATACAGGTCATCATTCATGATTGATTTCTGTACAAAACTGAGGTAGAGGCTATTGTATAGTAGTAACTTTTAAACCCTGTAAGAAAAAACGATTTTCACATTTTTTGAGAGTTTTTTCAACACAAAGGCAATAAACATATTACTAAAATGCAAGATATTGTATCATTTCATCTGTAAATATTTCAGCATGTATTACCAAAGGAGTTCTTAGAAAAAAAATAGACACACTATTACCACATCAAAAATGAACAATAATTGCTTAATATCAAACATCCAGAATGTTCAAATTTCCTGTCACATACAAAAAAATTTTTATACTTCATTCATTGAAATGAGAATCCAAAGAAGGCCCACACATATGTCTCTTAAAATCTCTCTTAATCCAGATTTCTCTTCCATTTCTTTGTGTTGTTTTCCTTGATGTTTCTCTGTTGAAGGAACTAGGTTATTTATCCCACATACTATATTTTGCTGATTTTATCTAATGATATCATTTGATATCTTCCTCTACTCCCTGAATTTCTTATAAGCTAGTAGTTTGTGTCTGTTGTCAATTTTTTGCCTCCAGATATAAATCTATTCTTCCTAGCCAGCTCTGCAAGAGTGGGGTTGAACTTGGAAATATTTCTCCTCTGATGAGCTATCCCAGTACAAGGCTTTGTCACTAGAAGGCAGTGGAAAGACACGCAGAAGGAAGAGCTTCTCTTTCTGGTTCTAGTGTATTTGTCTCTCTGGGCTTCAGCATGGCATACAGTTCCTTACAGCTGAGCTGAAAAGCCAGCACCAGCACCTTCCCATGGACGTCACACACACACACACACACACACACACACACACACACACACGGCCAGTGTATCCCTCTTGGGAGCTCCCACAACCAGTGCCAATAGCAGGGCACTTCACCATCACCAGCCTCCCCCAACTCAACCCCATCCCCAGGAGGTTTTGCAATAGAGCACAGGAGCTGCCACCTGCCTTTAGACGACCTCCCTGGAGCCCCCAATGGCTGTGCAGCAGAGTGGCAGTGAGTAGGGATTGACAGGTGGTTTTCCACTGACACCCACCATCAGGTGTCTTTGAAGAAGGGTGCCACCAGGTAAGCACCTCCATTTGAACAAATCCTCTGTCACCTACCCATCCCAGAGAATAGACTGACTCAGTAAATTCCAAGTCATTGCATCTTCCTGTGAATACCTTCCACAGTACTCCTGAGAATGGGTTTCCAGGCAGCACAGAACCTCGGCCAACTACCCCCAGCAGTAAGCCACAGCTGCACAGCCTCCACCCAGGCTAGGCTCTCAGCCCTGAGAGTGGGTGGTCTCTTCCTTGGACACTTTCTTCCACGCTGGTGGTGGTGACTGCTCTCCATGTATCTGCTATTCCTATACATCTTTGCCTCTTATTAGTTAATCCACCTACTCCACTCCCCTAGTGACCATTCTTTAGATGAAACTTTCCATTTTCAAATAACTGTATGGTTTCTGTCCCTTATTTAGACCATGACACATATTCAGTTAAATCTAAAGGCTTAATCAGACTCAGGCTTATTTCCTAAGTCAGGCTGAGTACTTCTGTCAGGAGGCAAAAGTCTGGTTGTCTATTTTTGTTATGGTTATAATCTAGACATCTATCATTCTGTTAGCGGTTAAAATTCTAATTCTAGAGGGAGGGGCCAAGATGGCCGAGTAGAAACAGCTGCGCTGGAAGGCTCCTATCAAGAATGAAAACGATGAGTGAATCCTGCACCGGCAACTGAGGTACCCAGGTTCTCCCATTGGAACTGACTAGACAGTTGGAATGAACTACAGAGCTGGGTGCAGCGACAGCCCACCCAGGAACTGCACAGGGCACGGGGAGCTCCCACCCTTAGCTAAGGGAGGCGGCAAGTGATTGTGCTGCCCCACTTGGGAAACCATGCATTTTCCACGGATCTGTGCAGATGGATCCGTGCAGATTCTCAGTGGCTGCCTGAGACTGCCTAAGACTACCGAGGTCTTGAGGGGAAAGGGAAGGCCACCATCACTGCAGATGCCTGCTGCCTAAGACAACTGAGCTCCTGGGCAGAGGGGAGGCAACAACCATCACTGCAGCTCCAGTCTGCCGTTTTCCCCTGCCGGTGCCAGGGAGACTGGACGGTTTGGACCCACAAGGAATTCCCCACAGTGCAGCACAGCGGGTGTGGCAGATCATGGCCAGACTGCCTCTTCAGGCCAAATTTGGACCCAACACTCCTCACCAGGCAGGGCCTCCCTGCAACAATCTCAGCAACTCCAGCCATGGATATGTGAACACAACTCTGATATCCTTAGTATAGAGCATGTCGGGGAAGGGTCAGCCATGATCTCCATGGATCAGCAGACTGTCTTTCCCTGCTGGCGCTGAGGAATCTGGGCAGTCCGGACAAGTGGGATTCCCCCCAGAGCAGCGCACCCTCTCCGCCAAAGGGCAGCCAGAGTGCTTTGTTACACAGGTCCTTGATCCCATGCCTCCTGACTGGGTGAGAACCTCCAACAGCGGTCGCCAGACACTTTGTACAGGAGCACTCCCACTGGCATCAGGTCAGTGCCCCTCTGGGACAGAGATCCCAGAGGAAGGAGAAGGCAGCTATCTTTGCTGTTCTGCAGCCTTCAATAGTGACACCACCAGGTGCAGATAGGACCCAGGCAAATAGGGTCTGGAGTGGAACCCCAGCAAACCTCAGCAGCCCTACAAAAGAGGGGCATGTTAAAAGAAAAACAAAGAGAAAGCAAAAACAAGAACATCATCACAAAAAAGTCCCCACAAAAACTCCATCCAAAGTTCAGTAGCCTCAAAGACCAAAGGTAGATAAAGACACAAAGATGAGAAAGAATCAAGGAAAACAATGCTGAAAACTCAAAAAGCCAGAGTGCCTCTTCTCCCCCAAATGACTGCAACACCTCTCCAGCAAGGGCACAGAACTGGGCTGAGGCTGAGATGGATGAACTGACAGAAGTAGGCTTCAGAAGGTGGGTAATAACAAACTTCACTGAACTAAAGGAGCATGTTCAAACCCAATGCAAAGAAGCTAAGAATCATGATAAAACACTATTAACCAGAATAAGCCATTCAGGGAGGAACATAAATGACCTGATGGAGCCGAGAAACACAACATGAGAACTCCACAATGCAACTACAAGTATCAATAGCAAAATAGACAAAGTAGAGGAGAAAATTTCAGAGCTTAAAGACTACCTTGCTGAAATAAGGCAGACTAAATTAGAGAAAAAATAATAAAAAGGAATGAACAAAACCTCTGGGAACTACAGGATTATGTAAAAAGACCAATCCTCAGTGGTTCACGCCTGTAATCGCAGCACTTTGGGAGGCCAAGGCAGGTTGATCACAAGGTCAAAAGATCAAGACCATCCTGGCCAACATGGTGAAACCCCATCTCTACTAAAAATACAAAAAATTAGCTGGGCGTGGTGGTGGGCGCCTGTAGTCCCAGCTACTACTCAGGAGGCTGAAGCAGGAGAATCACTTGAACCCAGGAGGTGGAGGTTGCAGTGAGCCAAGATTGCACCACTGCACTCCAGCCTGGTGACAGACCAAGACTCCGTCTCAAAAAAAAAAAAAAAAAAAAAAAAAAAGACCAATCCTACAACTGCTTGGGGTACCTGAAAAAGACAGGGGGAATGGGACCAAATTGGAAAGCATACTTCAGGATATCATCGAGGAGAACTTCCCCAACCTAGCAAGACAGACCAACATCCAAATTCAGGATATCCAGAGAACCCCAATAAGATACTCCATGAGAAGATCAACCCCTAACACATAATCATCAGATTCTCCAAGGCCGAAATGAAGGAAAAAGTGCTAAGGGCAGCCAGAGAGAATGGCTAGGTCACCTACAAAGGGAAGCCCATCAGACTAATAGTGGACCTCTCAGCAGAAACCCTACAAGCCAGAAGAGATTGGGGGCCAATATTCAACATTCTTAAAGAAAATAATTTCCAATCCAGAATTTCACATCTGGCCAAACTAAGCTTCATAAGTGAATGAGAAATAAAATCCTTTTCAGACAAGCAAATGCTGAGGAAATTCATCTCCACCAGGCCTGTCTTGCAAGAGCTCCTGAAGGAAGATATTAAATATGCAAAGGAGAAACCATTACCAGCCACTACAAAAACACACTGAAGTACAAAGACCAATGACACTGTGAAACAACTACCTCAACAAGTCTGCAAAATAACCAGCTAGCATCATGATGATGGGATCAAATTCAAATATAACACTGTTAACCTTAAACATAAGTGGGCTAAATCCCCCAGTTAAAAGACAGAGAATGGCAAGTTGGATAATGAATCAAGACCCATTGGTATGCTGTCTTCAAGAGAGACATTTACCAAGCAAATGGAAACAAAAAAAAAGCAGAAGTCGCAATAGTACTTTCGGACAAAAGGCACTTTAAACCAAAAAAGATTTAAAAAGACAATGAAGGGCACTACATAATGGTACAGGGTTCAATTCAACAAGAGCTAACTATCCTAAATATATATGCACCCAATACAGGAGGACCAGGATTCATAAAGTAAACTCTCAGAGATCTACAAAGAGACTTTGACACAATAATAGTGGAAGACTTTAACACCCCACTGACAATGTTAGACAGATCATCAAAACAGAAAGTTAACAAAAATATTCAGGACCTGTACTCAGCTCTGGATCAAGTGAACCTGATAGACATCTACAGAACTTTCAACCCAAAAAAAACAGAATATACATTCTCCTCATTGCCACATGGCATTTACTCTAAAATTGATCACATAATCGGTAGTAAAACACTCCTCGGCAAATGCAAAAGAACTGAAACAATTACAGTCTCTCAGATCACAATGCAATCAAATTAGAACTGAAGATTAAGAAACTCACTCAAAACCACACAACTACATGGAAAGCGAACAACTTGCTCCTGATTGACTCCTGGGTAAATAATGAAATTATGGCAGAAATCAAGAAGTTCTTAGACACCAATGAGAACAAAGAGACAAATGTGCCAGATTCTCTGGGATGCAGCCAAAACGGTGTTAAGAGAGAAATTTATAGCACTAAATGCTGACATCAAAAAGCTAGAAAGATCTCAAGTCAACATCCTATCATCATAACAAAAAGAACTAGAGAACTAAGAGCAAACAAACCCCACAGCTACCAGAAGACAAGAAATAACCAACATCAGAGCAGAACTGAATGAGTCAGAGACATGAAAATCCTTCAAAAAAATCAACAAATCAGCCGGGTGCTGTGGCTCATGCCTGTAATCCCAGCACTTTGGGAGTCTGAGGCGGGCAGATTACTTGAGGTCACGAGTTTGAGACCAGCCTGGCCAACATGGTGAAACCCCATCTCTACAAAAATATAAAAATTAGCCAGGCATGATGGTGCATGCCTGTAATCCCGGCTGCTCGGGAGGCTGAGGCAGGAGAATCGCTTGAACCCAAGAGGCAGAGGTTGCAGTGAGCTGAGATCGTGCCACTGCACTCCAGCCTCGGCAACAGAGTGAGACACTGTCTCAAAAAAAAAAAAAAAAAAAAACCAGAAATCCAGAAGCTGTTTTTTTGAAAAAATTAATATAAAATAAGACTATTTTATTAATAGTCTAGCTAGACTAATAAGAAAAGAGAGAGGAATCAAGTAGAGACAATAAAACATGATACAGGACAAAGCCACTATCGCCACTGACCCCACAGAAATACAAACAACCATCAGAGAATACTATAAATACCTCTATGCAAACAAACTAGAAAATCTAGAAGAAATGGATAAATTCCTAAACATATACACCCTCCCAAGACTGAACCAGGAAGAAGTTGAATCCCTGAATAGTCCAGTAACAGGTTCTGAAATTGAGGCTGTAATAAATAGCATACCAACCAAAAATGTCCAGAAACAGACATATTTACAGCTAAATTCTGCCAGAGGTACAAAGAGGGGTTGGTACAATTTCTTCTGAAATTATTCCAAACAATTGAAAAGGCGGGACTCCTCCCTAATTCATTTTATGAGGCCAGCAACATCCTGCTACCAAAACCTGGCAAAGATACAACCAACAAAAGAAAGCTTCATGCCAATATCCCTGATGAATATCGATGCAAAAATCCTCAACAAAATACTGGCAAACCAAATCTAGCAGCACATCAAAAAGCTTATCAACCACAATCAAGTCAGCTTCATCCCCAGGATGCAAGGCTGGTTAAACATATGCAAATCAGTAAATGCAATTCATTACATAAACAGAACTAAAGACAAAAGCCACACAATTATCTCAATAGATGCAGAAAAGGCCTAAGATAAAATTAAACATCCTTCATGTTAAAAACTCTCAATAAACTAGGTATTGATGGAACATAGCTCAAAATAGTAAGAGCCATTTATGACAAACCCACAGCTAATATCATAGTAAATGGGCAAAAGCTGGAAGCATTCCCCTTGAAAACTGTCATAAGACAAGGATGCCCTCTCTCACCACTCCTATTCAACAGAGTATTGGAACTTCTAGCCAGGGCAATCAGGCAAGAGAAAGAAATAAAGAGTATTCAATACAAAGAGATGACGTCAAACTGTCTCTGCAGATGACATGTTCCTGTATCTAGAAAACCCCATCGACCCATCCTGAAAGCTTCTTGAGCTGATAAGCAACTTCAGCAAAGTCTCAGGATACAACATCAATGTGCAAAAATCACAAGCATTCCTATACGCTAATAGTAGCCAAATCATGAATGAACTCCCATTCACAATTTCTACAAAGAGAATAAAATACCCAGGAATACAGCTAGCAAGGGAAGTGAAGGACCTCTTCAAGGAGAACTACAAACCACTGCTTGAGGAAATAAGAGAGGACACAAACAGATGGAAAAACATTCCATGCTCATGGATAAAAAGAATTAATACTGTGAAAATGGCCATACTGCCCAAAGTATCTATAGATTCAATGCTATGCCCATTAAACTAGCATTGACATTCTTCACAGAATTAGAAAAAAACTACTTTAGAATTCACGTGGAACCAAAAAAGAGCTCATACAACCAAGATAATCCTAAACAAAAAGAACAAAGCTGGAGGCATCATGCTACCCAGCTTCAAACAATAATACAAGGCTACAGTAACGAAAACAGCATGATACTGGTACAAAAACAGAAACATAGACCAATGGAACAGAATAGAGATCTCAGAAATAAGACTGTACATCTACAACCATCTGATCTTTGACAAACCTGACAAAAACAAGCAATGGGGAAAGAATCCCCCATTTAATAAATGATGCTGGCATAACTGGCTAGCCATATGCAGAAAACTGAAACTGGACCCTGTTCTTATACTTTATACAAAAATTAACTCAAGATAGATTAAAGACTTAAATGTAAAAACCAAAACTATAAAAACCCTAGAAGAAAATCTAGGCAATACCATTCACGACACACGCATGGGCAAAGATTTCATGATGAAAATGTCAAAAGAAATTGCAACAAGAGCAAAATTTGACAAATGGGATCTAATTAAACTAAAGAGCTGCACAGCAAAAGAAACTATCATCAGAGTGAACAGAGAACCTACAGAATGGGAGAAAATTCTTACACTCTATCCATCTCACAAAGGTCTAATATCCAGAATCTACAAGGAACTTAAATTTACAAGAATAAAACAAACAACCCCATTAAAAAGTGGGCAAAGAAGATGAACAGACTACTCAGAAAAAGGCATTTATGCAGCCAAAAAACGTATGAAAAAAAGCTCTGCATCACTGATCATTAGAGAAATGCAAATCAAAACCACAACGAGATCCATCTCGCACCAGTCAAAATGCATTATTAAAAAGTCAAGAAACAACAAATTTTGGCAAGGCTGTGGAGAAATAGGAATACTTTTACACTACTGGTGGGAATGTAAATTAGTTCAACTATTGTGGAAGACAGTGTGGCAATTCCTCGAAGACCTAGAACCAGAAATACTATTCGGCTCAGCAATCCCATTACTGGGTATAAACCCAAAGGAATATAAATCATTCTGTTATGAAGATAAATGCACACATATGTTCACTGCAGCACTATTCACAATAGCAAAGACATAGAATCAACCCAAATGCCTGTCAAGAATAGAGTGGATAAAGAAAATGTAGCACATATACACCATGGAATACTATGCAGTCACAAAAAGGAATGAGATCATGTCGTTTGCAGAGACATGGATGGAGCTGGAAACCACTATCCTCAGCAAAGTAATGCAGGAACAGAAAACCAAACACTGCATGTTCTCACTTATAAGTAGGAGTTGAACAATGAGAACACATGGACACAAGCAGGGGCCTGTCAGGGGTGGTGGCAAGGGGAGGTAGAGCATCGGGAAAAATAGCTAATGCAGGCGGGGCTTAATACCTAGGTGATGGGTTGATAGGTGCAGCAAATCACCATGGCACATGTTTACTTATGTAACAAACCTGCACATCCTGCACATGTATCCCAGAACTTGAAAAGAAATTCAAATGCTACTTTTACTCATTAATTCTAACATTACTCACAAGGGGCTAGTGAGATTCAAATTCTATCATGAGTGACTACCACATTTATTACCTGGAGTATGTGGGTAAGGAAAAACTGCCTCATAATAATCATTTGTTTACCCTGATGTTTAGTTTATACAAGAATGGCAAGATAAACACTTGGCTTTCTTATCTATCAGTTTTCCTTATCTATCAGTCATTCTGGGAGGAATTTCTTTGTGTGTGTGTTTTTTAAAGCCATAGAGAAAAGACATTGTAGTAAGAAATGACAATCAGACTGACAATTTACTCTGCAGCAACATGGGAATCCAGATGACAGTGGAATACTATAAAGTGTCCATACTTTGATACCTAAAATGAACAAAACAAATATATTTACAGACAATGAAAGCATTTTTTGAATGAATAAACTCTCTTACAAAGAATATTCTAAAATGTGTATACTTCATGGATAAGAAAAAAATTCTAGAAGAAAGGTCTGAAAAACGAAGTATAGAGAGGAAAAAAGTAAACATGAATAAAGCAAATAAGATAAATCTAAATAAAACACTTATAAAATAATTACAGTGATAGCTATAGTAACCAAAGTGGTAACTAAGAGTAACCTAAGTCTGAAAAGAAGATATGAGTCAAAGCATTCTGAGATCCCATACTTTGTTTAGAAGAAAGGTAAATATAGTGATTGATATGGTTTGGCTCTATGTCCCCATTCAGATCTCACCTCAAATTGTAATCCCCATAATCTCCACGTGTCGAGGGCAGGACCAGGTAAAGGGAGAATTGGATCATGTGGGCAGTTTCCCCCATGCTGTACTTGTTATAGTGAGTGAGTTCTCATGAGATCTGATGTTGTATAAGCATCTGGCATTTCCCATTTGCACTCACTCCATCCTGCCACGCTGTGAAGAAGGTACCTGCTTCTTTACCTTCCACCATGATTGTAAGTTTCCTGAGGCCTCCCCAACAATGCAGAAGTGTGAGTCAATTAAACCTCTTTCCTTTATAAATTACCCAGTCTCAGGTATTTCTTCATAGCTGTGTGAGAACACACTAATACAGTGATTAACTTTATACTTCAAATCAAACACCCAAGCAAGAAATTGTATAAGGATGAAAAGAATGTACACATGCAATATGTAACTTTTCAAACAGTAAAGTTTGAAAAAGTAAAGAAAAAGAAAATGAAACAAGAAAATAACAAATAAAATATAACAACAAAGTGCCTAGAAAGGAAAGTTGAGAGAGGAGGTTTAAAAAAAAAAAAATCACACTTCACGCCAAAGGACATTACATTACAGTAAAAATTGGTAAACTGGACTTTGTCAAAATAAAAACTTTTGTTCTGCAAAAGATCCTGTTAAGGAGGATAAAAACACAGGCATGGACTGGGAGAAAATATTTGAAAACCACATACCTGACAAAAGACTTGCACCTAGAATATAGAAAAAACTCCCAAAATTCAACAGTGAAAAAACGAATAATCCAATTAGAAATGCACAAAAACCATAAAAAACATTTCAGCAGAGAATACATGGATGGCAAATAAACATGAAAAGATGTTCTTCATTAGCTACTAGGGTAATGCAAATTAAACCACAATATGTTATCATTATACACCTATCAAAAAGGTTTGAATAAATATAGTAATGATGGCCGGGTACAGTGGCTCACACCTGTAATCCCAGCACTTTGGGAGTCCGAGGCGGGTGGATCACCTGAGATCAGAAGTTCAAGACCAGCCTGACCAACATAGAGAAACCCTGTCTCTACTAAAACTACAAAATTAGCTGGGCGTGGTGGTGCATGCCTATAATCCCAGCTACTCAGGAGCCCGAGGCAGGAAAATTGCTTGAACCCAGGAGGCAGAGGTTGTGGTGAGCCAAGATCGCACCACTGCACTCCAGCCTGGTCAACAAAAGCAAAACTGTCTCAAAAAAAAAAAAAAAAAACAGTGATGATATCAAGTGATTCAGAGGGTAAAGAAAAACTGGATCACTCATACGTCAGTGAGTGTGAGAATAGCCACTCTGGAAATCAGTATGGCAGTTTCTTAAAAAAACTAAACATGCATCTACCACATAACCCAGCAATTGCATTCCTGGGCATTTATCTCAGAGAAACCGGTATGTGAATGTTGACAGCAGCTTTACTCGTGACACCCAAAAACTGGAAATGACCCAAATCCATCCAGTAAAGGGTCAATGGTTAAACAAATAATAGTGCATTTCTACCATGGAACACTGCTCAAGAATAAAAGGAATGAACTATTGATAGGCTGAACAACTTGAATGGATACCAAGAGAATTACGCTGAATGAATAAAGATAATCTCAAAAGGTTACAAACAGTTGGTTCCATTTATATAAAATTCTTAAAATAAAATTATAAAGATAGAGAACGGATAAGAGGATGTCAGGGATTAGCGATGGAGGGGGAAAAGAGAAGAGTATGTGAAGCTATAAAGGGGTAACATAAGGGAGTCTGGTGGATGTATCTTGATGAGGTACTTACACAAATATACACAAGATAAAACTGCATAGAATTAAACACACACACAAACGCACACGCACACCAAATGTATGCATGTAAAACGGGAAATCTGAATAAGCTGTGTGAATAGTACTAATGTCAATTTCCTACTTTCGCAATTGTACTGTATTTACACAAGATGTTGCCATCATGGTAAACTGGGTGGGGCATACAAGAGACCTCTCTGTATATTTTCTCTGCAACTTCCTGTAAATCTATACTTATTTTAAAATAAAAAGATAAAAAACACATCAACACTGCTACAGTCTGAATGAATCTTCCCTAAAATTACTATGTTGAAACCTAATCATCAGCATGATAGTATTAGCAGGTGGGGCCTTTGTAGAGGTGATTAGGTCATAAGGGCAGAGCCCTCAAAAATGGAATTAGTTCACTTATAAAATAGGCCCAAGGGAGTTTGTTCGCGCTTTCCATCCTTTGAAAACACAGCTGGAAAGCACCATCTGTGAAGCAGAAAGTAGGTCTTCACCAGACATCAAATTTGCCAACACCTTGATCTTGGACTTCCCAGACTCCAGAACTGTGAGAAAGAAAGTTTTGTCATTTCCAAGCTACCCAGTTTATGGAGTTTGGTTACGGCAGCCAGAAGAGACTAACAGATACAAACTTTTATGTTAAATAAAATCAGAGAAATGAATATAAATTTACCAGTAATCACGGTCAAAAAACAAAGCAAAATCTCCAGTTTAAAGACAGATTATCAGACTGAATGTAAAATTAAAATCCAGCTATACGTTGTTTACAAGACAGATAGCTAAAATATAAGGACCCAATAAGTCTAAAAGCATCAAATTAGAAACAAATATGTAATAGGAAAACACTAACCAAAAGATAGCTACTACAGTTACACAAAATAACAAACCTCATTATAACTAGCTTGTTATAGTTACTTATTTCAGGATATACATTGCCAACTTGGCACCATCCTTCAAAAACAGGGTATTATAGAAATACGTGCCAAATAGTGGTGACATTTCTGTAACACTTACAATGCCTAAGAGGGTTTGGGACCAACAGTAAATATTCAAATACTGTTGACTGATTGACTGAATGGAAAGTATTGCCAGAATTTTCAAATAATGTAAACCTCCAGGCAATGGCTGTGGGGGTCTGTTTGCTAAAACATTTATCACAGGCCTCCACACCAGGGCTCAAAGTGTATGAGGTAAAACTTAGATACCAGTATATCCCTTATCCTCAAAAGCATATAAACAGAGAGAGTATTTGATTCTCATTTAAACAAACAAGTTAATTTAAAAGAAGATATATTTGTCACACACAAAATATTTAAAACCTCACATTGAAATAAATCTTTCTCTAAACTTTGATAGTGTCTTTCTAAGGGCTGTTTTGTGGTTAGCACAGGTGTATCCAATAAGCAGTTAAATATTAAAACAATGCTGTATGAGTCCGTTTTCATGCTGCTGATAAAGACATATACAAGACTGGGTAATTTATAAAGAAAAATGGTTTAATGAACTCACAGTTCCACATGGCTGGGGAGGCCTCACTATCATGGTGGACGGCAAGGAGGAACAAAGTCACGTCTCACATGGTGGCAGGCAAGAGGGCTTGTGCAGGGGAACTCCCCTTTATAAAACCATCAGATCTTGTGAGATTTATTCACTACCACAAGAACAGTATGGGGGAACTGCCACCATGATTCAATTACCTCTCACTGTGTCCCTCCCATGACACGTGGGAATTATGGGAGCTATAATTCTAGATGAGATTTGGGTGGAGACACAGCCAAACTATATCAATTGCTATCCTAATCCAATTAACCTTCACTCAATTTTCCTAGTAATTATTAAATCAGATAATAGTTAATTAATGTCCTATTTTACTCATTTTGATACTCATTTTCATGAAATATAAAAATGCTACTAAAACCATCCTTATTTTAACACTTTGTCATCCTAAATGATACAATATTCAAAATACCATTTTAAAACAAATTTTACAGATTATATTCACTCTGTAAGTATACATTATCTTGATTCAAGTACTCAACAACTGTCTTACGGCAATAATAAAATTCACTTGCAAATAAGTAAAAAACACAAAATTCAACACTTGAATTTTATATTTTTGTCAAGAATGGAATTATAGTCTTTAAAAGGCATCAATAAAAAGGATAACTAATTATTTTAAGAACAAGTCTAAGAAACTACAAAACCCACAAAGCACACATAAAAATACTAGTTTGAGAATAAAGTTTTCTTAGTTGACTACATCTCCCCCCAAGAAAATAAAACTCCTAAACTGATTAGGTATTCTGTAAATTTAAAATGTATTCATGTGGTAATTACTGTGTAATCCATTAATTAAAACTGGTTAGGCATAGTGATTTTATAACCTGTTACATGCAGATGTGACATCTCTTCTCCAACCCTACCTAACCACTAACATAGCATAATTTTATAATTACCGTAGAGTAAGAAGCTAAATTTGAGTACTCTAACTCCATGGATTTAAAAATAGGGGTAACAGACTACATTTGGTTCTGGTAAAGATCAAATTTTGATATCATCTCTACCTCAAACCTCAGTGGCAGAAATCTGGTCTTCTATTTCCTTTCTATCTCCCCTACAGTATTGTCTATAGGGCTTTGCACTCAGCAGGTGATCAACAAATGCTTCTTAACTAAAACAAGTAAGATCCAAGCCACAATATTCCATGAAGCCACCACTTTCATAAAAGATTTCATTTTTTTATATACAATAAGCAACATATCATAAAAGATTTCTATTAGCGCCATGGTTCACTGAAACTCAATTACGATGAACTATTTTACAAAAATGTCTCATTTAAAACAGAAGATCTCTCTTTTCATCAGTAACACAGCACTTTTTGCATACTGCAGTTTTAATTCTCTAGTACTTCAGAATTTTTCTAGGGTGTTGGCATAGCAAATAAATTTTTACAGTAAATGACCACAAAATGTCACATTTCCTCAGCATATAAATACTTCCAATTTTTAAAAAAAGCTAATAAATCCTCAGTTTAGAAGGGGCATTCAATTTAAGGTAAATATATAGAAATTGTAAGCCTTTTATTGCTTCCTCCTAAAGGCAAGAGAATGCTCATGCAGTGTTTTAATTATGATACCGAGACTTGTATTTCTTTCCATTCTGCTTTATTCACCCAGTTTTTGATGGCTAGCCAGTTTGATCACAGATCTATGAAGAAGCCCCCAAGAAGTCTCTGTGTCACTTAAACCACTTCTGCACAACTAAAAAGAGGCCTTTACTGGAGAGTACGAGTCCACCCAGAATCACAAGAAAAGTGCCAGTTAATATCACAGCAAGTCAGATCTGGGCCTAACTTACCCAGATTACTTGGACCAAATACTTGGGAGGATACTGACTGAAACATCTTTTTTCCAATTTTGACAACAGCAAAGTTACGGAACAAAGAGACATTATAAATACATCAGAATTATATGCAGATGAACTTAAAAGTTGGAAATTTTTTAAAAAGAATTATACACAGAGATTAAATTTCATGGAGATGGATAAAAATAACCAACCTCAAACCAAATGAAAACAATGTCAAAAAGTTGCTGATGTGCAACTCAGGGAGAGAGAGATGGCCAAATGTGAATCAGCTGCAACATGGGTGCACACAGGGTCTACAGTCTGCCACTCTCTTCTAGACTATTTATTACACATCTTCTCTCACCTCAAACCTCTTTTCCCCATTCTCACCCTCCTTATAACCTTATACTCCTCTTCAATGATAAAACGGAACCAATCAGAAAACTTCCATAAATTCATACAAACACACGTATCCAAGTACCATCATCTCTCTGCTCATACACCCTGTGCCCCTTCCTACACAAATAAATAATGTATGCTCCTAAAGCCCAACTCATCCTTTTGTGCCTTGGACCCCATCCACTTGCACTAGGAACTGACAATAATTTCCATAGTTCTTCCCTCTTTTCTCCTACATTATAAATTAATTCCCTTTCTGCTGGAGCACATATAATGCTGTTAATTCTCCATGCTTTGAAACACACACACACACACACACACACACCCCTAATTCCTCCTCAGGCTACCCCATCATTTCTCTGCCCTGTTATAGCAAAATGCCTCAAAAAGTCTTTTGAGAATTTTGTTTTAAAATAGTAAGTGGATACAAATCCAAAATAAATGAAAGAACACTCAAAAGAAGTAAGAGGTTTATTTGGTTTTTTTAAAAGATTTGCAAACTTTCTCTAGATTTGAGCAAACATTATTAGTAGACTGAACAGGTCAATAATGGGTACCTAGAGTAACTGATATACTTTAAAACATGAGCAGTTTGTTCTGGCTGATAAATTAGACAGCTGTTCTGAATTCGAGTTCACGCTATTTTCACAAACAGCTAATTTCCTGCTACCAGTAACAAAGCTACCTGAAACTATACACAGTTAACATCATCACCTTTATCTTTCAAGAAAGATATCAAATTACTTGCTTACAGTTAGTTTTGGACATATCCAAAAATATGCCCCCTCTTCAAAAATACAAATAGCTACTACATTAGCTTCACATTTATTTCAAAATTATACTATACAAAAATCATATTACAATATGGAGCTTTAAAATATGCTATTTTCTCCTCTGCAAGTTTTCTTAAACTAATATATTCTTTACTTCCCACGTTTTCATAGGTCAAACTTGTAAGCTCAGGGAGAAAAAAAATCAAGTCGTACCAGTCTTTGATTGCAAAATCCAATTTACATTTTCATCTCCAACCCCTCCTAATCGGCGTTATGCAAATTGCAATACAAAATTTCAATTCTAATAAAAATTTAAAGAAAAAAGACTTTAATTTCAAAGTTCATTTTTCAAGCATGAGATTATTCCATTTTAACTTAATATAAAGGAAATAGTTCTAAAGTAATTCCAAAAACATACACATTTGTATATACTGAATATCAGCATGATATTCCTAAATAAACATCATCAAATTTGAGAAACAGGTAACTACTCAGATTCTCTTTCCTCAATAAGTTGAACAAGTTCATGCTTCTGGATTTGTTAATAAACAACAAATTAAATTTATGCAAGGCTCTTTAAGTGATACTGTGTAGTAATGAAAATTCTGACTATAAAAAATGGTAAGCTAGTATTTACCCTTGTGGTTATGACATTCTATTAAAATAATTTATCCTCCTGAAATTTAAGTTTCATTTCTGTGTTCCTTAGTTAAATGTGTAACAAATGTAAAATGGATTCTACACAAATATGTATAAATACTCACTGGAGGTTCCAAATAAAAATATTTTTATAGCAAATTTCATTTATTCCTCTATATGTAGCATGTAGTAGCAGAGGAAAGCTACTTTTCTTCCCCTGTATATTATCATGAAATTTCACATTTTAAAAATAAGACTTCATTTCAAATCCTGAAATCACTGAAAAATCTCCAGCCTTACATGAAACTTCTTTTAAGTCTTTTACTTTAATAATACATCTCTACATACAATTGCAGCGATTGTGATGGCTTTTATTAGTATTATATTTCAACAGTTTGTTGCTTTTCACATTCTCTTAACTGTTCTGCAAGAGGCTTATTAAAAAGATTCAGTGACAAATGCCAAGATATTCTGCTATATCTGTAATTATATTAAATAAAATACCCACTACTTTTTCACTAAAAAAATTATTTCTTCAACACGTTGGCTACTTTCTACTGAGTCAAAGCAGGAGTCCTGAGTGACCTATGATCAACTCAGACCACCATGCCTGAATTCTTTAGTTAACAACCACTCTCCATGATACACTTTATCATACTTCTTGCCTTCACTGCCCTCTTATCAGAGGAAACAAATCGGATTTCATCACCTACAGCCAAGATGTCCAAAATCCCTAAGTATTTCCTGTGACCAGAAAAAAAAAAAAAGTATGCTTCACTAGACTGGGCACACTGCTGGTCCTCCCCTTTGTCCCGCTCTGTAAGGCAAGCTAGCATCACAGGCTTGTTGCCTGAAAATCAATATAAGGTAATCCAACCACCCATCCAGTTCAATCTCTCCCAAGAAGGCCTTGAAGACTAATGTTCCAACACCTCAAAAATAGGAAGATTATAAAAAGGCAGAATAACAATAGAGGAGTATCCTTCCTACAAGGACAAAGATGTGCTGGGCAAAATCTAGAGAAAAGAAATGCCAAATCTGAATTTCGACAGCCATTTCAACCTGAAATTAATGTTATGACACCCAGAGCACAGCCAAAAATTATAGTCGGAATAAGCCACACAAAAACTGTAGCTATGTGATCACTGTTGAACTAAGCCAAAGCTTCCTTTAAATAGCATCCACATCCCAGTATTCTTTCTCTTTACAGCAAAGAAATCTTGTACTCTCAAGAGCTGACCACAGCATTGTCGAAATAGCCTTACATAGAGGCAAGTTTGGGGAAAAAAAAGGTAAAGGAAATTTAAAGTTTATAGCTTCAGAAGAAACTCTCTACCACCATTTTGTTGGATGGAAGAAACATGCCAGAGATAAAAAACCAGGAAACCTTTAATTTAGAGTAATTCAGCCTATTTTTCAACCCTTGGAAACTTTACCATTTCTATGTAGAGTATGGGCATTCAACAGCATAGAATTCAGCTCTGCAGGAATTCACATTTTAAAACATCATCTTTTAAACCAACTGGATACATGAGAACTTTCAATAAAAATATAATAAATTTTAAAATTTTGGCATGTGCAAACTATCAGATCAGCTGCCTAGAATTCAAGCTCGCATAAAGACTGAATACACCTGAAATTACATGTGTAGGATAGTAATGGTTACAGCCCACAAGAATTATTTGCATCATTCTACCACGAGTTTGACAGTGTTGCCATTAAAAAAGGAGAAGAATTGCTTTTCAACCCTCAGTGAAAATTTAGCCTGTTATCACTATGTGAGATTCTGACATTACGGGAAAGAAGAACAGCTCTTCTGAAAATTAGTCCTTATTTTAAAAGCTTAAGATACTGAACAAAGATAAAAGAAATTAAAGTAATTCTCAAAGAAAAAACTGTCAATATATTCCAAGCTTCTTCAAGAACACAGAGATTTCAGTTTCACATTATAATTAGCTTTCACAATTGAAACTTAGAATTGCTCATGCACAATGACTACGTGAAGGAATAAAGAAAAACTAAAATATTATAATGCAGCCTGTGATTTACTGGGAAAGTAGAGCTTTAATACATGAAGTGAGGCTCAAAGAAGAATGGGCTGGAATATATAATACAGGCAACCAACCAGGTTTAGAACCCACATATTTAAAGGGCCGCAGCTTCTGTCGTGCTTGGAACCCGGGGACACTTCCTCCACTGCCTTACAACCTGTTACCACTGCCACCTCCGGAGTCTCAATCTCACGCTTCCTGCCAAAAATTCAGAAGCCAGGAAGCATATCTGATTGCCAAAAGTTCTAAAATCCTGCTACATTATGCATTGAGTGAGTTTTATAAGGTAGTCTAAGACCTTAACCAACATTGTAATTTCATTTCCATGAGAAAATATATTCTGAGTTTAAAACTACAAACATAACACAGACTTTGGATAAGCTGTCTGCGCACATTTAAACTTAATTAGAGCTAATCAGCATAGCTAATAAATTTATTTTACTAAGGTAAACCTGACACTTTCCAGGCTCAACCATTCACCATTAACTTTAAAAAACAAATTAAACCAAGCAAGTATCTTATCTTCAACTATGCACAAAGGCCAAAAACTGACTTAAAATTCACAGGACCTGCATACAACAACTTAAAAAATGCGCATGACCCACAGCCCTTTCTCGTATGCTATTACACGGCAGAATAAAGCATTTAGCACATATTACCACGAATCCTATATTGATGACATTACGGTAATTGGTTTTGGATTTGTTTCCGTGTTTTCAAACACCTTCTAGTTTTGCCAAAAACAGAGTGAACATATTCCTATAAGTAATTTATTGACAGAATCCTGTATTTTAAAACCGACTATTCGTCAAAGATTCTGTGATGAGGTAGGGTTAAAATAGGGCAGGTGGTGGTTTGGACAAAGGGACAATTTATATTACATGTGACTTTGAGAACTTTTTATATATATCATATATATCTTCATTCCATTTTAATAACCTGTTTTGAGGACTTCTTTAGTTCCCTTTATTTATATCTCAATACACAAATCCTTAAGATCCAGGGCACACTGAAAGGAAGCTTCAAAGACAGGAAAAGTAAAAAAAAAAAATCTAAAAGGCTGAGAAGAGGGAAAAGGGAAAGGGGAGAAGGCCAGGAATAATCTGTAATCAATCTTTTTTATTTTTGTATTAATACTGCTTACTGTAACTTATAAGGTGCAGGTAGCCATTCCAGGTCCAATTTCAAGTTATATCGCTAAACTAATGAAAAAACTTTTTTATAACTTTTCTGAGATCCCATTTTGTCCTTTTTAAGTGAACCCTTAATTAGACCTAACTTTGATGAACTCAAACCAGCAATTAATACTTCCTAGACCCACTGACTTTTGTTACTTGTTAAATCCTCCTGAGACATACATTAAAACCTGATGTTTTTAGTAGCCATAGCACTAACACAAAGTAATGAATATATTTACATTTTCATTATACCTTGACAGCATTTTTTCCTTAATAGATTATTTATTTAACATATTATAAACTGTAATATGCACTGAAATTTTTCAGTAAGCAGGCTATTTATATAACATTCACCCAGATGCTATCTAATGCAGTTAAGTTGACTAGAATAACACTGGGTAGACAGCCATTCTTCTATGAGTTATGGCTCACATAAAAAATATTCCAGCAAATATAACTGCTATTGTTTTTAAACTCCTTTAAATACGCAATCACTACCTCTCTTCCTACAATGGCTTTCCAGGTCAAATATCTTTGTTTTTAAGTCTAAAATCCTGTCATAGTGTTACCTTCTCCAAGTTCCAATTTCCTCCCATTCTATCATAACCTTCATTCATTTGGCATTCAGTCACTACCACGTACCATCTAAATTAGAAGCTCTACAAAAGACAAAATCTCTTGGGCTCCAAGGTTTTCTACATGCTAGCCTTCATTTCTGTTTTTTAATAAGGTTATCCACACATCATCAGTAGAAAATCTTCCCCAACCTTTTACAAACTCAGCCTTATCTAGAAAACAACAGAACAGTAATTCAGCCACTATAAGAAAGATTTAATGGATTATACTGTTAACATTGTATAAGAATACTAGACCATTCTACTAAAAAACCTTTAAAGTAAAAACAGGCAAGTTACCTAATTATTTTAAAACAACTGGTGAAAGGGATATGGCTGAAAATACATGTATCATTCTCATATATATTATTACTTAACTTTTTACATGTATATCAAAAGGAACTGTTTTTAATTTTTACATATTTTAGGTGTTTAAAACTGCATGGGATGGCCGGGCACGGTGGCTGACGCCTGTAATCCCAGCACTTTGGGAGGCCAAGGTGGGTGGATCACGAGTCACAAGGTCAGGAGATCGAGACCATCCTGGCTAACATAGTGAAACTCCGTCTCTACTAAAAATACAAAAAATTAGCCAGACGTGGTGGTGAGCGTCTGTAGTCCCAGCTACTTGGGAGGTTGAGGCAGGAGAATGGCGTGAACCCAGGAGGCAGAGCTTGCAGTGAGCCAAGATTGCACCACTGTACTCCAGCCTGGGCGACAGAGAGAGACTCCATCTCAAAAATAAATAAATAAATAAATAAAAATAAAAATAAAAATGCATGGGCAACATACACAATTAAAGAAATGTAAACACTGTCTCACTGTACCACCTCACCTCTCCAGCAAACTGAGACTCTAACCAAAAGCATCTAAGATAATTCTGTGCAACAAACATAGAAGTCAAAAGGTCCAGGAATAAAGAAAAACACACACACATTTTCCTCAGAAAATAGGCTTAATGCCTTCATTTGCTACCTATTTTTCCTCTTTTCCTATCTTCCTTCAGTTATTCCTATGGTTGACAATTCTAACAACTATTTGGTTTGTAAAAAAATTGAAAGTAACTTTGGAAAACAGTATTTTGACTAGATACTGTAAGGCTAAAGACAAAAAGACTGTACACCAAATTCTTACTCTAGTTAATAAGTCTGTTTCTCACAGGGATATGGGCTAGCAATCCTTTACGTGTATACTATCCACTTCACTTTATATGTATACATATTAAGCAAAGCCACTTTATATGTATAGTATGTATGAGCAAATAAGTATATTACAGGTAATGAGAACCAAGTTTTTCACTGTCAGAGAAACTACAAATAAGGAAATTGATAAGGCTAGAATGAACTCTGTGCTGTTGGACTGTAATCCAACATATCAGTATGAACTAATGTTTATTATTATATATAAACACTAATACATAAATATACATACCAAAATATAGATGTGTATGTATGCATGAGTTAGTATACATATTATCCTGACTCTAGTCACTGAAAGGACCTTGAAGCAATTGACACCACAGTAGCAATGAGCACAGGTAGCCCTGAGACCTTGGCTTCTAGATACCATTCTCCAATAAGGGGCCAAGGCACCTTGAAGTGGTTGATTCTGGGGCTGGGGCAGGGAACAAACAAGATGAGCCTACAGCATCCTATGGTGCCAGGTATTAAGAATGCTCAGAAAGAATGGGAATATATAAAAAGGGCCCAGGAACCAGACTGAACTTCCAAGGGCCAAAGCTAGAACACTGAGCAACAAAATAAATAGCACTGAATTATAATACATAAAATACCTATGTATTCATAGTGATATAAATTATAATAAATTTAAAATAAATGTAGCAGCTTTTCCTTACAAAAAAAATCCTAATACATGTAAAAGGGAGCCAGGCTAATGCCTGTAATCCCAGCATGTTGGGAGGCCAAGGCAGGTGGATCACAAGGTCAGGAGTTCGAGACCAGCCTGGCCAACATGGTGAAACCCCATCTCTACTAAAAATACAAAAGTTAGCTGGGCATGGTGGGGCACACCTGTAATCCCAGCTACTCAGGAGGCTGAGACAGGAGAATTGCTTGAACCTGGGAGGCGGAGGTTGCAGTGAGCCAAGACCAGGCCACTGCGCTCCAGCCTGGACAACAGAGCAAGACTCCGTCTAGAAAATAAAATAAAATAAAAATAAATGTAAAAGGAAAGAGGGAAATAGAAAATCACCATTAAAACAGCACAGCAATAATTGTTGCAGATAAAAACCCATCGAACAATGGGATATAAAAATAGTGAGCAAAAGTTTGAGAAGAAACAGGATATGTGCATAATTCCAAAGTATCTACCTGAAGATACTTAACTGCAAAAAGAAAGTAGCTTTACAGTAGAAAAAGCTGGGTAAGAACATCTTATTCAAGCATGAACAAGGTTACCTGCACCAGTAAGACACATCAACATAACATACCCTTGACATCATGCACTGAAAAGGGTACATCGTTTCTGTGGGCCTCTTGCCAAAAATGCATTACTTAAACCTAATCATGAGGAAACATCAGACAACCCCATATTTAGGGACATTCTACAAAATAACTGGCCACTACTCTTCAAAAGTATCCAAGCCATGAAAGACCTGGAAAGATTAAGGAGACGTGGCAAGTAAATGCAATATGGGATCCTGGATTCGATCCTACACCAGAAAATGCGTATTAGTGAAAAAACTGGTGGACACTGAATAAAGCCTGTAGTTTAGTAAACAGCATTATACCAATGTTAATTTTTAATTTGTGGTTATGCAGTATGTTAACATTAGTAGAAGCTAGGTGAAAGGCATAAGGGAATTCTACCACTTTTGCAACTTTTTGGTAAATCTAACATTATCTCAAAATATGAAGTATAATATTATGGTTGCCAACTTTAAAAGGAGGAAGATAGTTATAACAACAAAATTCACTGTAGACAAAACAAAATGGAATAAAATGCACTCCCTTCCACAAAACTGACTGCAAGAAATCATACACAATGTGTATAAGGTGGTAAACCACTCTGTTATATTGATGGTACCCAAATCACACCCCTAATATCCAAGTGCTTGTACCTCTAGCTCCCAGCTGGGTCATGTG
The DNA here is from genome assembly GCF_029281585.2 of Gorilla gorilla gorilla. Lineage (NCBI taxonomy): Eukaryota > Metazoa > Chordata > Mammalia > Primates > Hominidae > Gorilla > Gorilla gorilla. The sequence continues at coordinate 153,762,865 of NC_073230.2, forward strand.
ATGGCTTTGGCAGTGTAACATTAGCATGCATAAGGCAAGCTTCTTTCTACATCAGGGATTACTTTCCTGGTATGCACCTTCTTGGAGCCCTTAGTAAAGAGGTCCAGGAACCACACTGGAGAAATCATGTGGAAAGACAGGCCCAGCCAGGCCTTTTCCAGGCCTACCAGAAAAGACACCTAACATGTGAGTAAAAGAAGCCATCTTAAACGTTCCAACCTCAAAAGGTGGCAACTGGAGCAGAAGAAAGACCCACCTGATCCAGCCCAGATTGCAGAATCATGAGGAAAAAATAAATCATATTGGGTGACATACACAGTCCATACAACAGTCAGCTGTCTATTAAAGGTTTCAGTGTATATAAGATTCTTTGCTTTATAAGAAAGACAGTTTTGGAAAAACAGCAGACTAAGCTGATACAGAACTTTTTCTTTTTTCTGAGATGGAGTCTCACTCTGTTGCCCAGGCTGGAGTGCAGTGGTGCGATCTCGGCTCACTGCAACCTCCACCCCCCAGGTTCAAGTGATTCTCCTGCCTTAGCCTCCCGAGTAGCTGGGATTACAGGCGCCCACCACCACACCCAGCTAATTTTTGTATTTTCAGTAGAGACGGGGTTTCACCATGTTGGTCAGGCTGGTCTCAAACTCCTGACTTCAGATGATCCACCCCCCTTAGCCTCCCAAAGTGCTGGAACTATAGGCATGAGCCACCATGCCCGGCCCATATACGTAACTCTTTTAGCATGAACCCCTCTAAATGCTGGATGGAATAGAATAAATAAATACTGCTCTCTAAAAACATAGCTGCCCTCACAAGAGAGGGAAATCCCCAAGTTTGTGTGTAGTTGGGGGCAGGGCTTGCCAAGAGGAAATTTGAAGCCAGAATAACATACTCATGAGCAGATGCTGCTGAGGCTCAGTAGCAAGAGGGGGAGTGAAGGAAGTCTAGCCAAAGGCTGTGGGCCTTATTGGTTAGGGTTTTGACACCCATGCAAGGATAAGGGAAAAAATCATGGGACATGCAAGGTAGGTATGTCTTAGGTATTTATGACATATATCACAGCTTTGGTAAGTTAACCCATAGAAGATTACCAAGTAATGTTTAATGTAAATGCCTGACTGCCCATTAAAATTTGATTTGGAGCTGAGCAGCCTGGCAACTCAACTTAAAGGCAACTCATTGTCTAAATATATGTGGTAGGATGCTTAGCATAGGAGGCATAAAGAAGAATAAGAATTCATGTCGCTCCCCTCCAAGAGCATACATAAGCAGACAGATCAACTAGAGTACCACTCAATAAGTGATACTGCCTTGTGATCCTCAATTTACTTTTCTCTGAACTCTCTTCCTCTCCAAAAGCTTAAAAATAGGCAATCCTTTCTGTTAGACATAAAGAGCACACATAGGAATATCAAAAGAAAAAACAATATGAGAATAAAAAAAATTATGTCCCAAACCACTACAACTACATCTTAGGTATTTATGACATATATCACAGCTTCGGTAAGTTAACCCATAGAAGATTACCAAGTAATGTTTAATGTAAATGCCTGACTGCCCATTAAAATTTGTATTTCAGATAAAAGCAAATAATTTGGTGGCATGCTACTGTCATTTTTATATGCTTTAGCATATAATCAGACCACCTAGTTACCTTAAAATAGTGCCTGACCAATGATATGAACACAGTGAACAAAACTGCGACATTAGGAATGGTTCAATACAAAATAAGCATCTCGGGTAAGAGAATCAAAAAAAATCAAAGCAGATTATACTGTGGGACAAAGGACAGTATCAGAGAAACCTGTCAACAAGTAAGGCCTCATCACTAGCTGGAATTCAGGAGTAAGAATGTCATATTTGAGGAGCTCTGGAATAGGCAGAAAACAAAGATCAAGGTAAACTCCCAAATCCAGAGAAACCACATTCCTGAGAGTATTACAAAAAGGCTTCCAAGAAAAAGCAGGAACTGAACCACTGAATCTGAGATCAAAGACGGCAAATGTATCCTGGAAACTTTCACCTCGAACACTCAGATCCCAACTACAAGCAAGATTACAATGATTCCAAACCTTGAGTATTTGGCTAGAGTTCTTGGAAGTCATCCTGTGGCCAATTCTGTCCACTGTCTCCACCATATCCATCCATCCAACTTCTCTGTCAGTACCACTTCAGTTTATTTAGTTGCTAGTATGCCCATATCCCAGTCCCAGAAGATGAACTGTTTCTGGCCAAAATAAGTCATAAGAACAGAATTCCACGTGATTGCTTTTTAGGAATGGCCACATAACCTAGTTCTGGCCAATATGAAATAAAACAAAAGTGAATTATGTGGATTGTGGATCTTCGGAGAAGGCTTTTAGTTTTCTGATATAGGGGGATGAACCAGGTTGGCGTGACCCTTTTTAAAATCCCTCCATACTTTTTTTCTGCTTACAATGCATCCTTGATGCCTGAAGTTCTAATAACTACCTTGCCTCTAATGAGATCACAAGCATGAGGCTAACGGCCAACAAAGAAAGACAGAACAGCAAAGAACAGGCCTGCATCCCTATCAACAGTGTACAGCAGCTACGTCAGCCCTCCACCACCTACCTCCAGATTCATTGTTTAAGAAAAATCAATTCCTAATTGTTGAAGCTACTGTGAGATGAGTTTCCCTATTACTTACACCCAAATGCATTCCTTAACTGATGTACTGTTTCCCACTAAGGATAGTGATAGACTCACTCACCAGGTTGAGAATGAACTGAAAGTTTATTAAACTTGTCTCTGAGAATAAACTCAGAGACAAGAGATGTAGAGATTGGGGAAAAAAGTCTTCAAAGAGAAATAAAACTCCATCAGCCATACCACATATACACATACAAAATCAGTATTGTGGTAGTGGTTACCCAACAGGCTCTGCAGCCAGACTACTTGGGCCTAAACCTCAACTCTGCTGCTTCCTGGACCTGTGACCTTGGGCAAGATAGTCAACCTCTCTGCACCTATCTCAGCATTCTCATTTCTAAAATGGGGCTAACAGTATATTCCCCTTAAGAATGTTTGTGAGAATAAACAAGGTAATACATAGAAAATTTGGAATAGTTCCTTGCATACAGTAAGCTCTCAGTAAACACTGGTAATCATCTGTATTATGCAAACATATATAAATATATAAAAATGAATGATACAGTTTATGCAGCGCAAATATGACTCAAATTGTGTGGTACAAGTGAGCAGAAAATTCCTCACAGAACTCACCCACCTCTAACACACTGTCTCAACTGAGTCGTGCTTCTGTGTCTGCTAACAGCTGCATCAGCAGCTCTAACTCTTGGATGGCATAAAAATGATGCAATTTCACAACAAGAAGATTGACTAAACATAAGCCATTTACACTTCAAAAAGCAGTGCAAGGGCAAAAGCGTAACGTCGGATCTCATCTCAAGTATTGTTCTTACCTGGCAAGTGGAAACAGTAACTCATCTCCTAACAGTAATAGAAAGGTTAAATTTATGATTGGCTTCAAGTATACAATACCACCATATGCCTAATCCTTTCATAGTTATCTAGTGTCACAGTCCAATGCACACTTCAACGGAATCACTAGTTTCTATGAATGTCATTAGTACGAGCTGGTCTGCACATGGGTTCCCTTCACTTGCATTTTTTTTTTTAATCAACAAGAATTGTCACAGGCAGATTCTAACAGATCCACTGAAACAGATAACACTAAATCAGTTGAATTGATAATAGGCAAGAGAGAACGTTCAGAAACCAATTGTTCCTATGATAATAGTAATCTGGATCAAGACAGACAGCAAAAAATAAACAAGGAAACTATTTTACAGTTTTGAACAAAACAGTATAAATATTCCACCAGGCTTCCCACACCCTAACTACTCTGGTTTTGTAAGCTACTTTAGACCTTTGGGTATTGGACACCTACTTGTAAATTCCCATTACCATCTTATTTTTCTCAGTCCTAATATGTGCCTGATGTTTCTAAGTAAACATTCCTAGTCTTGTACTTCAGTTTAGGCCAGCTTCTTTCACTTTCCATTCCTTGGATATCTCATCAAGCCTAAATATATTCTATTCTATTTCCAAATTTTAGTTATAATTTTAGAAGTTTAAAATTTGAAGGAGAGGAAAATATTTTTAGAGTTGACTCCAACACTCACTGGTTTGGGGAAATAAAGTCATTTCTGTAGTTAGAAGGCAATACTTAGCACATGGAGATCAAGCATATGGAAATTAAAATGACAAAACTATATAATTGCTGTCTAAATGTAAAGTTATGACTACTGGATACATTTCACTTTTTTAAAAAACAAGTGAGGGACCATAAATACAAATGCAGATGGTCCTGGAGTTCATTTCACCTCCTCCCCTTCCCCAATTTCTGGATCTTTTCAAGGAGCTAGTTCGGCAGGTCAGAGTTAACAATGCAAGAATAGGCTGAAATTACCTGCTTAGCAACACAAGCTCCCCACTCTAGTAACCTGGAAGTTCCCAGACACACAGTATTACAGTCACCTGGAGGTTCCAGCAAATATGTGGAACTTTTGTGGGGGTGGGAGGGCAGCAGTTGAGATTCCTCTCCTGGAGTGATTACAGGGCACCCTGCAGCACAGGCCAGCCTAGCCTAACTCCTTTCCGTGGGATGAGCACCTGAGGAATCCCACAAGCTCCAAGGTATGTGTGACCTGCCCACTTTGCACATTGTCCTCAAAGGCTGCATGCTATGCTTTTACAGGTGCATTTTCACTTTTAATTCTCACAGTCTATGACAGGTCATTTACAGATAAGGAAACTGACTTCAAAGAAAGTTAAGATGACCTATTTACTCACCTTTTAAATTAACAACAAACTAAGGAGAATTTAACTAGTGCTTAAAGTGTAATTTCCAAAAGGTTTAGAATCATGACCTTCATGCAAATATAAAAGGAACACATGCCAAATATATTATTCAGCTCATCAATTAATGAGATTATTAGTACAAACTTGTGTGTGTGTCTGTGTGTGTGTGTGTCTGTGTGTGTGTGTGTAGGTGGAGTATTACTGAAATCAATGGTGAATCTATTATAAGAAGGGTTTCCAAGCTGAGTGGCAAAGCATTCAGGGTGCCTCACTGAACTAACAGGGACACTGTACGAACTACTAACAGGTTTTTTGGACCCAATTACTTAATAGAAGTTACTATTAGGTATTTGGTGCTGGTGGCCCCATGAAAAAATTACTGAGACACTGAAGACTAAAACTGAAAGTTTAGTAACGTCTACCATAGAGCAATGAAACATAGTATCTGGGGATATTTCTTCAGGATGGAAATCAATTCTATCCCACTGGACAAAATTCATTTGCATTATTATAGATAAGAATCGTGGTCGGGTACGGTGGCTCATGCCTGTAATCCCAGCACTTTGGGAGGCCAAGGTGGGTGGATCATGAGGTCAGGAGTTTAAAACCAGCCTGGCCAAGATGGTGAAATCCCATCTCTACCAAAAATACAAAAATTAGCTGGGAGCAGTGGCAGGCGCCTGTAATCCCAGCTACTCGGGAGGCTGAGGCAGGAGAATTGCTTAAATCCGGGAGGCAGAGGTTGCAGTGAGCCAAGATTGTGCCACTGCACTCCAGCCTGGATGAAAGAGTAAGACATCATCTAGAATCGTTTGCATGACTATTAGTTAACTTCTATCCCTACAGCATTGCAAAATTGCCTAATCAAAAAAAAAGTGAAAGGCATACACCCTGTATCTAGTCACTTCAGGATCCACTAAACAAGCCCAGCGTTCCACTGAAAAGACTGCTAGTAATCTTTTCTGATCATTTTCAAGTCTTGGACAACCTTTCCCACCTTAGATTATGGGCAGTACTACGAAGAGTACCACAAAAATCACGATGTGGGAGCGAAAAAGCAGGAGCAGCTATAATCCATGAATATTTCCATCCAGAATTACAGAGCATCCACTGCCAGCAAGGACATACTGAAAGGGACACACTAACATGCTGATACTGCCACATAACCTGCTACAGTCTTTCTGGAAAGCCACCTAGGAACATGTACTGGAAACCCTAGAGGCTCATAACTTTGATTATTTAATTCTACTCCCAGAAATATACACTCAGCATACAATCAGAAGTGGACTAAGGTACATAAACATCTCACAGTGTTAATCACAAAAATAAAAAATTTAAAACAAGTTAATTTACCACCTCAAATATTTCTTCTTTCCAGACGCCTTCAATAAACCCCCAAATCCTTCCTGTGTGATCCAAGGTTGTCACACTGTACTCTAATGTCTCACTTGCTTATCCATTTGCCCTACTAGGCCATAATCTCTGTGGAACCTTGGACCATGTATTTCAATTGCATGGATTTAGTATGATGCTACATGCATAACAGACAAAGTTGGCTCAAATAAAATGTTAAACAGCCTGAAAACATGTTTCCTCTATAGAAATGAAACCATAATTACAAGTATTAACAAGTATTTTTCACAGAGGCCATTTTAATTCCATTTTCAAATAGCTTTGATATATTCTGACTTACAGTAACCAATTCAGATGCGAGATTCACCAAAAAAAAAAAAAAAAAGTGAGGTCAGAAAAGGCTTTACTGACTTCAAACTTCAGAACCCTTCAACTATCATTCCCCAAAATCAAAAGCATGGGCTTATTTAATAGGATGATATCATCCAGAGAAAAGAATGTGATCATGTGACTACTTTCTTTGGCTTTAAGCCATAACTAGAAGAACGTACTCAGTCACAGATGTCTCATTTGTAAAGGGATACTCAGGAATTGAAATGCCTGAAGAAGCATAACTTACAAACATCTCTCTGGTTAACGATTTTCCAAAAGAAAACTGTTTGTGTGATTTTAACACCCAAACTTTATAGAGTGTATATATCTCATAATATAGTAATTTTTGGCCAATAATTCCAAAGGAAAATTTTAGATTTACTTCCCCCAAACTCAATAAAACACCAAAACAAAATTATATATGAGAAAAGCCTGAAGTTATATCTTAACCAACTACATTGATAAAATATCAGCATTACATGTAGACATTTTGAAAGGTAGACCAACGGCCAAAAAAGTGGATATGCACCTCAGATGTTGCTGGTGTGGAAAAAGGTATCACCTCATCGCACTCAGGTGAGCCATCCTCTGCCACTGGGTATGTGTCCTGAATGCCTCATCACACTATACATTTTCACAGACAACAATAAAGCTCAAAAGAAAACCACTGGATATTAATCGTTGAAAAGAAGTTCTAGATAATGATAAATGTTATCATGAAATGTGATGGAGGGTGTTTTTAATTATTTTAAAAGAAAGTTGCTATTCCTCTTGGGTAGTGCCTTTCACATTTTAAGGAGCATTAAGGCTGACCGAGGGTCTTGTTAAAATGCAGATATTTATTCAGTCAGTCTGAAGTGGGGCATGCCAATGCTATTGGCCTAAGAATTTCAATTTAAGTAACAAGGTTTTAGAGCACCATACAAAGAAATTTATAAACTTAAACAAGGTATTCAACTGTGCGACCTTCCATTTTCCTGCTCCTGCTTCCTCTTTTCATTTCTTCTTTAATCTCAAAGCACTGATTGTTTCCCCTGATGATTTATCAAGACCTTCCTGTTCAGGATTCTCAATATCCTACAGAAGCTGCAATTTAAGATAACAAAACAGGCCACGCATGGTGGTACACCTGTAATCCCAGCACTCTGGGAGGCCAAGGCGGGCAGATCACCTGAGGTCAAGAGTTCAAGAGAACCCTGGCCAACATGGCGAAACCCCGTCTCTACTAAAAATACAAAAATTAGCCAGGCGTGGTGGCACGCGCCTGTAGCCCCAGCTACTCAGGAGGATGAGGCAGGAGGATCGATAGAACCTGGGAGACAGAGGTTGCAGTGAGCCAAGATTGTCACTGCACTCCAGCCTGAGCAACAGAGCGAGACTCCATCTCCAAAATAAAATAAAATAACAAAAACAGGTCCCAGTAAGCATTCTTGACAAGGACATCTCATTTTCCAAAAGTAGATAACTGATACCTATATTGGGATAGGCTGGAAAGCATTACATGAAAAGAAAATTGTTGATATGTCTTCCCATGCCTAGAATGGTTCCCAGTACACAGCAGGCAGGCACTCAAATAATTGTTCAACAAATGGCTATGATCTGATTAAGATTTTTCAGTATTTGAAGGGTAATTAGGTAGAAAACAAGTAAAGATCTTCTATGCTATTTAAGGTGGAAAATAGAGAGCTAAGGGTAAACTTCAGCTTTTTTAAAATACATATTTTAGTCATCAGTTGTCTGTCCAATAATGCTACATGTTTTCTCAAAAAGACTGAGCTATCTGAACACGTTCCAGCATAAAAACCAGATGGCTATCTCAGAGGATTACTAAGGAAGACACACACCAGGAACAGTAAAGGTTTCAAAGGTCTCCTACCCATCCAAAGGATTCACTCAGAGCATGTGTATTTGGATTAGGAAGAAACTTTTTCTAGAACAGTTTTCCTATTTTGAAAAAAAAAAAAAAAAAGGTTTTTTGGCAGCAATTGGGCTGGCAAGCCAAAACCTTACACATGACCTATGAGTAAATCAAAAGCTTAAATACACTGGAACTCATAAAAACAAAAGAAACTATTCCACTGTGAAAAATGAATACCTTCAAAGACAATGGTGTGACAAAGACACAGAAATACTCAGAATAACATCCATTTGTTGCAGCATTTGTTTGCCACCTACAAAGAATAACTTTCAGATGCATTTTACCAACAGCAACAAAAAAAATTAAATTTATTTGATGGGAAGTTAATGCACAAATTCACCTCGTTTTCCTAGAAAACCTCAAAGACATCTCGTGTTAATGTGTCAACACCCACAGATTTTTTTGGTGTAATTATGCCGTAACATTTTATCATTGTGAATATTAAAACTACCCCACAGGCTCACTTGATATTTTCAATTTTTTCATCTAAAAAACCCATTTTTTTCTAATAATGCTACAAAATAAAAATTTAGATAATTTTTTAAAGATTTAAAATTATTTTTAAACTCACTTTAGAAGTTTTAGTTTCTAAAAGCATGGAACTATTAAAATGCTAATATGGAAAGATGGGGGGGCAGGTGCCATAAGACTAAATACCACTGAATCAAAGGAAATTGATTGTCTAGATGATGTGGAAAAGATAGCTTATAAAGTTAATGAGATCTTATTTAAGGCAAGAGAAACAATTTGCTCACTGACAACAAGGATGAATCAAAATGTTGTCATCAAGTATAACTAGTCTAATTAAAAGTACAGCAAAGGCTGGGCACCGTGGCTCGGGCCTGTAATCCCAACACTTTGGGAGGCCGAGGCGGGCGGATCACGAGGTCAGGAAATCGAGACCATCCTGGCTGACATGGTGAAACCCCGTGTCTCTACTAAAAATACAAAAACTTAGCCAGGCGTGGTGGTGGGCGCCTGTGGTCCCAGCTACTCGCGAGGCTGAGGCAGGAGAATGGTGTGAACCCGGGAGGTGGAGGTTGCAGTGAGCTGAGATCACGCCACTGCACTCCAGCCTGGGCAACAGAGCAAGACACCATCTCAAAAAAAAAAAAAAAAAGTACAGCAAATATTAAGGCAAATATGAAAATAAAACAAAATACGAAGAAAAGTTAAACTATACCAAATGCAGTAAGTAATAAGTAAAAAATAAGTAAAGGGTAGTTAACAGCAAGTCTCAGTAAATTAGAAATAGGTTGAAAGAAATAAAAAAGAAGAATTCCAACAATTATAAGTTATACGCCAAGAAAAGCATGAACAGTCAACACAGTGAGTGTCCTGGAAACATTCCAGAGACTTGAGAGCTACGTAGGAGGATTTCTGATTGGGTAGGAGAGTACCATAAGATCCTTGAAACTCTGGAATTCACAAATTCATATCTTCCACTATCTTAGCCCTTGATAACAAAAATATCACAATCCTTAAGCAGCAGATAAGGCTAATCCTTACACAGCAGCTTTAGTCAGAGATTTCTTTACCATACCAGATGAAAGTGTCTTAAAAAACCAATCAACAACAATAACCCTGAAAGTTTTCTAGGTTTTAAAGCAAGAATACTGCTTTAAACAAGAACAAGTCATTATAATTTTAGGGGAAATAGATAATCAGAAAACCTAGGTTTTAGTCTAGTTCTATCTCTAGTATCTATTTCCAAGGCTTTCTTTGGAAAAGAAATATTCTTTTCCTTGCCTATGAAGTTCTTTCCAAACTTACAAGGCTACGACATACTCCTTGCTAATACGAATAAAAACAAAACATTTGACAAATTACCACAAATGAAACATAGATCAAGTATGTCTAATGAAAATTTATCATCTGAATTGAGATGTGCCAGATACGTAAACTACACACTTGAGTTTGCAGATTCTGTGCAAAAAACGTAAACTATAGCATTCGTAGTGATTTCTATTGACCACATGTCAAAATAATATAGTTTTAGATTAAATAAGACAAACTTAAAATTAAAATTTATAACCTTTTTAATGAGACTATTAGAAAATTTTGAATTATATAACATACGAAATTACATTTCCATTGTGTTGTACTAAACAGCCTGTTATGTACTGAAATCTTTCACAGTAAGATTTGTCAACCCTTTTTATTTTCCTACAACATCTATTAGATGTGTGGCCCATAATGGATAAACAGGAATGAACAGAGAAACCTTTGTATATAAGTAGAAAACAGAAACTAAATAAGACCAAAATTGACTCTCTGATTCATATACTAGCTCTATGCTATTAGAATTACATGTTAAAACCTCTTTTTTGGAAATCACGGTAATACTGAAATATGGACCCAGTCAATTTTTTTTTTAGTTTACAGCTGAAAAGCTAATTGACATACCCTATTTGTTATGAGCTAAATTGTGCCCACCCACCCCCGCCCCCACTCCCACCAAATTCATAAGTTGAAGTCCTAACCCCCAGAACCTCAGAATATGGCTGTATTTGCAGACAGGATCTTTAAAGAGATAAATACAGTACAGCGAAGTCAGATAGGTGGGCCTCTCCCAGATGGGTGCTGGGAATATAGGTGAGAGCCACCACACCTGGCTAACTATAGCACTTTTGTTTGTCAATCATGCCTCAAAAAAGTTGAAAAAATAAAAATAAAAAGATCAGTATTCTTAGTAAACTGGAAATTAAAGCCTCTGTAACTGCTGTGTCTTAAAAGTTTGTGAAATAAGTACATGGCAAATAACTGTTCTGAGATTTGACTATTTACCTTTATTTTGGCTATAAAGTGTTTCAAGTAAATCAACTTTACTTTTTTAAAAAAAAGTTTAAAGCATATTAATTTCTGAACATAAATCTTCATGATAAAAACTGAAATGATCACAGGCACTGAAGAACAAAGCAAAAAGTTTAGATGTCTAAGAATATGCTGAAAAGGCACCTAGTTTACAAGACCTCAAACAGCAATAGTACACCCTTACCGGTTAAATATTCTGTATTAATTTAAAAATAAAAACCCTTCAGATGAAAAGTTTAAAAAGACAAAAAATACTTAAAATGCTTGAATTCTTACATGTCACCATTACATGCTTTACACATATTGTTTAATTTTCACAACTCTCCTTGGAAAGTGTCATTCTCCCTATTTTAATAATGAGAAAATCACAATGTAAAGAACTGCAACCAGAATATATTAAAAAAAAACTCCTAAAATACGTTTTTATAAAAAAGGAAAGATAACCTAATTGAAACAATAAGTAAGAGCCATAAACACTTCAGAAGATGAGCAAAAGTCAATAAACACATTATGAGAAATCTGTCATAAGGAAAATGACAAAAATCATAGAGACATCTCTATACACCCACCAGAATGGCTAAAATTTAAGAATAATAATTCTAAGGATTGGCAAAGATCATTCTAGGTGGCAAATTTAGCATGAGCTAAGGGAAAATACTGAAGCAAGAACAAATGTTCCTATAAGGCAATAGTGGGTATGTGAGTTTACCTTAGGTGCAAAGAGGTGATTGTACCATCACAGTGACTATAGTTAATAAATAATATATTGTACGCTTGAAAACTGCCTTCAAGATAAGGACTTTAACCTATAGTTGGTTGGCAAATCAGAACCATGACATCAATGACACAACTAAGTGAGTTTTAAAGTAGTTCCCCTTATCTGTATATAACCTACACACACCCTCCTGTATACTTTAAATCATCTGTAGATTAGACTGTCTGTGGCTAGTTACGAACCCACCCACAGAGTAGGGCAGGAAGGAGTGAAGCTGAGCTCCACCTCCTGTCAGATCAGCAGGGCATTAGATTCTCACATGACCCCAAAGCCTATTGTGGACTGCACATGCAAATGATCTAGGTCGTGCACTCCTTATGAGAATCTAATGCCTGATGATCTGTCACTGTATATATTACATGTAATAATAAATACCTATATACATTATATATTACAATGCAATAATAGAAATAAAGTGGACAATAAATGTAATGGCTTGAGTCATCCTGAAACCACCACCACCACCCACCCCTCCGCTGGTCCACAGAAAAACTGTCTAATACAAAACCAGTTCCTGGTGCCAAAAAAAGTTGGGTGACTCGCTGCACTGGAGTTCTTAGAATATATCACTCTAGGATATGGGGGGATTACTGTTTATAAAAAGCTGCTTTGTATAGAATGTTCCAAAGGCAGAAGACACAGAAACTTTCAAAAACTATCTCTTTCTCTGCAATAAATGTCTCTTCCTCCACAATCTGATTCTACCCTCACTGTTCAACCACATTCTTCCAAAACCCTCATGAGCACTCTCCAACCTAGTCACACTATCTCTCTCTCACCACCGTGTCCATTTTCACGTCCAGATGCAACACTGAGCTCTCTCTCCAGGATGGGCCCATCACTTGCGATGCTCTTCTGGAAACCTCCCTGTGCTTCTCTCCATTTAAATCCAGTGCTCTTTTGCAGGCCCAGCTGATGTCTGACTCACCCCATGATTTATCTGCCGACTCCAGCCTGCCTCTTATCCCCGTGTCTACAGTTCCTATGTGGGTTCTACAACACATAATTCAGCATCTCACTGGAATCTTATGTTTTGTTCTTGACACTCAATTAGACCATAAACTCCTAGATAGAAGGGACCACTTCTTTCAATTTTGTATCCCCCTCAGCACCTAGTACCAAAGAGTATACACCAGTTAGCTGATATATCCCCTTGATAACCAGAAATACAGACACACCCTCTGGCCTGGCAACTGCATTTCTAGAAATTTACACTACTAAAATACTCACATAAATATGAAAAATAGTATGATCAAAAATATGCATTGTAGACTGTAACAGTACAAATTGGAAGTAACATAAATGTCTATTAAGACTAGTGAGGCCAGGCCGGGCACAGTGGTTCACGCCTATAATCCCAGCACTTTGGGAGACCGAGGCTGGTGGATCACCTGAGGTCAGGAGTTCGAGACCAGCCTGGCCAACATGGTGAAACCCCGTATCTACTAAAACTAGAAAAATCAGCCAGGCGCAGTGGCAGGCGCCTGTAATCCCAGCAACTTGGGAGCCTGAGGCAGGAGAAGCCAGGAGGCAGAGGATGCAGTGAGCTGAGACTGCACCACTGCACTCCAGCCTAGGGGACAGAGCGAGACTCTGTCTCAGGAAAAAAAAAAAAAAAAAAAAAAAGACTAGTGAGGCCAGGCACAGCGGCTCATGCCTGTAATCCCAACACTTTGGGAGGCCAAGACAGGAGGACTGCTTGAGCCCAGGAGTCAGAGGTTACAGTGAGCAATGATCACACCACTGCATTTGAGCCTGGGCTAACAGAGCAAGACCCTGTCTCTAAAAAAAAAGAAAAAAAAAGAATGACCAGTGAATTTCAGTCCATTACTGTCCATTAAAAAAAAAAACAGTTGGGATATCTATACACATAGACATAACAAAGTAGTAGGTGAAAACAGTTGCAGAAAAGGGTATTCAATAGGCCTATTTTTGTTTTATTCATACACACAAAATTTAAAAGAACACATAAATTTTTAGATTGATAATGTCCGGTAACTAGGACACATTTTTTAGTTTGGAAATGAACAAAGAGCACATGTGATGTTTGTAGTAACAAATATTTATGTATTTTAACTCTATGCCCCCAAACAGTAATTTACAAAACAATTTATAATATGAACACATTTTGTTTAAAGTATGAGAAATAATAGTTATTTCTGGAAAAGGGAGTACAGGAAACTTTCACATTCTAGGGCAGATAGTTGTTTTTTCTTAAATAGTGAGCACTTAGTTACAAAAAAAAAAAAAAAAAGAATTTTAAAAAGAATTCCATCTTTCCCTGGGCTAGTGATCATCCCAGAGAGTAAGTATTTTGGTCCACAAAACTTTTCTTAGCAACTTCTTAATCTGTAGAGAACTACCTTTATTGTTGGATTGTCCACTATACTAAATCTTAATAAGCATTACAGATAAATCATACCAACAAATCAAATTCACAGAAGCTGGTATCAGAAAAAACTTCTCTGCCAGGTGAGTATTAAACACTAAATCTGTTTGATAAAGGGAATCTCTCCAATAAAAAATTAACCTCAAAAATTTACTGAATTACTGTAAAAGATCCGGCATTACACTGGCCCTTATAGTAATAGTTCTGTTGTTAAACACCTTATACATATCCAGAGTAATCACAAACTTGCCCAAATCCTTGTTTCAAGGTCAAAACTAGAGATAAGACAAGAATCCTACACAGTTTTACCCATAGGAACAACAGGAGGTAACTGTGAGAACCACCCAAGGGGGCAGGCACTGGATTCTGTTCCCTGGATCTGTACTTCATATATCCCCATTTCCCTACAGGCCTTGCTCCAATGTGGAACTTACAAATGTCCTGACTTAAGCAGTCAAGGCCTTCTCCACTAAGCCTCTATTAAAAACAAAGGGGCAGAGCTATCAGCTCCCTCCTTTTCCATCTCAGCATCCACCCTGAGATTCAACTGCCTTTTTGCTTTCCCCTCAAACTTACTGCTGAACAGCTTATAGCTACTGAAGCTAAGTGCTTGATTTGTACTAATTCAGTTATACACATAATAACCCTATGATGTATTCCTATTTTACAGATGAAGAAATGGAAGTACAAGGTGAAATAACTATTAAGTGGCAAAGCTAGGATTTAAACCCAGATATTATAGTTCCTCAGTACAATCTTTATTATGCAGCAGTCAGTATCCCTGATATATGTCTTTTAACCTAGAAACCATTAGAAATCTTCAGACAGTAATGCTCTTAGGTTTTAGTAACAAATCTGAAAGTCAACATTTCACCCAAATCAAATGTTTACTCTAGAAAATGCTGTTTGTCCTGGTAATACTGGATAAACGAGAACTAGGAAATTTGCAAAATGTGCTTCCCAGTGCCTTCTGGGAGTTTTTTTTTTTTGGATTGTTTTTGTTTTTGTTTTGAGATGGAGGATGGAGTCTCTGTCTGTCTCCCAGGCTGGAGTGCAATGGTGCAATCTCAGCTCACTACAACCTCCACCTCCCAGGTTCAAGCAATTCTCCTACAATTCTCCTACCTCAGCCTCCCAAGTAGCTGGGATTACAGGCGTGTGCCGCCACAACCAACTAATTTTAGTAGAGACTATTTTTAGTACAGACAGGGTTTCACCATGTTGGCCAGGCTGGTCTCAGAATTCCTGACCTCAGGTGATCCTCCTGCCTCAGCCTCCCAAAGTGCTGGGATTACAGGCCTGAGCCACCGCGCCTGGCCTTTTTTTTTTTTTTTTAACTTTTGAAAAGCTGTTTAAAGTAATAAACACTCAACCTTTTAATCTACTAAAATAATAAAGGGGTTAAGACTCTAGTTATGTAACTGTTTTCCTTCACCTGTAGAATAAGACATAAACATGTATATAAAGCTTTTAGCATAACTGGGCGTGGTAGTTCATACCCATAATCCCAGCACTTTGGGAGACTGAGGCAGGAGAACGGGATCACTTGAGCCCAGGAGTTTAAGACCAGCCTGGGCAACACAGGGAGACCCCTTCTCCACAAAAATTTAAAAATTAGCCAGGTGGGGTAGTGCACACCTGTAGTCCTAGCTACTCCAGAAGTTAAGGTGGGAGGATCGCTTGAGCATGGGAGGTCGAGGCTGCAGTGAGCCATGATGGCACCACTGCACTCCAGCCAGGGCGACAAAGCAAGACCCTGTCACAAACAAAAAACATGACTTGGGAGTAAGGAGTCAACGTCACCTACTATTCCCAGCATGTGGAAAAACGTACAAGTTAAACTCAATGCCCTAAACACGACCCATGAATTCATGCTGACAGAAAACAAATGTAAACATTTAAACAATTATACTTCTGTTTAAATTTATGAAAGTTATATATGAGAAAATAAAAACTAATAGTTAATTGAAAATACTTTAACATTACCAAATTATCACACAGTAGTCAATTATTACACAAGAATGAATGCTAACAACCTGCCTCATAAACTCATTCATTCCATCCATTTCCATGTGAAGTACCTGAATGTCTTATTTTCAAAAGTTTTTCTCTTTCCTGTGCGATGCCTTGTCTTACCTTTAACAATGAGATAATAGTCTTTGCTCTCCTTCTTTCCCCCACGAACACCCTTACACAACGTTTCCCTTATCTAATTATGTGTTCGTCTGAAGTTCCAGAGACTAATCTTGAAACAATTCAGGCGACTACTGAATTCTCCTCCACCTGGAGATTACTTCAAGGCTGCAGTTAATTTGCAACCCAGTTATACTCAGGCGCCAGCCCATTCACCAGATGAGGCAAAAACCCAAGATAAATATATGAGCAAGTCACGTAGACTGGGGCCCCCGAGCCCCAATACCAAGCGCCCCTTTATAAGCTCTTACATTTTGTCCAAATTTGAAACGGTTTCTTTAAGGCAGAAGCTTGGACCACTTCCCCATTGCTAGCTTTGGAAAGTAGTCACTTTCCTTTCCGGGCCCTTCGTCCTTGTTGATTGGCTCTGCAAGCAGCGAGCAGCCCAGCCTGCACTCGGTTACACAGTAATTTCAAATCTTAGAAGAATAAAATATCCTGAGTGTTATATAGATTTAAAACACTTGTATAACCATTTGCCAATCTTTTATTAGATAAGCTCGGGAAACTTTCAATGGATTAAAAATGCATCACGGTCAGGCAACGATGACCGTCCTTAATGCCTGCAATGTCTAATGTTCCGCTATGTTCCAGATTTGTTCGCGCTGTTGGTGGAGGCGCAACAGCTGGGAAGCGCTTACTGGGTTCCAGACGGACTACACACACTATATCTTGTCATTTCGTCCTCACAGCAAGGACTGATACGTAAGCTCATTTTTCAGATGAGGAAAATGAGACCGGCGAGAGGCTGATATGCTTAGCGGTACAGAGCTAGGAAATCAGGGACAGAACCCAGGCTGGAAGTCACGCTGGCTCTAGAGCCCCGTCCTTTCGACCTGTTCCCGTCGCTGGGGAGGGGCACGTCAGTGACACTAAACCGTGGAAAGAAATACAGTACCAGTGGAAAGCAGGGGCTCCAACGGGGTAAAGGCATGCTCCATAACGGATTATTGGCCTCTGCATTAAAAAAAAAAAAAAAAAAAAGTGAAGTTAGACTCTCAGTTTTAATTAAACATCGCGCAGAACCAACAGCACGGGAGCCGCCTGAACCTGGCACTCGGCAGCGGCGCGCTCCGGGACCCAGGAGCCAGCTGAGCTGCGGCGCAGCACCCGGCGTTGGGGACCCGCCACGGCTCGCCTACAGCGCCGCCGCGGGCGGGGGCCCCCGGAGACCGGCCGCGCGGGCCGCTATGAGGTCCGAGGGGTTGCCCCTGCCGCCTCTCTCCGCGAACCCATCACCATCCGGGAACCTGGGGAGCGAGAGGCTGCCGCCCCCTTCCGCGGCCCGCGCGCCCGGCAGCAGTCGCACTTACACAATGGCTGGTAGGAGCCACAGACTGGAGAGCGCAGGCTGCGGGAGCTACGGCGATCGACCGCTCGGCGCGCGGCTGAGAAGCCTTGGCGCGCGGTCCTCGCTCGCAGGTTTTAGCCCCCGGGACGCGAGGTGGCCCCGCCCGCTTCCGGGAGCCGGAGGCAAGTGGGAGCCGCGCCCTGTGCTCTGCGTCCGGCAGTACCCGCCTCAAGTCTCCAAGGCTTCGTTTTCTGGGCTGGTTCTGCTAGCTGTAGTACTGCTGCCGGGCCCTCTGCACTCAGCTTTAGCAAGGAGGCCACCATTTGCTTCAAACTAAGTGGCGAATTCCCTATCACCCATGCTTGACCTAGCTTCCGAGCCAAACTTACTTTCCACTGTGCTGCTTCTAGTCCTGCTACCGGTGTCCTCCCTGAGCCGTCGGGTTAAAAGCTTTCCTTCCTGGCCGGGTGTGGTGGCTCACGCCTGTAATCCCAGCAGTTTGGGAGGCCGAGGCGGACGGATCATGAGGTCAGGAGTTCGAGACCAGCCTGGCCAGCATGGTGAAACCTCGTCTCTACTAAAAATACAAAAAATTAGCCGGGCATGGTGGCGCGCGCCTGTAGTCCCAGCTACTCGGGAGGCCGAGGCAGGAGAATCGCTTGAACCCGGGAGGCCGGAGGTTGCAGTGAGCCGAGATCACACCAGTGCACTCCAGTCTGGGCGACAGAGCGAGACTCCATCTCAAAGAAAAAAAAAAAAAAAAAAGCTTTCTTTAGGGAACACTCCGTTAAGAGCTTTCCTTCCTTTGCTTTGTGGAAACAATTTTTTTGTTGGAAGAAACTTTAAGCCACCTATCTGCAGCTGCAGAGCGTCACTGTTGCAATACATGCTTTTCCAATACTGAGCAAACCTAATCTCCCTCTACCCTCTTAAGTTTTCCACCTGGGCCTAAGAGGTTAAATTGATATAAGACAGTTTAACAGGGGAAAAGCTTACAGCTATGTGCATGGGAGTCCACAAGAAAAGACCCAAAGAAGGAGGAAGCCTAAATGCTTATATACGGGTTTAGCTACAACAAATTTCAAAAGTCCATGTTTAAATATGACCTTAATGAACCTAAAAGACAATTGGGGTACAAGGAAACTATCTGCACATGTAATAGACAAGTGGTTGCCATGTGTTTATCCTATGAAGAGCTGTTACCAGTTGATGTGTCCAGGTTCTTGGCGTCTTGAACAAAGAATTGGACAAAACGCACAAAGCAAGGAAAGAATGAAGCAAAAACAGAGATTTATTGAAGATGAAAGTACACCCCATAGGTTGGGAGCGCCCGAGGATAGGGGCTCAAGAGTGCCGTTAGAGAATGTTCTGGGGTTTAAATGCCGGCTAGAGGTTTCCATTGGTTACTTGGCATATGCCCTATGTAAATGAAGAGGATGAAGTAAATTTCAAAGTCATTTACTGGATATAAGCCCTGTGTAAATGGAGAGGATGTTTCCTGTCATTGCTGAAGTATTGCAATTTGATTTAGTTCCAGGAAGTCAGCATGAATCGGCCTTACATTCCCTGCCTCCAGACCCTATTCTCCTGCCTCAGAACTACATGTCCATTAGTAAAAGGCAAACCAGAAAAATCATGACCAAGGATATAAACAGGCAAGGCAAATTATAGAAGGTAGTCAAATGGCAAAAACACATCACCAGTATTCAGAACGAAATCTTGAACAATGAATTCAATGGCAGATTGTAACCAATTTTTTAAGCAGTAATAAAAATTTACACTTACTGATCAATTATTATGTTCTAGTCAGTGTTGAGGTCTTTTATATTTTATTTAATTACCCTAAAATGTAGGCTCCAGGAAAACAAGGACCAAAATTTAGTTGTTGGCCTTTGAATCCTCACTCTAGCACAGTTTACTTGTTAATGATTTGTCTCCCCCTACTAGAGAGCTAGCTCTCTAAGGGCAGGAGCCTTGTCTATTTCCTTCCCTGCTATTTCTCCAGCCACACAGTGTGTCTCACCAAGATAAGTTCAGTAAATGTGAAATAGATTAACAAATAATGGGGAAAAAATGGAGAATTATGGTACTTCATACCAGGAATTACAGGCATACCTCCTTTTATTGTGTTTAGCTTTATTGTGCTTTACAGATACCACATTTTTTACAAATTGAAAGTTTGTGGCAAGCCTGCATCAAGCAGGTCTATCTGCAACATTTTTCCAAAAGCATGTACCTGCTTCGTGTCTGTGCGTCATATTTTGGTAATTTTCACAATACTTCAAATATTTCCGTTAATATATTTATTACAATCTGTGATCAGCGATTCTTAATGTTACTCTTGTCATTGTTTTGGGGTGCCACCAGCCATGCCCTTATAAGATGGCAAACTTAGTAGATCAATGTTGTGTGTTTCTTACTGCCCCAGGACCAGTACATTCTCCTGTTTCTCTCTCCCTGTGGGCCTCCCTATTCCCTAAGACACGACAGTATTGAAATTAGGCCATTTTATATTCCTACAATGGCCTCTAAGTGTTTAAGTGAAAGGAAGAACTGCATGTGTCTCACTTTAAATCAAAAGCTAGAAATGATCAAGATTAGTGAGAAAGTTTTGTCAAAAGAAAGCTAGGCTTTTTGTATCAGTTAGCGAAGTTGTGAATGCAAAGCAAAAGTTCTTTAAGAAAATTGAAAGTGCAACTCCACTAAACACATGAATGATAAGAAAGATAAACAGCCTTATTGCTATGAAGAAAGTTTGAGTGGTCGGTGTAGAAGATCCAGTCAGCCACAACATTTCCTTGAACCAAAGCCAGATCCAGAGCAAGGCCCTGATTCTGAATTCTCTTAAAGTCTGGGAGAAATGAGTAAACTGCAGAAGAAAAGTTTGAAGATAGCAGAGGTTCATGTGGTTTAACGAAAGAAGCCATCTCCGTAACATAAAAGAGCGAGGTGAAGTTGCAAGTACTGATGAAGAAGCTGTAGCAAGTTGACCAGAAAATCTAGCTAAGATCACTGATGAAGGTGGCCATTTTTCATGGAGATGAAACAACCTTCTATTGGAAGAAGATGACATCTAAGACTTTGATAGCTAGAGAGGAAAAGTCAATACCTGGCTTCAAAGCTTCAAAGGCCAGGCTGACTCACTTGTTAAGGCCTAATGTAGCTGGTGGTTGTCAGTTGGAGCCAGTGCTTGTTTACCATTTTGAAAATCCTAGGGCCCTTAAGAATTATGCTAAATCTGGCCAGGCACGGTGGCTCATGCGGATCACAAGGTCAGGAGTTCAAGACCAGCCTGACCAACATGATGAACCCCTATCTCTACTAAAAATACAAAAATTAGCTGGGCATAGTGGCAGGTGCCTGTAATCCCAGCTACTCAGGAGGCTGAGGCAGGAGAATCGCTTCAACCTGGGAGGCGGAGGTTGCAGTGAGCTGAAATTGGGCCTGCACTCCAGCCTGGGTGACAGAGAGAGACTCCGTCTAAAAAAAAAAAAAAAAAAAAAAAATTATGCTAAATCTACTCTGCCTGTGCTCTAGAAATGGAACAACGAAGCCTGAATGGCAACACATCTGTTTACAGCATGGTTTACTGAATATTTTAAACCCACTATTTTACTGCTCAGAAAAAAAAAATATCCCTTACAAGTATTACTGTTCATTAATAGTGCACCTGGTCACCCAGAAACTCTGATGGAGATTAATGATTTCATGCCTGCTAACACATCCATTCTGCAGACCATGGATCAAGGAGTGATTTCTACTTTCAAGTCTTATCATTTAAAAAACACATTTTGTAATGCTGTGGTGCCATAGATAGTGATTCCTCTGATGGATCTGGGTACAGTACATTGGAAACCTTCTAGAAAGAATCTGCCATTCTAGATACCATTAAGAACATTCATGATTCATGGGAGGAGGTCAAAATATCAAAACTAATAGAAGTTTGGAAGAAGTTGATTCCAATCCTCATGGCTGACTTTGAGAGGCTCAAGACTTCGGTGGAGGAAATAACTGCAGATGTGGTAGAAATAGCAAGAGAACTAGAATTAGAAGTGGCGCCTGAAGATGGAACTGAATTGCTGCAATCTCATGATCTTTGCTCACGGCAACCTCTGCCTCTTGGGTTCCAGTGATTCTCATGCCTCAGCCTCCTGAGTAGCTGGGACTACAGATGTGTGCCAACGTGCCTGGCTAACTTTTGTAATTTTAGTAGAGATGGGGTTTCACCCTGTTGGCCAGGCTGGTCTCAAACTCCTGGCCTCAAGAAATCCACCCATGCCTCCCAAAGTGGTGAGATTACAGGTGTGAGCCACCACACCTGGCCAATATACCATATATTTTGAACACCACCAGTACAAGAAAATGAGGGTAGAGCCACAGAATATTTGGTGAGGAAGACAGAAGAGCCTTCTTTGTATCCTGGAGAAAACTATGTAACTTACTACTTGGAGTTCCTTCCTACTTTGTGGAGTCATACTGTGGACCTGTTTACCATCAGTATTAACCTTTTTGGGATCATAGAATCAATTGAAAATTTGTTTGAAGATTTGGAACCTCTCCCCTGAAAATTGTTCCATGTATGTATGTATGCACACATGTTTATATTTATCCTGCTTTCCTTAGAAGCCCCAAATATACTAAAGGTTAACAATAATTGCTCATTAAATTTCTTTTAATATACATTTTTATAAACATCTTAAACTTCATTAATATACTTATTGAAAAAATATGTATTAATGTAATTAAAAAGTACATAAAATAAAAATTGATATCACTCTCACCCTACTGGCTCCTACCTACTACACCCCTTTTTCTCAGAGGTCATTTTAACAATTCAGTTTCTATGACTTTCCAAATCCATTTTCTATGAATAATCAAAAACAGAAGTGAGACTATTCTACCATTTACATTTACAAAATTTACTCTGTTATGGACATTTTTCCACATGATGCCATATTTATCTAGTTCATTCTTTTTAATACAGCCATGCCTTGGAAATACTGTGGGTTTGATTCCAGATACCACAATTAAGTAAGCTGCACAAATTTTGGGGTTTCCTAGTGCATATAAAAATTACCTTAGGGCAGCCGGGCACGGTGGCTCACACCTGAAATCCCAGCATTTTGGGAGGCTGAGGCAGGTGGATCACAAGTTCAGGAGATCGAGACCATCCTGGCTAACACAGTGAAACTCCGTCTCTACTAAAAATACAAAAAAATTAGCCGGGCGTGGTGGCAGGCCCCTGTAGTCCCAGCTACTCAGGAGGCTGAGGCAGGAGAATGGCGTGAACCCAGGAGGCGGAGCTTGCAGTGAGCCGAGATGGCACCACTGCACTCCAGCCTGGGCGACAGAGCGAGATTCCGTCTCAAAAAATAAAAAAATTATTTTAGGGCTGGGCGCGGTGGTTCACGTCTGTAATCCCAGCACTGTGGGAGGCCGAGGAGGGCGGATCATGAGGTCAGGAGTTCAAGACCAGTCTGGCCAACATAGTGAAACCCTGTCTCTACTAAAAATACAAAAAATTAGATGGGTGTGGTGGTGTGCACTTGTAATCCCAGCTACTCGGTAGGCTGAGGCAGGAGAATCACAGTACCTTAACACTATCCTGTAGTTGCCCAGGCTAGAGTGCAGTGGCACGATCTTGGCTCGCTGCAACCACTGCTGTCCAGGCTCAAGTGATCCTCCCACCTCAGCCTCCTGAGTAGCTGGGACTACAGGTGTGCACTACCACACCCAGATCATTTTTGCATTTTTTGTAGAGACAGGGTTTCACCATGTTGCCCAGCTGGCCTCAGATCTTGAGCTCAGGCACTCCACCCACCTGGGTACTGTAATCCCAAAGTGCTGGGATTATAGGCATGGGCCACTGCGCCTAGCCTAAGCAGCTTCTTTACTTGCGTTCCTCAGAAGATGTTTAAAAGTGAATAATGTGTTATAAACCCCAAATGACATTGGTGATAGTGTGCAGTATTTTCAAAACTTATTTCACTGCAAAGCACTTTTATTATAGCATTGTTTGGAACAATACTATATTTTTATTTATTTATTTATTTATTTTAATGACAGGGTCTCCAGGCTGGAGTGCAGTGGCGTGATCTTGACAATTAAGGAGATGGCTTTATTCAGGCTATTGCAATAAGCAGAACATCCTAGGCCCTAATGTCAGAGTGTCTTGGCAGTGTGATTTTCCTTTAGATCTTTTTGTTTGTTTGTTTTTAGCATAGAAACGGCATCTCACTCTGCCTCCCAGGCTGGTCTGCGGTGGCATGATCCGAGTTCACTGCAGCCTCAAATTCCTGGGCTCAAGCCATCTTCCTGCCTCAGCCTCCTGAGTAGCTCGAATTAGAGGTGCATGCCACCACACCTGGCTCTTTTTTTTTTTTTTTTTTTTTTTTTTTGTAGAGACAGGGCCTTGCTATGTTGGCCAGGCTCCTCTTGATCTCATGCCCTCAAGCAATCCTCTCATCACCTGCCAAAGCACTGAGGTTACAGGCATGAGCCACTGTGCCCAGCCCTTCTTAGACTTTTATAGGAAGGAGTAGACGTGGGGCGATTGCCATTTGGGGTTATTTTGCAATCAGGGGAAGTCCCGGTCAGTTGGTGGAACAGGAAATGTTTATGTCTGTGTTTGGCTAGTTTCAAACAGACAAACTGTTCTAATCTCTGCTAAATCGTTTATGAGACAAACAACGGGGTCTTGGAGCATTCATGACTGACCTTCTCAACAGGTCAGGCAAAAACAAAGGAGTCATCTGAGAGTATTACAGAAGCCAGGAGAAAGAGACACAGAGTCTTATCTACCTCATGTGAGAAAGGGTAGTTCTCTGAGGTAATTCATTCCTGGAACACAAAAGGCGGGGCTAGGGATGGGTTTCAGGAAACAAAAGGGTGAAGGAATTTCTCAGTCATCACTGTTTTTCAGTACAGGGCTCAGGCAATGTTAGAAGCTTCCTGAAAGTTTCACACTATAGTTTTGCTTAAAACAAATTATGACTTGAACATATATATATATATAAATTTGTGAAGGATTCATTAGCCACCATAAGGTCTACGTATCACACAGCAATGTCTACTATATCATAGAATAAATATAGACTAAATCAATACTATCATTTATTTAATCTATGGATAATATTTAGTACATAAAACTTTGGGGACACCTGGTAATCACTCTATGAACTCCCAGGCATCAACACCCTACAGGCTGGAAGTCACTGGCATAATAGAAAGCATCCTTGTTTTAGGAGTCAGCAACCTGGCCCTCAGTAATGAAGAGAACAAACTCCTTTCTTGTTTGTTAAACCACTCTTCTGTTTGTGAAAGTTCTATCTTGTTTAAACCACTCTTATTTAGTTGGGTTTTTCTGAGGGGCGAGGGGGCAAGAGTTGGTTATATGATACTCACTCTTTGTCCTAATTGATACATCTATTAACAAATGATGGCAAATTGATCTAGAGTGAACAGAGTGAAAAGATTTGGAAAATATTTTGGGACCAGAATTGACATTTTGGTTATGCATTAAATATACGGTGTGAGAGATTTGACTCCTAAATTTTTAGCTTTTGCAACAAAGCATGTAGTAGTTTCATTTACTAAGATGGGGGAAGACAAAACTAGTTAAAGGGGAGGAAAATAAATTTAAAATGAATACTATATGGTCAGGTGTGGTGGCTCAAGCCTGTAATCCTAGCACTTTGGGAGGCTGAGGCTGGCAGATCACCTGAGGTCAGAAGTTTGAGACCAGCCTGAACAACATGGTGAAACCCCGTCTCTACTGAAAATACAAAAATTAGCCGGGTGGGGCGGTGGGTGCCTGTAATCCCAGCTACTTGGGAGGCTGAGGCGAGAGAATTGCTTGAACCCAGGAGGCAGAGGTAGCAGTGAGCCGAGATTGTGCCACTGCACTCCAGCCTGGGCCACAGAATGAGACTCCGTCTCAAAAACAAAAAACAAAAACAAAATGAATGCTATAATAAATTTACTTAAAAACCTCACCTAATTTACGGCAATCTTGATGATTATGTATATTTCAATCAATAGATTTTAGAAGTTAGCAAAGCTTACAGAAGTATATACCCAAAGGAAGATAAATCATTCTACCATAAAGACACATGCTCATATATGGTCATCACAGCACTATTAACAATAGCAAAGACATGAATCAACCTAAATGCCCATCAGTGATAGACTGGATAAAGAAAGTGTGGTACATATATGTCACGGAATACTATGAAGCCATAAAAAAAGAACAAGGTCATGTACTTTGCAGCAACATAGATGAAGCTGGAGGCCATCATCCTCAGTGAATTAATGCAGGAACAGAAAACCAAATATCACATGTTCTCACTTATAAGTGGGAACTAAGCATTGAGTACATATGGACCCAAAGAAGAGAACAAAAGACACATGTGCCTACTTGAGGATGGAGAGTGGAGGTGGGTGAGGATTGAAAAACGACCTATTGGGTACTATGCTTACTATCCAAGTGATGAAATAATCTGTACACCAACCCCCCATGACACACAACTTACTGGTATAACAAACCTGCACAGGTACCCCAAACTTAAAATAAATAAAAGTTTAAAAAAACATTTCTAATCCCACCATTAGAAAAATAAAGTATAAGGCCGGGCGCAGTGGCTCATGCCTGTAATCCCAGCACTTTCGGAGGCTGAGGCAGGAGGATCATGAGGTCAGGAGATTGAGACCATCCTGGCTAACATGGTGAAACCCCGTCTATCCTAGAAATACAAAAAATTAGCCAGGCATGGTGTTACGCGCCTGTATTCCCAGCTACTCGGGAGGCTGAGGTGAAGAATCGCTTGAACACGGGAGGAGTAGGTTGCAGTGAGCCTAGATCACACCACTGCACTCCAGCCTGGGCAACAGAGCAAGACTCTGTCTCAAAAAAAGAAATAAATAAATTTAAAAAAAAAGAAAAAGAAAGTATAATATAAATTGGTCCCTTTTTAAAAAGGCTTTTATAAATAAAAACTCTTCCCATTTTCTTAAATGAGAAGACTTGTGATGTTAAAGAAACAATAATAATAAAATAAAAATCCCTGACCAGGCATGGTGGCTCACACCTGTAGTCCCAGCACTTTGGGAGGCCAAGGCAGGCAGATCACGAGATCAGGAGTTCGAGACCAGCCTGGCCAACATGGTGAAACCCCGTCTCTACTAAAGATACAAAAAATTAGCTGGGCACGATGGCACGCGCCTGTAATCCCAGCTACTCGTGAGACTGAGGCAGGAGAATCGCTTGAACCCAGGAGGCAGAGGTTGCAGTGAGCCGAGATCATGCCATTGTACGCCAGCCTGGGTGACAGGGCGAGACCCCATCTCGAAAAAAAAAAAAAGAAAAAAAAATCCCCAAGTAAATCTAATAAATGTAATACAATACTTTTCAAAGTCTCAAAAATATGTTTCATGGAAACTTTTTCCTGCTATGTGTAGAAAACCATATATTATCATGATAATTAAAACTATGTAGCATTGGCATAGAAATAGTTATATAGCTTGATAGAACAAAATAGAGTTCAGAAACAAAGTAATATATGTGGGAATTTAATTTATGATAAAGGTGACGTTTTACCATAGAGGGAAAAGTATAGTGGTGTATTTAATAAATATTATTGATATAATTATCTGTACATGGAAGTGAGCAAAAGTCAATTTCTACTTCATGCCATACAAGATACATTTCTAAAAGCTAAATATAAAAGTCAAATCCATTTATTGAAAAAAGATTTTTAAGAAAATTTGTATAGTGAAGAGCTTCCACAGTAATCACAAAACTCGTAAGTCAACTCAGATTTGACTAAAAAATTTAAACTTCTATAGAGTATAAAACAAAATTAAGAGAGATGCAACACATAAGAAGGAAATACATGCCACATAAATATATAACAGGCAAAATCCTACTATCCAGAACATCAAAAGAGCTTCTGCAAAGCAATAAGAAAAAGACAAAGATCAGATCATGGAAGAAAAAAAATACGACATGCCAGTAAATACATCAAAGATTCTCAACTCTCTAATCATCACTGGAAATAAAAACTAAAACAATAAAAAATTTTAATTAAAGAATAAAAAAGATTAATAATATCTAACGTCTAGGAGGACTTGCAAAAGTGGTGTTTTCATACACCTCCGTGTATTCTAAATGGGTAAATCCTTTTCAGGCAAGTGACTTTGATAATATCTATCATTAATTTAAATGTGCATCTCTGATACAGCCATTCCATTTGTCAGAATCCATCATTATCATTCAGCTGGAATTTTATAAATTTCATTAATCTTCTGAAAAGATGCTTTTTAAATTTCATTAATCCTTTCAATTTTTTTTCTACTTTATAAATTTGAATATTTTCCTTCTACTTGTTTTGGATTTGATTTGCTCTTGCTTTTTAGCTTTTTAAGTTGGAAAGTTAGGTTTTTGGTTTTAGATTCTTTTCACCAAATATAAGCATTTAAATCTAGAAATTTTAAAGCATTTCAAAAGTTTAATATGTTGTGCATTGATTATCATTCAGTTCCAAATATTTTCTAATTTCATTTATGATTTGTTTTCTTTGGTTTATGCACAATTTAGAAGTGTGATACTTAATGTCCAAATAATTTTGCATTTTCTAGCTATCTTTTTGTTGTTGAGTTTTGGTTTTATTCTACCATTGTCTGAGAACATACACTGCATATTTCCACAGACTTGTTTTATGTCCTGGCATATAATCTATCTTAGTGGATTTTCCACTGGTAAAAAAAATTGTATTGTGTTGTTTTCTGTAGTGTTCTGTACATGTTTATTATATCAAGTTAAATGATAGGATTGTTCATGTCATGTATATTGCTACTGAGTTTTTCTCTAATTGTTATATCAATTACTAAGAAAGTAGTGTTTAACTTTCCAACTAAACTTGTGTATTTGTCTATTTCTCCTTTTAATTTTATCAGCTGTTACTTCATTTATTTTGAAACTACAGTCAAGCACAGCATAACAATGTTTTGGTTAGCAACAGACAGCATATATGACGGTGGTCCCATAAGTTTATAATACCATGTTTTTACTATACCTTTTAATGTTCACATATGTTTAGATACACAAATACTTGCCATTGTGTTACAGTTGCCTGCGTATTCAGTGCAGTAACACGTTATACATTTTGCAGCCTAGGAGCAATGGGCTATACCATATAACCTAGGTGTGTAGTAGGCTGTATCATCTATGTTTGTGTAAGCACATTCTGTGATGTTTGCACAACTACAAAATTGCCAAATGATGCATTTCTGAGAACTTATCTCCATCATTAAGCAATTCATAATGATTAGGTATAGTCACACTTATGATTGTTAAATCTTGCTGATGTATTGACCATTTTTTCATTATAAAATGTCTTTTTAAGATCTCTGTTAATATTCCTTTTCCAGAAGTCTACTTTGTCAAATACTAATATAAGCACTCTAGCTTTCTTATGATTATATTGCATTTCCATGGAATATAATTTTCTATCCATTTACTTTGAACCTATCTTTGCCTTTGTGTTATTTTTTAATTTCAGCTTTTATTTTAGATTCAAGGGGGTACATGTACAGGTTTGTTACCTAGGTATATCACATGATGCTGAAGTTTGGGGTACAATTTATCCCATCCCCCAGGTACTGAGTGTAGTATCCAATAGTTAGTTTTTCAACCCTTGCCCCACCTCCCTTCTTCCCCTTTTAGTAGTCTCAAGTGTCTATTTTCACCATCTTTATGTCCGTGAGTACCCAATGTTTAGTTCCCAATTATAAGTGAGAATGTGCAGTATTTATTTTTCTTTCCCTGTGTTAATTCCAATATCCTGCTTAGGATAATGGGCTCCAGCTGTATCCATGTTGCTACAAAGAACATGATTTCATTCTTTTTTACAGCTGTGCCATATTCCATGGCATATATATATAGGTTTTCTTTATCCAACCCACCATTGATGGGCACCTAGGTTGATTCCATGTCTTTGCTATCGTGTACTGTATTGCAAGGAACATGCAAGTGCGTGAATTCTTTTTTTGGAACAATTTATTTTCTTTTAGATATGTACCTGGTAATGGAGTTGCTGTGTCAAATGGTTGTCCTGTTTTAAGTTCTTTGAGAAATCTCCAAATTGCTTTCCACAATGGCTAAAGAAATTTGCATTTTCACCAACAGTATGTAAGTGTTCTCTTTTCTCCACAGCCTCACCAGTATCTGTTGTTTCTTTACGTTTTAATAATAGCTATTCTGCCCAATATGAGATAGCATCCCAGTATGGATTGATTTGCACTTCTCTGATGATTAGTGATGTGGAGCATTTTTTCATGTTTGTTGACTGCTTGTATGTCTTCTTTTCAGAAGTGTCTGTTCTTACCTTTTGCCCATTTTTTCAATGAGTTTGTTTTTTGCTTCTTCAACTGTTTAAGTTTCTTATGGATTCTGGATATTAGACCTTTGTCAGATGCATATTTTGTGAATATCTTCTCCCATTGTGTAGGCTGTCTGATTACTCTGCTAAAAGTTTCTTTTGCTGTGCAGAAGCTCTTTAGTTTAACTAGGTCCCATTTGTCTATTTTTGTTTTTGTTGCAATTGCTTTTGAGGATTTAGTCATAAAGTAATTCCCAAGGTCAATGTCCAGAATGGTGTTTCCTAGGTTTTCTTTTGGATTCCTGTAGTTCGAGGTCTTCCACTTAAATCTTTAATCCTCTTGAGTTAAATTTTGTAAATAGTGGCTGGGCGCGGCGGCTCACGCCTGTAATCCCAGCACTTTGGGAGGCCGAGGCAGGCAGATCACGAGGTCAGGAGATTGAGACCATCCTGGCTAACATGGTGAAACCCCGTCTCTACTAAAAATACAAAAAATTGACCGGGCACAGTGGCTCATGCCTGTAATCCCAGCACTTTGGGAGGCCGAGACGGGCGGATCGCGAGGTCAGGAGATAGAGACCATCCTGGCTAACATGGTGAAACCCCGTCTCTACTAAAAATACAAGAAATTAGCCGTGCGTGGTGGTGGGCCGCCTGTAGTCCCAGCTACTCGGGAGGCTGAGGCAGGAGCATGGCGTGAACCCAGAAGGCGGAGCTTGCAGTGAGCCGAGATCATGCATGCCACTGCACTCCAGTCTGGGTGACAGAGCAACACTCTGTCTAAAAAAAAAAAAAAAAAAAAAAAAAAAAAAAAAAAATTTGTAAATGGTGAGAGGTGGGGATCTAGTTTCATTCTTTTGCAGCTGGCTAGCCAGCTATCCCAGCACCATGTATTGAATAGTGAGTACTTTCCCCATTGCTTATTTTTGTCAACTTTGTTGAAGATCAGATTACTGCTATTGGCTTTATTTCTGGGTTCTCTATTCTGTTCCATTGGTCCACGTGTCTGCTTTTTTACCAGTACCCTGCTGTTTTGGTTACTGTAGCATTATTGTATAGTTTGAAGTTGGGTAATGTGATGCCTCTGGATTTGTTCTTCTTGCTTAGGGTTGCTTTGGCCATTCGGCCTCTTTTTTTGGTTCCATATGAATTTTAAAAGAGTTTTTTCCTAGTTCTGTGAGAAAGGACATTGGTAGTTTGATAGGGATAGCATTGAATCTGTAGATTGCTTTGGACAGTATGGCCATTTTAATGATCATTTTAATCATATTGATTAGTCCAATTCATAATCCTTGTTTGTGTCATCTATGATTTCTTTAAGCAATGTTTTATAATTCCCCTTGTAAAGATCTTTCACCTCCTTGGTTAGATAGATTCCTAGGTATTTTATTTTTAGTTTTTGTTGCTATTGTAAATGGGATTGCATTCTTGACTTGGCTCTCAATTTGAACATTATTATTATTATAATTATTTTTTAAAGAGAAAGGCTGACTGCCACATGCAGTGCCTCATTCAGATGTGTCTGGAGTCTTGGAAGCTTTACTACCCTATGTTCCCCTACAAATGGATTTTGAGAGCTTGTTTGGAGGTTCTAGCATGGAGTGCAGCCATTGGTACACCCTTGAGTGAAAACAAGTCCTCCTCTATCAGGGATGGTCGTCCTCTTTGACCAACCGCACAGCTTTGGGAGGAACACACATGGAGCTGTGAGGGAGAAAGGGGACACCTGCCTAGCCAGCCAGATCAGCTGAATCAACCCTGGTGATTAATGGGGTGACAGATGTCACAACCAGATCGCCCTCACCTCTGAGTTTGAACATTATTGGTGTATAGAAATGCTACTGATTTTTGTATATTGATTGTGTATCCTGAAACTTTACTGAAGTTGTTTATCAGCTTCAGGAGTTTTTGACAGTCTTTAGGGTTTTCAATGTATGTAATTCTATATATAATGTGTGTGTGTGTGTGTTTTTTTTAAATGTTTCTTTTATCATAGGTTTTCAGCAATTTGATTGTGACAGTTTATTTGTTTGTAGCCTACTTGTACTTTATTGAGCTTCTCAAATCTGTGGGTTCAGAGTTGTAATCAAGTTAAGAATATTTCTAACCATTATTTCTTAAATAGTTTTTTCTTTCTCTGTTACCTCTTTCTGCCACTCCAAGTACACATATGTTATACTGTCTGATATTGTCTCAAAATTCATAAAAGTCCATTCATTTCCTGTCAGTCTTTTTTCTCTTTGTGCTTCGGTTTGAATAGTTTCTATTGCTATATGTTGAAGTTCAATGAATTTTTCTGTTGCAATTTCTTATCTTTGGATATATAAGTCCTTTGAATTTTTTATTTTAGTTATTGTATTTTTCAATGCAAGAAGTTCCATTTATTGTTGTAAAAATATCTTCCATTTTCCTTTTTTTTTTTTTTTTTTTTTTGAGATGGAGTCTCACTCTGTTGCCAGGCTGGAGTGCAGTGGTGCAATCTCAGCTCACTGCAACCTCTGCCTCCCGGGTTCAAGCAATTCTCCCACCTCAGCCTCCTGAGTAGCTGGGACTACAGGCGTGTGCCACCACGCCAAGCTAATTTTTGTATTTTTAGTAGAGACAGGGTTTCACCATGTTGGCCAGGATGTGCTTGATCTCTTGACCTCATGATCCACCTGCCTCGGCCTCCCAAAGTGCCGGAATTACAGGCATGGGCTACCACGCCCAGCCCTCCATTTTTCTTTAAATCCTTGCGCATAATTATAATAACTGTTTTAGAGTCTCTATCTGCTAATTTCATTGCCCCTGCCATTTCAGGATCTCTTTATTGCCCTTTTGCTTTTCTTCCTGGTATAGATCAAGTATTTCTTCTTCTTTGAATATCTAGCAATTTTTGTTTAGATGATGGACATTATAATTTTTATGTGGTTAAGTGTCTGAATCTTGTTTTCTCCCTTTAATGAACTTAAAGTTTGTTTTGGTAAACAGTTCAGTTAAATGTGGATCAGCTGTACTATTTGGAGGTTTGTCTTCAGGCTTTGTTAGTATGGGTCTATGCTACCCTTTACTTTAGGACTATTTAGTGCTAGTACTAAGGCATGCCTCTTGTGAGATCTCTATTGAATTATTGAATGTCCTGTGAAGTTAACAGCATCTTTTCCTTTTTGGGTGGTAGGAACTCTAGTATTTCCAAACCTGGTATGAAACCTGGAAATTGTTCAGCTTATAGTTTTCTGGGTATTATACTTTGACTGGTTTTATAGAGTTTTACTTAACACATGTCTAAAATTGAAAAATATTAGAACGGATCTTTCTGCAGAGTTCTGGAGCTTTTTTTTTTTTGTTTGTTTGTTTGAGACAGAGTCTTGCTCTGCCACCCAGGCTGGAGTGCAGTGGCATGATCTCGGCTCACTGCAACCTCCGCCTCCCAGGTTCAAGCGATTCTCCTGTGTCAGCCTCCAGAGTAGCTGGGATTACAGGCATGCACCACCACACACGGCTAATTTTTGTATTTTTAGTAGACACGGGGTTTCACCGTGTTGGCCAGGCTGGTCTTGAGCTCCTGACCTCAGATGATTCTCCCATCTCGGCCTCCCAAAGTGCTGGGATTACAGGCATGAGCCACCATGCCCAGCCTGGAGCTCTTTTTCTGCATGGTTCCCTGGTACTCTGCCCTTAAAATACCTGCCACTTCGAATTCCTAAAATTCTTATCTCTTATCTTTTCATCTCAGTGAAGGTGTTGGCTTTACTTTTCCCTCCCTATGCTGTAGTCTGAAAATTAGCTCCAGATGGGATGCTGATATGATCATAGGGCTATTTTGGTTTTATTTTTCCCCCCACCCCTCAAGGATCACAGTTCTGCTCTGTATATTGTTTCATATATTTTGCCTAGTTTTCTAGCTGTGTATGCGGGAAGGCAGGTCCTTTACTATATACTTTTTTTTTTTTTTTTTTTTTTTGAGACAGAGTCTTGCTTTGTTGCCAGGCAATAGCACAATCTTGGCTCACTGCAACCTCCATCTCCCGGGTTCTAGTGATTCTTCTACCTTAGGCTCCCGAGTAGCTGGGATTACAGGCACTCGCCGCCAAGCCCAGCTAATTTTTGTGTATTTAGTAGAGACGGGTTTTCACCATGTTAGCCAGGATGGCCTCAAACTCCTGACCTCGTGATCTGCCCACCTTGGCCTCCCAAAGTGCTGGGATTACAGGCATGAGCCACTGCACCTGGCCACCATATACTTTTACATGGGAGGAAGTAGAAGTTATTTCTAGTAAGTTTAAGATTAAAACTTAATTTCTGAAAAGTTCGTTAGAAACTCCGCGTTCATGGTCAGGAGTTTCTGACTGTTGGATACACAATAGAATGGGTAATTGATTTCATTACCCTTCCCAATAAAAGTCATTATCTGTAGAACCTTTCTATTGGGCATCTTATTTTGAAACTCAGCTACTCCTGAGTTCAGGTCTTTTTTGGTTAAGTGTCTTCAGAAGATAAACCTTTGATTTTCTATTAGGGTGGTCCAGCAATTCTCTCTTTTCTTCTGTTGTTTAATAGTATTCTGAAGATATTTTTCTCTTACTTTTGATATTTTCAGAATTAGTTTTAATTTAAAATCTGCTTGATCTTTTATTCATACTGTTTCATGTTATTACGCTGCCTATCTTTCTTTTACTTCTTTAATCACTTTAGGTTTATTTTGTAGTCTTTTTCAGATTGTCATATTATCTGTACTTTGTAGGTCTTAATACTCCTGTTGGTTGTATTACAAATAACAAATATTATTTGTTTCCTTATATGTTTTAAAATTTGTGATTATGTGTAAGCAGCAGTTTTTTATTTGCTTATGACTGCAGCCTTTGGATTTTATATACATATGTATATGCATATATATACACATACACACACACCTATATATACATGCATATGCATACATACATAAAGCATATTCATACATCTATTTATATATATTTATACACTTATATATTTAAATTTAATCAGCGTTTCAATTTATCTATAGATGCATCTTCCATATCAGTTTAGTCTGAAATATGGCTGAAACATGCCTGGAATTTCTTTGAAATGTTGGGATGATTATGTATATTTGGGTGTGCTTGTATGTAAGCAAGGGAGACGAGGAGTAAAAAAAGAACAGTTTTGTTTTAAATTACAGAGAAAATGTAGTACACTTATTAGTGAATTCACATTCCTTCTCTGCATCAGAACTACTCTTCCCTTGTGAAACTTGATTACCTCTTCCTGGTACACATGTATCCAGCCACACACTGAGTTATTTTAAATGTACCACCTAAAAATTTCTCCAAGTTGTACACTACTTTCTCCTTATTTCAGAGCTTTAATATACTTCAATGTATTTAGGCAATATTTCCTAAAAACAAAACAAAAATCCCTACATTCTGTCGTGTTCCCTCTTGTCCTATGTGGACAGCATAGGGATCTCTCTTAAACACAAGTCTGATCATGTCATTTCTCGCCTGAAATGATTGAATAGTTTCCAACTACTCTTTGGATAAAGGTGAAAATCTGTAACATGTCCCAAAGACCAGCATGTTCTGTTCTTGACTCATTCTATAGCCTCATGTATGACATTTCTTCAGCACACTAACCTTTCAGTTCCTCGAGTGCACCAAGTTCCCTTCCACACACTACTCACTCTGCTTATAATATTTCAGAAAATTACAATTAAATAGGCTGGGCACGGTGGCTCACGCCTGTAATCCCAGCACTTTGGGAGGCTGAGGCAGGCAGATCACAAGGTCAGGAGTTCCAGACCAGCCTGGCAAATATGGCGAAACCCCGTCTCTATTAAAAATCCAAAAAAAAAAAAAAATTAGCCGGGCATGGTGGCACATGCCTGTAATCCCAGCTACTTGGGAGGCTGAGGCAGGAGAATCACTTGAATTCGGGAGGTGAAGGTTGCAATTAGCCAAGATCGCACCACTGCACTCCAGCCTGGGTGACAGAGCGAGACTCCATCTCAAAAAAAAAACAAGAAAAGAAAAGAAAAGAAAATTACAATTAAATTCTTAATCCTATAATATTTTAATTAAATGTCTCCATAAACTGTAAGTTCCAGGAAGGCAGGAACCAATCTTGTTCCAGTTCTTAAGAAGGTACTTGGGACACAAAATTTACTCAATAAATATTTGTTTAAAGAAGGAAGGTTGGAAAGAAGGACGTGAAATAGCAAGGGATTTAATTTGAACGAGCTTTTGTTAACGTGAAATTGATCCAACTATAAACTAAGGTAAATAATTGACAATCCATTCCACTCTATTTTGATAAGAAAGGAAAATAAATGAACTTGTTTTCTCTCCTCAGTAAAGAAAAAAGACATTTAGAAAGAGGAGTTAAGGAATAGAAGTGAAAGTATAAGCATTTTACTACCTTCTTATTTTCTCTAATTTACTTATCATGGAATGAATTTTAAAGTTGCAACTTGAGATCCTGAGACAATTTCTTCCTACCACTACCAATACAGCCAATTCTGCTTAGTATGACTTATTATGTTTTTGGAACATTGTTTTAATAAAGTAGCAGCTTTTGGGGGTAGTTTATAATAATGAAGAATTATATAGGTCTAAGTTTTATAAGAGAAAAGAAAGAATTATAACCTCTCATTTTTAGTTTGCCATTGTGCCTTTTTTCTCTTTTTCCCCTGAAGTAGAGTTTTTAATTAGCATTCTGCTTTTCAATTAATAAAAACATTGTATATATTCAGGCGCCTTATAAAAAATTATTGATCCTTACAGTAGAGGGCAGCAGAGGAGCACATCTCAAGACAAAAATCCTGGGATACATCCCAAGTCCCCTTGTTAAGGCTCCCCTTGGAATGATGTGTGGCTAGGTCATTAAGAGGAAGACAAGCAATTTGAGAAGACAGAAGTTGAAAAGTGATAGTGACTATGAGGTGGCTAAATATCTCAAAATTTGGAAAACTCAAAGAATTTCATATGTCTTGATTTTTGAACGTATATATTTTATATCTTATTCTCCTGGACAGAAATATGCATGATGTGCATAATATTATTAACGGTAGCAGACCCTGGCTTTTCTTACTTTCTGTCTTTAATGATTCACCCTTGCTTTTATTGAAAACCCAAAAGTGATGAGTTTTAAATGGGTTTGTGTTTATTACACAGATGAAGGGAGTTTAAGCTGTAAACATTTTTGATACTTCTAAAGATCATACTTAGGAATTAATTTCTATGTTTTGTCATCTAATATTTTTCTTGTTTGCTTGAGTGAACTAGGAAGGTTACTGAACTTAGAGAAAGAAATATATTCTGTGGCATTGTATACCTTGGACTATGAGACACGGCAAATCACAGAGGCAAAGCACACGCCAAATAACTCCAAAGATACTTCTGTTGACTGAGAAGCAGTGCAATGCAGTGTTCAGCTACGACGAGGCTATCAAATGAGAATATGTAGGTTTCATGGAATTTATATAAAGCCCTAAAGTCGGTAAAGCTTGACAGATGGAGCTATCATTTATTTTTTAGCTTCCCTGTCACAGGAGGAATTAGAAGTTGAAAGGAAAGCAAGTGCGATGGTCTGGTTTATATGTTTGGTTGTACTTTTAGGCCAATCACACAGAGTCACTTTATTTATTTATTTATTTATTTTGAGACGGAGTCTGGCTCTGTCACCCAGGCTGGAGTGCAGTGGCACGATCTCGGCTCCCTGCAACCTCTGTCTCCCAGGTTCAAGCAATTCTCCTGCCCTCCTGCCTCAGCCTCCCAAGTAGCTGGGATTACAGGTGCCCACCACCATACCCGGCTAATTTTTGTATTTTTAGTAGAGATGGGGTTTCACCATGTTGGCCAGAGTGGTCTCGAACTCCTGACCTCGTGATCTGCCCTCTTCGACTTCCCAAAGTGCTGGGATTACAGGTGTGAGCCACTGCACCCGGCCGAGAGTCACTGTTAAAAGGGAAATATGCCCCCTTATTTACGGGAAAATCTATTCAAGAGTGGTGCCATCCCTAGTACCTGGAGGACTTTGATAGTTCTGGATATCCAATAACTGGATATCAAATTATCGATGACATTTGGCCAGAGAAAGCCCCCACAAAAATTTATGCTGCAAAAGGGAGACATTATTTTCTCTACTACACTAAAAAATTACTGTAATACAATAGTTTCTATAGTGTGGAAGCAGATTATCTTCAGGATGTTCACTTTTGTTCAGTTAGAAATATATTCATCTGTAGAATACAAATGATTTTGATAATAATAGCCACAATTATAATAATAACAATAGCTATTTGTATTGATAATAACATAATTCCACACTTCACAAAGTCCAAGATACATTTTTTTTTTCATCTTCACATATTGTCATGACACTTTTGACCTTGGGAGCACCTATAATTGATGGTGGGCTACAGTCATTGTCAGCCAGAAGGGACTTAGTTTCCATTGCCTGTGAATGCACAGGTCATTTATAGCTGTTTATGCCATATTGAAAGATACTGTGCCCACAGAAAACCATAGAAACAAATGTGTGACATACAATTAAGTATGTCTAAGTAAGGTTAAAAAAAAGATCTTTCAGTAAGTATAAAATAACAATTCTAAGGGATAAGAAAGCATTGTTATAATTAGGCAGTATTTTGTTTTCCCTATTGGTACATAAAATAACGGTGTGTGTTACAACCAGTGGTGTCTCAGATTTGATAAAATACGATATTTTTATACACATTTAATTATTAAGGAATCTGATGCTCAGAAAGACTAAGAAAGTTTTTAAAAAAGCACAATGCAATATAGTTCCATGTATAATGAGTTGCTACATAGTCTAAATAGACAGGTTAAAAGTGACTATTTCACACCTTCATTCTTACCTTCTTTCCCAATCGAGTTTTCCTTTACAACTGTTCACATACTTATACCTATTAATATAAAAATAAAGTTACACCTTCATAAATGCATTTTTTAAAAAACACCCAGAATGCCTATTGAGAACAAAAAAAGCAATCAGGACTATGATGTTCTGTTGTCACAGAAAATGGATTCTTCAAACACTAACAATTAAAAAGTTTGTTTGATTAATCATTAAATTCATACATAATTAAAATAAATTATGTGTTATGGGAAGTTTATACCATGAAGCTGCTTAAAACCCATAACAAAGTTTAAGGATTAACCCTATCCAAAACTTGATTGTCTGAACATTCTTGAGTGCCCTATATATTTTTTAAATGCACTGATATAAAAAATAGAATATTTTATTACAAATTTTATATCCTCTTGTTATCACCAATTTCATGTTTCTTTGCTCTCCAAGTAGAGTGAGAGTATGAGACAGAACTTGGAAGTCAATACACTCAGAAAGCCAACTGGCCCAGTAAACAATAACTGGGCATATTTTGTAGGATCACCTGACAGTTTTAATGCCCAAATAAGCATCAGGCTTTGGATCCAGTTCAAATTCACACTTAGCTTTTACCTCTGGCAAGAAAGTTCTAGCTGCAGTCCTCATTTATCACATCCCTACAAAGAAGGCACTTTCAGGTGCTGTGGGCCTGCATCATTATGTAAGCTGAGATTTTGTTTGATTCTGCAGAGTGCAGAGATGGAATTCAATTTGAATGCTGGCATTTGAAAGAGAAAGGCATTTTACTAGTGACCTTGAGGATAACTTTCTGCTAGAGAGGTAAAGGCTATCTCATGCTAGGTTCTGGTGTTGAAGGCACTATTTCCTACAAAGTGCAGAGCTATTTGCAAATATCGTGTGCTGTGCATTACTAAGCAATGCAGATGGCTCTGTGTATTTCACTCCCTGGTGATTTACTTGGGATAAATAGAAAGGGTTTCTTGGAGGTAAAAAGCACCAAAATAGTCTACTCTTTACATTTCACAAATTAGACATTAACTTGTTCTAACAAAGTTCTCTTTAGAATAACAATGCCATTTGCTTTAATCAGAGAGGAATCTAGCTGAAATCATTCCCAGGGAAAAGG
This sequence comes from Gorilla gorilla gorilla, assembly GCF_029281585.2. Lineage (NCBI taxonomy): Eukaryota > Metazoa > Chordata > Mammalia > Primates > Hominidae > Gorilla > Gorilla gorilla. The sequence goes on from NC_073230.2 coordinate 153,803,165, forward strand.
AGTTTTAATTTAAAGGGAAGAATAATTAAAATAGAGGAAAGGCTACAGAAGTAGGTGGACAAATATTCACAGATATATTCTTTATCTCTCTGATGTCAACAATATCTATCTCTCCATGTTAGTGTTTCTCTTACTCATTGAAATTTCTAGTAAACAGGGGTGGGAAAGTTTCTACACATAAACTAGGCCATTTAACAACAACTCAAGAAAACAAAGTTTGAAATTCATTTGTTTTTTGGTCAATGATAATTGTATTTACGCCTTGAATTTAGACTGATTTACGTGTCTACGAGTGGTAAAATGAGTAGAAGTTATCTTTTGATTAAGAATAGGGAAGAATTTTTAAAATCTGGGATTCTCCATTAATGAAGTATTCAGTTGTATGTAACTAAACATTTTCTAGCAATGGCTGAGCAGCTACTTGTTAGAGATTGGGTAGAAGGATTAGATATTAAAACGGTTTAATCATTAAAACTCTGGTATTTCCCCAATACTTTATAAAACAAAAAAAAGATGAATTTTATGAACACTATTTCATGTCATTCAGTAGTAAAATGCATTTGAAACATCATTAATCCATCTTTATAAAGGACCAAAACTTTGAATAGCATTCACTTGTCTTATATTGTCTTGGCTCAGTTCAAAACATAAGAGTTCTTTGAGAATCACTTGAACTCGGGAGGTGGAGGTTCCAGGGAGCCGAGATCGCATCACTGCACTCCAGCCTGGCAGCAGAGCTAGACTCCATCTCAAAAAAAAAAAAAATGATAAGAGTTCTTTGAACCTTAGATTTTATTTATTTACTTTTATGTATCTATTTACTTATTTTGAAACAGAGTATTGCTCTGTTTCCCAGGCTGGAGTGCAGCAGGCGATCTCAACTCACTGCAACTTCCACCTCCCAGGTTCAAACGATTTTCCTGCCTCAGCCTCCAGAGTAGCTGGGATTACAGGCATGTGCCACCACACCCAACTAATTTTCATATTTTTAGTAGAGATGGGGTTTCACCATGTTGGCCATGCTGGTCTCAAACTCCTGACCTCAAGTGATCCACCTGCCTCAGCCTCCCAAAGTGCTAGGATTATAGGCGTGAGCCATCGCGCCTGGCTTTAAATTTATATATATATATACACACACACACACGCATATGTGTATACATACGTATATATACACACACATATGTGTACACGTGTATATATACGTACATGTGTGTATACACGTGTATATATACATACATGTGTATATATATATATACTTTCTGGATTTTTAAATTATTCTGTTTAGAACAAGTTTCTGGGCTGAGGATTATAGAGGTCAGCCCTAGAGAGAGAAGATGCACATCATCCACCTAAAGGGAAGAAGGAATGTTCGTGCTTAGAAGCTATGCAAACTTTCCTGCTTAAGTTGTCATTCTCCAACAGGCTATAAATAGCATCACTTGTGTGAAAGGGAACCTCCTAACTCATTTGTAGCAAATGAAATGTTTAGCAGAACGTTGCATCTACTTTATTGGTCTGGTTATTTAAGTTCAGTAGTAGGCTGACAGACGACAGAGTTCCTATTTAAATCTTAGAAACAAAGAGCTTCAAAAGCAATCTTATTAAGCATAATGGAATGAACTCACATGCCCCTAGTTGATGAAGAGGTAATGAGATACCCAGTAAATTGCTCATTAAATGTCTCATCATCTCTGGATCTACAGTTAAAGCCCACCAATGGATTATTCTGTTGTTTGTAATGAGTACAGATACAAATATAAGACATCATTGTCATTTGTTAAGCAACATTTTAAAGGCCTTTTAATTTAACATATAAAATATGTTTTATTAAACGTATTACGTAAGTAGAGGAAGTTATGTTAGATATGTTTAAGCTAAATGTGAATAACCAAGCTTACCTAAAAAGTATATAAAAATTTTGAATTAATTTAATGTAACCAAAAGTGTGGGGGGTATTTCTTTTCTTTTCAAATTCAAACAGATTTGCAAGTTTTAATTGGGGGTATTCATGCTATCAGTTTGAGTCAAGTTAAGGCACATGGCTGAAAAAAGAAATCTTGAAATGTAAAATTAATCACTACCCTCTAGATGGAAGAAATGGAATACTTAATCATATTACTATTTTAACAACAGTTAAGACAAATTAAACAAAATATATCCAGGACAAAGTTTCTACAATTGGAAACATTTAAATAAATCACTTAGTATTTCAATTGTTATTCTCTATATTTTACAGTGGCCAGTTGTTAGTTTTTAACATTTTACAATTCAAACATTAATATATTCTGACTACTCATTCACCCAACTCACTAATTAGTGAGGTTTATTCGTTTCCTGCAAGCGTTTTGTCCAGGCAAATTACTGCTCTGGTATCATGAACAGTATCCTGCAAAGATGAAGATTGGTAGATATTGGAAAATCAGGTTCAGTTTCAAAACATTATTATTACTTAATAATGCAAGATGAATTCATCACACTTGTGTGTTTGTGTTTTTCAGGGGAATATTTGCTTAGTTCCTAATTAGTGAAGGAAAGTGAAAATAGAGTGCAAAAACTAAGATTGTCATTAAATGTTATGAAGTGAATAGAGAAGAAAGGAAGTAAATCTAATGGCGATTGACTAAGAAAGGTCAAAAAACATATCTAGGAAAAATTGGGAAGAGAAAGGAATATGTTACAAAAGTTAATTGAAGAGCAACATTATTATTCTTAATACCAAGTATCAAATATTTATAGAGATAGCAATAGAGCAATTGTTTCATTGTTATCTTCATTGTTATGTTTTGAGCTGAGAAAAGGAAATCTTTTATGTTACTGGAAATGAATTTGTAATCTACTAGAATATATCTTTGACCTCAAGCCAAAAAATAAATAATTGCTTTAGAGGGTATAAAATTGTAACACTTCATGAACACAATTATTTGGCCATGGATCCACATGGGGAGTATGGTTTACTCTCAGATAATATGTAAAATTATCTGAAGAGCGATACCAAATTTGTTATTCTCAATGAAAGTTAATATACTGTTTTTATCCCAATCATGCGTGAAAACATTCAAGAAAACATTTTCTCCATATGCTTCTATCCCTGCTCACCTCCTTTTCTCTTGTTAAGCTATTAGTCCCTACTGTCAGCAGAGAGCTGAGAATTTTTCTGAGCAGTTTTCTCTAATCTTGCCAATCAATAAATATTTACTGGGATATCTACAATGTGGAAGGACCTAGGGTTTTGGTGCTATGGCTGAAATTTTAAAAGTATAGCACATAGTTGTATTTTCTGTGGGAAACAAAGCTTTTATGCACATGAAAAGATAATTAAGAATAAAGGCAGTCAATTTTAGGTGCTGAACAAGTTGATATGTATGGGGAGATCATGACAGTTTGGGATACAGAACAATGTCATAGTAGGCATCTCTGGGATGTCACAATAAATGACAACTGCTTGTCTCTAGGGACCGAAACTAGAAATTTGAAGTAGAAGAGACATATGCTTTTGACTATATACCCTTTTGTATGGTTTTATTTATTTATGCTCTTATAATTTTTTTAATTAAAGATGTTTTCTTAAGGTAGTGTAAAACTAAGGTTTAGACTTATTTATAGTTTTTCTCCACAAACTACAAAGTTGGTTTTTGATGTATTTGGTGTTATAGAAAATTATCAGTCGGATGTGGTGGCTCACGCCTGTAATCCCAGCACTTTGGGAGGCTGAGGTGGGTGGATCATGAGGTCAGGAATTTGAGACCAGTCTGGCCAAGATGGTGAAACCCCGTCTCTACTAAAGATACAAAAATTAACCAGGTGTGGTGTCGGGCACCTGTAATCCCAGCTACCCAGGAGGCTGAGGCAGGAGAATTGCTTGAACTTGGGAGGCGGAGGTTGCAGTGAGCCAAGATAGTGCCACTGCACTCTAGTCTGGGTGACAGAGCAAGACTCCATCTCAAAGAAACAAAAAAAAAAAAAAAAAAAAAAGAAAGAAAAGAAAATTATCCTGCTGCAATTCTGGAAATACTAGAGCAATGAAGGACTAGATGAAAATGTATAATGTACCAGATTTTTTTAGTATAATTTTCTTTACTTTTCAGATTACTGATAATGGCACACTCTTAAAAAAATTTACATAGCTTTATTAAGAAGTAATTCACATACCATGTAATTTGCCCATTTACAGTATGCAATATGTGCAAGCATCACTGAGGTCAATTTCAGAACATTGCATCATGTCAAAAAGAAACCTCATACCCTTTGTCTATTATCTCCCTTTCTCCTCATATCCCCAATCCCAAGCAGCCCCTGAGACTATTCTTTCCTCATTTAAATGGTCTGGGCACCCTTGTTGAAATCAGCTGACCATAATTACGTGATTTTATTTTTGAACTCTCAATTCTATTACTTTGATCTATATGTCTATACTTGTGCCAGTACCATGCTGTCTTGATTACTATTCCTTTGTTAGTAAGTTTTAAAATCAGGAAGTGTGAATTTTTCTATTTTTTCATTCCTTTTGAGATTGCTTTGGTGGTTCTAAGTCCCTTACAACCGCATATGAATTTTAGAGTGAATTTTTAAAAGTTTATAAAGAATGCAGCTGGGATTCTGATGGAGACTGCATTGGATCTGTAGATCAATTTGGGGAGTATGGCCATCTTATCAACCCATGAACATGAAATGTTTTTCATTCATTTATGTCTTTAGCTTCTTTCAGCAATGTTTGGAGTTTTCAGAGCATAAGCTTGGCACTTTTTTGTTAAATTTATTGCTAAGTATTTTATTCTTTTTGATATAATTATAAATAGAATTGTTTTCTTAATTTCATTTTAAAATTGTTTATTGCAAATACATAGTAACACTGTTTTTTTAATATTGATTACGTACTATGCAATCTTGTTGAACTCATTTGTTAGTGTTAATAGTTTATGGTGTACTCTTGCCATAAAAGCAGAAAAATAAAAAGAAATGTCTATCTGCTTATAGAAGCTTGCATGGAAAGGGGAGAGGGCCACGACCCCCACAATTATGTCCAAATCTGTCCTTCTGTTGGTTTATGTCTTCCTCCTACCTGTCTAGAGCTGGAGTCCAGTTTCTCAGTTCCCCAATATGTAACCAACCTACCCAAACGCTTATGTATTAACTGAGCTCATAGCAGCCACCTGTTCCTTCTCCATCCGGATTAAGGACATTTGATTTCTAAATCCCAATTTCAAAGAACAGAGAAAAAAAAAGAAGTTCTGAATATAAACCCTCCATTTCAAACATCTATGTATCCTTTCCTTCTCTATCTCATATGAATGAAGAAAATCCTAAAGCAATTCTTGCTTTCTGAAAAGAAAAATGCAAGATAATTTATTATTATTTTCTTTTTAAATTTGAATTTGAGTTTTAGACTCAGGAAATATATGTGCGGGTTTGTTACGGGAGCATAGTGCATGATGCTGAGGTTTGGGCTTTTATTGATCCTGTTACCCAGATAGTGAATATAATCCTCACTAAGAAGGTTTTCAGCCCTTGCCCCGCTCCCTCCATCCTTCTGGAGTCCCTAGAGCCTATTTTTCCATTTTTATGTCCATGTGTACCTAAGGTTCAGCTTATAAGTGAAAACATATGATATTTGGTTTTCTGTTTTTGCATTTTTTCACTAAGGATAATGGCCTCCAGCTGTATCCATGGTGCTGCAAAGAACATGATTTCTTTCTTTTTTATTGCTACATAGTAGTCCATAATGCATATGTAAACATTTTCTTCATTCAATCCACCATTGATGGACATCTAGATTGATTCCATGTATTTGGTATTGTGTACATGAGTACACGTGTCTTTTTGGTAGAACAATTTATTTTCTTCTGGGTATATACCCAGTAATGGGATTGCTGGATCAAATGGTAGTTCTGTTTCAAGTTCTTTCAGAAATCTCCCAACTGCTTTCCACAGTGGCTGAACTATACCTACTCACCAACAGTGTATAAGCATTCCCTCTTCTCTGCAGCCTCGCCAGCCTCTGTTGTTTTTTGACTTTTTAATAATAGCTATTCTAACTGGTGTGACATGGTAGCTCATTGTCATTTTCATTTGCGTCTCTCTGATGATTAGTGACATGGAACATTTTGTCATATGTGTATTGGCTGCTTTTATATCTTCTTTTGAGAAGTGTCTGTTCATGTGTTTTGCCCACTTTTAATGGGGTTGTTTTTTTCTTATTGATTTAAGTTCCTTATAGATTCTGGATATTAGTCCTTTGTCAGATGCGTAGTTTGCAAATCTTTTATACCATTCTGCAGGTTGTCTTTTTACTCCATTGATAGCTTCTTTCGCTGTGCAGAAGCTCTTTAGTTTAATCAGGTCCTAATTGTCAGTTTTTGTTTTTGTTAAAAATGCAGGATAATTTAGTCAGCTTACTACTTATTATCAGTTCATAATGTTGAGTTGGTCATTATTTCTTAGTAAAAAGATCGAGAATAAAAAATTCAGTCATTTCTGAGGTCATTTGTGGATTAGCTTGTCAGCATCATTTCTCTTCTGCTAGCCTTCTTCATAGTGTAAATATCTGCCACTGGGATATATTAGCAACTGTGACTCTTTCCCAGATATCTATTTTTAGTTTCAAATTCTGATTCTTTCATTTGATCCTCTTATTGCAATACGATTGTCAAAAATGTTTTTTGCTTCTATATCTTATTTTTGTATTTGATTGTAAATAATTTGAAAAAGTGTTTTTCAGTCCTTCCCCCTCCCTAATTAAATCTCAGAAATCAACTCTAATCCTTTAAAGATTTCTTCATCAAATTTATAAGTAGAAATATCATTGAATTCACAGTATTTTGCAAATTTTTCTTTTGCAGCATTTTAATTATTTTTTCTGGATAGCTAAGCCTGAATGTGAAGAGATCATATTTCTCTGGGTCCTTAAAAGTTTTACTAAATTGATAATATGTTCAAAATAATTGTTACTATTCAGTGTCCCACATTACCATCTCTGTTTTCTTTTTCTTTTTCTTTTTTTTTAATACCTAGGAAATCCTGGGAGAAAAGGGAAGAAGTTCTAAGTTTGGGCTCAGTCATCCCAACTATAGAAAACAAATGTTCAAAATATAAATTTTGCAAAAAAAAGAAATGGATGGATAAAATTAACCTATGAAAAAGTCCATTGTAGGTGTAAATTAGGTGTCATCATTTCTTCTCCCTTCCCTCCTCAAATATTTCAGGAAATGAAAACTGGAGAGTGGTAGACACCTGCTACACAGATTAGTTTTTGTTTGTTTGCTTTTTTGTTGGACGTTCATAATTTTTATTTTTTATTTGTTATTTTTTTTTGAAATAGGGCCTCATTCTGTCACCGAGGCTGGAGTGCAGTGGCATAATTTCAGCTCACTGCCGCCTCGACCTCCTGGGTTCAAGCGATTCTCCCGCTTCTGCGTCCTGAGTAGTTGGGATTACAAGCGTGCGCCGCCACACCCCACTAATTTTTGTATTTTCAGTAGAGACAGGGTTTCACCATGTTAGCCAGGCTGGTCTCGAACTCCTGAGCTCAAGTGATCTGCCCGCCTCGGCCTCCCAAAGTGCTGGGATTACAGGCGTGAGCCACCGCGCCCGGCCATGATAATTTTTAAAAGCCCATCTCAATTTCTGCATGATTAAGGATGAAGCAATGAGTGAAACGTTATTCAGTTTTATTTAATCACTAAATAAACAGAGAAAGAAAACAACTAATAAACCAATGTGAATCTCCAGAAACACACGGTATTTTCATTAACGACTTTCATTCCCCTGGGCTGCTAGAAACTCAAAGCTTTGGAAAAAAGTGAGTTTTCTGTGTATTTAAGAGGAGGAAATAGGTAAGTTTGCTAGATCCTATTCCTTTTTTTTTATTTTTCTCATTCCTTGAGTAAAGCGGAATCTGAGACTCCTCCTCGCTTTTCCTAGCTGCACCATCCGCGCAGTCAGCAGTAGCCATAATAGCTTGGAGGTGGGGGCAGGAGGTGCAAGCACGTGGCAAGCCCTTTTATGCATCAGCTAATTCCATGCTCTAGCTATAGCCTTGGGAACATGAGAAATCCCAGACAGATGCTTTTTCTAAAGCTAAGGAAGAAAGTAAAAACTGATCCTGCTAAAAAAGAGATAACAAAAAGTACATCTGTGAATTATTTAAATCCGGCATTAAAAGGGTAATGCTGAAGAATTCATTAGCAAATTTAAGCACTTCTGTGCAGGCTCCTGATAATTTAATTTTTTCAGCTACTTTATGCAAATTTATCCTCTAATAATTTTTTAGTTTTATCTTTCCTCCTGTCCAAAGTAAAGCACCATAAACTAATATATGTATATATATTTTAAATTACCTAATATGCATAATACAAGTTGCTGTGTTGTTTAATCTTTAGTCATGCATTCAGCAAAGCTTTATGACTGTCTCCCATGTGCCAGGTTGGTGAAACTGTGGGAGGAAGCTGTGTTTTAACAGAAAGGATATAGGGCTGGGCGCGGTGGCTCACACCTGTAATCCCAGAATTTTGGGAGGCTGAGATGGGTGGATCACCTGAGGTCAGGAGTTCGAGACCAGCCTGGCCAACACGGTGAAACCCCGTCTCTACTAAAAATACAAAAAATTAGCTTGGTGTGTTGGCAGGTGCCTGTAATCCCAGCTACTCAGGAGGCTGAGGTAGGAAGATCACTTGAACCCAGGAGGCGGAGGTTACAGTGAGCTAAGATCGAGCCATTGCACTCCAGCCTGGGCAACAAGAGTAAAACTCCAACTCAAAAAAAAAAAAAAAAAAAGCGGGGGGGGGGGTATAGTCATCAGATTTGGACATCTTTGGATTTGAATCAGGCCTTCCTATTTGCTATTCATGTGACTTTAGAAAAAACATATAACAGATAAAGAGCATCTGCCATTAATATTTGCTCTCTAGACAAAGACTGACAAGAACATTAAGTGGGGTCTTCCCCCTTGCCCCTGAGTAGGAGGAAGGCTTGGGTATGTACAGGAAGAGGTGAGGTCCACCAAGAAAAAAGGATCAGACTGTGGTTCTCAAACACCTGCTTTCAGAGAGGTAGACATTTTTATGAGAAACAAAAGACTACTACATTTTTTTAAGAGATGGGATCTTGCTGTGTTGCCCAGGTTGGACACCAACTCCTGCGCCCAAGAGATCCTCCCACCTCAGCCTTCCAAGTTGCTGGAACTTTAGGCATGCTTGCCTAAGATGATCATTATCCAGTGTACTGTAGTAGCCTGCTAGGACCATCACAGACTGAGTGGCTTAGCAACCTCGCCTCTTGGGTTCAAGCGATTCTCCTGCCTCAGCCTCCCAAGTAGCTGGGATTACAGGCATGTGCCACCATGCTGGGCTAATTATTTATATTTAGTAGAGATGGTGTTTCACCATGTTGGTCAGGCTGGTCTCGAACTCCTGACCTCAGGCGATCCACCCGTCTCAGCCTCCCAAAGTGCTAGGATTACAGGCATGAGCTACCGTGCCCAGCCAGATATTTATTTTCCCATGGCTCTTAGAGGCTAGACATTCAAGAGTATGAGGCTGGCAGGGTTGATTCCTGGTGAAGCCTCTATCTTTGGACTGAAGATGGCTGTCTTCTTGGCTGTGTCCTCCCATGCTCTCAGTGTTTCTTTCTCTTCTCCTTCTTTCTTTCTTCTTCTTCTTCTTTTTTTTTTTTTTTTTTGAATCAGGGTCTGACTCTGTTACCCAGGCTAGAGTGCAGTCGCATGATCAGAGCTCACTGCAGCCTCCAACTTCTTGGCTCAAGCAATCCTCCCACCTCAGCCTCCCAAAGCACTGAGATTGCAGGCCACCACACCCAGCCTTCTTTCTTTTCTTTTCTTTTTTTGTTTTCTTTTCTTTTTTTTTTTTTGAGACAGAGTTTTGCTCTTGTTGCCCAGGCTGGAGTGCAATGGCATGATCTCAGCTCACTGCAGCCTCTGTCTCCCAGGTTCAAGCAATTCTCCTGCCTCAGCCTCCTGAGTAGCTGGGATTACAGGCGTGTGCCACTATGCCCAGCTAATTTTATATTTTTAGTAGAGATAGGGTTTCTCCATATTGGTCAGGCTGGTCTCAAACTCCCTACCTCAGGTGATCCGCCAGCTTTGGCCTCCCAAATTTCTGGGATTACAGGCATGAGCCACTGTGCCCAGACTTCTTTCTCTTTTTATAAAGACTCCAGTCCTACCGAATTAGGGGCCCAGCCTTATGACCTCATTTTACCTTAACCTCTTCCTTAAAGACCCTGTATCCAAACTCAGGAACACTGAAGGTTAGGGCTTCACATATAAATTTTGGGGTGAAACAATTCAGTCCATAACATTCAGGAGAGCCATTGATTGTATTTTATAAGGTGCATAATGAAATGCAATGTGGCAACTATTATTTATTTGTGGCTTTCCCCCATCACATTCTCACTTTCTCACGCATGTATACACACATGTGCACACATGCACACACATTCACACACACAGACATCCCTGCCTATCTCACAATCACACAGACAAGTTTGCCTTAGTGCTTCGCCTCTGATTCTGAGTTTTCTACAAGATTTTCTGATATTCATAATGCATGGCTAGTGATTGTTATTGTTTATTTATATTTCTAGTGATTGATTATTTCTGGGCACGGTTTTACCCCATTCTACAAATCTGGTTTGAAGATAATAACAATAATAATAATAGTGGTAGTAAGTAATTTATTGAGTGCTGAGGATGGTACTTATTTCATTTGCTTATTTAATTTTCACAACAACCTGTTGAAGTGGAAACTATTACTGTCCCTATCTCACAGATGAGGAGCTAAGCTTCAGGAGGTAGTGACTTGCCTTAAGCCTTATAACTAGTACATTCCAGGCTGCCTGACTTTAAAGCCAGTGCTCTTAACCTCTGTATGGGGGAAATTTCACACATTGACAAAAATCTGAGAGCCCTGACAAGTCTCCTCTATCTTTATCTTGCAACTGGATTTTGAGCCTAGTTAATCCTTGAGTTAGATTTTTAGTCTTTCCCTGAGTGAGGGGTGCACTGGATAGGGTCTCCTGCCTATACCTTATTAAAATATTTTCTGTTCATTTTCATTATGTTTACCACGCTCATCTGTAAGCTTCCCTTCCCTGTCACTGCACTACCCAGAAAGACTAAGAGGATTAATAGAACACTCTTCCTGGGAGAAGCTCAAAATATAATTGGGAGATTGCTGTACTCAGTTATTTAAATCACACCATGATGAACTTGGTACTTTCAACAGTAAGTTCAAATTGTTGTGGTGGCAAAGAGACAAATAGATAGGATGCCTGGAGGGGCCATGAAATAGTTGCTTATGGAGGAAGCTTCTAGCCATAAACAGAAAGTAAAAGTTTGCCAGGCAAGGCAGAAGGTATTCCATGCTGGGTATTCCACATTAAAACATTCCACTACATGTTTTTAATCTTATGGTATTTACTTTTAGCTGTGGTTTTTGTTCTGTAGCATTTTAAAAAAAGAAGTAATGCATCTTGGCTCCATCCTGCTATATCCTCACTCCCCCCACTCACCACCAGTGTTTCCTGTCCTGTGGATATGTCCTCCAGGTGAAAATAAGGTGCTAGGCATCTGGTAACTAAACTTGACAAACTCAGGATTCTATAAATTGGATATTCAGGGAGAACAATCCACTTGATTACTTTTACTTGACTTAAAATATGTATGAACTAATAAACATCATAAAGTATTATAATCATACAATTGAATCAACAATGTGATTTTTTTTTTTTTTTTTTTTTTTTGATATGGAGTCTCGCTCTGTCATCCAAGCTGGAGTGCAGTGGTGCGGTCTTGGCTCACTGTAACCTCTGCCTCCCAGGTTCAAGCGATTCCTGTGTCTCAGCCTCCCGAGTAGCTGGGATTACAGGCGCCCACCATCACACCCGGATAATTTTTATATGTTTTAGAAGAGATGGGGTTTTGCCATGTTAGACAGGCTGGTGTCGAACTCCTGGCCTCAAGTGATCCGTCCGCCTCGGCCTCCCAAAGTTTTGGGATTACAGGCATGAGCCACTGCACCTGGCAACAATATACTTTTAAGTCAACCAGAACGCCATCTCCCACTGCCACTCCTTGAGGGGAGAAATATTTACCCACCCAGCACGAAAAGCCTCTCTCTAGTTTATTGTCTTACTGACATCCCATCAGTGTGAGGTTTACCAGAACCCAGCTGATATGGTTAGGCTTTGTATCTCCACCCAAATCTCATCTTGAATTGTAATCCCCACGTGTTGCGGGAGAGACCTGGTGGGAGGTGATTGGATCGTGGGGTGGTTTTCCCGATGGTGTTCTCGTGATACTGAATAAGTCTCACGAGATCTGATGGTTTTATAAAGGGCAGTTTCCCTGCGCTTGCTCACGCTCGCCTGCCGCCTTGTGAGGAGAGTGGCTGCTTTCTATTCTGCAGTGATTTTAAGTTTCCTGAGGCCGCCCGAGCCGTATGTGGAACGGTGAGTCAATTAAACCTCTTCAGTTTATAAATTACCCGGTTTCTAGTAGTATCTTTATAGCAGTGTGAAAATGAACCAATACACAAACTTATTTTACAAATGAGGAATTTTGTTTCAAACACCTAATCTTACATCATTTTTGGAGCAGCAAACTATCCTATTTTTGAAGTTACAGATTTCATACTTCCTGACAGTTTAGTATCAGCCCCTTAGCTACTCTTAACCCAGGTCAATATATATATCTCTCTCCGTCTATTTTTCTCAGTCCTTTCTCTAAAAGTACAAGGGATCAATCTTCTGATAATGGTATCTTTTCTACCTGTGCCCTTGTCCCTTCCTCTCTCCTGTTCTCATAAAACCTTCCCACCATTTCCCTCAATTTGCTCATTCCCTGCTGAGAAAGCAGGAGCAACTGGGGTGGAGAAGAAGCAACAGGGAATTAGACAACGAAGTGACCTTTAAACTATTTTTTTTTTAGCCCTTTCCTCGTCCCTGTAGTACACGTCTCTATGGCCACATCTGTGGATGATCCCTTCTGCAAGGTTGCAGAGAGAAGCAACCGGGACCCAAAAGGGAATCGGAAAGCAGGGGTTGTGTAGGGGGCAGAGGCAAGGGTTTGGCGAAGTGAATGGGAGAAAATAAGAATTCAGTATATTTCCATGGAAATTAATATGAAAAATTGGCAAGGAAAAGTTCTGAAAAATCCATTTAAAACGCAAACAGTGTAGGTTAATGAAATATCTGCAGAGAAATAAATCTGTGGTTTTATTTCAGTGATAATCCAAATAGAGAATATATGGGTTAACATTTGGGCAGATGTCCTTAAGATGAAAGAAATTGAATAGTAATGCCAGCTGACTGCAGTTTCCCACATGGGAGGAAGCAAAGCCGGTGAAGAGTGAACATTTCCCAGGTGGTAACTGAGCTAGGTGCTTTGAACAGTATTTCCTGCTCATGGCTGATTATCAGAATCACCTGAGGAGCTTTAAAAAAATACACAATATTGCCCTTCCCTGGACCTGTTTAATCTGAATTTCTAGATGCACTGCCCCTACTACCCCCCACCTCTCCCTCCCTCCCTCCCTCCCTCTCTCCCTCCCTCTCTCCCCCCCTCCCTCCCTCTCCCTCCCCGCCCCCGTGTGTGTGTGTGTGTGTGTGTGTGTGTGTGTGTGTAAAATTGTCAACTCAGTCACTTGGGATGTTTCTCAGGTGATTCAGATGACCAGTAATTTGGGGAACCACATTCTCATGTAATCCTTTCAACAAGCCAATGAAATAGGTTAAGGAGAATGGGCTTGCTTCTTGATAATGAACTAGGGACTGCTGTAGGAAGCTGCAATTCAGGGCTTCTAGAGCTGTAAAATCAACTTTTTGCATAATGCATCTGGTGGTGAAAGAAATAATATAGTGGGGAAGGCTCATTAAAGCTCAGCATGTGGGCCCACATCTGCTTGGTGGAACACACTCATTCACCCTATGCTACTCTGCTTTCTGGCTTCTGGCTCTTGCATGGAGAATAGTTACAGTTGATCAGTTTCTTAACAAAATGTTCCATTAGACTGATCATCCTTTACAGATAAATCCTGGGACATGGAATGCATAGGAGAAGCCGTATGGTTTGTTATGGTGAACAGTTTGTTGAGATGTATATTCACACAAGCAGAGGCTCACTGCATATTTGAGGGTCTGAGTGTGATTCCTGGCTCTACCCCTAGGCTGCCGACCTCAGGTATATTATTTAATGTCCTTCTGCCTCAGATTCCCCAAGTGTTGTGGGGATTATAATACGGTCTACTTCATTAGGTTGGTTGTGGATTAAATTGGAAAATGCCTGTCAAGAGGTTAGAATAGTGTCCAGGGACATAACATATGTTCAATAAGGAAATGCGTATTTTCTTTTTGTTTAACTTTTAAGTTCAGGGGCACATGGGCAGGATGTGTAGGTTTGTTACATAGGTAAACATGTGTCATGGGGGCTTGTTATACAGATTATTTTATCACTCAGGTATTAAGCCTAGTATTCATTAGTAATTTTTTCTGATCCTCTTCCTTCTCCCACCTTCCGCCGTCAGATAAGCCCCAGTGTATGTTGCTGTCCTCTGCATCCATGTGTTCTTATCATTTAGCTTCCCACTTGTAAGAGAGAACACGCCATATTTGTTTTTCTATTCCTGCATTAGTTTGCCAAGGATAATGACCAGTTCATCTATGTCCCTGCAAAGGACATGATCTTGTTCTTTTTATGGCTGGAAATGCATATTTTCTGAATAAGTCTCTAACATATTCCTAATGCACAGTGGCACACATGAGAGACCAGGGTGATTACATGGCATAAGGTCACATATTTGGTAAGTGGGCGATTTAGGCTTTAAATCTGAGTCTGACTGACATTGAGCCAGTCTTCTTCCTACTACTCAATGGTGAACCTTAGCCACAAGAAATAAATGATCCTAAATCAGAGATGGTCAAAGCATGGTGGTCTGAGTGCCCTGAAGAAGACAAAGATGGCATGTGGATAGAACCAAAAAGGATGGATCACAAAAATAAGAGCAACTTGCCCTACTGTAGGGGCCAAGGAAAACTTCCCTTTCACCCTCTGAAGTTTCCCAGAAAAATCAACTCTCAAAAGGAAGATTAGTTGGAGAAAGGGCATACAAATTGATTAGCAGGTCCAGGGGAGTGACTGCCCAGTATCACAATGGGAAACCCGGCATGGTGGCTCACACCTGTAATCCCAGCACTTTGGGAGGTCGATGCAGGCAGATCACTTGAGCCTAGGAGTTCAGGACCAGCCTAGGCAACATGGCAAAACCCCATCTCTACAAAAAATACACAAATTAGCTGGCATGGTGGTGTATGCCTGTAGTCCTAGCTACTTGGTGAGGGCTGATGTGGGAGGATCACTTGAGCCTGGGAGGCAGAGGTTGTAGTGAGCCGAAATTGTGCCACTGCACTCCAGCCTGGATGACAGAGAAAGACTTGGTCTCAAAAAAACAAGGAGGCGGGGGGCGGTTACAGATGCTTATATACCCTATGTCTTAGGGGATTGGGGAAGTGTGGATGATTTTAGGGGGAAAGTAATGATTTTTAGGGGAATTCAATGGGCTTGAAGAATATACAATGGCCTGCAACAAGTCTGTTGAGCCTGCAGAGCAGACAATGGCCTGTGAAAAAAGTCTGTCCAAGAGAGTAGATAGACTTCCATCTTTCTTCCTGTGATAATGACTACAGTTAATGAAAAGTTAGGGAAGGGACCAGAGGTCATTATTTTCTTCTTTGGCAGGTCTGGACTTTAGGCAGATAAGAAACCTCAGAGAACAACTTCATTCTGTGTTTTGGGAGACATAGAGAACCGAGAGACCTGGGTGGGGTGGGGAGAATGTCAGAGAGACCTTGTGGCTCCTTCTTGAAATCAGCATGTCAAAGTGACATATTTGGCATATTCGTTTCTGAGCCCCAACATGACCTAGAACAATCCAGAAATTGAAGGAGATGAAGACATGACAGAATGTTGGAACTAAAATAGAAACTACTGAGGGAATCAGTGATACTTGGTAGAATATGTGCTATGACCAAGAACTTGATTTTTAGAATATGAGAAAGACAAATAGTAGGAGCAAAGGACAAATAGTAGGAGCAAAGATAAACAATCAACTTTAAATTCTAGGGGGGACAAATCGTTATACAAAAAAATGGAAAACTAATCACAGTACCCTACTCTGTAGTAAACAGTAGTACATATTTATAGTAATATAACTATGCTTTATTGATTTAACCTAAAGAATCATATTACTGTGTTAGGTGGATCGGGAGAAATAGTGTACAGGAATTACAGCCTCATCTATCATAGCAGAAAATCAAATAATGTATAAAATGGAAAAAGATGAAAAATATTAATATAAACCTATGTAGAGTAGGGAGATAACTGCAAAAAGAAAGAAAAACATCAAAGGGTTAAAAATTGCTTTTCAAGGAAAAGAGAGGATTTGCAGGTGGGGGCTAACATGGAAAACCCTTTAAAAATACATTCACAATATTTCTGACATCAAATGTATGGAGGCTTTTCCCACATCAACCAATTCTCCAATTCTTATCAGACACCGTCTGGTTGTCCTACGATTCTGACACTAACTGCCCTGAGTTAGCACAGACCCGACAAGCTAAAGGCTCAGTCCCACAGGACTGCCCTCCTCTCTCCACTTCAGATGCCAATCGAGAGTCCCAAGTTGTGACCTGTACTTCTGACCAACCGACTGTAATTCAGGGATTTCTACACCTCCTTCTTGGGTTTGATAATTTGCCAGAACAGCTTGCAGAACTCAGGAAGGCACATTACGTATGTTTATGGTTTATTGTAAAAGTTACAAGTCAGGAACAGCCAAATGGAAGAGATGCACAGGGCAAAATGTAGGGAAGGGGCGTGGAGGTTCCATGCTCTCTCTGGGGTGCACCACCCTCCCAGCATCCGCATGTGTTCAACCCAGAAGCTCTCTGAACCCCATTTGGGGTTTTTATGGAAGTTCTGTTATGTAGGCATGACTGATTAAATTATTGACCATTGGTGATTGAACTTAATCTCTAACCCCTCTTTACTTCCCAGAGGTCGAGGGGCTGAAAGTCCCAACCCTCTGATGACATGGTTGGTTCTCTGGCATCCAGAGCCCATCATCAAAGTTACTTCATTAGCATAAACAGATGCGGTGGAAAGGGGCTCATTATGAATTTTAAAAAAGATACTGCTCTCATCTCTGTTACTTGGGAAATTCCAAGGGTTTTAGGAGCCCTATGCCAGGAAGAGAAAAGCAAATATATGTATTTCTCATTCTATCATAATATCACAGGGACAAGGAACCTGTTTTTCGTTTAAAAACTCCCCCCCCCACACCCCCATCCCCGACAGAGTTTTGCCCTCCTTACCCAGGCTGGAGTACAATGGTGCGATCTCAGCTCACCTCAATCTTTGCCTCCTGGGTTTAAGCAACTTTCCTGCCTCAGCCTCCCAAGTAGCTGGGATTACAGGTGTGTGACACCACGCCCGGCTAATTTTGTATTTTTAGTAGAGGTGGGGTTTCTACATGTTGGTCAGGCTGGTCTCCAGCTCCTGAACTCAGGTGATCCGCCCACCTCAGCCTCCCAAAGTGCTGGGATTACAGGCGTGAGCCACTGTGCCTGGCTAAAAAACCTTTGACTCGGGCCAGGCACTTTGGGAGGCTGAGGTGGGTGGATCATAAGGTCAGGAGTTCAAGACCAGACCAGCCTGGCCAACATGGTGAAACCCCGTCTCTATTAAAAATACAAAAATTAGCTGGGCGTGGTGGTGGGTGCCTGTAATCCCAGTTACTCAGGAGGTTGAGGCAGGTGAATCGCTTAAACCCGGGAGGCAGAGGTTGCAGAGAGCTGAGACTGCACCACCGCACTCCAGTCTGGGCGATAGAGCAAGACTCTGTCTCAAAACAAACAAGAAAAACAAAAAACCTTTGACTTGGTGAGATGGCTCGCACCTGTAATCCTGGCACTTTGGGAGGCCAAGGTGGAAAGATTGTTTGCATCCAGGAGTTCAAGACGAGCCTGGGCAACACGGTGTGAGACTCTGTTTCTACAAAAAATCAAAAATTAGTCCCGCATGGTGGCATGCACCTGTAGTCTCAATTACTTGGGAGGTTGAGATGGGGGTATTGCTTGTGCACGGGGAGTTGAGGCTGCAGTGAGCGATGGTCGTGCCACTGCACTCTAGCCTGGGTGACAGCGTAAGACCCTGTCTCAAAAACAAAAGAAAACAAAAACCCTTGAGTAGGATTTGTTTTTTAAATCACCTCTTTGTATTTTTAAAAATAATAATTAAAATATAGTACCCATTAAAAATAAAATTTCCAGTTTTCCAAGGATCTAGGACAACTGGCTTGCCTCAGTGAGAGATCGTTTTGCCCACCCTCTTTTTAAGATTATGTGGGATTTTTGTTGTTATTTGACAATACTGTCTTGGCTTGATCTAGGGAAACAGGAAAGGATTATGTTGAGAAAAAGCAAGTAGCAACTGGTTTAGGTTCAAAGGGGAAGATAAGTGGGGAAATCTTAGGACAGAGAATGGGGGGTGGTGGATGAACAAATTCTATATTCCCTGGAAGAATAATTAACATCAAGAAATGGTGAATAGTGATGGCTAAAAACAATATAGTCTTTACTATATAGCAACCACTGTTCCAAGCTTTTCACAGTTGTGGAGTTGTGTTGCTCTCCACAAGTCAGTGAGGGTTGGGTACAGTTATTATCCCTATTTTACAAATGACAAAACTGAGTTAAACAGAGATTATGTAACTTTATCAAGATTACATGGTTAGCAGGTGCCACAGTCAAAATCTGATCCCATACTCTCTGGCTCCTGAAATCTGAGCTCTTAAGTTGTATATGATATTACTTCTGAATACACATGTACATCTCAGCTTCTGGGTTGAGGTGGAAAACTTACAAAGGCCTGCCACAGTGAGTACAGGGGTTGTGGAGAGTTAGCCTGGGAGGCTTGCTTCTGAGTATTTCTTTCAGCTGCCACAGTGAGTACAGGGGGGTTGTGGACAGTTAGCCTGGGAAGTTTGCTTCTGAGCATTGGTTTTCACTGGCTAGAGGGCCACTTGCTTGTATCAGCTGACAAAGTGTGGTGGGAAGAACTACAATAAGTGTGGTAAATACCAATTTTATTCTAAAGTGATGATGAAGGTTCTCTCCTTTAGTGAAGCTCCTCTGAGCTCTCTGCTTGATAAGGCCTGACCTCGGGGTTCCATCTCTGTCCCTGTAGAACCCAATGTTAGCAAGAATCCTGCTCAGGATTCACCAGAATTTCTCACCCTCATTGTCTGATCACTTGATATCTGATGAAATATCCTTATCACCCACTATCCTCCAGGTGTTATCTGATGATCCTGGGCTGCCTTTGGCAAGAATCCCGGTACCCCTGATATTTACTCTTAGTAATTTTCCATCTGCTGACATGCACCCCCTCCAATCCCAACCTGTTCTTTGGCTGTAATCCCGCTTGTCCATGCTGTATTTGGAATTTAGCCCAATTCTATACTGAGGTCTCTTTTTTCCTATTGCAGCAGATACTGGGTCAAATCAGTTTTTACTGATCTAGCTACTGTCCTGGCTCTGATTTTGTTTGACAGTGGTCAAATCCCTTCTCATATGTGGGTAGCCATGGCATTAGGAATCACTGCAGAAACTACTACACTACACATCACCTTATGGGACTTTGCTTATGTTGCTCAGGAAAATCTTTTTTTTTTTTTTTGAAAGGGAGTCTTGCTCTGTCACCCAGGCTGGAGTGCAGTGGTGCAATCTCGGCTCACTGCAACCTCCACCTCCCAGGTTCAAGTGATTCTCCTGCCTCAGCCTCCTGAGTAGGTGGGATTACAGGTGTGTGCCACCATGCCCAGCTAATTTTTGTATTTTTTTCGTGGAGATGGGGTTTCACCATATTGGTCAGGCTGGTCTCAAACTCCTGACCTTGTGATCCACCTGCCTTGGCCTCCCAAGGTGCTAGGATTACAGGCATGAGCCACCACGCCCGGCTTAGGAAAATCTTATGTATACTTTTACCCCCCACCCCGTCTCTATTCTTCAACCCCATTCTGCCTCTCCCCTCTGTCACCCCATCGCCCCAGGTCACTGAAGCAGGTATCTGGAAGTGAGAGTTCCAAATGAGCAGCATAGGAGGTTTCTCCCAAAGGTAATGAAACAAATTGGCTGAGGTTTATAATAGGAATGTGATAATGGTGATTATATATATATTTTGGAGAGGGAGACTGAGACTGTATATTCTAAGGTTAAGTTGTACATGAATGATTTTAAACATTTAAACAGTATCTTCCTGATAAAAATATTTGATAACTCAATTTGGAGCAAGTCTAGGGGGCATATAGAATGTGAATAGAAGATACCCAAGGAGGTACTTGGGAAAATTTCCTGGCTGGTTTGTTTGTTTGTTTTTGAGATGGAGTTTTGCTCTTGTCGCCCAGGCTAGAGTGCAATGGTGCGATCTCAGCTCACCACCAACCACCTCCTGGCTTCAAGCAATTCTGCCTCTGCCTCCCAAACAGCTGGGATTACAGGCATATGCCACCACCCCCAGCTAGTTTTTGTATTTTTAGTAGACAGGTTTCTCCATGTTGGTCAGTCTGGTCTGGAACTCCCAATTTCGGGTGATCCGCCCGCCTTGGCCTCCCAGAGTGCTGGGATTACAGGCATGAGCCATCGTGCCTGGCCTGTTTTCTTATTATGATTAAAATAGATCGACTCTATTCAAGTCTTACCAGGAGATCCACTTTAAAAAATCTTTTCTCTTCTCCTATTTCCTATTACTTTGTCTTTCTATTTTATTTTGTCTTTTCAATCCCATTAAATGTCTAAGAATATTTTCCCTACTCTATTTTATAATTTCCAAGAACTTATTCCTGATGTTTAAGTGTTATTCATTTTTTTCTAGCAATCTATTATTGTTTAATGAATGCAATTATCTTCTTTTAAACATTAGTTTTACTTAAGTTTTTCTAGTCCCTGTACCTCTAAACTCCAAATTACTTTTTCTGTTTATTTTTGTCACCATCCTTCATGCTAATGCTGTCCTTAAAATATCTAGTGATCCATTGTCCGTGTACATTTAAAGTGGAGTTAGGAAAAACAGTCTATGGGTAGAAGGCATTTTGGCTAGTAGGCTGGTCAGCCTTTTAGTAGGGCAACTGATTTGAGGGATTGGCCATTTGGTTAAGGGATATTCAAGTGTCAGTAATTGTAGATCCTTTTTTTGGCCTGGTTACTTTCATCAGAAAGAAATTACCTTATGGCCTGATACTCTGTAATGGGAGCAGAGTGAAGTTAAGGGGAAGGTCACTGGGCTGCTAAACTCACTTTCATTTAACTTGCTCATTTGAACATAGCCCTTAGCTATGCCTGGGGTCTCAAGTCCAGGGACTTGCCGATTTAATCATTCAAGTAGGGCCAGCCATCTGGCTGTGTAGGTTGGGTAGGGGTTAGCAAGGCCTAATTGCTCCTTGTCCAGACTCTCAACTGATTCTTCTAATTTTACCTCCACTTTGAATTCTACCCCTCAATTCAGTTGTGCTGGGAGCCTCCTATTTCTGCTTTTGGGTTCCCTACAGCCTGGCTTGCTAGCACTTTCATTTTAGTTACTTTATCTTTACTCAGCTAATAAGTATCTGCTTATTCTCTTATTTTCTTTTTTCTAAATTTTCATTGCTACTTTCCATCTACTGTTGGCCCTCATAATTTTTGGGGGCGGGGGTGTGTAGGGGTAGATCTTATATATACTTTATACTTTTTGTTTCTTTATTTAATCCTTACTGTCTTGTAGTGGCATTTTCATGACATGGCAGAAATAAACACATATCGTATCTATCATATTTATTTAGAAGTACGATTATTCACTCTCTTTAAATTTTAAGTGTTTAGAGACAGTCTTACTGCATTGCCCAGGCAGGTCTTGAACTTCCGGTCTCAAGTGATCCTCTTGCCTCAGCCTCCTGAGCTGCCGAGATTACAGGTGTGAGCCATCACACCCGGCTAACTCTTTCAATTTTGGGTAGTGGGCTAATGGTGGTATCAAGTGAAATAGAAATTTGATAAGTGTTTTTTAAAGTTTTAATATCATTACCAAAGAACAGGGCATATTGAATCAATTTATTTGAAGCACGTTTCTAAATGACTCAGGCTGAAATTGGTGATCTATAAATTTATCAGAGTCATTAACTTGAAAGCTAAATCCAAAGAACATTAGAATCAATTCCGGATTAAGCTGTACCATCCTGGGCAAAATACTTTCTTCCTGGACCTCAGTAAAATGATGGCAATTAGATTACATGGCTTCTACGATTCCTTCTAACTAAACATTCTGTCATTCTAGTACGTAATTTAAAATTTCTACTTGAAGTCACCACTCCTCCAAATACTGTTAATCGAAGTGTGAAATGCACATCACTGGTCATCAAAGAAACAATGTTTAATGGTATAAGAATCAACATTTTAATTCATTATTATTTTATTTATATAATTATGAATTTTAATTTTTGTATCAGAAATTTGTAACTAGTACAACAATTTTTTTTGTAAACAGATTTACTTAAGTTTAAAAATGTGAGTTGACTTAAGATTGCAAAAGAAATAATGGAAGATGGTATGTGGGTATGATAAAGTTCTGAAGATGCCCCACAAGAGTGCAGCTTCTGAAACATGGCCCTACCGTGATGTCCTTTCAGTGACTCTGCCTTTGCACACACGTTAGTTTTCCACTTGGCAAAATCTTTAAGTGTCCAGCTCAAAGGTTGCTTTTTTTACTGAACCATTCAAGGTAGAAGAGTTTCATCTTCTAAAACAGTTCAGTTTATTATAAGTGATCTGTTTACATGGACCAGGGACTGTGTCTTATTCATCTTTATATCTCCAGTACATTGCTGCGCTTGAGTTTTAATGGATGCTCAATGAACATTTGTTGAAAGAATGAACCAAGTCAGTATATCACCTAATGTAATGGGCAAATGTTTCCTCTTCTTGATGTCTTTTCAGCACCTATCTCTAACTCTGTGTGAACAGCCTCAGCCTTTATTAGTTCCAGAATACAATATCCACAAGGACACAAATGGAGAAGAACAGGCTTGATGTGAGAGGTCAAAAATAAACAAAGACTCTTGGAAGCTGTTGAGACTAGTCTTGGATCCCTGTGAAGTTCAGAAAGGATATATTTCAAACATGATTGAAATTTGAGATTCTGAGATACTAGGGTCCCTGGGATGAACAGCTCTTCCATAGAAATGGACATTATCTTTCATCAGAGCAATTTATATTTTGTAGACTTTATACTATGAAATCGAAAGTTTACAGTAGTTTGAATTTACAAAGCATTTCTGTACACATCATTTAATTTTATCCCCACAATAATGCTTTGCTGTTGGCCTGTTATAACAGAAGGGGAAAGTGAGGGTAGAAAAGTTAAATAATTTTCCAAATATCACCCACCTAGTAATTGCCTAGAACAGGGGTCAGCAAACTCTGATGGGGTGGGTGGAGGCAAGTCTGGCCCACTGCCTGTTTTTATAAATAAAGTTCTTTTGGATCACAGATGTCCCTAAGAGGGCTTAAGTCTATTTTACACATGAAGAAAAACTTGAGGCAAAGAAATGGTTATTACTTCACAATGTCACACAGCCAGACAGTGGCTAAGCCAGCACTCAATCACACCCAGTGTCCTAACTCCTGAACCTTTGCGTTAGCAACTGCACTAGAGCTAGCTCTGGTGTCCAAATCCTAGCTCTGGTTTTGTGACCTGGGGGAATTTACTCCCTTAATCTCTTGTAAATTAACACTTGTTAAATGGTTAAGACAGGGCTTGGCACATGGTAAAAGATTCAATAAAATGATTATTTTTAAAAATTAACATTAAAAGCCTTTCATTATCCTGTTTCTTTCTAATAGTAAAAATCAAATCAGTACTGTGGCCTAGATGGTCTACGTATGCTGTCTCGTTTAAGTTTGTAGCAGCCAATTATTAACCTCCTTTTAGAAGGAAAAGGAGAGGTTCTGAAGGGGTAAATAATTCACTCTGGTGTCGATTCCAATTCTATCTGGTTTTTAAACCCACCTTCGCTGCACTACTTCTGGTCTCATCTCTCTCCCCCGCAGGAACTCGGTACTTGGGGGAAAAAAAAATGAATGAATCATCTCTCCCTTCTCCCCCAACCAACCAACAAATTAATCGACCACCATCAACAAAAGTTAGGCATATTCACTCTGCTCAAATGCATCTTGGGCTTGCCTGCCTTGATTCCTTTAAGCAAGCTATTTCTGGAATCCGAAATATGCTATCTCTGCTTCTCTCTTTACTGAAATCCTATTTATCCTTCAAAGCCAGATTCAAATAGCACTGAATCCTCAAAGACTTCTCTTATCACCAAAGACAGAAGTGGTTTGTTCTCCTCAGAATCCAATTGTGTTTTGGTTTGTACCATGCTTATGAAATGCATATGGCATATACTGATTGATAGTATTTTTTTGTATGTACTTTAAAGTACTCTCAGAAATTGGTAATGTTAAGCCATTTTCTAGAGGAAGGTGGGGTATATAGAAATACCAAATAAAAAAAATTGAGACTTCTAGTACAATATACTAGAATGCTTCTTTTAAAAAAATCTCAAATTATTGTTTTGTATGCACTTATTAAGATACTTCCTCTGCACATTAAATGGTAAGAACTCAGCAAGTATTTACTCAGTCTGGATCTCAAGTTCTTTTTATAATGCCAATTTCATATTTCCATTAGCTCAGTACAATTAATTTAGAAGCACCAAGATAAAGATAAATAACATAGAATTTATTCAAACATCTTATCTCTATGTTCCTCATTTGAAAGTGTCTACGTCTATTTTATATTCTGTGTTTAGCAGCTTACATATTTTGTTATTTGAAAAGACAAAACAACTTTTGGTAGATTGCAACCCACCTTTGTAATACTTGTAATATGAGTGATTTATCATTCAAAATGAATCCTTTTAAAAAACCACGGCATGATGATCTATTTATTTGCGTTCATGTTATCAGCAATCTCAACTTGGTTTTGCAGCCTCTGCTTTACTTTGAATTTGATTTGTCTAATATAATTCTTAATTGGAAATGGAGAATGCTTTACCAATAAAATATCATCTATCTGAATTAGCATCACAGGTTTGGGAGGGGCAGTTTGAGAGAAAGCGTCAGTTTGAATTAGTGAAGAACTGCATTACAGAAATTTTTTAAATAAATGCATCTTAAGTATATCAGCAACCAACTAACAGTATCTTCTAGTAGAGGCTTTAATGCCCATTTTTAATTAGAATTTTATATTTGCATGATAATAAAATGTATTCAAAATTTAAGTTTATTGTTAGTAGGCAATTCTTTTTGGTTAAAACATAAATGTGCCATATAAGTGGTTTCTCCTTGATATATTTAATTCATGATAAATTCTCACAGATTCTGAATTTGCAGCTGGTTTACTAAAATACATTCTATATCTACAAAATATGCCTGTATGACTTTAATCAAGACAGTGAAGTCATACCACATAATCTAATTGTTTGAATTATGGTTATAGAGATTTATCTTTTTTTAATTCAATTTTTTTGAGATGGAGTCTTGCTCTATTGCCCAGGCTGGAGTGTGGCAGCACAATCTCAGCTCACTGCACCCTGCGCTTCTTGATTCAAGCAATTCTCCTCCCTCAGCCTCCCGCGTAGCTGGGGTTATAGACACCCACGACCACAGCCAGCTGATTTTCGTATTTTTAGTAGAGATGAGGTTTTGCCATGTCGGCCAGGCTGATCTGGAACTCCTGACCTCAAGTGATGGGTCAGCCTCAGTCTCCCAAAGTGCTGGGATTACAGGCATGAGCCACAGTGCCCAGCAGAGATTTAATCTTAAAATACAATTTGGTAACACTTGCAGGCAAGCTGAGAATTTATCCATGCCACCCATCTCATTCATATTAGTGCTTTTGTAGTCATCTTAAAAGTAGAAAGGGTTGGATGACCAGATTATCTGATGTCGATTCCTTCTTAGAGGAAACTTGGTGGTTCTCAAGCCTTAGTGTGCATAAGAACATCCCAAAGAATATTAAAAAAAAAAATGAGTACTGTACTTCATAGGCAATATAAATGACTTTCAAGGCCAATTTTAACTAAGTGCAATTCTTACCTTGTGTACTGCCTTAAAACATAACCTTCATGGTGTGCGCTATCATCAGCCTTGCCCAGTGTCTCTCATGAATGGGTTTCAACTTACCTTTCAGTTCCATCAAAAGCTGCACTCAGGGGCCGGGCTCAGTGGCTCACGCCTGTAATCCCAGCACTTTAGGAGGCTGAGGCGGGTGAATTGCTTGAGGTCAGGAGTTTGAGATCAGCCTAGACAACATGGTGAAACCTCATCTCTACTAAAAATACAAATATTAGCCGGGTGCAATGGCGGGCGCCTGTAGTCCCAGCTACTAGGGAGGCAGAGGCAGGAGAATCGCTTGAACCCGGGAGGCGGAGATTGCAGTGAGCCGAGATCACGCCATTATTGCACTGCAGCCTGGGCTACAGAGCAAAACTCTGTTTCAAAAAAAAAGAAAAACTGTACTCAGTCATACTGATGCAGCCTTACATCTCCCAACATGAACATACCATGCTTCTGAATTTTTTCATTCTTTTCCATGTAGAATTAAAATGTGATCATATTAATGAACTTATCCTTTGAGACAGCTTAAACCTTGCCTTCTTTAGGAACTCTTCTTACACCTGCCCTTTACCAATTATTTCTGTATGCTTCTAGAATAGTACTTATCAAGTTGTGTTTATGTTTCCTTTTTGGTCTTCCATAATACACTATAAATTAGTAGTGATGTGTACAATAAGCACTTAAAATGTTTATTGATAAATTATAGAATAAACTTAAATATTTGTAATAATGACTCGGTATCATATACAGTCCTTTATGTTTTGCTTGTTTCATCTGATCCAGAAAATAATTGGAAAATATAGTGTACCTGGATCGAAATAAATATTTGATTGCTAAAATATGCAATTTAAAAAGGTTATGAGATATCTGAAAAAGCTAAATAGAAGATAATTAACATACTTTAGTTCATACTTCTAAAGAATCAAACCTCAATATACAAAGGACAGTTGCAAAAGTTCATAAAGTAGAAGTAATAATGTTAGTCTCCGTAGCTAAAGTAACCATACCTCCGGGGCTGCTCAGGATGGTCTCTGTGCCTGATAGCACTTCCTTTCATTCTTACAAGTGCCCTGGTTTGGGTGATAAAATATATTGTCACCCTGTATAGTCTCCAATAATGAATTTAAGACTGTAATGGGGAACCCAAAAATCCTGTGGAAAAAAATCATGTCGAGAGAACTAACTCTTCAAAGGCAGTATCTACAGATATTTGTTATATTATAGACCATAATATATATTAGCATGAAAGGGACTCACAAGTGATTAGGTCATAAATTCAAGCTAGGTCCCCGAAGTTACGAGATTTAGAATCCCTTGACATTATCTCATTTTACTGAATTGTACCCGCTTCTGCTAAGAGATGAGGTTACTGTGTTTCTTAGCCATCGAGATTTTGCCCGGATTTTCCTGTTGCCACTTTATGGCATTTATACTACATTTGTATAGCACTTTCCAGTATACAGAACATGTTCATGTACATATTACATTTACAGTACTACAAGCTTTTCATTTAAGTGCTGTGATTTTTAATATTTATTGTGTCAGAAATGAAGTATTTGTTTTGCAGCAATCGATGTTTCCTTGGCTTCTAAAGGGGATAAAGCTTGTAAAGTTAACATTTGTCATGATTTATACATAGTAAAAGGGTTAATGTGGCTAAACCTGCTAATATGGTGATTGTTTTTAGCTATTAACTGGTTTGGGCTAAATGCAGAGTAAAGTTTTAGAACTGTCCTAACATATTAGGTTGTCTTGTATGTTCTGATAGATAATAGTGTATCCCATGTTACTAAATAAGCATTATAGTATCTATTAACTTGATTCCTATCAGAATGTTACAATAGACACTGTTTATATAACTGAAGAAAAATTTCTATCTGTATATGGGGTAGTGAATGCTAAGTTTAAGAAAAGTACAAATAATAATACTGGCTTACCTTATGTTACTGACTGAATGTTTGTCCTTCTCCCCTTAATTCATCTGAAGCCCTACCCCACCCCCATGTGATTGTATTTGGAGATATGGCCTGTGGGGAGGTGGTAAAATCTAAATGAGGTCATAAGCATGGGGCCCTGATCTGATACAACTGGTGCCCTAATAAGTGGTAGAGAAACCAGAGCTCGTTCTGTCTGACCATATGAGGATACACTGAGAAGCCAGCTGTATTCAATCCAGGAAGAGAGCCCTCACCAGAAAATGAACCATGCTGACACCTAGATCTCAGACTTCCAGCCTCCTGAACTGTGCTAAAATAAATTTCAGTTGTTTAAGACATATAGTTTGTGGTAGTTTGATGGCAGCCTGAGCAGACTAAGATTCCTTAGGTGAGCAGTTAGTGATATTAAAGTGTTTCATCATAATGTAACTTTAGTCCAAAGATTACAAGGATGAAAACTGCTGGGAAAAGTAAACCAAAAAGTCTAATTACCATTTCCCTTAATTATATAATTACATAGTTTTTAAAAAGTTAACTAAATTTAAAAGTATAATATTACTGTATCTTTTTTTTTCTAAACCCAAAGGACTTTCCACCTGGTTTATCTATTTTTAAATGATGATAATATTATATGAGTTCAGAAAAATTTCCTTGGTGAATCACTGTTAGCTGATTGCGGACAATAGAAAACTTCCAAATAGTAAGCAAAGCTTTTCATGTTACAATTTTTTATAAAAAAAAGACTTAAAATGATAATAGCATGTTCATTTATGATACTCAAGTAATAAATGATTAATTTTAGAAGCTTTTCAATAGAGAGATTGAAACAGAAATCCAAAGCTCTAGAGAGTAGATCCAGCCATTGAAGCAAAGGTTATAAAAAATGTCATTGAAGGGGACACTTGCATATTTCAAACTTTGCCACAGTTGGTTTTGACTGTTAGCATATGGGATGGTGTTAAATCAAAGAGATTGAAAGGGGGTGAAGGATACTGATGGGGCCTGGTTCTTATATTCTTGAGTGAGCAGTAGGAATGAGAGCTGGGATAACAGCAAATCTAGTGTGCCTGCCACACACCACCCTAGTGATCTTGCTCTACTCATTTCTCCAGACTCATCTCATGGTATGTCTGGCTTCTGAAATACTGAAAGTTCCCTGAACGTGCAATGTGGTTTCATGCCTCTGGTTTTTCATACATTCTGTCTGGAATGCCCTCTCCTTCCAACACTGTCAATGGAATGTTATTTCCCCTTTTCTATTCATATTGGAGTCCTCTGTCTCTTGGTCCAGCACAAACTGGTTGTTTCCTAAGTCTGCAGCAGAGCTATTATGCCAGGCCTTTCTTTAACTAAACTCTTGGGTTGGAGCTGCTGTACTTGGGACACTTTGTTTCCTCTTTGTTTTCTCCTTTGTTTTGCTGGAATGCACTTCTGAGCATCTTTCTAGGAATAGATGTCTGAGAAGTAAATATTAAGGTTATTGTATATCTAAACTTATCTGTGTTCTGCCATCATATTGATGGACAATTTAGCCAAATATGCAATCAATTTTTGTTTTATAATTTTCCCCTCAGAATTTTAAAGGTATGGTTCCAGTCCTACAATTGTATTAAAATGTTGTCTTTGTGTATTCGTTTCAGTTATGCATTGCTTCAGACTACTTGATTTTTTTATTGCATATTTCATTTTTCACTTCTAGAATCTGTTTGATTTATTTTCAAAACAGCAGCCCTCCCTCAAGTATTACACACTTAACCCAGGGTGATATATTTGGTTATTCCCATGGACCATGGAGCTTCAAATCACTGTTGCAGTTGTTCCTGTTATTTATGTCACCTGGAGATTTCTTGCTTTTGATATGGGCTTTAATAAACTATTTTTAGAATAAATACTTTAACTTTTCATTTATTTGTGTTTGGAATAGAAAGAAGTGCTTTCCATGAATTAGCTTATTTTGTCATTTTGTTTAGAATCTTATTTTTAAAAATCAAATATAACAATTAGGACTCCACTCACCAAGATTGCTGATAAATTGCGGTAGCCTCTTTTGGTGTCCTGTACAAATCCTCTGTGTCCACCCTGGAAGTTTCTCACAGACAATTTCAGCTTCCTGTGTTTCTCTAAGCGCATTCTCTGCAGTGCGGATAACCTTGGGGGCAAGTTGACTGCATGGTAGAAGTTATGCTCAGCAGTGACTCTCAATTACAGAGAGAGAAGGGTTGATGGATAAACTGCAGATTCTTTGCCCTCCACTGAGTTCTACATGGTCTCTCAGAGGGTCCCCAGTAAGACTGGACCCCATTTGCCCACAACAGTAACTTGTTCTTTACTCTCCAGTGCTTCTGCTGGCTTTTCTTTCTGACTACAAACTTCCTCATGTTGCTTCCTGGAATCACTTCCAAAATAAGCTATTTGTATCACAATACTGACTTTGGATATATTCAAAGATACAAGTTCAACAATGTCTATTTTGGGGATACTCAATCTCATTTCAGAGTTGTATAGGAGCTGCAGAAACTTGTAGATGTCCTCACACTTGTGGGGT
The DNA here is from genome assembly GCF_029281585.2 of Gorilla gorilla gorilla. Classification (NCBI taxonomy): domain Eukaryota; kingdom Metazoa; phylum Chordata; class Mammalia; order Primates; family Hominidae; genus Gorilla; species Gorilla gorilla. The sequence continues at coordinate 153,833,858 of NC_073230.2, forward strand.
TTCTTAGTCGTTTTCACAATTCTGCTGACTTTCCAGCTGCCATTGTTTGGTGTTGCTCCTTCACTGTATATGGCTCCATATGAAATGAGCCTTCCTTGCTCTGCTTCCTGCTTAGGTAATGTGATAACTCATCATTACTGTAAGAGGCTGTCAGCAGACTTACTTTTTTCATGTCAAGCTCATCTGTGGGAGACTCTGCTTGGGTTCCCAGCACTCCAGCACTATCCCATCTATGGTCTTCTAGTATGCAGATCATTCCTTGCAAAGAATGGGCCTGCTTGAGTCCAGTGCCCATTTCTGGACAAGGGTCTGGAGAATCCTTTTGACCAGTCACATCTACTCCTGTGTTGTATATGGAATTTGTAATTGTCAATACCATCAGACAAGGGAGAGACAAAAGAAAAGGGGGGTTTTACACCAGAGTAGAGGAGGAATTCAGAACAGGAAGAAACAATGGATGTCTACTAGGTTTCACCTCTTGGATGTCCACATATGTGTACACATACACTTACAATCTCAAACATGTTCCATTAGCATAAAGCAGCTATTGTATGTAACCTCAGATATGCACTCACCTTCTCATAAACAAATATCAAAGTCTCATCCATTTCTAGGCTCTGGATTTCTGAATGGTATAATCTTGTTATGTGGAGATATATATCTTAATCATGTAGCAACTTATGCCTAACTTACACATTTAACCACCCAAAGACACCCAGGAAGTAAGGTATACGGAAGACAGGATGACTGCAAAAAATATTTCCCTTTTGAAAAGGGAAAACAACAGTTGTGGTCTCTGTCCCCAGCACAGTCCATCCCTTCCCGGCAGGGGGGTGTATTCTTGATTAGCCTCACATTTCCCAGCAGCATCTTGTGTGGCCAAATTTGAGAGATGCTTTGGGGAACATTTGTCTGGCAGATGCTTGGCAATATTTCTAAGAGATACTATGTGTTTGCTTAAATTCTTGTTGAGCAAGTGCCTAAATCAAGAAATATCAAAGCATGGTAGAAGTTGTAAGATTTATCTGCCTGAACTACCGATCTGGCTAAGTTATCACTGCTTCTGAGCAACAGGAGTACCCCCAGGGAGAACTACAACACTGTATTTTAGGGTTTTTTTGATTTAATAGATCCTTTTAAAACCAAACTGAGCTAAAAGGACTGTACTTGTTCTATTGATTGTCAAACATTCTTTTTTTTTTTTTTTTTTTTAATTTCAACATATTGAGTGAGTTTGTAGAATGCTCACCAAGCTGCTGGGGCTTGCCAAGTAAAGCCCACATTGAAATGTTATTAAAAAGAACAGTTTATTGTAATCACAGATACTGTATGTAACATGGCAATTTGCTTCTTGAAAGCTAATTACAAAAGTTGTTTGAAATAATCAGGACCTTATTCAGCAGCTCAGGGATGAGAACAGCTGTATAAATACTCACCACAGCAGCAACAGCAAAAGAGTAGGGTGGGAAAAAAAAATAGGTTAGTTAAAAGTTCAAACAAAGATTAAAAAAACAAAATAGAAATGAATTCCCTTAGCTCTTTTCAGGGACTGTAGTGAACATTCAAGGACGTAATGTTCCAGATTTTCAACAAAATATTGAAAGACACTTTTGACATGACAATAGATTCTATTAGAATTATAAAGCTGAGTATCTATTTAATTAATTGCATCTAAACTTCCTGGAACTCTCCCATACTCACAGTAAACTCTTGTAGCCTGTTGAGTCATGTTAATTTTCTCTAGAGAAAGGGTGCAAAATGGTACCAACAAAACAGATGGCATTTAAAGTCCAACAGTCTCACTAAATGGAATAAACTGGCATCTATAATATAATGTCAGTAAACCTGTTCTGTTGTTTTGCATGGCCATTTGTAAGCGTAAGTTATGCTATTCCACCAGTGCTCAACACTTTGTTCCAGGGACCTGGCTGTGCATAACTAAGAAAAGCATGTTTCTTAACTGAGTGAGCAGCTGTACTCCTAGAATATAATTTAGTCACTCTATTTTGCTATGAGTTAAGGCCCAGTGGCATTGTCCCCAAAAGGAAAAAAATCACAATTTCACAAGTTAGTGGAGCTTCAACAGTCCAGAACACGTGCCTTCAAGATTAAGTGCAAAAATGGCATAACCATTTCAGCAGGGTGAGCTTTTCAATCCACCACATTGCTAGTCATAGATTTCAAATATATTGTGAGAATCACTTGATTTGTAGCCTCTTTTGATCCACCTGAAAGCCAGTTCCTATACTTAAAAGGAAGCATTCCTATTGTTCAAGGAAGTTTATTTTTTTTTTTACAAAAGAAAGTTATTTGGGCAACAGAGAAATAAGGTTATTTGTTGAATTAAAAGATCCCAGTGGAGTTACAAATATATATGCACACTGCATAGATAATCTCTACTGAGCATCACTTCTTAAAACTTCTTGATGGTCTCTCTACGCTCATAATAAATCCTGGCCAACCCTAATTAAATTGGGGTTCAGGATCCACTAGTATTGTATCTTTTACTGAACTGTTAACAGCCTCTTCTTTATTCACTAGAGTAGGTGGAATACACATATAAATAGCAAAGAACAATGCAATATTATCTTTTTTCTGGTAAAATATTTTTACATAGCATTTTCTTTTTATCCTACACTTAGAGTTATTTTTGATATTTAGTACAATCTAGAAGAAACAGAATATCATTGCATAATTGATACATTAAGAATTAAAGTATTTTGAATCATTTGAATATATATTTTAAATAAAATATATTTTGGTTTATAATCTTATCTGTGTGACTTAGCACAAGAATTAAGTATATACTTTTCTAAAAAAGGCAAGTCTTAAATTAACATATCAAATAATTAAAAAGACACTATAAACCTTTAATTTACTAATTCAATGCTTAGCATGTATGCCTGATTCTTTTGACTTCACTGTAATATTTGGTAACACTGTTTCATCTGACTACATGTTCATGTAGAAATAATTTGTTGAAATGGCTGTCTCTCCATTAGAAGAGCACCATTCCCAGGGGTCAGTAGCTTTTTTCCTTCCCATTTCCATATAGCATGGTATCAGGAATATGATAGGCTATAAAAATTTATCGACTGTATGATAAATAATGAAAAAACTTTTATGAATTTCCTGTTTTTCTACGTTTTCCTTTTTCTTGGTTTCTTTCACAATGTATTTTCAGTCAATAAATACAGTATTTATAGGTGTTGTCTATGTGCGAAGGATGGGTTAGGATCACAGATATACCAGAGACTAAGAAAGATGTGTTCCCTGGAGCTTCCTTTGTGAGGTGAATGCAAATAAAGTCAATGTGCCCCATTTAGGACCAGTAGGACCACCAGGCTGTATATTTGGTCTGTTGTTGGAAACATTGCTAGGCAACTATATGAAAAAATAATAGTGTGATAAGTGCCACAGAAGTGGAACTATGGAGTGCAAAAGAAGTTTATTACAGGGGATTAGAAATCTATTCTAAAAGACCAGAAAAGTCTTCTCTAAAAGTGAGATTTTAACTCAGAGTTGAAGGATAAGGAAGAGTTAGCCAGGAAAAATAGGTGAAGAAGAGTATGCTGGGAAGACAGCATCATGCTAATGTGCCTCTTACCAGTGGTCATACATTCTGAGAAATGCATAATTAGGTGATTTCATCTTTGTGCGAATTTCAGAGCGGGCTTACACAAACCCAGAGAGTATAGCCTACTATGCATCTAGCTATATGGTATAGCCTATTGCTCCTAGGCAAGAAACTTGTATAGCATGCTACTGTACTGAATACTGTAGGCAGTTGTAACACAGTGGTAAGTATTTGTGTCTCTCAACATATCTAAACTCAGAAAAGGTAATCTTTGTGCTGCAACATTACAACGGCTATGACATCACTAAATGGTAGGAATTTTTCAGCTCCATTATAATCTGGTAGGACCACTAGGCTGTATATTTGGTCTGTTTGAAACATTGTCAGGCAACTGTATTAAAAAATAATAGTGTGATAAGTGCCACAGAAGTGGAACTATGGAGTGTAAAAAAAGTTTATTACAGGGGATTAGAAATCTATTCTGGGTGACTGGAAAAGTCTTCTCTAAGAAAGTGAGATGTTAACTAAGAATTGAAGAAGGAAGAGTTAGCCAGGAAAAGTAGGGGAAGGAGACAGAGCAAGGAAGAGATTTATAGCAGAAGGATCAGAAAGCTTGATGACTCAACTTCATTTATCTACATTTTTCAATGACTCTTTCTTAGTCTGTTCTAGCCTTCTGACTGTGGTATTTCCAAAAATATTTGTTCTTGGTATTATGTTCCCTTGAAAAACTGATTTTCAGCACTTTTATAATTACCCACAGACCAATAGCTATCAAACATGCAAGCTCAATTTTAATGCATTGTACCTGGAACTATTAAAGATGCAAAAGATATTTAAATATATCTTGCAGAATTTGCAACAACATTGCTAGGGAAAAAAACTCAGGGTCAAGATTCCATATGTATTATATACAATGGAATATTATTCAGCCTCGAATAAAATTCTGCCACTCGTGACAGCATGGATGAAACTGAAGGATGTAATGCCAAATACAAAGAGCCAGGCACAGAAATAGAAATACTGCGTGAGCTCATTTATATGTAGAATCTAAAAAAGTTGAACTTATGGTAATAATAGAATAGTAGTTACTTGGGGCTGGATGTGGAGTGGGGGAAATAGAGTGATATTGGTCAAAGGGTGCAATCTTTCAGTCATAAGATGAAGTTCTAAAGGTCTAACATATTGCATGGTGATTATAGTTAATGTAATTTTGCCATAAAAAAACTGCAATTGAAATTTAGCTTTTCTATGTGAAATAATGTTTTAAAGTCAAATGATAGAATATCTTTTGTTAAAAACTACTAGAATATTTTTCATTTTATTTTTCCTTGTGGGACTATGGTGAATAAAATTCCTTTCTCCACTTGTGCTAGTAAAATGATCTGTGGATCAATAACAACCTATTAGCCTCTTTGTATTAGCTGAGGCTTTTGATTGAAAGCCACAAACCCAACTTAGCTTAAGACAAAAAGGAAAAAAAAAAAAGAATACCCACAAAATACCACAAATATGGGCTTACGAAATTCACTGAAGAGTAGCAACCGAATTTCAGAAAGGGCAGGAGGAACTAAGATAACCTGAACAGAGACTTAAAGGACAGCAGACTGCCATCATCTTCACTTTTTCCTGGCTGTTGGCTTCATTCTTATTCTTTGCAGACTACCTTTCTCTATTTGGTAAGACACATGGTAAGTGACAACTCCCCACACTTAATTTTCAAATCTTCAGCCTCCAAATGAAGACTTCTGGATATCAGATTCCAAAACTCTAGGGAATGAACTCATTGGCCTACTTTAAGTCAGGTATACTGCTGGGCCAATCAACTGTCAACAAGCGTGGGTCATATAAGATAGGAACAAGTCAGCTCCTTTGTTACCAAAATAGTTGGATGGGATTAACAATACACGAAGAGTATGCTGGGAAGACAACATCATAGAGGCCCACTGACATTTCTGAAACCTTATTTATTCCAGGATCAATTAAGACGTCTCTGTAAAATACACATATTTTTAAACAATGTAATTCTATTTAAGGCTATCATCAAATGGTAACTGTAAGTTCCCAAAGGCCTGGAGAGAATGCCTAATACAGTGCTTTTTACATAGTAGAAGCTTCATAAATATCTCTTGAATTATGTTAATTTAAGTAGCTGTGTGCGTAAGATGCTGTGTAAAACTGGTTAGACACAGTTCTGTTCTTTTGGAACATACCCTCTAAAAGGGACTAGATTAGTACAAAAAAAGTGAATAAAACTGAGATAAAGGACTACTGTGGAAAACATTTTAGACCCCCATAGAAAGAAGACTTAATTTGGTATTTGCATTGTAATATTTCTATTTTGTTTTTTTTTTTTTTTGGCAAATTTCTTTTCTCTTGGTTTTTTTTTTTGGTTTTTTTGTTTGTTTGTTTGTTTTGTTTTTTTTAAAGACAGTTTCCCTCTTGTTGCCCAGGCTGGAGTGCAGTGGCATGATTTCAGCTCATTGCAACCTTCGCCTGCTGGGTTCAAGCGATTCTCCTGCCTCAGCTTCCAGAGTAGCTGGGATTACAGGCGCCTGCCACAACGCCCAGCTAATTTTTTGTATTTTTAGTAGAGGTAGGGTTTCACCATGTTGGCTAGGCAGGTCTCGAACTCCTGACCTCATGTAATCTACCCGCCTCGGCCTCCCAAAGTGTTGGGATTACAGGCATGAGGCACCATGCCCAGCCTTTTGGCATATTTCTTAATTGGTCCACTCCTCAGTTTTATCATCTTTGAGACGAAATAAAAATCTGTGTCTCAGATTTGGAAAACTCAAGGGAAAGCTCTTCATAAGGAGCTATGTAGATTTGAAAGATGATATTATTAGTGTGGCATATGGAATGAGCAGCAAAGCCTCGACCTTTTATCCCCCTCATCACAAAGTTCCTTTGTAGAGCTTTTTTCAAAAGCTTAGAAAACAACTACTAAGACAAATATTTGTGTTCTCTTCTTAATAATTAAAATAGGCTATTAGGTCAGAGCAATTAAAATACAAACATCAAGCAAAAGAAAAGAAAATGATGCTTTTCCAGGATAAAAGAAACCATTTGGCTCAGAGGATAGGGCAATCTGATGCTAATTGAGAAAAATCTTTCTTTCTCAATATCAGATAGGACTATGTAGTCTGAAAATGGTTAATGAGAGTTTTAAGTAGCTGTGCTTAAGAACTATTTGATGTCATTCGGAGCTGTGAGGCCTGAAGGTCTCACTGGCAAATAATACCGAAAGGAAGCTCAGACTGGAGAATCATGATCCCACTTTATAATAGCACTGGAGCCCACTTTCTTCTGTTTAAAGATCAATGTGATGAAGGCTGTACTTGGGGGCTCATGCCTGTAATCCTAGCACTTTGAAAGATGGAGGCAAGGAGAATCATTTGAGGCCAGAAATTCAAGATCGACTTGGGCAACATAGCAAGGCCCTGCCTCTACAAAAAATAATAAAAATATTAGCCAGGTGTGGTGGTGTGCACCTGCAGTCCCAGCTACCCAAGAGGCAGAGGATCATTTTTGAGCCCAGGAGTTCAAGGTTGCAGTGAGCTATGATCACATCACTACATTCCACCCTACGACACAGAGAAACACCCTGTCTCTAGAAAATAAAGATCAATGTTATGATGGGTGTTATTGTCTACTGGCTGAAGCATTCCCAGGAGCCTCTTAAGCCTGCTTGATTCACACTTGGGCATGGTATTGGGTGAAGGGAAGAAGGATCCATAGGAAGAGATTTCTTTCAATAGGAGGAGGTAGCAGTTTCCCCAAGGAAAAAAATTTGGAAATTCATAGTTAACATTGTATGTGTGTGTATATGTGTGTGTTGAGTACATTTAAGATCTACTTTCTTAACAGCTTAAAGTATGTAATACTGATATGGCTTGGCTATATTGACCCCCAAATCTCACCTTGAATTGTAATAATCCTCACATGTGGTGGGAGGGAACTAGTGGGAGGTAATTGAATCATGGGGATGGGTTTTTCCTGTGCTGTTCTCATGATAGTAAGTCTCACGAGATCTGATGGTTTTATGGGGAGTTCCTCTGCACATGCTCTCTTGCCTGCTGCCATGTTAGACGTGCCTTTGCTCTTCCTTTGCCTTCCACCATGATTGTAAGACCTCCCAGTCATGTGGAACTGTGAGTCCATTAAACCTCTTTCCTTTATAAATTACCCAGTCTTGGGTATGTCTTTATTAGCAGCATGAGAACAGACTAATACAAATACAGTATTTTTTTTTTCTGTTACCATGGGTAAGTTGCAATACAGTATTATTAACTACAGTTACTGTGTTGTACGTTAGATCTCCAGAACCTATTCATCCTGCATAACTGAACTTTGCAGACTTTGACCAACATCTCCCTATTTCCTGCAACCTTTATCCCCTGAAAACCACCACTCTGCTTTGTTTCCGAATTCAACTTTTTTACATTATATAAATGAGATAATGCAGTATTTATCTTTCTGTGCTTGGCTTATTATTTTTTTTTTCTAGCATGACGTCCTTCAGGTCCATTCATGTTGTCGTAAATGACAGAATGTTCTTTTTTAAGGCTGTATAGTATCCATTGTGCATGTATATATATACATATCATGTTTTCTTTATCCAGCTATAATGAACACTTAGGTTGTTTTCATATCTTGGTTGTTGTGAATAATGCTGCAATGGACATGAGAGTGCAGCTGTCTCTTTGACATACTGATTTTATTGTTTTGGATATATATCCAGAAGTTGGACTCCTGGATCATATGATAGTTTTGTTTGTTTTTATTTTTTGAGAAAACTCCATACTGTTTTCTATAATGTCTATACATACGTATATATATTCGGAAGGCTGGGGGTGTACAAGTGTTCCCTTTTCTCTCCATCCTTGCCAATGCTTGTTATCTTTTGTCTTTTGGATCATAGCCATTCTAATAAGTGTGAGTGATATCTCATTGTGGTTTGAATTTTTAGTTTTTTGATAATTAGAGATGTTGAACATTTTATACTTCTTGGCCATTTCCATGTCTTCTTTTAAGAAATGTCTATTCAGGTTATTTGCCCATTTCTTGAGTAGGCTATGTGTTTTCTTGGTATTGGGTTGTTTGTGTTCTTTATATGTTTTGAATATTAACCCCTTATCAGATGTATGGTTTGCAAATACTTTCTCTCTTTCAATAAGTTATCTCTTCACTCTGTTGATTGTTTCCTTTTCTGTTAAGAAGCTTTTTAGTTTGATGCAATCCCATTTGTCTACTTTTGCTTTTGTTGCCTGTGTTTTTGGAGTCATTAAAAAATCATTGCCCAGATCAATGTCAAGAAGATTTTTTTCTATGTTTTCTCCCAGTAGTTTTACAATGTCAGTATATAAGATCATGTTACCTGCAGACAGAGACAATTTCACTTGTTCCTTTCTGATATGGATGCCTTTTATTTCTTTTTCTGACCTAGTTTCTCTGACAAGGATTTCTAGTACTATGCTAAATAGACATGGCAATAGTGGGCATTCTTGTCTTGTTCCTGATCTTAGGGAAAAAACTCTCAACTTCTCACTGCTAAGTATGATGTTAGCTGTGGGCTTGTCATCTATGGCCTTAGTATGTTAAATTTATCAAATTTCTTTTTGCATCTATTTAGATGATCATGTTATTTATCCCTCATTCTGTTAATAGGGTGTATCACATGTGTTGATTTCCATATATTGAACCATTCTTGCATTCTAGAGATAAATTCCGCTTGATCATGGTGTATGATCCTTTTAAAGTGCTGTTGAATTTAGTTTGCTAGTATTTTGTTGAGGATGAAGGGTTTGAATTTGCAATAGAAAGATTTAAGGTGGTACTTGGAAAATGAGACACGATCCTGAGAGAGTGCAGAGGGGAGTGGGCATTTTGGACCAGAGGATTAGGATTTACATTTTTGTCTGCCTTTACCTTATAGTTAAAAGAATGTATAATTTAGCTAGAACTTTAACCTTTTCCTTCATACCGCAATTCTCTTGAAATTGTCTTAAAATTTTAGTAGAGCAATTCATATACACTCAAGGCTAATATTCAGTATACAATGTTATGGCCATACTCATTGTTAAAATATTTAAATTCTTTCTTATGCTATTCTGAGATTCTCAAAATGTTACTTTTTGTACCATCTCAGCCACTCTAGACTCATTCCTAGGACCCCCGTCTCCTCAGAATCCAGAAAGTAAATGATTAACTGCTGGCATAGAGCTGGTTAACTGCTAGAGGTCCTAGAGACCCTTATCTTTTCTTATAGGTTCATGCTTCTGCAGAGCCAGTTGTTAAATCTTTTGAATATCACTCCATCTTTTTATCTGCACAAACCAATGTACTAATCTTGGGGATTCTGAAGGTACAGAAAGGTGAGTAATGAGAGCTTGTTTCACACCCATCTCTTTTTAAGGTCCACTGATGATAGATTCCCTCCAATCAAATAGATGGCTACTTCTAGGTCATAATCACCTCTACTTCAGACGGCTGGTCATAAGAAAAGTGAGAGCTGAAATAAAGCTTATATAGCCAAACAAGCACTCTAGAGAGGGCAGATGCAAGAGATAGAGCTTTCTGCTTACCTCTTAAATTAGAAGGTGGAGTGAGGCATGCTTCTGAATTATATTAGATATTGCTGAATAGAGACATAGGCTTCCAAATATCTTGGGTGGACAGTTTGTTCTAATGTCAATAATGGGTTGAATGGTGAGGTGAATGCATTTACAGTTTTGTCTTCCAAGGGTCCATTTTCTAGTGTCCAAATTTGTAACATAGTCAAGAAATATTTGTACAGATCCAGGTAGCCTTTATCGATGGGACACATTATAGAGAAGTTGCCCATGAGTTTTCAATTGATATTAGAGAATGATTAGGACCAGTATCTTAAACATATATCAATTTAAGTAATTAAGATTTTATATATAAATAAGTTGTCCAGAACCCTGTAGTGACCAGAAGCTATTACATTGCTTTGAATCATGAAAAATTACTCATTGTTTTAATTATATCTTTTACTACCTTCTCCTCATCTGGATGAGGTATACATATCTAAAAAAAATCATGTAATAGTATATCTGGAAGGAAACTTGAGTTCATTCATTCAAAATTCCCAGTTTTAGGCTGGGCACAGTGGCTCACACCTGTAATCCCAGCACTTCGGGAGGCTGAGGCAGGCAGATCACTGAAGGTCAGGAGTTCGAGACCAGCCTGGCCAACATGGTGAAACCCTGTCTCTACTAAAAATACAAAAAAAAATTAGCTGGGCATGGTAGTGCAGACCTGTAATCCCAGCTACATGGGAGACTGAGGCAGGAGAATTGCTTGAACTCGGAAGGTGGGGTTGCAGCGAGCTGAGATCACGCCATGGCACTCCAGCCTGGGCAACAAAATGAGACTGCCTCTCAACAAACAAACAAACAAAAAACAAAATACCTAGTTTTAGAGACAGAGAAACTGAAGTAACATTTAAAACCTGCATTTTCCAAAACTAGATCCAGTGTTGTTTCTACAACAGCACTTAGGTCAAAAACAGCATACAGTTATTTCTATGACTACTTAGGTTAAATGTAATAGATCACATACAAGCAGTACCGTTACATTGTTGAAGGTCAGGGACACCACTCACACTGGTACGTGAAGAAGGTTGATTTGTAATTGATTTATTCAGAATAGCTATTGAACACCATTATGTGCTGGAACTGTGATGGGGAAGCATGCATACACACCCTGGTGATTCATGTGCATTGAGTGCAAATTATGTGAAGAACATGACAAGGTGAGACTGGAACCCACATTCCTTTGTTTAATTCATTCATGCTCCACTCACTAGGCTGGCTGAACCTGGGCAATTCCTTGTCTTGGTAACTCAGTCTGATAGAGCATAAAACTCTTGCTCTCAGAATTATGGTGGCCATTGTTGGATGTCATCATGCTTTCTCTTCTCCTCAGGTCTCTTGTTTTATTTGCATGATTTACAAAGGATCTGGGAATACATTAGTGAAGGAAACAGATAAGGTCTTTGACTTCATGGAGTTACAGTGTTACAAGGGAAAGAGACGTTAAACAGGTAATTAAATAACCAATTATTTAATTGCTGTGGTGATTATTCTGTAAAGTACAGGGTGAAGTACAGCTTTTACTGTACTCAAAGTTATACTAGGTCTAGAAATTGAATACGTCCTAGTCTGATTTCCATAAGGAGATTAGTAATAGTGATCAGTTATCAGTGTCATACACTTCATATAAATTGTTGAGAATCCTCATGGCAACTCTGAAAAGTAAATATTTCACCCATTTTACTGGTGAGTCAACAGAGGCTCAGAGAGCCTAACATCTTCCTAATGTTTTTTATAGTTAATAATGTCAATGCTGGGATTTGAACATCGGCCTTTCCAACAGCTAAACTCGTGGGCTTTCCATTATTACATTGGTTCTATGGGCAGGATACCTGAGGTGATAGGAAAGTCGGGAACTTATTCTCTCAACCACGAAATATAAGGTTTCTTTTTCTTTGAATTGCAAGATTATGTTATCCTTAAGCTCAATAAATATGTGCTAATTAATGGGACTTTTAAGTTACAAAAATGCTCCCTTCTTTCTGCCTTTAAAGCCCACACATCTTGATATGCTGAGTACAAAACTGGTGGGAGTTTTTATGGAAAAAACTGGCAGTGCCTTTTGCTCATTTACTACTAAGAAAGCATTTTTAATGTCTCATCCAAAGCCAGAATCTCATGTATTGTATTGTTAGAACAACAGTCCCTCCACTGAACTGAATTGTTGTTCTCCTTTTCAAGCACACACTCTTCTGTAACAGGAATAAGGTTTGTAGCTGCTGTTTTTGCATCTATTACTTGGTCCCGCATTTCTAATTGCAAGTGAAAGTTACCCTGCTAATTGTTGCATAAATCACCTAGTGTTCAATCATACGGAAAATAAGGTGTAATTTTATAATTAATAATATAATAACACTTCCCAAACTATGATTATGAAGCAATATGGAGAAGCTATTCTTCCCACAGAAAGGAAATAAATTCAAAGCTGAAAGGCTGGTTATTCATGTAGGGTTTATAGCAGTGAATTTTTTTGTCTGTTTTATTAAACTATACATGATATAAAATTTACCTTTTTACTCATTTTAAAGTATACAGTCAGTGGCATTCAGTTGTAAACCAAAAAGCATCTGAGACAAGTCTCAATCAATTTAGAAGTTTCTTTTGCCAGGTTAGGGACATGCCCATGACACATAGCCTCAGGACGTCCTGACGACATATGCCTAAGGTGGTTGGGCTACAGTTTGGTATATAGTTTAGGGAGACCTAAAACATCAGTCAATACTTGTAAGATATACATTGGTTTGGTCTGGAATGGTGGGACAACTTGAAGCAGGGAGGGAGGTTTCCAGGTCACAGATTAATTCAAAGGTTTTCTGATTTGCAGTTGGTTTAAAAGAGTATCTAAAGACCTGGAATCCATGGAAGGGAATGTCTGGGTTAAGATAAGGCATTGTGGAGACCAATGTTCTTATACAGATGAAACCTCCAGGTACCAGGCTTCAGAGAGAATAGATTTTAAAGGCTTCTTATCAGACTTAAAAAGGTGCCAGACTCTTAGTTAATTCTCTCCTGAATCAAGGAAAAGACCTGGAAATGGAAAGAGATTTTATATAGAATGTAGATTTTCCCCACAAGAGATAGCTTTGTAGGGTCATTCCAAAATAGGTCAAAGAAATATATTTGAGGGTAAAATACTTTGATTTCTTTCAGGGCCTGCTATCTGTCATGTGATGCTGCACTAGAGTCAGGCTGGAATTTGATATCTTATTGCTACAAAAAGTCTTAAGATCTCTTTTAATGTTAATGCTGTTCGGTTGTGCATGAATTCCAAAGGGAGGAAGGTATAGTGAGTCACGTCCCACCCCCCTTCCCATCATGGCCTGAACTAGTTTTTCAGGTTAACTTTGGAATGCCCTTGGCTGAAAGGAGGTGTTTATTCAAAAAGTTGGGGGGCTCAGAATTTTATTTTTGTTCTTATTCTTAGTTTACAAAGTACATTTACATTGTTGTGCAAACATCACTACTACTCATCTCCAGAACTTTCTCGTCACTCTGAAATGAAACTCTGAAAGGGCATGGTGACTCACATCTGTAATCCCAGCACTCTTGGAGGCCAAAGTGGGAAGATTGCCTGAGGTCAGGAGTTCGAGACCTGCCTGGGCAACATGGTGAACCCCTGTCTCTACTAAAAATACAAAAATTAGCTGGGTGTGGTGACGCATGCCTCTAATCCTAGATACTCGGGAGGCTGAGGCAGGAGAATCGCTTGAACCCGGGGGGTGGAGGTTGCAGTGAGCCGAGATCACACCACTGCACTCCAGCCTGGGCAACAGAGCAAGACTCTGTCGCAAAAAATAAAATAAAACGAAACTCTGTACCTATTAAAAAAAAACTCCCCATTTCCCCCTCCCAAGACCCTGTTATCCACCATTCTACCTTCTGTCTATATAAACTTGACTCCTCTAGGTATCTCATCTAAGTGGAATCATACAATATTTGTGAGGTTTTTTTGGTCTGGCTTGTTACACTTAGCATAATGTATTCAAGGTTAATTCTTGCTGTGACGTGTCAAAATTGCATTCCGTTTTAAGGTTAATATTCCATTGCAAGTATATATACACTTTTTGTTTATCCATTCATTCTTTGGTGGACATTTGGGTAGCGGTAAATTTTTAATCATCTTAATATAATGAATGATTACCTGTGTAGAAAGTGAGGTAAGGAAATGAAAATATTATACTTGAAAAGAAAAAGGAAAGGACACATGATTCTGAGCTGTACTGTTCAATACAGTGGCCACGCTTGACATGTGGCTAATCTGAAATGAGACAAGCTGTAAATGTAAAATATCCACTGAATTTCAAAGACATGGTATGGAAAAAAGAATGTAAAAACAGCTCATTAATAATTTTAAGAAATATTTATTACATGTTGAAATAATATTTTGGCTATGTTGATTTAGATAAAATATACTATTAATTTTACCCATTTCTTTTAACTTTTAAAATGATTTGTAGAAAAGTTAAAAATGTATATGTGGCTTACATTACATTTCTATTGGACAGCGTTAATATACACAGTCAGATCTGGCTGGGCGGGGTGCCTCATGCTTGTAATCCCAGTACTTTGGGAGGCTGAGGTGAGTGGGTCACTTGAGGGTTAGGAGTTTGAGGCCAGCCTAGCCAACATGGTAAAACCCCATCTCTACTAAAAATACAAAAATTAGCTGGGCATGGTGTCACCAGCAATTTCAGCTGCTGCGGAGGCTGAGGCAGGAGAATCGCTTGAACCCAGGAGGCAGAGGTTGCACTGAGCAGGCTGGAGTATAGTGGCATGATCTTGGCTCACTGCAACCTCTTCTTCCCGGGTTCAAACAATTCTCCTGCCTCAGGCTCCTGAGTAGCTGGTATTACAGGCGCATACCACCACGCCCCGCTAATTTTTGCATTTTTAGTAGAGACAGGGTTTTACCATGTTGGCCAGGCTGGTCTCAAACTCCTGACCTCAGGTGATCCTCCTGCCTCAGCCTCCCAAAGTGCTGGGATTACCAGCGTGAGCCACAGCACCCAGCCTCATGTGTTCTTTACTATCTAGACTCAGATAGAATTGGATGTGCTCATTCTAACATATTAGTCTCCAACTGTGAAACACCAGGCAAAACAAGGATGAACACAATTTTGATTGACAGAAAGTCCTTCTCTTCAAGTTCTATAATATGGAAGACTGCATCCTTTTACCTCATCATGAGGTTGTCATGATCATATTCCTCGTCTAAAAAACAGGCATTCATGGAAATGCATGAGCCTTCCTCTCTCGTGGCTCCTTCCTCCACGTGCATAATCCATCTTCATTTGGAACTTTCTTTCTGTTCACAGGAACTCACTTTACTTATTAGAAAGTGTTTCTTGAGCTCCTGTTGGGCATTTGTTTGAAAGGTCCCCGGGTAAAAAGTACACTGGATGCACACTAACCGACTCTACTGTTTTGGTTGATTAGCCTCTCAGAAAAATAATGCCAATCCTTAAAAGAGCAAAAGGAAACACGTGGTCCATCTATTCAAATCAAAACCATTGTGAGAAGTCAGGAGTCCTGCTGTCTCTCCTCAGCCCACAGGAGGCTCTTTCTGCCTCTAGAACGGAAGTTCCAAGGGTAAACAAGGACAGGCTTTGAAGGTACAGCAGTAAAAGAAATTGTAAGTCATAATTACTTAGGTAGGCAGAATATCACATATACTTTTTTTTCTACTTCAGCTGTTTTAATGCAGAATCTTGTTACACTGAGATGTTATGGTTTTGCCTCAGATGATACTTTACCTGAATATATCTCTCTTTTCAGCTTCTTAAATTCAGCCCCGAAGAACCCTTTCTGCTCTCAGGGGCCATGTCTGTTTTCTTCCTTTTTTGCCTGAAAGATAAGCTATTACTATAGTTTTAAAAAAGTTCTCATAGATATTTTAAGTACTTTTTAGTTATATATAAAGTTTTCTTCACAGACATATGCAGATTTCAGAGTCACTGTCCAGAATATTAGAGCACTCAAGGGCTTGCCTTTGAAGCTTCCCACTTATCATCTGAGGGGCAAGATTTCCCTTGTGGATGAATTGGAGGAAATATAGATCAAGATTGTTGATTCTATTTAGAGAAAATTCTATTTTGAAAAAGTCAATGCAAGATGGGGAAGTGGAGTGGGGTTAATGGCAAGGGCAGGCAAGATGAAGCAGAGAGAGAAAGGAAAGAAAAGCAGAAAGAAAGTGGAGAGGAGAAAAGGAGGCGAAACAGGGAAAAGGGAGGTGGTGAGCTGTGGACTTTGAAATGAGAGGTAACCAGGAAAGGAGAGAGATTGAGAAAGCTGAGAAGGGAAAGGAAAGAGAAAGAGGAACTGAAAATGCAAAGGAGAGACAGAGAAAACCAGCAAAGAAGGAAAGAAACAGGGCAGAAGGCAAAGGGGAGGGGTGGGGAAACTAGGGAGCAGAATCAGGCCTCCTAAGGTTTACATCCCTTCTCTAAAGCATGGGAGTTTATTTGAAATAAGGACGCACAAAGGTGAAATAATAACAATAGCATAGAAGCATTTATTATCTCATTGTTGTTGCTAAAATGATGTACAGGCTTTTCCAATTATCAAATGGTTAACACTTGCTCCTTTTTTTGGATATATGCAATAGTTATGAACAGTTCCACATCACTTAAGAATGCAATGTCATATTTGGTTTCTTTTTTTGCTTTAATTAGAAAAAGCTCAAGATGCTTCCCTTGTATCCTCTACCAGAAAAAAAAAAAAAAGAAAAGAAAAATGAAAAAAAAAAAAAGAGGAAAGGAAACCAGTATCAGTTGTTGTTTCAGAGTCTTCAAAGCTTTTAATTCCTGGACTCTTACAAAGCTTCTTTATTTTTCTAACTGGGTCACAGGCAGGAGCCCTGATCTTTGAGCTGTGGCTGCCACTCCTCTGGAGATTGCTTTTCCTTTCTGTCCTACCATGGTGGGTCGGGGGTCTGGTCACCTACCTTCCCCACCTGCTGCTCCCTGGCACTCCCAGGTTCTGTAGTCTGGGAGAGCATCCTCTGCAGAGCAGGTCAGCAGCTCTTGTCTGCTAAGCTCACTCAGGCCTGGAGCCGGCCACAGGCTCCCCACAGCACTTAACCACATACCACCCCGGGTTCTGAAGCCTTCCTGTCTCCTAGGATGCATCCATGTGTCGCATCCATGCGCCACCCTCAAATTCCCTGCAGCCTTTCTCCTTTAGGCTCCAGAGAGCCATCCAAAGGCCAGCTGCTTTCTTTTTGCCCTTCCTTCTTCCAATTAAATAGAACAAATCCCACTTCATATTCATTTCTCCCTCCATGGAACTTGCTGGCTAGTCAGCAAGTGTTTCATTTCTTAGGGAGCCAGGCTTCAAACCCCAGAACAGCAAAAGAACCTGCCTGCTTTACTTACCTCGCTGGACAAGAGGGCTTAGTATTTAGGAATAAAATGCCTTGTAACTCTTCTGGGAGGGAGAAAATAACCTTTCCTTTATTCCAGATAAATATAGAGCAGTGGAAATACAAAGCAAAGTAATTATTTAATAGGTTAGCCTTCTATAGCATTTTTTTGCTAGGCAGTATACAAAATGTTTGATATAACGATTATTTAATGCTAAAAATTCTGCAAAGATATGTCCCACTAATTTCATTTTTTCTTTTAATGAAAGGGCTGAGATCTTGAGAGGTTAAATAGCTCATTAGAGATCACACCAATAATAAATAATAGTCTGGATTGAAGCTCAGATCTGACCTCAGACCTTATACCAGTTGCACCACATCACATATTAAGATATAGTTAAGCTAGATAAAATCACTCCACTTGTTTGGAAGCCAAATCTTCCAAAGAACAATGGTAAAACAATAAGTAATCATAGGCATATACATTGGAGACAGCTACGTTTTCATATAAACTTATAAAATATCAAATCTTAAGCCAATTAGAAATCTCTGAGAAATTATTTTGTATTAAAAACAAACTTTAGATTTCTTTAGAGATAAAATAAGAGAAAACCCAAATGCTCAAAAAGAAAAAGGTTATAGATTTGGTGACATAAACATTTAAAATAATAAAACAAATGGCACAATAACAAACACCTGAAAAAATAAGCAGAATTTAAGCAGAATTTGAAACAAAAAGACAACAGAAGAAAATAGATTTTGTGAAATTGGGTCCACGGAAATATATATCAATGTCTGAAGTAGCTTAGTAGAGAGACTCATATACATGCACATCAGATTACGAGCTTTAAATATTAGTAAAACTGCTTTTGTTTACTATAAGGCAAAAAGACATTCTGCTATTTCCTGGGGTTCCAGACGGTTTACCTGGGAGCCATTTATTAGTGTGGTCTTGACAAAAAGTAGAAATAGAATGAAACTGTTAATACGCAGTCATCAATTCAACATCTCACTGCCACAGATGTTTCCTGCAAATAGTTTTTGTGCCAGCCCACTCCCTCTCTCACTCCCTCACTCCCCTCTGTATCCACCATTTTTGTAAATCCGTGAATTAAGTACCTGTCCTCTATGGCACTTAGCACAGGTGTAGATTTACATTTATTTGTGTGATTATTTGATCGATAACGTCCTTCTCACTATATGTGAGCTCCACGATGGCAAGGATTTTATTTGGTTTTCTTTACAGCTGTAGCTCTAACACCTTTCATAGTCAGTGTCTAGCACAGGGGAGATAAGCAGCAAACATGTTTGTATTGAATAAATAGCCTAACGGTCCTGGAAAGCAGGCAACATGAGACTTTCGAGAATTTCACACATTTACAAGTGACTTTGGATGAAAGACTGGGAAATGAAGGTAGGAGCTGGAGGTAAAGGGTCATTTGACAAATACCATTTTGCAACTGAAACTAGCTAACAAGAGGAATCCCCAGCAGGTTCATATTGAAGTGCAATGATGCATGGATATGCAAGTTAGATATACAGTCCTTAAACTTAAGCCTATGTGTCTGATAGAAATAAAATGCATTTTTTTCCAGCTGCCTTGCCCTTAACTTTTTTTTTTTTTTTTGCTTTGAGATTTTTCTGTGACAGGACAGATCTACTTTTCCCCCAAAGAAAGATATTGAGAGACAGTCACAGGTCGTCCTCAGGTCCATGTGAACACAGTTCTAAAACTTCTCTGTAATTAAAACATTAAGTTAAAAACTAGGTCTTGTTTTAAAACTAAGTTTTTAGCTTAGTTAAAAACACCCACGAGGATGGCCAGAAACAATTAGTCAAAGAATAACAAGTGTTGATGAGGATGTAGAATAATCAAAACCCTCAGATGCTGCTGGTAGAAATGTAAAATAGCACAGCCATTTTGGAAAACTGACAGTTCCTCAAATGATTAAACAGTTACATGACTCAGCAATCCTACTCCCAGGTATATAGCCAAGAGAAAAACATATATCCACACAAAAGCTTGCATATAAATATTCATCGCAACATTATTTATGATAGCTAAAAGGTAAAAACAACCCAAATGTCCATCAGTGGCTTAATCGATAAACAAAATGTGGTATCAGTCACGGTTATCCAGAGAAACAAAACCAATAGAATATATAGACCTACTTAACAAGAGATTTATTATAGGAAATTACTTTGACAACCAAAATAACTGGTTGAGGCATAAGTCTCAAATCAAGGTTTATTGAGCCTGTTTGAGGCATGCCTGGGAAAAACACGAGTCACAGAAACTTCTGTGGATGTTTTTTCCAAAGAAGTTCTTAGGAGGTTTAGTTGTTGTTTGTTTTTTTTGTTTGTTTGTTTTGTTTTGTTTTTTGACAGTTTCGTTCTTGTTGCTCAGACTGGAATGCATGGCCTCCGCCTCCCAGGTTCAAGTGATTCTCCTGCCTCAGCCTCCTGTGTAGCTGGGATTACAGGCATGAGCCACCACACCTGGCTAATTTTTTGTATTTTGAGTAGAGACGGGGTTTCTTCATGTTGGTCAGCGTGGTCTTGAACTCCTGACCTCAGGTGATCCACCTGCCTCTGGCCTCCCAAAGTGCTGAGATTACGGGTGTGAGCCAGTGTGCCCGGCCCAGGAGGTTTAGTATTTATACACTTTCTTTAACAAGGGGAAGGCAGCAGTGAGACAAATGATTATATACTTGTGAGACTTTAGTTAGTACCCAGTAAATATCCATTTTACATAAGATGAACATGTAAGAAAAGGAAGAGAGATAGCAGACGTCTCAGGGTAGGGTGAAGGAATGATTCGTCTCATTTTGTCTTTGTTCTGTACCTTGGAAGATAAGCTAGTAGTCTTTTGAAAAGTCTGGTTTCTGTTTAGCTCTTAGGGAAGAAAATCTAATGACTATGAGTGAGGGAGGGGATATTCCCTTTGTCTTGGCTGTGAATTCTGTTTCCAAGGTTTCTCTGGGGTTCCCTTGGCCAAGAGGGGATCCCTTCAGTCAGTTGGGGGGGGGGATTCAGATTTTATTTCTTATACAATTGTGGAGGCCAAGAGGTCCTATAATCTGCGATCTGCAAGCTGGAGAACTAAGAAAGTCACTGGTGTCATTAGTCCTAGTCTGAAGGCCTAAGAACCAGAAGCACCAATGTCTAGGAGCAGAAGAAAATGGATGGCCCCACTCAAGCAGAGATCAAGTTCATCCTTCTTCCACTTGGTTCTATTCATGTGCTCATCTGATTAATGATGACCACCTGTGCTGGACCCAGTGGCTTACGCCTGTAATCCCAGCACTTTGGGAGGCTGAGGCAGGTGGATCATGAGGTCAGGAGTTCGAGACCAGCCTAGCCAACATGGTGAAACCTCATCTCTACTAAAGATACAAAAAATTAGCCAGGTGTGCTGGCACGCACCTGTAATCCCATCTACTAGGTAGACTGAGGCAGGAGAATTGCTTGAACCTGGGAGGCAGAGGTTGCAGTGAGCTGAGATCATGCCATTGCACTTCAGCTTGGAAGAGAGGGTGAGACTCCATCTCAAAAAAAAAAGACCACTTGCATAGGTGAAGGTGATCTTTGATTCAATGCTAATCTGTTGGAATGAGGTACCAGTATGTATACAACTTGGATAAACTTTGAAAACATTACACTAAGTGAAGGAAGCCAGGCACAGAAGTCCACATATCATATCATTTCATCCACATGAGAATCCAGACAGGAAAATCTATAGATACAGAAAGCAGATTAGCTGTTGCTTAGGGTTGAGGGGAGAGGGGATTGAAAGGGGTGATAGCTAATAGGATTTCATTTTGAGATGATGAAAATATTCTAAAACTGTGAGGTAGCGCATATCCGTTAATATATTAAATACTGTTGAGTTGTATACTTTGGGTGAATTATACAGTATGTGGATTATATCTTGATAAAGCTGGTTAAAAACAACTAAGTGTTATATCCCTTCCCTACTAATCAGCTTTCACGTGGAACATGCTACGGTCACACAGTCCAATGCTGAGAACATAGACTTGGTCCATTAACTGGCAGTTGGCTCTGGGAACTGCTGAATATTCCAAACCTCAGGTTCCCCCCCTGTAAATTCATAAAATAGGGGAACAGCACCTGCCTTACAGGGTCTCTGGGAGGGTTTTAGATAATCAATATTAAGTACTTGGCTTATAGTATACAATATTATAATTTATAATGTTTTTTTCCAAATTGAAGAAAAAAAATTTCCTCATACAGAGTTTATAGTTCAATAGAAAGGTCAAATTTTCAAGAAAAATATTTAAATATTTTAAGAGAAGTTTGCTTTATCCCCAGCCTGTCATAGCAAAACAAGAGTATGCTGGGTCAAAAGAACGTTTGATATTTGATTGTTTGATTTTATTTTATTTTTTTGAGACAGAGTTTCACTCACCCTGTTGCCCAGGCTGGAGTGCAGTGATGCAATACTGGCTCACTGCAATCTTCACCTCCCCGGTTCAAGTGATTATCCTGCCTCAGCCTCCCAAGTTGCTGGGACTACAGGCATGTACCACTATGCCTGGCTAATTTTTTTTTGTATTTTTGGTAGAGGCAGGGTTTCTCCATGTCGGCCAGGCTGGTCTCTAACTCCTGACCTTAACTGATCTGCCCACCCTGGCCTCCCAAATTGCTGGGATTACAGGTGTGAGCCACCATGCCTGGCCTGCATGTTTCATTTCACAGAAGGTAAATTTGAACCAAATTTTTCACTGGGTGTGAGGATAATTGACACAGTCTTGGTTTCCTGTTGTAAAGATGGCAGTGTTTCTACTAAAGCACAGATGTGCTCTCTTCTGCATTGTGCATAAAATAGTGAAAAACTAGGAACATCCAGGTGTCCAAAAATAGGGGAAAGGTTAAGTTAATTATTCTATTACTTCATGATGATGCAGTCACTTTATATTTTTTTGTAGAATTTTGTAGAAAGAAAATGAACAAGATAATATGACAAAAATAGAATAACAATACAAATAAATACACATCCAACCAATACCGTACCACAGCCTTCTGAAAAGTATACACTGATAGATTAAAAACAAAGTTTGGGAAAGGACGTAAAATTTAGTTGTGGTTTTATTATGTTGGTGGGACTCCAGCTGCCTTTTATTTTAAATAATTTACATTGTTTTAAAGTTGGTTTAATAACATACAGAAACTGTAATAGGTTAAAAATACCTACCGCTCCTTGTCCTCTATTTTATGGACTCTATTAAGAGAGATAAAAGAAAAGTTAATTATAAAGGAAGGTGGACAGTATTGATGAAACTCCCAGCTCTTAGCAAAGGAGCTATCTTAAGGGTAATAGGTTATACTTGACAACATCCTGAAAGGACATTTTTAAGGCTGATGAATGATGTCCGCAAGCCTGCTAATTAGCTGCATCCCCATGAGCAAGCCATTTAACCTCTAAGGATCTCAATTCCCTCATTTGTAAAATAAGGGATTAAAAAAATACCTTTTTGACATGCAAAGATGTGGAAGTTGGGGCTTGAGTAAAAAGCAGCCATCTTAAATTCTCAGGGGAAGCTTGTGTCTTACAAAACTATGTGATCTGCGTTGCACATGGAGAAAATGAAACCCAGAGTTCTGGGATGAGGGCCACATCCAGAGATGAGCGGACCCTGTCTACTATTTTTTTTTTCCTCCTCTTCAAGGATTGCTGCTGCTTGTCCTTGTGTACTGGGATACTATTAAAGTTTTTTTAAAAAGTTAATTGCAAAGGAAGATGAGCAGTAGAACTCCCCCTAAAGACATCACAGAGAAACAATTTCAAGACATAATATTGCATATAAGATTTCCTGTGATAAAAATTTATTAAATATACTTACCTAAATGTGATACTGTGTTAGGTAGAATTAGGCAGATTCTCTTTCCCTGGTAACCTGCAGTTTCAGGAATTGAAGCCATCACTGAGGCACACATGAATTTAAAAGGCAACCAGGCCAATGAACACACGTCAAATAAGCACACACATTAAGTACAGTTACATTCTCAAGTAAGAGGAGAAACTAAAACTGCTTCTTAAAAGAGATGCTAAGTACTTTCTGTTGTGGATGAGAAGAAAATTGTAGTGGTTATATCACTACTAACTCTGAACTCAGACAAACAACTGGGAAGTGAGAGACGGTCATCGGTAATCTGTCTCAGAGTTCATTAAAAGGATGAAAGAGGACTGTACGTTTTAATTTACATGTTTCTACTGCTTATCTTTCATGAGCAGTAGTCTTCCCATGGACAGGACCATTTTATATGAATACCAAAGCCTTAGAACTGAGCTTGTAGGAATTTACTGGCTCCAGGCATCACACAGCCAAAATTGTATGCATGCTTGACTGCAAAACCAGAAGGTGAGTCCTTATTCTGTTCTCTTCTGATGGTGCTCCCATGCAGCATGGAGGCTCCCTCATCACCTAGGTCCTCCCCACCCTTCCTGTGCACCCTCATGTTCTCAGCAATGTTATCTCCTTTTCTGCTTGTTCTCAACCTGGAGGCTGATAAACTGTTAGCACTTAGCTTTTGGGGTCTGTATGCCACAGTTAGCTTGCCCTTCCTTATCAGGATTTTTTAGGATGCCTACACTTAACTTACTAATTCTCAGGGCTTCATTTCACCTCTATTTTCCTGTTTGAAATGGCTTTACCAGTACCTAAGGTCTGAATCGATCCTGAACAGTGCCATCAGGGAATAGTAAGGAAGCTCGTGTCTCTTCTGATGTTGGAGAGCCATCTACCAGGTTTCCTATAACAGATACTCTATGATATGTTCTTATTTTTTTTAACAGAAAATTATTTATTCTTATTGAAAATATATATTGCTTTAAAATATTAGCTCTTCATCTCTGAACTGGAGATTAGAAAAAATAAAATATTTGCTAAATTGATATTTCTGGATAATGTTTATCTTTTTTATTTTTATTTTTTGAGATAGATCTCACTCTGTTGCCCAGCCTGGAGTGCAATG
Source organism: Gorilla gorilla gorilla (assembly GCF_029281585.2). Classification (NCBI taxonomy): domain Eukaryota; kingdom Metazoa; phylum Chordata; class Mammalia; order Primates; family Hominidae; genus Gorilla; species Gorilla gorilla. Next base: position 153,858,411 of record NC_073230.2, read on the forward strand.
GCATGATCTCGGCTCACTGCAACCTCTGCCTCCCAGGCTCAAGCAATTCTCGCACCTCAGCCTCCTGAGTAGCTGGGACTACAGGTGTGTGCCACCATGCCTGGCTAATTTTTGTATTTTTAGTGGAGACAAGGTTTCACCATGTTGGCCAGGCTGGTCACAAACTCCTGACCTCAGGCAACCTGCACACCTTGGCCTCCCAAAGTGCTGGGATTATAGGCATGAGCTACCACGCCTGGCCTTGTTTATCTTTTAAATAGGTGTATTTTATTGTATGAAGACAGATAGTAGAACTAATCTTGTTGCTTTTTTGTTGTTGTTGTTCATTGACCGTTTTATTTTGTTCTGTTCCTATTTAAAACTGGTAGAAATATTTAAAATGAGATCTGCTCTTTTAAATTTTTAAGTGTACAAAACTATTGCTAACTATGGGCACATTGTTGTATAGCAGATAAAGGTCTCTAGAACTCATTCATCCGGCATAACTGAAACTTTACGCCTGTCGAATAGCAACTCCCATTTTCCTCCTCCAGCCATCTCCTGGCAACATCATTCTACTCTATTTCTGTGAGCTTGACTATTTTAGATACCTAATATAGGTGATGTCACACAGTGTCCTTCTGTGACTGGCTTCTTTCACTTTGCCTAATGTCCTCCAGGTTTCTGTTTGTTGCATATAACAGGATTTCCTTCCTTTTCTACAGCTGAATAATATTTCCTTATATGGATATACTATGTTTTCTTAATCCATTTGTCAGTGGAAATTTAGATTGTTTCCATGTTGCATCTATTGTGAATTTGTGGTTCTCTGACACTAGTGATGTTGAGCATCTTTTCATATACCTGATGGTCATTTGTGTGCCTTCTTTTCCGAAATGTCTATTCCAGTCCATTTTTAATTGTGTGAAGTTTCTTTTTTTTTTCTTTTGCTATTGAGTTTTAGGAATTCCTTGTATATTTTGCATATTAGTCCCTTATCAGATATATGGTTTGCAAAATTTTTTCCCATTCTCTAGGTTGCCTTCTCACTTGTTGATTGTGTCTTTTGCTGTGCAGAATTTTAGTTTGATCCCGCTTGTCTAATTTTGCTTTTGTTGCTTGTGCTTTTAGTGTCATATAAAATATTTTTAAAAAACTTAACAGAGTATTATAAAATAAGCATATTTTGGCAATTCCTGAGATAACCAGATACTTAGGTTATGCCCCAACCAGAGAAAATGGGACTTTATAAAACATAAGCAGGATTTGGTATTATAAGAGAAACCCTGTGAATGTTGATGATAGGTTCTAATATCTTTCCTCATGCTGAGGTAAAATGCTATATTTCACAGTTAATTCATCATTCTAGTCAAATAATGATAAAAATAGACATTTTATTGCATTTTTAATGTTATTTTGTCATGGCTTAAAAACACCATCAGCAGGAGGGCGACAGGTAAGTCATAGTGCTGGAGAAAGAATGAGAGCTGTTTAAATTAGGTTTAAAGAAAACTATGGGCAGAGTGCAGTGGCTCACACCAGTAATCCCAGCACTTTGGGAGGCCGAGATGGGTGGATCACCTGAGGTCAGAAGTTTGAGACCAGCCTGGCCAAACATGGCAAAACCCCCGTCTCTATTAAAAATATAAAAATTAGCCAGGCGTGGTGACAGGTGCCTGTAGACCCAGCTACTCCAGAGGCTGAGGCAGGAGAATTGTTTGAAGCTGGGAGGTGGATGCAGTGAGCCAAGATTGTGCCACTGCACTCCAGCCTGGGGGAGACAGAGTGAGACTCCATCTCAAAGAAAGAGAGAGAAAGAGAGAGGCCAGGGCACAGTGGCTCATGCCTGTAATCCCAGCACTTTGGGAGGCTGACGTGGGTGGATCCACGAAGTCAGGAGATTGAGACCATCCTGGCCAACATGGTGAAACCCTGTCTCTGCTAAAAATACAAAAATTATCTGGGTGTGGTGGCACGTGCCTGTAATTCCAGCTATTCAGGAGGCTGAGGCAGGAGAATCACTTGAACCAGGGAGTTGGAGGTTGCAGTGAGCCAAGATCGCACCACCGCACTCCAGCCTGGAAGCAGAGCGAAACTCCATCTCGGAAAAAAAAAAAAAAGGAAAACTATGAAAGACAACATAGAAGATGATTTAAATTAATGAGCGTTGCACCAATAACAGAGAGCCAAATCATGAGTGAACTCCCATTCACAATTGCTTCAAAGAGAATAAAATACCTAGGAATACAACTTACAAGGGATGTGAAGGAGCTCTTTAAGGAGAATTACAAACCACTGCTCAACAAAATAAGAGGACACAAACAAATGGAAGAACATTCCATGCTCGTGGATACAAAGAATCAATATCATGAAAATGGCCATACCACCCAAGGTAATTTATAGATTCAGTGCCATCCCCATCAAACTACCAATGACTTTCTTCACAGAATTGGAAAAAACTACTTTGAAGTTCATATGGAACCAAAAAAGAGCCTGCATTGCCAAGACAATCCAAGCCAAAAGAAAAAAGCTGGAGGCATCATGCTACCTGACTTCAAATTATACTATAAGGCTACAGTAACCAAAACAGCATGGTACTGGTACCAAAACAGAGATGTAGATCAATGGAACAGAACAGAGCCCTCAGAAATAATACCACACATCTACAACCATCTGATCTTTGGCAAACCTGACAAAAACAAGCAATGGGAAAAGGATTTCCTATTTAATAAATGGTGCTGGGAAAACTGGCTAGCCATATGTAGAAAGCTGAAACTGGATCCCTTCCTTACATCTTATACAAAAATTAATTCAAGATGGATTAAAGACTTAAATGTCAGACCTAAAGCCATAAAAACCCTGGAAGAAAACCTAGGCAATACCATTCAGGACCTAGGCATGGGCAAGGACTTCATGTCTAAAACACCAAAAGCAATGGCAACAAAAGCCAACATTGACAAATGGGATCTAATTAAAGAGCGTCTGCACAGCAAAAGAAACTACCGTCAGAGTGAACAGGCAACCTACACAATGGGAGAAAATTTTTGCAATCTACCCATCTGACAAAGGGCTAATATCCAGAATCTGTAAAGAACTCAAACAAATTTACAAGAAAAAAACAACTCCATCAAAAAGTGGGCAAAGGATATGAACAGACACTTCTCAAAAGAAGACATTTATGCAGCCAACAGATACATGAAAAAATGCTCGTCATCACTGGCCATCAGAGAAATGCAAATCAAAACCACAATGAGATACCATCTCACACCAGTTAGAATGGTGATCATTAAAAAGTCAGGAAACAACAGGTGCTGGAGAGGGTGTAGAGAAATAGGAACACTTTTACACTGTTGGTGGGACTGTAAACTAGTTCAACCATTGTGGAAGACAGTGTGGCGATTCCTCAAGGATCTAGAACTAGAAATACCATTTGACCCAGCCATCCCATTACTGGGTATATACCCAAAGGATTATAAATCATGCTGCTGTCAAGACACATGCACAGGTAATTTTATTGAGGCACTATTCACAATAGCAAAGGCTTGGAACCAACCCAAATGTCCATCAATGATAGACTGGATTAAGAAAATGTGGCACATATACACCATGGAATACTATGCAGCCATAAAAAAGGATGAGTTCATATCTTTTGTAGGGACATGGATGAAACTGGAAACCATCATTCTGAGCAAACTATCACAAGGACAGAAAACCAAACACTGCATGTTCTCACTCATAGGTGGGAATTGAACAATGAGAACTCTTGGACACAGGGTGGGGAACATCACACACTGGGGCCTGTTGTGGGGTGATGGGAGGGGGAGGGGGGAGGGATAGCATTAGGAGATATACCTAATGTAAATGACGAGTTAATGGGTGCAGCACACCAACATGGCACATGTATACATATGTAACAAACCTACACGTTGTGCACATGTGCCCTAGAACTTAAAGTATAATAATAATAAAAAATAATGAGTATTGTTATCCTTGGCAATCACTGGTTTCATAAAACCCTTAATAATTTAAAATGAGAATGTCTGCTTCTTTCCCCATTTCCTTACAACAATTTCACATTTTGGAAGCTTCCTTCTTTGTCAAAATGTGCTTTGTTAGAAGTACCTTAACACAGAGGATGTGGAAACCTTGGACATGAAGCAGGAAGGGGATCAGGTTCACTACTGTCCTGCGGTCATATCCAGTGTGGCTGTAAAAGAGACATGCTGGCTGGGCGTGGTGGCTCACGCCTGTAATCCCAGCACTTTGGAAGGTGGGCGGATCACCTGAGGTCAGGAGTTCAAGACCAGCCTGGCCAACATGATGAAATCCCATCTCTACTAAAAATACAAAAATTAGCTCGGCGTGGTGTCACAGGCCTGTAATCCCAGCTACTCGGGAGGCTGAGGCAGGAGAATCACTTGAACCTGGGAGGCGGAGGTGGCAGTCAGCCGGGATTGTGGCATTGTACTCCAGCCTGGGTAACAAGAGTGAAACTCCATCTCAAAAAAAAAAAAAAAAAAAAAAAAAAAAAATTCACATGTCTGCTCCACAAACAGAGCATTAAGCTCCTTGAGAGCAGCAACTGTGTCATATCCATCTTTATATCTTGTGCATTTCCTACTTCTCATTCCAGATCTTCTCCAACCTCAGCACCTAGTGCAGTGCCTGGCATATTCTAAGTACTCAGCACATTTTTTGCTATAACTAACATGATGTGAAATAAGAGATTTCTTAGATGGTTCCTCAGAATCTAGCCTTTTCCTCCTTCTCAATAGCCCATGGTTTTAGCTGTGTGATTTAGGTTAGACAGACACCACTGTCAGCTCCTAAGTTAGAACGTAACTGCCTTAAGAAAACATGTCCCATTCCCTTGACTGCAGGGGTTGGTTGAGGCATTTGTGTTAAGTCAAGCCAAAGGGTCCCATAAAATTTAAAATCTAGATTTTTTTTTTGTTTGAATTCTTCATGCAGCAGACTTTTTTGAACTTTAAACCTGGGACTGTGTAGCTCAGGAAAATGCAAAAGCGATTTTAGGGTCTCCAGAGGGGAACCTAACAAAAATGGAACCCATATTGAGGAGGCAGGACAAAGAAATTGAGAGAGTTTTCAGTTGGGTCCAGTTTACATCCTTTTTTTTTTTAAGCCACTGAAAAAGACTTGCCTAAAGCCTAATTATCTTGGGACTTTCAATTCACTGAGGCAATCAGTTCTCTTTGTAGTTTGACCGTGTAAGCTGGGTTTTTTTTTGTTTTGTTTTGTTTTTAAATTTTCAATCAAAAGCATCCTATTATACCATAGATTCTCTAAAAAGCGAAGGATCTTTCGAGGCCACTGCCTCAGTGTCTGGCAAATGTCCTCACTCACACCTCTCCATGTCCCTCAGTGTGCCCAGGAATGGCAGACCCCATGGAGTAAACTCTGTGGTAGATCCTGCTGTTCTCAAAATCCTGGGAGTGGATTCTTCCCAGAGTGTCTTGTGTTGAACCACATTTCACCCATCCTCAGAAGGACCCTCTCCTCCATGAAATAGAATGATAACATGTCTTCTCCTTTTGTTGGATCCTTTGTGATCAGTGGGCCCCACGCAGTTTGCTTTCTTTGGCTAAATGCTGAAAAATGTATTTGCACTTGATTATTGAACATTGGTTAGTTCTCAGTTACTGACTTACCAAAAGTCTATCCATATAAACACATGAAATTGATCTTGAGCACTTCAGAATTAAACACACACAAACACACAAATCAAAAAAAGAAATATATTGAGGATATTTAACATTATCAAATTTCAGTAATTTAACAATTACATTTTAGAGAAAATTCTATGACTGTTTCATGCTACTCTTCAGGAGAGCACGTAGTCATGTAGTGGTGTTTATAGAAAAAGTAATTATGTTGTAGGTAAGCCTCATCAAAGCTAATAGAGTTCAGCTCTGTACTTACAATGTCAACTGAATACTAATAGCAGTAAAACTGAATGGAAGATTCAACCACTCTAAGAATTTATGATTAAAGTTACACAGGCAAATCCAATGAGATATACCAAATAATTATTTAATAAGTTGATAATCTTAAAAAAGTTCTTTTCCTACTTCTACTTCTATTTTACTCCATTTGCCTAGGTAGGTAAATTTGTTTCAGCCAGTTATGATAGGATTATTAAATTATTTGAGCAACTGTCTTAACTGGAAAGAACACTGTACCAGTCTGTATTGTTTAAATTCACTGGTCACATATTAGGATTCTATAGTGACTATTTTTTCACGATAGTGTATGTGTGATCTCAATATACAGCGTTAATTCTGTGTAGTGAGTGCTTCTAGCCTTCCAAGGGCTGAGTATAAGCCAAGGAACTGAATAAAATATCCAGAAGGGGAAAATTAGTCAAAAATCTTTAGATGATCTCTTAGGTGACTGTAATTTTGCTCTTCAAAAAAATATCTTAACGAAAGAAGATAATTAGACTTAGCCATAAAATTGTCAGTGCTTAAGTCAGCCCCTAACTTAGATATACCCTTGTAAACATTACTTCTGAATCAGCTAGCCAGTTTTTATGCATTTGCTCTGTCTGAAATTTAATCAGGTACCCTTTCTCTAGATGGGCATTCCTTCTGTGGTTCACACACACCCAGCGATCTCTCTTTAAACTGATTTCTTCTTTTTTTCCTCTTTCATTTTCACCTTATTTTCATCAGTTCTGATCTGTCTTTCCTCTGATATGTTGCATTCTACATGTGCCAAAAACCTGGGGTAGGACATTGTTCAAGATGGACATGATCATTCCCTTATGGCCCTTACCATCTAGAGGGGATAACCAAATGTTTAATGGGCAACGACAACTCGGTGCAATAAGATCTACAAAGGGGAGCACAGAGCATAGGTATCGAGCCTGCATTTTGGGGTCAGAATTGACATTTCAGAAATGGAAACCTTTAAGGTTTGGAGAATGGCAAAGTCTTATCCAGGAAAAAGTGCAGGAGAAGCATGGGTTCAAGGTAGTGGGGACACAAAGATTAATTTCCAGAATTAAGACAGTGTGTATTTGATTTGAAGAATTAGAGAAAACTCAGTATCACTGGGATGTAAAACAAGAGATCAGGAGAGCAAAATAGACAGCTGGAGGGTAAGCAATAACCAGATAATCCACATATTGTAAAAAAAAAAAAAAAAAAGTTGGGCTTTTGCTAAGAACAATGGAAAAACTTTGTATGGTTTAAGTAAGAAAATGTCAAGAATAAATTTTTAATTTAGAAATAATCATCCAGTCCTGAGCACTGAGAATGGATCAGAGCAGACCAGGTAAGGGACTCATGCATTATTGTAGGTAAGAAACAGCCAGAAAAGTAAATAGAGTTTGGACTTGATGAGTTTGAAGTGGCTCTGGACCATTTAAATGTAGATGTTTGGCAAGGAGCTACATAGTCATGCACCACAACGATAGATCGCATGAACAACGGTGGTCCCATAAGATTATAATACTATATTTTTACTGGACCTTTTCAAAGTTTAAATACACAAATACCATTGTGTTACAATTGCCCGTAGTATTCAGTGCAGTATCATGCTGTACAGGTTTGTAGCATAGGCACCATAGGTGCCGTACATACCATACAGCCTGGGTGCGTAGTAGGCTATACCATCTAGGTTTGTGGAAGCATGCTCTGTGATGTTCACACAACAATGAAATTGCATGACAGTGCATTTCTCAGAATGTATCCCCATCACTGAGCAATGCATGACTGTATATCATAACATTACTGTGTATCCCATAATTATATGATAATTTTTTAAAATAAAGTGAATTAAGTCTAATGTATCTATCCCTGTTTATAAGATATATACTCTTTTCCAGTATAAAGGTGTGCAAAGATATTTGAAGTTAAAAACTACATTTTTTCTAACTACAGTTTTCCAAAGATCTAATATAAACTATGTATACTATGAATGCTAAGAAACTGTTTATTGATTGATTAACATTGATCAGAGATCCTAGGATCTCATTTAATATTCAGAAAGTAGACAGAATGGGGAGGCATGCTAGATACATATTCACCCAAGGGTAGAACACAGGGCAGTGAAAGAAATGAGATGGTGTTTGGTTCAACGTCCCTGAAAGGAAAATCACTGGTAGGTTGGTTCCTTGTGACCCTGAAATATTGTTCACTTAAAACTGATTCTTTCATTTCAATAAGCCCAAGGATGATTCTTTCAGACTAGAGAAAGAAAAGTGTTGATTTTTCTTTTATGAATCAGTAACTCACTGAAACTACATCAATTTTGCATCACAAACAAGCAAAAGTAACTTATTTGATATTTAAGATACAATACAAATATATGTACTATCTGGTCAGTTAAAATGACATACTGTGGAAAGTTACAAAAGTGATAGAGAAGGGAGAAAGCAAAGGAAAAAGTTAAAGATACGAAGAAAGTGAGGAAAAGGAGGGAGGAAGAATGTAAAGGGGAAGGAAAAGAGGATACACAAGGAAAAGGAGAAAGAGACAAAAAAGAGGGCTTCAGAAAATTGTAATAAACATGCATGTGCAAGTATCCTTTTCAAATAATGACTTCTGTTCCTCTGGGTAGATACCCAGTAATGGGATTGCTGGATCAAATGGTGGCTCTACTTTTAGTTCTTTAAGGAATCTCCACACTGTGTACCCTAATAGCTTATGGAAAAAAAATCTTAAAACTCATCACACACACACAGAAAATTGTAATAATAATTACAAGCATAATTTCTAAGTTAATTCCTTTGGAAGAATTTTCACCTTGATCATTTGTTTTCCATGCTACAACAGGAGTTTTGTTGTTTTTTTTAACAATTAAAAATTTTTATTTTATTTTAAATTGTCAATTTATATTTTTTTTTACTTTTAAGTTCTGGGATAATGTGCTGAACGTGCAGGTTTGTTACATAGATTATACATGTGTGATGGTGGTTTGCTGCGCCTATCAAGCTGTTATCTAGGTTTTAAGCCCCGCATGTATTAGGTATTTGTCCTAATGCTCTTCCTCCCCTTTCCCTCTATCCCCCGACAGGCCCCGGTGTGTGATGTTCCCCTCCCTGTGTCCATGTGTTCTTATTGTTCAGCTCTCACTTATGAGTGAGAACATGCAGAGTTTGGTTTTCTAGAACAGGGGTTCTTATTCCCATTTTACAGAGGAGAAAATTCATCAAGTCAGTAGCACAACTGGAGTTGAGATCCTTGTCTCTTTATTTCCAGTCCTCTCTGCTGATATGGTGTTTAATGGATGTAAATGACACTTGTTCTGCAGTTCCCTTGGTTTGAATGTCTCCGAGTAAGTTGTCACCTGTTATTTCTACTCTTTGAAATTCTGATTACAGTGCCTCTGGTGGCATAGAGCCACATCTTACATGAGAAAACAGCTTGTCAGTTTTTATTTCCAAACCTTAAAGTTTATTTTTGAAATAAATGTTTACTTCCCCATGGGCTTCTGAATCTTTTGCAGATGTGTGAAGGAATGATTCGGGCTTTAGAAAATTGCTTTGGAACATTAAAGATATCTCTCAATTTACTAGCTATCACCTGTAGTCCCACTGGCATAGAAAACTGTCAGATTGTTTTATTTTATTCTTTCAGTGGTCAGATTGTTTTCATTACAGAAAAGTAAAAAGTTTACATTTATATTTGGAGTCTATTTGCTTTGAGATGAAATATTTTTTTCCCTTTACATATTTAAAAAATCTAAGCCAGAGGTCATATTCGAAAATTTAATAAGAAGTGTGGAGGGGGAAACACCAATTGGAATAAATGCCCATCCCTACCGGCATATGGACTAAAAATATCCACTCTTTTCTAATTCCTATTGGGAATAATACAGAAATCTCAAATCCTAGGTACTCTCCATTAAGAAAATCCCTCAGGCTGGGCACGGTGTCTCACGCCTGTAATCTCAGCACTTTGGGAGGCTGAGGTGGGTGGATCACGAGGTCAGGAGATCGAGACCATCCTGGCTAACACACTGAAACCCCGTCTCTACTAAAAAATATAAAAAATTAGCCGGGCGTGGTGGCGGGCTCCTGTAGTCCCAGCTACTCGGGAGGCTGAGGCAGGAGAATGGCGTGAACCTGGGAGGCGGAGCTTGCAGTGAGCCGAGGTTGTACCACTGCACTCCAGCCTGGGGGAGAGCCAGGCTCTGTCTCAAAAAAAAAAAAAAAAAAAAAAAAGAAAAGAAAATCCCTTTAGGAATAAACAGTATTAACTGCACTCTTAACTAGTCTTACTACTTCATCTGTCTTACTCTGTCAAGCAGACTTGAGAGAAAATAATGAAGTGGAAGAGGGAAGCAGAGGAGAGAAGCAGAGAAAAACAAATAGTTGAGTTATTGTATTAGTTTGTTCTCGTGCTGCTAATAAACACATACCCAAGACTGGGTAATTTCGAAAGGAAAGAGGTTTAATGGATTCACAGTTCCACGTGGCTGGGAAGCCTCATAATTGTGGGGGAAGGTGAAGGGGAAGCAAGATACGTCTTACACGGCAGCAGGCAAGAGGGTGTGTGCAGGGGGAGCTGCTCTTTTATAAAACCATCAGATCTCGGGAGACTTATTCACTGTCCCAAGGACAGCATGGGAAAAACCCACCCCCATGATTCAGTTACCTCCCACAGGTCCCTCCCATGGCATGTGGGGATTATTACAATTCAAGGTGAGATTTGGGTGGGGACACTGAGCCAAACCATATCAGTTAAGCTATTTTCTATTTTCGGTTTTAGCATTTCCAAAGCCAGGGTACTTTGCTGACCTTGAATTCTGTGAGAACTGTTGAGCCCTTATGATAACTTCCTCTCTCCTTTTTTTATAACCAAAATTTTGAATATGAAGTTACGTACAGAAAAGTACACATGTCAATCAAATTTACAAAATAAACCCACCCATGTAACCACTATCCAGATCAAGACAAAGAGTGTTATTCAGAAGCCCTGGCTATGCCTCTTCCTGCCAATTGTCCCCATTTTCCTAGTCAAAGGTAAGAATTATCCTGACTTCTAACATCATAGATTAGTTTTGCCTATTTTTGAATTTCATTTCAGTGGAATCGTAGAGTGTGTCTTTTTTATGCCTGGCTACCTTTGCTTAAAGCTATGCTTGTGAGAATCATCCACATTGTTGCATGTAGTGGAGCTGCCTTCATTTTTATTTCTATATTGAATTCCATTGTATCAATATACTGTAATAGATAATTGTCCATTCTGCCGTTGATAGACATTTAGTTTGTTTCCAGTTTTGGGCCCTTAAGAACAATGCTGCGGTGAACATTCTTGAACATGTCTTTAGTATATGTGTATTCACATTTCTGTTGGATATATAACTTGGCAAAATAAAACATTTCTGAAATTTTCATTGTTCCTGTAAAGTTCTGGATGGGTGCAGTGGCCCACACCTGTAATCCCAACACTTTGGGAAGCTGAGGCAGGTGGATCACGAGGTCAAGAGATCGAGACCATCCTGGCCAACATGGTGAAACACTGTCTCTACTAAAAATCAAAAATTAGCTGGGCATGGTGGCGTCGACCTGTAGTCCCAGCTACTCAGGAGGCTAAGGCAGGAGAATTGCTTGAACCCGGGAGGCGGAGGTTGCAGGGAGCCGAAATCACTCCACTGCACTCCAGCCTGGGCGACAGAGTGAGACTCTGTCTCAAAAAAAAAAAAAAAAAAAAAGGCCTAGCCACAGAAACAAATATAGTCATGTGCCGCTTAATCAATGTTTTGCTCAATGACGAGCCACATATATGATGATGGTCCCATGAGATTATAATGGAGCTGAAAGGTTCCTATAGCCCAGTGACATCTTAGCCATTGTAAGGTCATAGCACAATGCATTCATTACTCGTGTTTGTTGTGATGCTGGTGGAAACAAATCTGTGCTGCTGGTCATATAAACATATGGCACATGCAGTTATGTGTTATATACAATACTTGATAATAATAAATGACTATTACTGGTTTATGTATTTACTTCTTTTATTTTTAATTTTGTTGTTATTATTTTTTTGAGACAGTCTTGCTCTGTTGCCCAGGCTGGAGTGCTGTGATATGCTATTGACTCACCACAACCTCTGCTTCCAGGGCTCACGTGGTCCTCCCACCTCAGCCTCCTGAGTAGCTGTGATTTTTTTGTAGTGATGAAGTTTTGCCATGTTGCCTAGGCTGATCTCAAACTCCTAGACTCAAGCCATTGGCTTGCCTCACTTCCCAAAGTGCTGAGATTACAGGTGTGACCCAACGCACCTGGCCTGTACTTTACTTCTTATTGTATTTTAGAGTGTACTCCTTCTACTTATAAAAACAAAAAGTTAACTGTACAACAGTCTCAGGTGGGTCCTTTGGGAGGGATTCCAGAAGAAGGCATTGTTATCCTAGGAGATGGCAGCTCCATGCATGTTACTGCTCCTGAAGACCTTCATGGGACACGATGTGGAGGTGGGGGACACAGTGACATGGATAATCTTGACCTTCTGTAAGCTTTGGGTAATGTATGTGTGTGTGCGCCTTGGTTTTTAACAAAAAAGTTTTAAGAGTAAAAAATAAAAAAATTTTAAAATAGAAGAAAGTTTGTAGAATGAGGATATAAAGGAAGAAAATAATTTTGTACAGCTATGTAATGTGTGTTCTAAGTGTTACCACAAATAGGTCAAACTTTTTAAAAAAAAGTTAAAAGTTTATGCAGTAAAAATGTTTCAGTAAGTTAAGGTTAATTTATTATTGAAGAAAGAAAATTTAAAAAATAAATTTATAGTAGTGTAAATGTACAGTAGTTTTGAAGTCTACAGTAGGTTTGCAGCTTAGGAGCAATAGGCTATACCATCTAGCCTAGGTGTGTAGTGGTCTGTACCATCTAGGTTTGTGTGAGTACACGTATGATGTTCGCATAAGGACAAAATAGTCTAATGATGCATTTCTCAGAATGTGTACTCATGGTTAAATGATGCATGACTGTACACTATAAAGTTAGAGAATTTTGCTTCCACATTTCTTAGAAACACCTTCACACACTATGAAGATTAGATCTGTAGCCATAAATTTCCCTAACGAAGGAGTTAATTGCTCTGATCCCAAAGATGATAAAACATCTCTTACCTCCCCTAAAGCTAAAGGGATAGGCATCTAGGTTAGCTTTGCACCTGAAAAATCTGTAGCCTTATCCATTTGGACGTTTGCATTTCAGGGAGGAATGACACCCTCCTCAAGCCTCCTAAAAGCCAAGACTCTCTGGCCATTGGGCTCCTGGAGAGGTTTTATTTACATACTAAAGAGCTGAAATCCAGAGGAGACACTTTCAGAAGGAGAGAGAAAAATTATTTCTCCCTTATCCCTAGTTTATGGAGAACCTTGCCACTGTGTAGGAAGAATTTCCATGGCTTCATTGCAGGATCCCAGGTGAAAGGCCAGGGGTAAGTCAGGCAGAGTAGACCACACGCATTATTTATGGTGAGATAACAATTAAGAAATCTATTTCTGACCCAGAACCCTTCATGTATGCATTCAGGATAAAATTAATAAAAATGAATATTAAAACCCACTAACTAGGACTTAAATTGCTGCATCTTAAGGTATGTATATACTCAACCTTAGCAAATAGTTCCAAACTTTCTTTTAAAAAATAATTTCGGCTGGGCGCGGTGGCTCATGCCTGTAATCCCAGCACTTTAGGAGGTCGAGGCAGGTGGATCACGAGGTTAGGAGTTCGAGACCAGCCTGGCCAACGTAGTGAAACCCTATCTGTACTAAAAATACAAAAATTAGCCGGCTGTGGTGGCACGTGCTTGTAGTCCCAGCTACTTGGGAGGCTGAGGCGGGAGAATTGCTTGAACCTGGGAGGTGGGGGTTGCAGTGAGCCAAGACCATGCCATTGAGCTCTAGCCTGGGTGATAGAGTGAGACTTCATCTCAAAAAAAAAAAAAAAAAAAGATAAAAAAATTTCAACTTATATTTTAGGTTCAGGGGGTACACGTGTAGGTTTGTACATGGGTGTATTGCAGGATGATGAGGTTTGGGGTACAACTGATCCCATCACCCAGGTAGTAAGCAGAGTAGTCGATAGTTTTTCAGCCCTTATCTCCCTCCCTTGCTTCCTTCTCTAGTATCTCCAGTGTCTATATTGTTGCCGTCTGTATATCCATGAGTACCCAATGTTTAGCTCCTACTTATAAGTGAGAACATGAGGCATTTGGTTTTTCTGTTCCTGTGCCAAACCAGTTTTCGAAGTAGTCGTATCAATTTCCACCCTCAGCAGCAGTTTTTGAGAGATCAGATGTGCTCAACAACGCTCACTGTTGCCCGTCATTTTTAATTGTAACTATTCTGGTGGTTCTGTTAACTTCTCTCTTTGTGGTTTTGATTTGTGTTTTTTCAGATGACTGATAAGTTGATGACTTTTTAAATATGTTTCTTGGTACTTGGATTTTCCCATTTTTCATAGTGCAATTTAGGATTTTTGCTGACTTTTCTATTGAATTTCTTCTTCTTACCCACTTGTGCCTTGAAATTATAGGCATTCTTTATATATCCTTTATACACGCATGAGCCTTGACTACGAGCCCTTTTGAAGTTGTAAGTATCACAAATACCTTTTTCCACACTGGCTTATTTTTCTTTCAGTTTATGGCTAACTGAAGCTCCCAGTTTTAATGTACTATCATTTTTTAATCTTCCTTTATGATTAGTGCTTTTAAAAAAATACTGCCCTGTCTTAAGGTCATGAAGGTAGTCTCACATGTTATTTAGAAGCTTTAATATTTCCTTTAATATGGTGATCTACAGATCACCTGGAAATAATTTTTGTGTTAGAGGTCGAGATTCATTTGTCTTTTTTTTACTCATGTTAGATGTCTAATTGACCTGGCAATTAAAGGATATTCAAAAGAAATATCCATTCTTCACTGTTTGCTTTGTAATGCCATCTTTATCATAAATTTTATATATCTGCAGGTCTCTTTTGGACTCTCTATTTTGTTCTATTGGTCTACTTGTCATTCTTCTATAAGTACTGTATCTTTTGTAATAAGTGTGGATATTAATAAATACATAAAATACATCGTGAGATATTTTGCTAGAATGTGTTGAAATATGGGCCAATTTTGGGAGAATTGGCATCACAGCAAATTGAATGTTTCAACTCCAGAACATGGCACATAATCTTCATTTTCACCTTTAAGATATTTTAAAAACTTAATTTCCTATTTTTTCAAATAATTACAGTTGATTTTTTACTTGGCCTTTCAATCCAATGGCCTTGTTACATTTATAACACAGTTAGAGTAACATTAATTATTATGGTTTATATAGAGATACTTAGTTTTTCTATTTGTATAATGTGGTCTGACAATAACAGTTTATTTATTTTTATTCTTTTTAGTTTATCTCACTGCTTCAGTCAAGGGAGAAATAATAGTTTAAATTTATTTCCAAGAATCCTTATATTGCTCCCAATTTCAAGGGGACATCTTTCAATATTTTACTCTTAATATGATTTCTGTTATAGGAATCGTATATTCTTTATCTGATAACTCTTTCTAGAGGGTTATAAATTTTTAAAAACTATAAATTAGTATGAGATTCTATCAGTATTTTTGCATTTATTGAGCTGATTATGTCTTTTACTTTGTTGTGTTAATGTGGCAAATTATTGATGACTTTTTAATTATTAAGCTAACTTTGCATTGCTTAAATTGCTGGAATAAAACCATCATCATTTTGATATATTTTCCTTTTTATATATTGTTGGATTTGATTTGCAATTTTTTTAAAAGATATTTTCATCTTTATGAAATAGATTGACAATATGTGATCTACTTTTGGTAAATTTTCCTTGTATTTCTGGAAAGTGCACAGTTTGCAGCTCAGATGTTGTAGGTATGCCAATTAGGTCAAGTAGCTTATATCTTTATTTTTGTTGGTGTGTTATTCTATAAATTACTGAGGCAAGTGTGATAGTCTCCCAATATGAATGTGGATTTGTCTATTTCTCCTTTTAGTTCTGCCAAGTTTTGCTTCATATGTTTTGAGGCCATGTTATTAGGAAGATACAAATCTAAATATTTAATTGTGGTAAATTGACCCTTTTATCCTTAGAAAGTGTAACCCTTAATTTCTAATACTTCTTGCTTTGAAGCCTCCTTCATCTGAGACTGTAGCTATGACGGCTCCCTTTTTGTTAGTGCTTTCAAGTTCTATCTTCTGTCTATATTTCAAACCCAGACATTCTTATTGTTGAATAAGTTAATATTCATTTATATTTATCCACATATTTACCCATATATTGCTGTTCCTTCCTTCCCGTATCTCTGAGCTTCCAACTGTGATCATTTTCCTTCTTCCTGAAGAATCCTTTTAATATTTCCTTTCATGGTGTTCTGCTACAGAGAAATTCTTTCAGTTTTGTTTGTTCGAAATAATTTCATTTTGCATTTATTTCTGAAGGATGCTTTGACTATTCCATTTTAATTTGGCAGTTATTTTCCTTCAGTATTTTAAAGATAATTTTCATTGCCTTTTGGCTTTCATGGTTTGTATTGAGAAATCATCTGAAGTCCTATTACCTCTCTACTGAAGATAAGGCATCTTTTTCTCTCTGCTTGCTTTTAAGATTTTGTCTTAGTTTTAATGTAATGAACTTAGATTGATTTTTTTTTTGGTGTTATTCCTGCTTGAGGTTCATTGTATATCTTGAACTTGTGGAATATAAATAAATAAATACACGCACACACAGTTGTGGTAAGAACACTTAACATGAGATCTGCCCTCCTAAGAAAATTCTAAGTGCACAATAGATTTTTTTTTTTTGGAGACGGAGTTTCACTCTTGCCCAGGCTGGAGTGCAATGGTGCGATCTCAGCTCACTGCAACCTCTGCCTTTCAGTTTCAAGCGATTCTCCTGCCTCAGCCTCCTATGTAGCTGGGATTACAGGCCTGTGCCACCACACCCAGCTAATTTTTGTATTTTTAATAAGAGACGGGGTTTCACAATGTTGGCCAGGCTGGTCTCGAACTCCTGACCTCATGATCCACCCACCTTGGCCTCCCAAAATGCTGGGATTACAGGCATGAGCCACCACGCCCGTCCTAGAATATTAACTATAGGCACAATGTTGTGCACTTGATCTAGAGCTTATTCATCTTTCGTAACTGACACTTTATACCCATTGAACAACCTCCCATTTTTCTATCCCCTGGCAGCCACCATTCTGCTCTCTGCCTCTATGAATTTGACTATTTTAGATACTTCATACAAATGGAATCACACACTATTTGTGTTTCTGTGATTGGTTAATTTCACTTTGCATAATCACCTCCAGATGTTGCATGTGGCAGGATTTTTTTCTTTCTTCTTATAAATAAGGCTGAATAATATTCTATTATATATGTATATAATATACACACACATATACTATATATATATACACACACACATATATATGTATACTATGTTTTCTTTATCCATTCATCTGTTGATAGACATTAGGTTGTTTCTATATGTTGGCTATTGTGAATAATGCTGCAGTGAATATGGGGTTACAGATGTCTTGTTGGCATGTGGATTGATATCTTGCTTTGGAAATTTTTGAAAAAGCTCTAGACTCTGATCCCAAATACTATTCTGTTCTATTCTCTCTCTTTTCTCCTTCTGGAACTATAATTACACTTTTCATCCTGTCTTACATGTACCTTATGCCTGTTTTCTGCATTTTTAATCTTTAAAACAATTTTTTTTAATTTTTAAAAATTAAATAAAAATGGGGGTCCTGCCATGTTGCCCAGGCTGGTCTCAGATTCCTGGGCTCAAGCATTTCTCACACCTTGGCCTTTTAAAGTGCTTGGATTATAGACGTAAGCCACCATGCCAAGCCTGTTTTTTTTTTTTCTTATCTTTTTGCCTCTCTGTACTTCACTGTGAATATTTTCCTCTGATGTATCTTCTAGTTCAATAATCTTCTACAGCTGTTGCTAATGTATTGGGAAGATTGTCTATCCACTGGATTCTATTTGCAGTTATTTTTTCAGTTTTAGAATATATGTTTTATTCTTGGCCATTGTTTTCTATCTTGTCATTAAATATATTGTACATATCATCAGCATTGTAATAGCTCCACCTGGTAATGCCACTTCTACACCACCTGTTTTTATTTTCTGTTTTTTTCTCTTGGTTTTCTCAGTTGTAGTTTTAAAATTTAAATGTCTCATTTTTGTTTTTTTTTTTTTTTAATTTTGGAGATAATGTATGGCTCATTGCCTTGTCTTCGTTTAGGAAAAATTTCCTTCTGCTTCTGCAGGCAGTTAGGCTTAGGGCAGATCACATAAATCTACTCAGAAATTGAACTATGTCAAACCTGGTGTTTAGTCTTTGAAGCTGGTTTATCACCAGTACACTCCTCTTCCTGAGGTGTAGTTCTTTGTGCTAACAACAGACAGCTGGTGGTATTTACCAGGGCCTCTCTCCAAAGACCAGCTCTAAGGTCAGCTCTAAGAAAGCCCTAAGTTCTATGAAACTGCCAAAAACTCTGCTCAGCCTTTTAGCCTCTCTGTTTGTGCTTTGTTCTTATGTTTTGAGTCTCTCTGCCACTGATTGAAATCAACAAATTCTCAAGGGAGAAAGCACAGCTGAATACAGATTTATCTCTCTGGTCTTCCTTTATCTCTAGAATCTTAGCCCCATGTGCCCCCATGATTTATGACAGGGAATTGGCTTCCACAACGTGAAGGCTGGCTGTGCAGTGTCCACACATCCACACATGTAGTTATCTCCACATTTGATGCTGAAGCCCCAAAACCGCAGCCAGCCAGCCAGCAATGGAAGACTGTGAGCAGGCTGGAAACCCAGGAACATCAGTTAGAACTTCACAAGGACAGTCTGACATCCCTGTCCGTTCTTGTTACCTCTGACCTTAGTGATGAGGGTATACTACTGAAGCCAAAGTTTTTTATCATATAACTTTACACACTGATATGGCTTGGCTGTGTCCTCACCCAAAGTCTCATCTTGAATTATAATTCCTATAATCCCCATAGGTCAAGGGAGAGACCTGTGGCGATAATTGAATCATGGGCTGGTTACCTCCATGCTGTTCTCGTGATAGGGGGTGAGTTCTCATGGGATCTGATGGTTTTCTGTGTTTGGTAGTTCCTCCTGCGTTCATTCTCCCTCCTGCCACCCTGTGAAGAGGGTGCCTTGCTTCCCCTTTGCCTTCTGCCATGATTGTAAGTTTCCTGAGGCTTCCCCAGCCATGCTGAACTGTGAGTCAGTTAAACCCCATTCCTTTCTAAATTACCCAGTGTTGAGCTGTTCTTTATAGCAGTGTGAGAAGGGACTAATACATACACACATCTGGCATATGAGTCAAGAAAACTGAAGAAAGTTCCAAACTGAAGAGAGCCAAGTAGGCCCAAGTGTTGCTTTAGGCCAATGAAATGAATTGGCATATTAGCAAAAATGAGGTGAATGTAGAAATCTCAGAATGTAGAGATACCTTATGTTTTTTTTTTTTTCCTCTCCTCTGCTGCTTAGGGTCTCTGAACCTCAGGGAGGGCTCAGTCTCTTTAAGTGGCTTCCACATCATTAAATCCAGTCTATCCAGGATATTCTCTTTTGATTAACACAAAATTAGCTACGTTGGGACTTTGATTACATCTGGATGCTTTCATTATAGCAGCACTTGGAATAGTGTTCAACTGAATAAATGGAAGAACAACAACTATGAAATGACCCCTCCCTCCCTTCCGTCTTCCCACTCTCTTGACAAAATCTAACTGGAAACTAGAAAGGGAATTTTTTGGGTAATGCAGTTTAGCCTACCTACATTGACACATCTCAAGGCCATCACAACATATGCTACAATGACTGTCACACCTCATAAAACTCCCATAGATCCACCCACATTCCTCTTCCTCATACCCTTTGTCTCCAGTCTTACAATTTTTCCCCTTCTAGGTCCCTTGGCAACCAGCCAAATTGCCATTATTCATGCATTTGTATGTAGTCTAACCTTCAGTGACTTCTCTTTCCACACAGATTGAGTGACTAGGCAAACTGTCCAAGGTTTTGCCCACTGGGAAGTTTCAGCTTCACTGATTTCTTTCAGGGCCATCTTGTTTGCTTTTCCATGCCAAGACAACCCATCTAAAATATAAGTTTAGCATTTTTCTTCCTCGATCAGTTGGTAGAAAGGGACTACACAAATATCCTAGGTGTGAGCTGAGGGAGAGGAGTTAGTGCACTAACTGTGGATGCCATCATGTTCTTACTTGTGCCCTCTGGCCCTGGTCAAGCCCAATCCCAAATTAACTACTTAAGTTTTACCATAGATTGCTGCTGGGCCCTCCTGCCTTTGGTGGGTCTGAGATAACTCAACTTATGACGGGCAATTTTGGCTGCATGGCCCTTGATGTCCATGCATGCATAATCATCTGTTCTGTCTCTATTAGAATATTTTTTTTCCCAAAAAAGCATGACCTTTTTCGGGACCCATAGATCTACATTGATCTACCTAGGAATCTCCTGCAGATGGCATGACCTTGCTTGAGAGTCCCAGGGATCTACATTGAGACATGGAGTTAGGATGTCTGGGATGATATGCTTGAAAACTTAAATCTCCTGATCCCTCTTGTCTTGAAGAAGAGGCTCATGGTCCCATTTATTCCCAATCATAGGGACCCAATAGGCATAGCTGATTTGTACAGTTTTATAATTCATTCTCTCTGGAGCTCTGCTATTCTTATAATTAAGTCTTGGACCTGTTCTTTAACTTTTTCTGCTCTCTGGCTGCAGAAGAGTTTTAAAATGCTGACAAGAAGGGCCTCTGGCTTTTACACTTCCTTCTTTTTCCCTTTCTGTCCTCTTCCCTTCCCCTTCCCCTTCTCCTTACCCTTCCCTTTCTCCTTCCCTTTCTCCTTCCCTTTCTCCTTCCCTTTCTCCTTCCCTTTCTCCTTCCCTTTTTCCTTCCCCTTCTCCTTCCCCTTCCCTTTCCCCTTCCCTTTCCCCTTCCCCTTCCCTTTCCCCTTCCCCTTCCCTTTCCCCTTCCCTTTCCCCTTCCTTCCCCTTCCCTCCCCTTCCCTTTCCCCTTCCCCTTCCCCTTCCCCCTTCCCCTTCCCTTTCTCCTTCCCCTTCCCCTTCTCTTTCTGCTTCCCCTTCCCCTTTCCCCTTCCCCTTCCCCTTTCTGCTTCCCCTTCCCTTTCCCTTTCCCCTTCCCCTTCCTTCCTTTCCTTTAGTTCTGGAGTCTCACTCTGTTTCCCAGGCTGGAGTGCAGTGGCGGGCTCTAGGCTCACTGCAACCTCCACCTCCCTGGTTCAAGAGATTCCCCTGCTTCAGCCTCCCAAGTAGCTGAGATTATAGGCACATGCCACCATGCCTGGCTAATTTTTTGTCCTTTTAGTAGAGATGAAGTTTCACCATGTTGGGCAGACTGGTCTTGAACTCCTGACCTCAGGCAGTCCACCCGCATCAGCCTCCCAAAGTGCTGGGATTACAGGCGTGAGCCACTGTGCCCGGCCTTTTACACTTCTTAAATTGGCAATCAATTGCCCTCATCCTTTCATTGTCTTTCTCCAAACTAGCCCCTAGTCACTGCCATCCCACAATCTTTATAATTATTAATATCATTTTCCCTGTATGTCTCAGTGTTTGATACATTGTAACTACCAGGGTTTTTTCCCCTATTGGTATTCTGTCTCAGTTCATCATCAGTGAAAATTTTAACAGTTACATAGCCACCTGGTGCCTGGATCTAACCATTACTGTGAAGCAAACATTGAGATGTGCAGGCAGAGAATTTACGGGTGAGTGATCTAGGGTTCAGTCTCTACGGGGGAGTGAAGGAGATATCACTGAATGGAAGGAGGATTTGAACTACAGTGCAGCTGCAACAAAGGCCCCCAGCCAATCCTTCCATGATGCTTTGCTGCTAGGATAGCCCTTTAGAGTTGAACCATGCTGGCGTGAGGATGCTGGTTCTTTTTGCTCCATCATCATTCGGTCACTGGATGAGGACTTCCCCAGTAAGGAGGCATAACATGGGACTAGCTGACTTTCTTAAGCTGATGACAAGTCTTTGAGAATGACAGTTGAAAGCGGAAGGCTGCCAACACTCTCAGGAGCTGGGACAATGGGTACTTCACTGGGGCAGATAGGGAGTAAGTGAACCAGGATATCCACTATACTAGTTTTCTGAAGCATTCAAGCAGTTTTAAAAAATATCTTGTCAGCCGGGCACGGTGGCTCACACCTGTAGTCCCAGCACTTTGGGAGGCCGAGGCGGGTGGATCCCGAGGTCAGGAGATCGAGATCATCCTGGCTACTAAACACCATCTCTGCTAAAAATACAAAAAAATTAGCCAGGCGTGGCGGCGTGCGCCTGTAGTCCCGGCTGCTGGGGAGGCTGAGGCAGGAGAATGGCGTGAACCCGGGAGGCGGAGCTTGCAGTGAGCTGAGATTGCCCCACTGCACTCCCGCCTGGGTGACAGAGGAAGACTCTGTCTCAAAAAAAAAATCGATATATATCTTGTCAATGTAATTTAGTTATTCCTATTGCAATGTTTGGTTCAAAATAAGCTAGTCTGTCAATACCTGAAGTGGACTTCCTTGCTTACCCTTTTATTATGCTTCAGCTAGGTCAAATTCTCTTAAAATTTTACTTACAAGCAAATTATTGAATTCAATACACTCATGGCAAAATTGCCAACCTAAAATTAAAAAAAATTCTCATATTTTCTTTTCTTCATGTGTGCTTTTCTACTGTTGACTTTCTCGTACCATCTTTGATCTGTTGGTATCCTTAAACCCTTTCATCTCCAGGGTTCAATCTTGATTTTCTTTCTTCTTTATTTGCCACTACTCATGCCAATCACTTAAGTTAATTTCCCCCCTCTTTAGTGAATGTTGTCTATTCTTTTACTCATTCTTTTTGGGTTTAAGTGATTATGCTTACAAAGAATGATAGCAAATTAGACAAAAATTACCTCTATAAATATCTAAACAAACACACATTACCCTTCAGTACGGTGGTTGGACTGGAGAACCTGTAGTGTCCGTTGGGTTGGACAACCCAACTCAGACTTACACTCTCACTGAGGCTTTCTACTTTCTCCTCTTATATCTAATATAACTGGAACTATGGTGCAGCCTTCACTCTTGCTTACCCTGTTGATGGGTCATAATTTAAGTAACAGAGATAGAATTATGGATAGATATGTCGTACCAATTTACTTTTTAATATGAATAAAGGAAGCATATATGGAGCTCCACTCAGGGATGCATTTAATGTACAGAAATCAACCTCAGTAGTTAATTGTGGTGCAGGCAATGTCACAGCCATTGACCAAAATCAGAATTTTAATTCTTCTTTTCTTGGTGAGAACTAGTTAAGACATGGACAGATAAGCAGGAGTAAGGATGGATGGACTGGTATTCCTCCTTCCAAACTCTCCATACTTGGTTGGGCTGATGACTCTAGCAATTTAACTGAATATCCACTCAGTATTCCTTTCCTTGATATTGAGAAAAAGAAGCACTTATACCCTTGAGAGAGAGGGAGAAAGAGAGAAGACTTTGGGATAGTACAAAGTTTAAAATATATCTCACCAAGTTGATACATTCATTTGCCCTTGTGGGCATTTTTTCTCATGCTAAGATGTTAATTAAAATTCCCATTAGCATTCTTGCCCCTGTGTTTATGCCTGAGGTTATAGTGTGGATATTTAATGGTTACATCCCTAGTATCCACTTATCCATTTTCTGTTTTGTTTGTTCTTAATGATTCTGAATTTTCCTGCTGTACTGTTTGGGTAGGACTGACCCCTAGCCTCAAGCTCTCAAATGCATGTGGTGATCCCTGATTGCCTGCAGTCAATCAGCTCATCTTAATACTTGACAACAGTGACTGGCTTAAAGATGAGACCGGGACACTATTAAGGCTAATGAGATACCAGGAGACATTTGTTAGCATCTTTTGGGAAAGAAACTTCCTCTTCATTCCTTGAGAGCAACTAAACAACAATAGAAAAGACACTTCTGGTCTTGAAGTAGGAAGCCTAAAGCCCCCATTAAGTACTGGTAACTAACTTGTTACCATTAGGAGAACCACAAGGGGACTCTTGTTAAGATGAAGCCAACATTGCATACAGGAGGGTGGAGGTACAGAAGGAAATTGGATTTTTGTGACATTGTTGGGCCAAGGCATCAACTGGTACTTGAACTATCTATGTACTTTTGAGTTCCATGAACCAATATATTCTGTTTATTATTGAATATAGTTGGAATTGAATTTTATGCTGCTTGCCATCAAAAGCAGTCTCACCAATATTGGAGGATCCAATAAAACATTTTCCCATAGAAGGTGTTAGTACTGCCTGTTTCTTTTGGTACAGTGTATAAGGTCACCTGCAGTTTTGGTGGATCCCTCGCTTAAGAATCTGTAACTGTTTGACTAAGGGCATTCTTCAGTCATAAGGTCAAGTTTAATACCCTAGTAGACACATTTAAAAGTATACATAGAAACAGGCTAAATTAAATTAATAATGTAGCTTATTTAGCCCAATGTAGCCAAATATTATCGTTTAAAAATATAATAAATATAAAATTGTTAATATAATATTTTACATTTTTTATATAAAGTCTTTGAAAGTAATCTCAATTTGGACTAGCCATGTTTCAAGTGTTCAATAGCCCTCCATGGCTAGTGGCTACCGTATTGGATATTGTAGGTCTAGCACATAAAGGTAATTTATTTTTACCATTAAAAAATGCAGAGTAGGCCGGGCGTGGTGGCTCACGCCTGTAATCCCAGCACTTTGGGAGGCCGAGGCAGGCGGATCACAAGGTCAGGAGATCGAGACCATCCTGGCTAAGACGGATGAAACCCCGTCTCTACTAAAAATACAAAAAATTAGCCGGGAGTGGTGGTGGGCGCCTGTAGTCCCAGCTACATGGGAGGCTGAGGCAGGAGAATGGCATGAACCTGGGAGGTGGAGCTTGCAGTAAGCCAAGATTGCGCCACTGCACTCCAGCCTAGGGGAGAGAGTGAGACAACATCCAAAAAAAAAAAAAAAAAAAAAAATGCAGAGCAAATTCACAGGCAGTATTTTGGTTGCTCTCTAAAGGCGCAGCTCTTTCTCTCAAATCTCTGTGTGAGAGAAAGGTCTTCTCCTTTTACTTACATTTGCAATTATAGTGGACATAATATTTATTATTGTTGTCTTTATTTCATATTATAAACTAACCTTATATGACGCTATACTTTTCATAATTAAATAGTTGATATATGAATATTTTTATGACTAAATGTCTGTTGTTCTGTTGCTTTCCAAGAAAACCTGCAATGTTAAAGAATATATTTTACCACACCTTTAACAAGGTTGAAGTTAAAATGAAAATTTCTTTTGCTAATTTAGTAAGATAAAGTGATACCTCACTGTTGAGATCTGTATAGCTTTTATGATTATTAAGGATAAGATCATTTCATGTTTTCTCAATGGCTTTTATAATCTATTTTTTTTTAGTGAATGGAGAAAGCACTGAAGTTTTTGAAAATAATTATTTGGAATTATATCTAAACCATTGACAAAAATCTTATGTTTGAGAATTTAATTTTTCTGGTTCTTAAGCATTTTATTAGGGAAAAAGGAATGTGATTTACATATTTTTATTAAATCACTAAATGTAAAAGGAATGACTTCAGATACTTAGAAAACAATCCGTGAAATTAGGCACATTTTCCAGAGTTGTGTTTATATTATGGAAATCAAGAAATAAATCAATAGTTTCTAGATTTCCAAATGGCAATTTAGATCAAGACAGGGTTCATTAAATTGGTTTTATATTCAAGAAGGCAAAAACAAAAGTCCCTTTGGTGGCTGCATTCATACAAACAAAATTATATAAAAATAAGTGAAAAATCAAATAGCCTCCTTACCTTGAATAGGATGCAGAAAAATGTTCTAGAATGCTCTACTCACTGTGATGTTACTTTGATATTATTAGACACAGTTAATGGCACAAATAAAAATGGTAGGGGATAAAAGAATCAGTTTTCATGTGGGCAAATATATCAGACTCTTTTGCCATTCTTCTCTACACTCCTCCTCAAAGAAAGTAGCCAGAACATTATGATAGCATTACAATTTAGCTTCCTAATATTACACACTAAAAAAAAATCCATAGCTCTCTTCTTGTCTTTTTTTTCTTTGAATCATATATAATTGTAGCTCCCATAGTATTTTTTTTTAGTTTAGATGATTTTCAGGCCAGGCACAGCATCCCATGCCTATAATCCCAGCACTTTGGGAGGCTGAGGAGGGGAGATCACCTGAGGCCAGGAGTACGAGACCAGCCTGGCCAACATAGTGAAACCCCGTCTCTACCAAAAAATACAAAAAGTTAGGTGTAGTGGTACACACCTGTAGTCCCAGTACTCCGGAAGCTGAGGTACGAGCATTGCTTGAACCCAGGAGGCAGAGGTTGCAGTGAGCCGAGATTGTGCCACTGCGCTCCAGTCTGGGCAACAGAGTTAGCCTCTGTTAAAAAAAAAAAAAAAAAAAAAAAAAAAGTGCTTTTCAGTCACCCATTAATTCCATTTTCTACAATATGGATAATGACAAATGTTTTTATTTTCGATGTTGCCCAATATTTAACTCTTTTTGTTGTAATATAATTAAACCCAAATTTCTAAGATAAAAAGCCAATAATAAATACTGGTGCATGTAGCTGGGAAGGGCATTGAGAAACAAAAGACCATTCACACCAGTTCACATCTAGCTTTGCTACCAGATCAGTTCTGACACAAATTTACAAAAACTTTTGGGGGTTTAGTGGTTTTCCGAATTTTGGATAAGGGATAATGGATCCTGTAATATGATAACTGTAATCTTCGATACTTGTATTCTTATTCTGAAGAGAGACCTCAAATGGAGTCATCTTTGTTCAGAAGAAATACTAAAAACATAGGGTTGGAAGGATGCTGGACTATCAATTATATTCAAATTTGTGGTCCCTTTATTTTCATTCAATATACATTTCCCCAGGTCCTAGGTCTGTCACAAAAGCAAATACATAAATCCAGTCCTCAGGTAGCTCAGGCCCCCTAGTATGGGAGAAGCAGAGATAACAAAAAAGAAAGAGAAAATAAGAGCTATATGGGTATGATGGGAGGAGAAGACACTTCACTTCTGACCATAAAGTAGTGAGAACTGTGTCACTGGAGAAAATATGCAACACAACTGTTTGGAAGAATTCAACAGATGTGCAGGGAGGGTCCTGGAGAAAGTGAAAACACAAAGTGCTCCCTGTCCCTGGGGATACCTTCCAAACTGTGATGCACAGAAGTGAAATCCAAAGAGAGAGTAGTTTCTTGCCTGGTGGATGAAACCATTTGAAGGCTGGGGCTGCTGAGAGAGCTGTGATTTGTGGGCGGGGTTTGGGAGAGGAGCCTGGGAGCATCTCGCTTTTCCCTGGAGGTGGTCAGGAGGGCTGCAATAGGAGATAACACCTTTTCTGCCCAGTTAAGCTCTTTATGTGCTTCCCAAAATGCTTAGGATTTGTCCTTTAGTAAATACTTAAGTTCCCTGGGGGTGGTTACAGCAGGTAATTCTGGTGGTAAGCCCCTACACAGATCAGGAACTCTCATGAGTGGAAGAACTGCTCAATTACATTTTCTGTAATCTCCGATTTCATTCCACATATATTTGGCTACATTTCCTAGGAAAAAAGCTCAATTAAAAACTACTGATAGCATAATGATTTGAGGAATGAAAATATTTCATGACATCAAACTGATTTTTGAAGGTTTTTATTGAAATATGTAATTTCAGTAAAAGCTTATAAAAACTCAGTAAATTAAACTCAAAATTATCCAATACTAAAATAATGAAAAATAATTTTTATCTCCATTATTACTTGTTGGCTTTGCAGTCTTTCTCAGCATCTCATTCATCCATGCACTATTTTATAGAAATTCAAAAGGCTATTTCCCAGGTAGCAAATTATACCTCTCAGAAATCAATTACATTTCAGGACAGCGCTAACACTACACATCTTTTTATTAGGAAATAAAACCACAGGATATGGATAGTAATAAAATGAGAATTATTTTACTGGCAATGTCCCTAAAAGTATCCAATAATCTCAAAATCAAAGAGAAAAAACATACCCAAGATCTGCTACTGAACAATATTAGCAGTATTATTTCCCCCAGGTTCACATTAATTTCCTCTCTCCACTTTTGATATATTGCACACATTTTAAAAAACCATGTGTTATTTGCTTACTCCCCAGTTATGAAATGCTGGGAAACTTTTTCACATTATGTTACACTTGGTATCTTAACTCTACTCCCTTTTAATTGATTAACGAGGGAGGAGTGAAGGAAACAATGTTAGAGAAAGATTTCATTAGGTATAAATTGCAAGACATTTGTTCGAATGAACATAATATCTCAGCTCTATTTTGATGGGCCTTGGGGGAATGCTTTAAGTATTACTGTAAGTACCAAACCAAGCACTGAACAATTTAATGATGCCATTAGAGTATGGCCTTGTATCTGGTTTTTGCTTCAAAATGTTCTTGGGGAAAACTTCACTGACTGGTAATAGGGACCAAAATAATGCTTTCAAGTATGTGTTACCAACAAATACATCAAATGGGAGTTATTTAAGATAAACAAACAAAAAGTTTCTTTTTTTAGGCTTAAGTGATTCTGATATACCTTTTCCATAAAAAATAAAATCTGGATATCTCAAAGCTATATTTATCAAGCAAAGCCAGATTCTCCAACCAAATGACTTAGGACTTGTGAAAGTATTAGCTAGCAACCAAGATTTCTTCAGTTATTTTTAACTACCAATAATTCTGCTGCCTGTTATGCAAACACTAATTTTTATAAAGCTTTAAAACATTAAAAAAGGATAAAGAATAATATACAATCATCTACTTTTTCTCCATCTAGAATTGGCAAATGTTAATATTTTGTCATAATTTGCTTTAAGTATTTTTTTCTTAAATAAAACATGATCGATTTAGCTAAACCACCCATAATTCTGATCTTGGAGTAAGTTCTATGATGTTACTATTCCAAAATACATACTCGTGTATAATCTATATTGTGCTTTATGTATGTGGGTGTGTATGTATATATCATACATATTTTGTATTAGCTTTTTATAATCCGTCATTAAGATCAATCCATGTTTGTATATATACAAATTAGCTCATTCGTTTTCATTCCTATGTAATATTTCATCATAAAAATGCTGCAGTTTTTTCATTTTTATGCTTACAAAAATTTCCCCCTTGTTTTTTTGTTTTTTGTTCTTTTGCTATTAAAAATGCTGCAATAAACATATTGAATATGTCTCCTTGTGCACATGTTCCAGCTTTTCTGGGGTGGGGCTTGGGAAAAAGAGGTTATATACCTGGAAATTAAATAGCAGGGGTTCCAGGTTATGAGTATTCACAGCAGTATTTGATTCTGGTTAATTGCCCTCTGAAGAGGCTCTACCTGTTTCTGTTCCCACGTGCAGTTTGTGAGAATTCCTTTTCCTCATATCGTCACTAACATTTTACACTGTCAGACTTAAGTATTTGACTTGGTGGGTAGAAAACGGTATCTCATGTTTTCAGTCAGCAATTCCTTGACTATTGTTGACATTAAGCAACTTTTTGAATATTTACTTTCCATTAGTGTTTCCTCTTCTGCCAATTGTGTTTTCCTATTTTATCCTATTTTCACATTAGATTAATGTATTTTAATTATTGATTTCCAAGAATTCCAATTATGTTCTGGATAATTTTTACTTGTCTTTTCTTGATCTTTATTTTTTATTTATTTATTTATTTTGAGACGGAGTCTCGCTCTGTCGCCCAGGCTGGAGTGCAGTGGCGAGATCTCGGCTCACTGCAAGCTCCGCCTCCCGGGTTCACGCCATTCTCCTGCCTCAGCCTCCCGAGTAGCTGGGACTACAGGCGCCTGCCACTACGCCCGGCTAATTTTTTTGTATTTTTTGTAGAGACGGGGTTTCACCGTCTTAACCAGGATGGTCTCCATTTCCTGACCTTGTGATCCGCCCGCCTCGGCCTCCCAAAGTGCTGGGATTAGAGGCGTGAGCCACCGTGCCCGGCCTTTTCTTGATCTTTAATATTGGTTATAGTTTCTTTAACCATATGGAAGTTTTGAGTTTTGATACATGAAACCCGTATCTTTGCTATCTGTCTTTTGATTTGGGTGGTTTAACATTTTTTCTACTTTGAGGTGTAAAATCCCCTCTTTGTTTTCATTTCTAAAAATTGTCTTAGGTTTTCATACCCCTTTATTTTTTCATGTGAATTTTAAGAGAAATGTTTGTTAATTAAATTGAAATTGTAGGTTAATTTGAAAAGAATGTATTCATCGTTGTCTTCTCCTTCATAAACATCGTATATGCTTTCGTGTATTCATAAATAATTTATATCCTGGCTCAGTTAGTCCAGGCTGCTATAACAGAATATCTCAGACTAGGCTGCTTAAACAAAAACTCACAGTTCTGGAGGGTTAAGAAATCCAAAATCAAAGTGCTGGAAGATTTGGTGTCTGGTGAGGGCTCACAAGCTCTCTGGGGTCCCTTTTATAAGGGCGCTAATCTCATTCAAGAAACCCCCACCCTCATGACCTAATCACCCCCCAAAAGCCCCACCTCCTAATACCATCACATTGCAGGTAGGATTTCAGCATAGGCCAGGAGCTGTTCATTAACAGGCTTCAGGGAGATGTCCTGTATATGCAGAGCATAGGACCCGGCTAAGAACAAACTGGAATCCCTACCCAGGTGTCTAGGGCTCCTCCTCTCCTGTTCCCTACCCACAGATTCCAGCTCCCTCAGCAGCCTAACTGCCAAATACTTCACTCAGCCCAACAAAACCACTGCATTCCATTTGGGTTCCACTTCCCTGTGTTACAGTTTGGAAAGTAGAGCTCACTTTATTTTTCTCTTTCTCTTAAGGACCATTCCCTGCACACTTGTGGTCCAATTATTGGGAATAGTTGTGTTGCCTGTGCAGTGTGATAGTTGCTTATCAGTGATAGGGCAAGACCAATACTTACTACAATTTCAGGGTCCCTAAATATTCATATATCTATTTCCTTTCTTCTTTTTGTATTAACTTATATTTCCTGTAGAATGCTGACTAGAAGTACTAATAGCAGATTTTCCTGTCTTGCTTTTAATATTAATGATAATGTTTTCTAAAGTTTCACCAGTAAGTATGATGTTCATTTTAGGGTTTTGTGACATTTACTTTATCATGTAAAGTAACTCCCCTTATATATGCAGTTTAGTTAGCATTTTAAACATCATAAGCAGATACTGATTCCTTCAAAAATTTTTTTTTTCTGTTTAGGTGGTTATATGTTTTTTTCCATGAATCTTTAATGTGTTGGAAAACATTATAATTTTTAATGTTGAATCATTTTTGCATTCCTTTGGGGTAAATTCTACTTCATCATGATATATTACATTTTTATATATACCTTTGGATTTAAGTTACTGATTAAAACTTTATTAGAATTTTTTTCTGTGATTATAAATAAAATTGGTTTATAATTTTCTCATTCTGTAATGGTTTTGTTAGGTTTTGGTATCATGTTAATAAAAGTTTCATAAAGTGAAATGGATAACTTTTTTCTTTTCTGAAGTGTTCAAATAATAGAAATGTGGTAAAACTTACCTATGAAACCATCTGAACTAAGCAGAAATAAGTTCAGTGGTTCTGTGGTCTGTGAACTTTCTATATCCTTGTATTTCTGAAATATCTTTTTATCCTTTCCTTAAAATGACAGTTTGGCTGTTTAAAAATTTTAGATTAAAAATTATTTAATGTCAGTACTTTGAAAATATTCCTTCACTGTCTTCTGATTTTGATTTTTACTGATGTGGTGTCTGCAACAGTCTTTTTTTAGTTCTTTGATAGGAAATCTCCCTTTTGTCTTTAGTGGCTTTCAATATGTTTTGTTTCATCCTTGATAATCTATAATTTAACTATATTATGCATCTAGGTATAGATCTTGGATCAAAGGCTTATTTTATTTTTTTGAGACGGAGTCTCACTCTGTCACCCAGACTGGAGTGCAGTGGCGCGATCTTGGCTTACTGCAACCTCCGCCTCCCGGGTTCAAGCAATTCTCCTGCCTCAGCCTCTGGAGTAGCTGGGATTACAGGTGTGAGCCACCATTCCCCACTAATTTTTGTATTTTTAGTAGAGACAGGTTTCACCATGTTGGTCAGGCTGGTCTTGAACTCCTGACCTCGTGATCCACCCACCTCAGCCTCCCAAAGTGCTGGGATTACAGGTGTGAGCCACTGTGCCCAGTCAAGGGCTTATCTTTTAGCTAATTTTTGGAAGATTGTTAGCCATTATCACTTTACATATTTTCTCATATATTTTCAGTCATATATTTTCTCCTCTCTTCTGGAACTCTCCTTAGATAAATGTTGGAATTTCTAATTTTCATTGTTCTTCAAGTGTTGACTTATCTTTCAAAGTTTCTTAATTTCTCTGTGCTATATTTAGGGAGATATCTTTTTTTCTTTTTCCTGCAACACACTAATTCTCTTTTTGCTTGTGTCTATTATACTCTTTACTGAGTATTTTACTCTGATTTCATTGACTTTCTTTTTCATACTTACAATTTCTATTTTGACATTTCCTCTTTTTCTTATTTGATATTTTTTTTTTGTTCCTGTTAAAATATTCTATTTCCTTTGGTGTACTAGTTCGTTTTTACACTGCTAATAAAGACACACCTGAGACTGGGCAATTTTCAAAGAAAAAAAGTTTAATGGAGAACTCACAGTTCCACATGGTTGGGAAGCCTCACAATCATGGCAGAAGGCAAGGAGGAACAAGTCATGTCTTACATGGGTGGCAACAGGCAAAGAGAGAGCTTGTGCAGAGAAACTCTCATTTTTAAAACCATCAGATTTCGTGAGACCCATTCACTATCATGAGAACAGCATGTAAAGACCCACCCCCATGATTCAATCATCTCCCACCAGGTCCCTCCCACAACACGTGGAAATTATCAGAGCTACAAGATGGGATTTGGGTGGGGACACAGAGCCATACCATATCACTTGGTAGTTTTTTGAACACTTTAAACAATGCTATTATAAAGTTGTGGGTTTTTTTTTTCCAGTTTGCTTTATTCTCTGGTTTCTGCTCTGTGAACTTTCCTATTTGTTGACTTTTTGCACTGCCTCATATGGCTTTGAACTTCCTCAAATATTTTGTAATCCTTGTCCACACTGATTATCTGAGAGAATAATCTTCAAATGTTCACAAGAGAGGACCATCATAAAGCTTCACCAAGGGATTGGCTCTCATGTGGTGTCTCTCCCTCAAACTAATTTTTACATTAGTTTTGGGCTTATGTACTCTATATAGAGTGATTGAATTCAGATCATATAGACATGTGTAGCAAAAACTTAGTATTTCAATTTATTTTTGAGACAGGGTCTTGCTGTGTTGCCCAGGATGGAGTGCAGTGGTGTGGTCATAGCTCATTTCAACCTTCACCTCCTGGGCTCAAGTGATCCTCTCATCTCAGCCTCCTGAGTAGTTGGGACTACAGGCATGCGCCACCACACCCAGCTAATTTTTATTTTTTAAAGTATTTTGTAGAGATAGGGCCTCATTATATTGCCCAGGCTGATCTCAAACTCCTGGGCTCAAGTGGTCCTCCTGCCTTGGCCTCCCAAGTGCTGGGATTACAGACATGAACCACTCTGCCTAGCCTCAATTTTTTTTCCCATATATATTTTAAAAATAATGTTTCAAGACCTAAGTCTATTGGCTTACTTACAGCCATGACCCAGGTAAGCAAAGGTTTATATTTAAGAAGGGCAACATCTTCCTGGATCTCAACCAAGTTGGTAAAGTCTATAAACAATACAGGCCTCTCCTTTCTGTTCTATTACCTAATTTGCTATAACGTTCCCTCAAATAACACCAACTATTCATTATCCCTAACTGCCTAGCTCAGTAACTTGAATCTAGTAGGTCTTCAAGTAGTAGTTGTCATTTTAAATCTGTTTTGCTTTAAAGATTGTTTTATTTTATCTACTGACAAAGTAATGTGTATTCATTAAAAATTTAACATATAGAAAACAGCAAACAAACAAGAAAGAAAATAAAAATAACTTCTAATCCTATTTTCCAGAGATAACATTTTTGGGTATGTATTTCAATTTAGTAATCTACTCAGCAGTAGTTATTGTGTGCCTGCTATTTGTCAACATAATTCTATAAAATGAATTTCTCTAAGTGCCCACATACTTTTTAAATGCATATATATCTTTTTATTTTTAACATAATGAGGCTATTTATTTTTTCAAAAGGAACAAACTAAATGATATCCAGTTGGAAGTGTGGGATGTAATTTATAGGTTGTAATGAGGCATACTTATATTTTTTCTTGGTGATATTCTCTTATATGTAATGACATTTTGACTTAGAAATTTTGCTTGTATTCTATTTTAATAGCTAGTCATAGAACTACATGTTTTTATTTTGTCATTTATTTATAAAACTCCTGGGTACAATCAATATTTTTCTGCAACTAATTGTACTTTTAGTTTTCCATTTATACTCTTTTAAAAACTGCTGTTTAATGATCCCACATGGAACATCACTTCATTGTTGGGCTTATTATGCCATCTCTTTATTGCCAACAAGTCCAATCTCAGTCCAGTGTTTTGGTATGATTTATAGATTCATTACACATAACTAACCCTCCTGCAGTACATGTGGCACTTAAGTATGTCATTGTATTAGTTTGACTAAACATCATAGAGTAAATCTTATTAATGCATTATATGTCATGTCTAGGGAGAAGAAATTAATGTGAGCCCATGGTATAACTAAGCTTGTTTTGTTCCATTTAAATTATGATTTTAAATATCCAAGGGTAGGCCAGGTGCAGTGGCTCACACCTGTAATCCCAGCACTGTGGGAGGCCGAGGCAGGTGGATCACCTGAGGTCAAGAGTTGGAGACTAGCCTGGCCAACATGGTGAAACCCCATGTCTACTAAAAATACAAAAAATTAGACGGGTGTGGTGGTGGGTGCCTGTAATCCCAGCTACATGGGAGGCTGAGGCAGGAGAATCCCTTGAACCTGAGAGGCTGAGGTTGCAGTGAGCTGAGATCATGCCACTGCACTCCAGCCTGGGCAACACAAGTGAAACTCCATCTCAAAAAGAAAAAAAAAATTCAAGACTATAGAGGACAAAAATTCTTTAAGAAATTAAGTTTATTACAATTACTTAGAGGCTGAGTGTTTAGATCTCCTATAAGGAAAACGTCTTTTCCATAGAGACAAATTATTCATGAAGAAGATGAATGATAACTAAAGCATCAAGACTCGGTTTTCAAAGACTTTTGTCTATATCTTCTTAAAAAGAATGAATTTGAGTAATACATGCACATGTTCTCATTACAAACTAAAAGTAAATGGAGTTCATCTTCCTTTTCACAGTATATGGCTGGCAAGAGTTTGGTTTACATCTTTCCAGATCATCTTCTAGGCATCACATGTGTATATACAAAAGGTTTTATAACTTTTTCTATGTTAGTACGTATTTATTTGCCAAGGAAATTTGTAAATGATTTTGAGAGTGTCATTGGACGTTGTTCAGGGAAGGAAGAGAAAGTCATGATCTTTTCTTAATTTTTCTGTTTTGCCTTTGAAAAGCAGTAGGAAGAAATCACAAGAAAATTCTCCATGACCCAAATGTGCAGACTGTATTCCCCTGAGGTTAACAAAAGCAGGTATTACCTCTAGCTTAGGTAATTAGCCTTGCTTACAGGTAACCATGTCATAGAGTTCTGGCCAGTGAGGAATGTGGTCAAGAAGATGTTTACAGGCACCACCTTTCCCATGTCCAGCGTTGTCTTTTGCTTGAAAGGGATGTGAGGGCTGCAGCTACAGTGTAGCAGTGATCATATGGCCAAGAAAGGCCAAGAAAATAATGGACACATTGCACCTGCTATCACAGAGCCACTGAACCAAGGTCAGCAGTCTCTTTATATACATATATACATATGTATATGTGTATATATGTATGTATATACGTATATATGTATATATGTATGTGTATATATGTGTATATATACGTGTATATATAGATTTTCCATATATGTGCACATATATGTACACACATATATGTACACATATATGTACGCACATATATATGTACACACACATATGTACGCACATATATATGTACACACACATATGTACGCACATATATATGTACACACATATATGTACACACATGTACACACATATATGTACACACATATATGTACACACATATGTACACTATATATGTACACTATATATGTACATATATATATGTACACACATATATGTACATATATATATGTACACTATATATGTACATATATATATGTACACACATATATATACACACACACATATATTTTAAATCCCTCCTTGATTTAAAAAAAAATTAAAAAAAACCTCTGCAGCCCAAAGCATTCCTGACTATTAGCGTGAATTTCCAGTGATGGGTTTTCAGGGTCAATGAAATAAGAGGGTTTTATGTCCCAGGGGAAAGAACACTATCTGACCCAGTGAAACTACCTCACCATGGCATGGTGGACCAACACTTCCACCTTGTATTTCCTCTGGAAAATAGAAGAGATTTTAATTTTTTTTCCTGTTCTGTCTTTTCTACATCTTAAATTTTGAATGAATACATATTGCTTTGTCATTTGATAAAATACATGATAAAACAATCTGTAAAACAAAATGGATTAAAATGGCAAATACCGCTTGAAGACATACTAGATTTAAGTTAGTGGGCTGTTAGGAATAACTACTCTTCTACCTTGATCCTGCTGATAGGCATCCTGGTGAGGTAGCAGTAGAGGAAAAGAGACTCACAGAATAGGCAGGCTGCACGGTCACAGAAGTGGCTGTCTGTCTTTTCAGAGAACAGTGCTGAGGGAAGTGATTAGGCAATTGGCAATCCCTGATTTCTGTGGCTCTGATTCCTTGGGTACTTGCTAGTACAGCATAGCAGGGAGTATACGGGTCTAGATATAGAAAAAAATTGCGATCTTGTCCTAACCGTGTATATAGTTTTGTCTGACACTTCAGAATAAAACAGTATTTGAAATCAAGATGTGGATTTCTTTACTTTTTTTCACTAAAAAATAGTTTTTTTGAGAACTAAGTATATATTAGTTTAACTCCCTACTGTGATAAAAATCAAACTCACTTTCTTTGAAGGGTACAAGTAAATGGTATCCAGTTAGAAGTGTGCAATGTAACTGACAGGCTCTAATGAGGCATACTTATTTTTTCATTGGTGATATTACCTTAAGCATAATGACATTTTTACTGATAAATTTTGAGGTAGAACTACAGTTCCACAATTAGCTATTAAAATGTTTTTATTCTTCACTTCTTTATGGGGACAATCATTATTTTTCTACAACTAATTTGTACTTTTAGCTTTCCATTTATACTCTTTTAAAAACTCTCAAACTCAGTTTCATCATCCCTATAAAATGAAGATGGCGATCATCTGCTCTTCCCACTTCACAGTGTTGGGATCCTCAAATGAAACACCATGCAAAAGAGTGCTTTGGAAATACAAGGTACGATACAGTGGTTGCATGTGGTTGTGAAGTGAGGGTGATTCTACAGGCACAATCTGCCTCATGGTATTGTAGGAAATGAGATAACATATGCAAACGTGGTTTGGAAATCAGAGAGGACTGCGTAATTGGAGAGCATCATTGTATCACTCAGAAGGCTGGTCTTGGAGGAGCTGTTTTGGGTGGAACATCTTGGCGTCACAATGCAGTACTTGAGCACAGAAAGGTATTTCATATTGGTGTTAGGAAGGGAGAGATGCATTATGAAGCACCTACTATATGTGTAGTTCTATAATGAGCAAGTTTATTTCCATTACATATATATTTTGAAGGCTAGTTTTTTAGCGCAGTTTTAGATTCAGAGATTTCCCATGTATCCTACACAGGCATAGCCTTCTTCATGATCAGTATCCTCCACCAGAGTCATACATTCGTTACAGTTGATGAATCTACATTGACACACCCTAATCACCCAAAGCCTATAGTTTATGGATTTAGACATACGTATAATGATATGTATCTATCATCATAATATCATATAGAGTATTTTCACTGCTCTAAAAATAGGCATTGCCTATTCATTTCCCCCCTTTATATTATTTCATATGAACTTCTATCCCATAAAATAATAATCTCCATTTTATATTTAAGCAATATTATATTACTTGTTCAAGTGAGAAATCTGGAATTCAAACAAATGTCTGCTTGACTCTAAAATCGATCTCTCTATGGCTCTCTACTTAAGTAGTAGATGGTTTGAGTTTGAATTGATGGAAGATACAAGTTCATAGAGTCCTGGATTAATGCTAACCTCAAATAGTTGTATTATACTAGACATGTCTTTTACTTTCTATGAATTTTTCTTCATCTGGAAATGGAGGTTTTAAAATGGCAACTATTTTACTAAGGGAATTTTCAACTTCCAAATTGTGATGAGGCCAATCCCCTAGGGGCATGGAGGAGTAACAAGAGGAAAAGAACTGAATGCCAGAATTACTCATGGAAAAGAGCAGTGCCACCATCCTAGACTAGCTGGGTTGCTATAATAAAGATAAATAAGTGTTTTTTAGGCCATTGTATTTTGGGTCTTTTTGTTAAAGAAACTTAACCTTTTCCTAAATAAAGGATATTTGGGATATCCTTATCACCAAGAAGACAGCCAAACCATTCATGAGGGATCTGCCCCCATGATCCCAATACTTCCCACGAGACCCTAACTCTAACATTGGGATTGCATTTCAACATGAGATTTGGGCAGAGATAAATAACTATATCAGTCTGCCTCTGGCCTCTCCCAAATCTCATGTTCTTCTCACATTGCAAACTACAATCTTGCCTTCTCAACAGTCTCACAAAATCTTCATTCATTTCAGTGTTAGCTCAAAAGTCCAAAGTCTCAACTGAGATGAGGCATGTCCCTTCCACCTATGAGCCTGTAAAATGAAAAACAAGTTATTTACTTCCAATATACAGTGGAGGTATAGGCATTGGGTAAACGTTTCCATTCCAAAAGGGAATAATCAGCTAAAAGAAAGGGGATATCAGCCCCATTCAAGTTTGAAACCCAGCAGGGCAGTCCTTAAATCTTAAAGCTCCAAAATAATCGCCTTTGACTTCATGTCTCACAGTCAGAGCACACTGGTGCAATGCGTGGGCTCCCAAGGTTTTGGGCAGCTTCATCTCTATGGCTTTGTAGGGTTGGCCTCCCAGGCTGCTCTTATGGGCTGGAGTTGAATGCCTGTGGGTTTTTCGGGAGCAGGATGCAAGCGGCTAATGGAACTATCATTCTAGGGTCTGAAGGATGGTAGCCCCCTTTCTGCAGCTCCCCCAGGCAGTGCCTCAGGGAGGTCTCTCTATGGGTCTTCCAGCCCAACATTTCTCCTCCATGCTACCCTAGAAGAGGTTCTCTGAAAGGGCTCCACCCCTGCAGCAGGCTTCTTCCTGGACACCCAGGCTTTTCCATACATCCTCTGAAATCTAGGTGGTAGCTCCCAAGCAGCCTTCACTTTTGCATTCTGTGTGCCTGCTGGCTTAACACCATGTGGAAGCTGCCAAAGCTTATGGCTTGCACCCTCTGACACAGAAGCTTGGGCTCTATCTGGAACCCTGTGGGCCAAGGCTGGAGCCAGAGCAGCAAAGATGCAAGAAGCAGTGTCCTGGGGTCCTGAAGCTGCACAGGGCAGCAGGGCCCATGGGTTTTGCCCATGAAACCATTCTTCTTTCCTAGACCTCTGGGCCTCTGTTGGGAGGGGTTACCATGAAGATTTCAGAAATGCTTTAGAGGCCTTTTCCTCATTGTCTTGTATATTAGCACTTGTATATTAGTTCCCTTTTAGTTATGAAAATTTCTCTGGCAATTGGTTGCTCCACAGCCTACTTGAATTTCTCTCTTTTAAAACTTTTTCTTTCTTTACCATATGGCCTGGCTGCCAATTTTACAAACCTTTATCATCTTCTTTCTATTTAAATACAAACTCCAACCTTAAGTCATTTCTTTGCTCCCACATCTCAGTGTAGGTTGTTAGAAGCAGCCAGGGCACATCTTGAACACTTGGCTGCTTGAAAATTTCTTCTACCAGGTACCCCAGATCATCACTCTCAAGTTCAAACTTCCATAGATTCCTAGGGCATGGACACAACATAGCCAAGTTCTTTGTTGAGGCATAACATGGGTGACCTTTGCTCCAATACACGGTAAGTTCCTCATTTCCATCTGAGACCTCATCAGCCTGGATTTCACTGTCTATATCACTACCAGCATTTTGGTTGCAACCATTTAACTGGTCTCTAAGAAGTTCCAAATTTTCCCTCATCTTTCTGTCTTCTGAATTCTCCAAACTCTTCCATCTTTTGCCTATTACCCCACTCTTTGTATCAATTTTCTGTATTAGGCCATTCTTGCATTGCTATAAAGAAATACCTGAGACTGGGTAATTTGTAAAGAAAAGAGGTTTAATTGGCTTATGGTTCTGCAGGCTGTACAGGAGGCATAGCTCCAGCATCTGCTTCTGGGGAGGCCTTGGGAAGCTTTCAGTCATGGTGGAAAGCAAAGCAGGAGCAGGCACTTCACATAGTGAAAGCAGGAGTGACAAAGTAGGGTAGAGGAAGTGCCCCACACTTTTACATGACCATGTCTCACATGAATTCAAAGTGAGAGCTCACTTATCACCAATGGGATGGCCCAAGCCGTTCGTGAGGGATCT
This sequence comes from Gorilla gorilla gorilla, assembly GCF_029281585.2. NCBI lineage: Eukaryota > Metazoa > Chordata > Mammalia > Primates > Hominidae > Gorilla > Gorilla gorilla. The sequence continues at coordinate 153,899,255 of NC_073230.2, forward strand.
GCCCCCGTGATCTGGACACCTCCCATCAGGCCCCATCTCTGGCATTGGGATTACAATTCAACATGATATTTGGTGGGGACAAATATCCAAACTATATCATCCCTAAAATGCAAAATATCATATCGAACTGGGAAAAGGATTCTGAAATTAATACTAAGAATATAAAACTTTAAAGCTGTTTCTTTCTGTTTTAATTCATGTCCTGTGATCAGGTCAGGTACTAGTGTACAAGTATATATAATAAAACTACCTGAGATGGTTCATTGGTATTAATCTTGCCATCACATATCACTTAGGCCTGATTTCTGTCTTTATATCTGAGTTAATGCCAACAGATTCTAAACTCCAAATATAGACATTTATTGGCATATTTGAAATGGAAAGTGTCTCAATATCCAGAACGTATAAGAATACCAGGTTTTGGGGAAAACCACTGCTTCCTGGGAGGAGCTTTTCACCATATGAGATATAGTATGAGTTCACCTGTAAACTAATTGAGGTCTCTGAATTTCAGGTATTCATGGGGGGAGGTAACCCAATTGTATTGATAACTCTAAGGTTTAACTTACATCTGGATCTTGAAAAGCAGCTCTCTAATGGTCTGAATACCTCAGCTTCTCAGCACATCTCATCTAGGTTAGCCAGATATTCCAGTTCATTAGGTATGGATGGGGCCTGGGAGTTTGTAGTATCTGAAACCTGCTAAATGATTCTGTTGTGAAGTCAATATTGAGAATTACTTAATTTGATGAAGGGAAATCTCTGCAGATTAGTTTTGCATGTCAGTTTTTTTTTTTAGGGAGGTTCCATATAAAAGATTCCCTTATTTTTGGTCAGCATTTTCTGTATACTTAGCATGATTGTTGTCTTCTACTGCTTATCAGCTCTTATTATGTGTCATGTCTTAATTTACATTATCTTGTTTAATTCTCATGAAAATACACTTTATACGTATAGAGACTGGGGCTTAGTGAAAGTAAACAACTTGGTCAAGATAACTTAGTAACCAGTAGTGATAAGTCAAACATAGGTCAGCCTGAATCCAGTCTCTATATTATCAATCATTACTTTTAATTCTCTCATAGTTTTAAAAGCAGACTGAAAATAAGAGAATTCTGTGACTCCACTTGATATAGTTTGGCTGTGTCCCCACCCAAATCTCACCTTGAATTGTAATAACCACCCCCCATCCCCTGCCCTGTGTCAAGGGCAGGGCCAGGTGGAGATTGTTGAATCATGGGGGTGGTTTCCCCCATACTGGTCTGGTGGTAGTGAATAAGTCTCATGAGATCTGATGGTTTTATAAATGGGAGTTCCCCCTGCACATGCTGTCTTGCCTGCTGCCATGTAAGAAGTGCCTTTGCTCCTCCTTCACTTTCCACCATGATTGTGAGGCCTCCCCAGCACTGTGGAATTGTGAGTGCATTAAACCTCTTTCCCAGCCTTGGGTATGTCTTTGTTAGCAGCCTGAGAATGGACTAATACCACCACCCCCGTCCCCTCCATCTATGCAGTAGAATGATGTTGGCCAAAAATAGGCTGTGCTCAGTTAACTCAGCTGTGTATGCTTAAAGGTATTTGGTAATAAGGCACATTAGTAAGGTGTATATTTTAAGCTGAATATAAAAAGAGCTACTTTTGCTTTATGTGCTTATGTTTTTTCACCTGTATACTGATCTCTCATCACCTGTTAAGTACTTTTTGTGTCATACTGAATAAAATAGTTCTGAAAATGTTGGAATAGCTTATTAAAGGAATGTCTTTAAGACATAAAATGTCAAAGCTTAAAGGAAACCTAGAGGTCATCTTAAGTCAAGTTCTTCATACTGCAGGGAAAGATAATGAAGACCAGTGAGGCTAAGAGAGTTGCCCAGGTCACAAACCTCTGGAGGGCTGAGCTGAGACCTAAACCATGTGCTCTGAGCTCTGTCCAGGCTTCATTCTACCACAATCACAGTTGTATTGCTTCAGTAGAAGAGAGGAAGAGCCCTGGGCTTGATGCCATAGCCACAAACAAAGTTCCAAGTCCTTGGATGATTGCACTAAAGGTAGAGGAGCTGCCGTGATGGATCTGAGTAGAAGAATAGGGATGGACTCTAAGGAGTAAATTTACTCTACTTACTAGGAGAGGGTAACTACTACTCTCTGAACAAGTGTGTTACAAGAAATTTTTTTTTTTCTAGTGTGATATACAAAGACTTAAGTACAAAATTAAATCGTTGGATTCTATCTTTTAGTGCATAATTTCTAATACCTTTTCCTAAAGCATCCTGAGTTTTGAAGATTCTTTTTGAATTTTTTTTTGATTAAACAAACAAAAATCTTGGGTATTGCCGTTGTTCAATAACATGCTAACCACACAGCCTGCTTTTTAAGATCCCTTAGAGTCTGGTTCAAATCATCCTTTCCAGCTACCTCTTCTACTATTTCCCTACATAAAACCCAAGATCAAGTCATGAAGGTAACATTTTTTATTTTGATCCTGCCTTGTATTTTTTCTATTCCATTAATATGTTCAGCCTGTCCCTTCTAGCTAGAATGTCCACTTTCCTGACCTGTGATCCTTACCCATTAAAATCTTATCCACCCTTAAGGCCCAGATCAAAAACCATTTCCCCCCTTGCACAAAGAGTTTCCTCTCTCTAGCCAGCAGTGATTGCCCTATAAATGTAAAACTTTAATAGAATTCCTATCACCTTTACAAAGTACATCTGGGTGGGCTTGTCTGCTTTACCCCACATCCAAACAGCTGTGGCATCTGGTGCTGGGGAAGATGCTTGTGAAGAGGATAAGAGAAACTGATATTTTCTCTGGTTTTGACCCTAAGAAAGGTTGACTTCCTGTTAAATCAGTTTTTTACCATCATGGATAGAAATAATTTCCTGGAGCTAACTATAATTAAATTACTTAATCACTTCTTTATAGAGCAGGGTTAAGCCATTTCAAAAAAAATTTTCATTCTATTTTTATTTTAATGAAACCATTTACATTGAAATCAATTTTCTCCATAAATTTTACAACACAGATTAAGTTCATCTATTAGTCTAATACTGGAGATTAACATTTTTACTACTGTCAGTTTTCTTTTGTATCTATTTCCTGTGTACACACAACGCTCAATTTCCTTGAGTCAGATTTTGCAGATCTCTCTTTTTCAAGAAATTGCTTGATATTTCCAACCATTTGTAGTCATTGGTAAATTTTAAACTCATAACCGTAGTCACCAGTTTGATGACTTTTTATAGTGACTTTTACTACCAGAAAAATTTATTAGAAATTGGGTATATGATTAATAGCCATTATTTAATTCTTGACACACATAACGAAGAGAATTAGTAATTCAAAGGTGTAGAATCTGGGACACTGGGGAGTAAATTTTGGGATCAGAATATTCTGTGTTGGTCAATAAATGGGCAAGAAATCTAATGAATATTATACAGTGATTACTAACCAAGGAAAGAATTCTGTATCCTGGAGCAATTCTTCCTTCAGTTACTGAATGCATCTTGATTTATGCGGGGGACAATGTGTCTCAGGCTTCACTTGTTTCTCTCTGAGCCTGGCCCCTGCTGAGCCCACACTTGCGGCATTGACCTTCCTGCTTTCTCTTAAAACTCTCCCTGTCTGCCCTGTCAGTTCTAAGCCTTATTCTATTTTATGTTGCTTCATTTCTTTTTATTTTCCTCTTTCAATCCCATTCTCTCTCATCTTTACCTACTCCACCTCAAATATACATATCATTCTATTGTTTTTGTGTTGCATATTTTTGGAAATATAAGTAACATTTTTACTCTAATTTTGGATGGTATGATTTTGAAATTGCAATAATGCATTTAGCTCAAAGTTTCTTCCTGTTTTCTATTGCTAGAGGATATCAATAGCATGTAGTGGTTAGAGTTAGGTGTCCTGGTTCTCAGTATTTTCTTTACCACTTATTAGCCATCTGACCTTGAGCAAGTCTCTTAAATTTGCTGTTCTTCAATTTCCTCATAAATAACCTGGGAACAATGACAACATCTATCTCATAGGGTTTTTGCAAGGAGCAAATGAATTAATAATGTCCAGTGCTGAGAATAATGCCTGACACATAATAATTGCTACGTGGGTGTCAGCTATTACATTGTTTTATTTGTATTTTCTCTCAACTCTCTGTTTTTAAGACCAAACCATGTTGCTATTACAGACATGTAATTCCTTATTCTGAATGCTGCCCCGTGTTCCATGGTATGCACCTACTTGACTTTACTTTTTCAATAGTTCTAATAATGACTGCCTAGGTTGCTTTCAAATTTATGCTTTTTTTTGAGACAGAGTCTTGCTCTGTCACCCAGGCTGGAGTGCAGTGGTGCAATCTCGGCTCACCGCCACCTCCGCCTCTTGTGTTCAAGCGATTTTCCTACCTTAGCCTCCCAAGTAGCTGGGATTACAGGCGTGCAACATGCTCAGCTAATTTTTGTATTTTTAGTAGAGACGTGTTTCACCATATTGGCCAGGCTGGTCTTGAACTCCTGACCTCGTGATCCACCCGCCTCGGCCTCCCAAAGTGCTGAGATTACAGGCGTGAGCCACCGCACCCGACCAAATTTGTGCTATTACAAACACAGCTGCAATGAACATGTCCTCTTATAGGGCTGTGTAGGATTTTTTCTCATATGATGGGATCATAAAATGTACCCCCACTTTACTTCACTAAATACTTCCAGATGTTTTTAGAATGGCTTTACCAGATTACACTCCCACAAGTGCACATTGCAGCTCCATGGATGTGGCGAGTTGTCCTTGGCTTCTAGTCCCATGTACAGGATTTGCATCTGCATAAAATCACCCTGCTTAGCCTCCAGTTCTTGCTTGGAATCTTCAAGGATATTGTACATGTACTCACAGTACAAGTTCATTCTGATACTTTGGGGTAAAGTCACTTTCTTCATTCCTACTCCAGCCCCATTCAGTGAAGTTTCCAGCCCCCACGGCACCACAACTGCCTTTAGAGGGTCTTACAGCTGCTGCTCATGTTGCCAGGGACAAGGCTCTTTTTGCCTCTGCATTTGGCAACTCTTATTGCTTCCAGAGATGGTGGCATTGGCTCACGCCCTAGTTCTGCCTTTTTCTGCTGCCTGGGTACTATCACCACTCCACCATCCTCTACTATCTCTGCCACATCTGGATCCCTGGTGGTCTATGTCCTTAATGTTCTAGGCCTACATTATGTTTTCTGGTTACCTCAATGCTCCAAAGCCATGGAATTTTCCATGGAAAAGCAGCAAGAATGCCTGGCTCCCCTTCTGTGTTTCCCTCTGCTTAGTCTGAGACAGTAGTGTGTGCATGCATGTGTGTGTGTGTGCACGTGTGCGTGTGTGTGTGTTTTTGGGTGGTATGTTTGCTTTATGGAAAATAGTCCTTTTAGTTTTTTCCTTACTTGCAATGTTCCTTTGCAATCTCTAGGACTCAGATGCTCCTCTGTTGTGGTATGTGGACCACTGGTGACATGTGATGTGATTTTAAGTAGCATAGAGATAAGAGCAAGTTAAAAAAATGTATCATTCCAACAAAGTCAGTGTGATGGAAAATATTGAGCAAACAATTCAGGTAGTGTGAGAGCTAACAAAAATTGTAAAAATGGTACGCAAAGTAACTAAAGTTTAAGAAACACTGCCCTCGGATAAGGTCTAGAATTTCCTCAGTCTCCACTGTAAATATTTTTCTGGAGGACACAGCTCCCCAGTCTTCTGCATATGCCCAGAGAAGTCTAAAGCTCTTTGGTGGGATACAGTTTAGCCTGAACCTGGGGCCCCCAACTCTAAACCCTGTAGCATCACCTGGGGACTCTTTCCTGTGGCTTTACTTCTGTCCTTATTTCTTTTTCATAGCATTTCCTCTTCTCTCTTTCATTCCTAGAGTTTAATAAATTTGAATTCAATTAAATTCAATATTTAGTGAGAAGACAGAGTTTTATCTAGGCTTTTTTTTGTTGGTTTTTTTTGTTTGTTTTTGTTTTTTACTTTTTATTTTGAAATAATTTTAGGCTTGCAGAAAAGTTGCAAAACAGCATGGAGAGCTTCTTTCTATTCTTCACCCAGCATCGTCTAATGTTAACATACAGGACCATCATACCATTATCAATATCAAGAAATTGACATTGGACAATACTGTTCACTAAACTACAGACTTTATTTGGATTTCACCAGTTTTTCCATTCATGTCTTTTTTTCTGTTCTAGGATTCAATCCAGGATCTTTGTCATGTCTCTGTACTCTCCTCAGATCTCTGACAGTTACTGTCTTTGCTCATCTTTCATGACATGTATACTTTTTAAGATTATAGTTGTTTTTATAAAACATCCATCAGTCTGCATCTGTCCAATGTTCTCTCACTAATGGGTTGAGATTGTGCAGTTTTTGGTAAGAATGTCACAGAAGTGACAAGTCTTTCTCAGTGTACCTTGTCAGGGACGTGTGATGGCTATGTGCCTTATGACAGTTGATGTTAAGCTCAATCACTTGCTTAATTTAAGGTAGTGTCTGCTGGATTTCTCCATTGTGAAGTTACTATTTTTCCTGTTTGATTAATAAATGTCTTGGGGGAGATAGTTTGAGACGCTCCAGTTTCTCAAATTTTCACCTACTAGTTTTAGTATCCACGAGTGGGGTCTTGCCTGCAGACTGATTACTGTGGTGGTCTAATGGCCACTTTCAAGTTCCCTCATTCCTTCTGCACTTACTATGGAAATTCTGCTATAAAGAAGAGATGTATTACCCCCACATTTTTGATATTTATTTTATTCTATGGGTTAGAATACTATTTATTTGTATATTCATTTGTATTTGCTCAAATTTTTTCAGCTTTGGCCATTGGGAACACTTTAATTGGTTCCTGTGTTCTTTCCCTTTGCCGTCTCATCCTTTTTGGAATAATTCCTTACCTTATGGCTCTTCAGGATCATCTTGTTTCCCCTGTCTGAGCTGTAAGAACAACCACTTCTCCAAATGTTTCCTTTTATTGGAGAAAGTCTTCAGAAACCAAAATGTGGGCCAGGCGCGGTGGCTCACGCCTGTAATCCCAGCACTTTGGGAGGCTGAGGTGGGCAGATCACCTGAGGTCAGGAGTTCAAGACCAGCCTGACCAATGTGGTGAAACCTCATCTCTACTAAAAGTACAAAAATTAGCCAGGTGTGGTGGCAGGCACTTGTAATTCCAACTACTGGGGAGGCTGAGGCAGGAGAATCACTTGAACCTGGGAGGCGGTGGTTGCAGTGAGCCAAGGTCATGCCATTGCACTCTAGTTTGGGTGACGGAGTATATATATATATATATATATAATATATATATACACACACACACACTAACTCATGCGTATATGCAGATTGTCATCTATTATCTATCTGGCTATCATCTGTCTGCCTGCCTGCCTGCCTATTTATGTCTCTCTCCCTCCCAAACAATACGTTCTAGATAGGCACTTCTTTGTGTCTTATTTTTGCTTTAACTGTTCTCTGCCTACTTCACTCTTAGGTCATATTTTTTCATTTGATCTGTTTTTTCCATGGGATTTTTTATTTCCCATGGTAGAAAGTAGTAGGATCTCCTGCTTGCCTATTACTGAGCGAGTTTTACCTACAGCTCCAGAGGTTAATGTATATTCACATATATTTATATTTCCATCAAAATCTATCTATCTGGTAAAAGACTGCAAGTTCATACGAATACCTCCAATTCCAATCCAGCAACACAGGATTTATTCTAGTCTTCATTTTCCTTTTTACTGTTTGTACTTCTTTCTTCATTAGTGAAAAAACCTGCCTTTCATTATCTGTAAACTACTTATTTGCTTAACATTAGAATACAATTAAAGTATATTTAAATTTTCTAACCTGTGCCCCTTCAAGAAACAAGTTTACTAACCTGAGTACAGTATTCACGTATGGTTCCTTCTGTCTTTAGCCTCAAAATGTCCAGTTAAAATACTGCTTTAAAAATGTACTAAGGTTAGTTGTCTTTTTCCCTAATCCCTTTACTATGGTTAGAAAGGATATTATGAAACAGAGACTGCAGTACTCTAGTCATGAAGATTTTTTGGAGGCCGGGGTGCAGTGGCACAATCTTAGCTCACTGCAACCTCTGCCTCCCCGGTTCAAGCAATTCTCTTGCCTCAGCCTGCTGGGACTACAGGTGTGTGCCACCATGCCTGGCTAATTTTTGTATTTTTAGTAGAGACAAGTTTTCACTATATTGGCCAGGCTGATCTTGAACTCCTGACCTTAGGTGATCTTCTTGCTTCAACCTCCCAAAGTACTGAGATTACAGGCATGAGCAGTCATGAAGATTTTTAAAAACATATATTTCTTCAGGTATGCAATTATTGAAATTTATAGCAAACACCCCCAGTTTGTCTCCCAGATCTGACCTGTACCTGGCCTCTACTTTTCTTTCTTAGGACCTCTAAGAAATCTGTTTATTCTTTCTGTTTTCATTAAAATCCAATCCTTGATCCAGCTTCAGTTTCCCACTGGACCCTCAAGGAAACAAGAGTCAACTGGCTATTTTTGCTTTCCCCAGGGCCACATAATTTGCTGTTACCAAGCTTCTGTGACTCTCCATGTTTTTCTGATTTATGTCAGAACCTCAGGTAAAAGTTCAGCTACTAAAACTCTTATTTTGGGGAAGAAGCTAACAATGAAAGTTTTAGGAGACTCAAGACTTCTTTCTCCACTGATTAGGTGGGTATGGCTGCAGGCTGGCTAGTGATGACCGTTATATGGCATAGGCCTAGAGAAAGTTTGGTTAGATGAGAATAAAACTCCTCGGGCCCAGAATTCTTCTAGTAAGAAAGATCGATCTAGGACAGAGTTGCCAAGGGGATGTTTGTCATTTCCCCAGATAAACTACCACATTGAATTGTGGGAACAATGGAAATCTGCAAAAGAGAGAATTCTGATGTCATCTCAGATTATTTTTTCTTCTAGTTTTGAAACATTGTTTTAGCTTTCACTGTTGTTACTTCTTTGACCGTGATCCCTCAGATCCAGCTAAGCACATCTTCACCAGCTCAGCCAGACACCACTGGGGCCACACTCTATCCTGTGTGTCTCTGACTGCTTGCTTTCATGCCCAGTCATGACCCTAGTTTGCGGTCTCTGTTCTACTTTTGCTCATGTAGCAGCCCTACCCTAAACCCTGGTGGTGACTCTGATGCTGAGTGCACCCTTTACTTAACCCAAGCAAAACGGTCCAGGCAGGTACTTTTCTGTATCTTGTTTTCACTTTAACTGTCCTCTGCCTACTTGATATTTTTTTATTTGATCTGTTTTTCCATGGGATTTTTGTTTCCACGGTAGAAAGTAGTAGGATCTCCTGTTTGCCCATCACCAAGCGAGATTTACCTATAGCTCCAGAGATTAATATATATTCATATATATTTATATCTCCATCAAAATACATACACAATAAATCCCAAGCCTGATCATAAAGAGGATGTGACACTGTGCCATCACCTACGCTGTCATCTACAGTTATTAAGCTGTGAACTCTCTTCAGTGGCCTTTCCTCACCCTACTGATTTTCATACTGTTTCATTAACTCTCACTATCCACATTTTTTGGCCCTTTAGGCATACGTTTGTCCCTAAAGGGAGAGTTGAGGATTTTGGTCTGAGTGAATTATAAACCACAGGTCCTGTTGGCATAAACTAAATTATTTCTATCTGCTAAGCCTAGGTTCTTCCACCTCTATAAATCTCTAGAAACTTCCCCATGTATATCTTTAAATTTATTAATTTTACTCTGTACGAAGATTATTTATACTTCTTCAGTTACTTTGACTTACTCATCAGAACTACTCGTGGCAATGAAACATTTAGTGAGAAACCATATAAAGACAATTAATTTGAGTTTCCCCCCATCTCTGTTCAGACGTGGGTTGGAGGCGTGGAGCGAGTCCAAGGGGAGACAATTTGTGAGTAGATGGAACTCAGCTTTTGGGAAAGGGACTTTTAGTGCTATCACTCCTCAAGCTTTATTAGGCTTCTGATCAATTTCTAATTAAAGAAAACATGAATCCTCATATGACAAGGGGAAAAGGTGATTCCTAAGTAAAGTACTGAATGTCTTGTCTCTTAATTCCCAATCTATGAAATCAAAACACTCACTGGTAATTTTAATCTAGACCCCCACAATTTTTTTTTTTTTTTACAGGCCTTGTTTACTTTTAGGTATAAGAAATCCCAAAAGTTCTTCTTACATTTTTATTCCATTGTTCGAGATCATTTTGGAAAAAGAAATATGCTTCAGAACATTTGGTGAAAAGATGACAAATGTTAATTTTATTTTAGACTCTATAAATACAATTTTATATTATTTATTTGAGATGGATGTATTACTTTCAGATTTTTGCTCTGGTATAGCATAATAATTGATCCCATATTTCTCAGATAAGCCGGTAAGGAATATATCACTTTGATACAGTGTAACTCTATGGGAAAAAAACCCAGTATTTCTTTATGAAATACTAAACATAAGTTTGTTTAATCAAATTCCTTTGGAAGACAGGTGAGAAGGGAGAAGGTGGACAATTTATTATGAAATAATAATAAGATCAATTTCATGTCGATCAATTAGCAGAAATGCCAGTTTATCACATAACACGTGTGTCTATTTTATATAATTAGGTTTGTTTCTCAAACCAGATATTTATAAGTAAATTCTGGGCTTGTTTTATGTTTTCCCTCTATCATATCAATTATATTTATGGCTAATCCATTCACAGAACTACCAAGCTACAGGGGATCTTAAAAATAATTTAGCTAACTTCCCATTTTACATACGGGGAAACTGAGGGAAAAGTCAAGAGACTTAGTGTCTTTAGCTACTTTTCTACTCTCCTTAATAGCCTTTGCCTAATTCAAATAATACCATATTCCCTGACGTCACTTCCTGTATGCTCCTCTGCTTTTAAGTAGGTGTTTATCCCATATAAAGAAAAGGGAGGTTGAGGGAGAAATAACCTACCAGATAATCGGTACACTTTTCTATGAAGATTTTGTGAATCTGGTAACACAATCCTTGAAGCAGGATGAGAACGACCTGTTCCCACTGTCACCTGGCTCCTTCCTTCTTGAATAAGAGTGTGAACACTGGAGGGGGTCAGCTGATGCTTATTCCAGTCTTTCCACCTGGATGCTACCTCCTTTGCAACACATATTTGAGTTTATGCTTTCCATTTATTGTTCAAGTAAAGACTTGACAGAAGTGTGATATAAGACCACTACTATGGTGTCAAATAAGGCACATCACTGATGGGTGCATTTCATAAAGTTATTTAAAGGGAACTTTAGCAAATAGAGATAAGAGCTGGAATGGAGGCAGAGTCTTAGTGAGTGGAAGTGCCATGCAGTGGAAAGAAGGCTGGTCGAGAAATTCAGTCTGAGCACTGCTTCTCTACTTGTCATGAGTTAGGTGATGTTGGGCTAGCCAGTTAAACTTCCTGGGACTAGTTTTCTGAAAATGATAAATGAGAAAGTGGATTAGATGAGTAGTTGGTAAACTCAAATGCCTTCGAGGGCCATGGGGTTAAAACAAGAACTTGAAATGGCTAAGTATAAAACAACGAGGAGCTATAGAGACTGTGAAGGGTGTGCACATACCCTAAACACATTCAAATGAAAATTGATTGAAAACATTGTACTAGGTATTGGTGAAGATGTAGAGTAACTAGAATTCATATATTGCTGGGGAATATATACATTAGTTCAGTTGTTTTGGAAAACTGGTTGGCAGTTAAAAGTATAATTTTAAACTATTACTTAAGAGCTCACAATTTAACTCCTGTGTAGAAACACATCAGAAATCAATGTTTATGTCCACCAAAAAACATATAAAAAACTTCTCAGAGCAGCTTTATTCAGGCACGAAAGGCTATATATTATTCCATCTGTGCAAAATTTAAAAATAATCAAAATTATTCTGGGGTGATAGTTGTCAGAATAGAAGTAATTTTGGGTTATTTTGGTTATGTAAGAGTGGTATAAGGGACCATATATTCACATGCACGTATATGTTCATCACAGTACTACTCACAACAGCAAAGACATGGAATCAACCCAGATATCCATCAGTGGTGGACTGGATAAAGAAAATGTGGTATGTATACACCATGGAAACGTGGCATATATGCAGCCATGGAAAAGAATGAGATTATGTCCTTTGCAGCAACATGGATGGAGCTGGAAGCCATTACTCCTAGTCAATTAATGCAGGAACAGAAGACCAAATGTTGAGTGTTCTCTCTTGTAAGTGGAAGCTAAACATTAGGTACACATGAACACAAAGACAAGAACAATAGACACTGAGGCCTACTTGAGGGTGAAGGGTGGGAGGAGGGTCAGAATCAGAAAATACCTATCAGGTATTATGCTCATTACCTGGGTGATGAAATAATCTGTATATCAAACCCCCACAATATGCAATTTACTCAGGTAACAAACCTGCACATATACCCCCTAAATCTAAAATAAAAGTTAGAAAAAGAACTTTATTTTTGTATCCATTACAATTTTTTAGAACATTTTATACAATAATTTTTATTCAACATTTCAACACCATGTAAATCTTATTTCTATTTTTGATCATAAATTTGTTATTTCTGAGGATAACATATTTAAATAAAATTAAAACACCCCACCAAACATACACACACACACACACACACACCCCACCTCCCCACACACAGAGTGGTATAAGAAACTTGGTGAGAATTTTCTGTATCTTGATTGGGGTGTAGTTATATTAGAATATACATATATAAAAGTTCACTTAAGATGTGGACACCTCACTGTAGCTAAGTCGTATCTTGATATATAGAAAGAAAAAAGTAAAAAAGGAAGAAAGAGAAGAATTAAGAAAATAAAAAGAAACATTTTGTTGGGGAAAATAAAACCATCTCCATAGATAGAATTCTGCCGAGAGACTGCCACTTTTCTATTCCTGGATTTGGTGATCTTTAAAATCCTCTTCAGCTATAACAGGCAATGATTGTTTGAATGAGAAAAAATGTAAGGTGAAAATTTGAGAATGGCAAAGTAAAGTTAACACCAACTTTTATGGCCCAATATTATGATCGTCAATGGGCGCATTAACAAGAAAATGATACTAACTATAAAAATTCTAAATTGCTGTGTCAAGTCCCCACTTTCCTTACCTGAAAACTATGGTTACCTTGTGCATCATAACACTGACTGTAAATTAGGAAACTCATTTTACTTCCTCCATCTGCAGAGACCAGTGCTTAAAGAGGGTGCATTTGAAATGGATTTTACAATTCAAATTTAGTTACACAAAGGCCTACCACTCTGAGCAAAAATAAAAATCTTCCCTCTGCTATTGTAATCAAAACAATACCCTGAGCTTACAGCTCTATATACGTATTGCAACCAGAGTGATTTAGGTTAAACTCTGATTCAAACATCTAAGAAATTTAGGAGCAGGTAAAACCAGCATCTGCTTTATTGGTATATTTGGTGGGAGGGAAGGAATTGTTACCCACATGTTCAGAAGAACATCACCTTCTTCCCACGGCTTTTTAAACAAAATTTTATTTTACTTTAAGTTCCAGATATATGTGCAGAATGTGCAGGTTTGTTACACAGGTATGCATGTGCCATGGTGGTTTGCTGCACCTATCAACCCATCATCTAGGTTTTAAGCCCCACATGCATTAGGTTTTAAGCAGTGACGGGAAATCCATAGTCATGCTTTACAAGAAATTATAATATTGAGTTATCATACCTTGGCATGATTATACTTTCTTTTGTATAAATATGGCCTCTAATTTAAGATTTTAAAACTCTGAAGAAATAAAAGAGCTAGCATTTACTTTGTTTTATTTATGTATTTTTAAACTTTTAGATTCAGGGGTACACGTGAAGGTTTGTTACATAGGTAAACTCATGTCATGCAGGTTTGTTGTACGGATTATTTCATCACCCAGGTAGTAAGCTCAGTAACCAATAGTTATCTTGCCTGCTACTCTCTCTCCTCCCACCCTCAACCCTTAAGTAGACCCCAGTGTTTGTTGTTTCCTTCTTTGTGGTCATGAGTTCTCATAATTTAGCTCCCACTTATAAGTGAGAACATGCAGTACTTGGTTTTCTGTTCCTGCGTTAGTTTGTTAAAGATAGTAGCCTCCAGCTCTGACCGTGTTCCCACAAAAGACATAATCTCATTGTTTTTTGTGGCTGAAGAGTATACATATAGTGTATATGTACCACATTTTCTTTATCCAGCCTGTCATTGATTCCATGTCTTTGCTATTGTGAGTAGTGCTGCAGTGAACATTTGCTTGCATGTGTCTTTATGATAGAATGATTTATATTCCTCTGGATATGTGCCTAGTAATGTGATTGCTGGGCTGAATGGTAGAGCTGCTTTTAGCTCTTTGAGGAATCGCCACACACTGCTTTCCACAGTGGTTGAACTAATTTACACTTCCACCAACAGTGTATAAGTGTTCCTTTTCCTCCGCAACCTCGCCAGCATCTGCTATCTTTTGACTCTTTAATAGCCAAAACTAGCATTTATTGAGCTTATAATATGTATACAGCTCTTAACTTCTGTCCTTCACTGAATTCTAAAACACGCTTTCACAGGAGAAAAAAGTGAGCCTTTGGGAATATAAACACCTAGCTCTCGGTGAGATACTCAGAATTTACCTTGAATTTGTCTGACTCTAAAGCTTGTTTTCCTTCTACTGCATCCTTCCAGTGGCTCCTTTAAAGGAAGAATTGACATTTTAAACAATTTGCGGCCAGGTGTGGTGGCTCACACCTGTAATCCTAGCACTTGGGATGTCGAGGTGGGCGGATCATGAGGTCAGGAGATCGAGACCATCCTGGCCAACATGATGAAACCCTGTCTGTACTAAAAATACAAAAATTAGCTGGGTGTGGTGGCACACGCCTGTAATCCCAGCTACTCAGGAGGCTGAGGCGGGAGAATCTCTTGAACCCAGAAGGCGGTGGTTGCAGTGAGCCGAAATCATACCACTGCACTCCAGCCTGGCGACAAAGCGAGACTCAAAGCAACAACAACAACAAACAAACAAAACAATTTGCTCTGTGTTTGGAGTCACCTACAACTTTAAGTAAATGTTAAAGTACTGGCATAAATATTAGACCACAGAGTTAGTTTTCCAAGAGATATCACTTGTTTCCATTTCCTATGAATTGAAGTTACTTCATTTTTTCTTCTTTCTGTTTGGTAGAAGTTTGACCTCAGTCAATTCAAGTTGTACCTAATTTTGGGTAATCCCCATTCATGAGGTTACCCATTAATCTTGGAGGGTTGATGAGTGTGGTGCTTGTTTATTATCTGTTCAGGCTGGCTTGTGTCACCAGACCATGTGGGTTATAGCCGTGTCATTCAGAGTTTAGGATATTCTCAGGTGTGACTCCATGTCTGATACTTCCTTGATCCTCTGTAAGACTTGGGGAAATTTGAATACTTTTTTTTACTATTCTCTAGGTCAAGGGAAACTCTGCAGGCTCTCTCTGGCCATGGTGCCATATCTGTTCTACTGATCCTTAACACTACAGAAGTTTGCCTGTTTGTTGGGATGGGGGTTGTTGAGAACAGGGAGAGGACTTTGGGCTCTTGTGCTTTGCTAAGCTCTTTTCTCTTGAATATTTAAATATTTAGGGTGTTGTCACTTTCCCTTCCTCACCCTTATGACAGAAACCTTATAGTTGAGGAAAGGAGGATGGTAAAGGTATTAAATAATTGCACATCCTTTGAAATCATTTTCATGTTATACGGAGACTTATTTTGGCTCCCTCAATCGGTTAACCCATAACAACTCTCCGTAGAGAAAATGAATGTTCAGTTGGGATTAGAGAAAACAATGGGGGGAAAAACCCCCATATAGACTGTGAAATGTTAAACATATTCTCTATGTCATGCATATAATCAACACTCGGTTAATACTTATTAAGTTAAATGAAATATTACAGCAGAGGTAATATATTTGTCAACCTAAGGATTTTCAAAGCTGGATGAGCATCAAAGTCACCTGGGAAGATTTTAAAATTCAGACTTTTAGGCTCCATCCTTGGAGTTTCAAACCTAATAGATGTGAAGAGCAGTTGATAAATTCTGTTAAAAAAACAAACACAAATACCTCACATAATTGGACAAATTTGAGAACTACCAGCTTAGCTGATCTGACTACCCAAGTTTATTCAGTATTACCCTATGAAGTGCAGAGCAGGGTCCTAAGAAAATAGAATATTGATAAGCATTTTGGTAGAAAAAGAAATATGAATATATCTGAAACTTAGTAGAACATGCTTGGAAATATGGAATATAAACTTCTTTTGTGCATACATTTTATTTGTCTCAAGATCAAGGAATGGATTTGGGGCATTTATAACCCTACCTCTTCAGAGACCCTTTACCTTCTTGATTTTTAATCCTCTCTCCACATCAAAACAGACAGAATTTGATGTAATTTACTTTAGCAATAAAACTAATTTATATACATGTGTTAATTCCAAAGTCATTTGAAGTTTAGCATTTTATTTTTAATATTGAAATATAAGATTTGAGTTCTAGTAAAAGATTAGTTGGAGAACCAGTCTGAGAGATGTTTTTAGAGCTGGAATGGCCTTCTTGTTTCAAAATTCCTACTGCATTTGAGGCTTGCTTTAAAATTAAACGTGCTTTAGTAATTTTAGTTATGTCACGGTGGTGGTGATGGAGGAGGAGGATGGAGGAGAGAAGACAACAAAAAGCCCAGGATAATCCCACTTGCTTGTTTCCTTTCATGTTAATTAATTCATGCATTTGTCCAAATACTTATTGATAGACATTGTTGCCAGTAATTAGAAACAAGAAGATCAGTGTATTAGTCAGGGTTCTCCAGAGAGATAGAACCAATAGGGTGTACCTGTGTGTGTGTGTGTGTATCTGTGAGTACATATCTGTGTGTGTATATATACATTTATATTCTATAAATAGAATACATATATGTGTATATATATGTGTAAGTGTATTCTATATGTATTCTACTTATATGCATTTATATATATACATGCCCACACATGTATTCTATATATTTGTATTATTTTACATATACAGAAACACATATATGTATTCTATTTATATGTGTGTATATATATGTATATATGAACATATTCTATTGTATTCTATATGTGTTCTATTTATATATGTGTGTATACATATAAATAGAATACATATATATGTTTGTCTATATACATGTAAAATATGTACAAGAGGGGATTTATTAGAAGCACTGTCTCCATGATTACAGAGGCTGAGAAGTCCCATGACAGGCCACCTGCAAATTGGATATCCTGGACTGCCAGTAGGGTGGTTCAGTTCAATTCGAAAAGCCTCAGAATCCGGAAAGCTGGTAGTGTAACGTCTGGTCTAAGTCTAAAGGCTTGAGAACCAGGGGTTGAGGTGGGGACCACTGGTATAAGTCTTGGAGTCCAAAGGCTGGAGAATGGGGAGTTCTGATGTCCAAGGGCAGGAGGAGGAGAGCGTGCCAGTTCCAGGGAGACGAGAGAGACCCATTCACCTTTCCTCTATTATTGTACTATCCAAGCTTCTAGCCAATTGTGTGGTGCGCACCCACATGCGGGTGTATCTTCTCCACTCAGTCCACTCAGACTCACATGTCAATCTCCTCTGGAAACACCCTCACAGAGACACCCCCCAAATAATCTTTTACCAGCTTTGTAGGTATTTCTTAACCCAGTTAAGTTGACACCTAAAAGTAACCGTCACAAATAGTAAGATGTGGCTTTGACTTGGGAAAACCTATAGTCCAGGGAAGGAGATGGATATACAAAAATTTCAAAAAAACCTAAGTGGTATGTTAGAAGGTCCCAGTGGATCATTACGTGCAACATATAGCCATGTTTAGGGACACTAAGAAATGTTTTCTAGAGACAATGAATGCAAGTGGAGTCTTGAAGAATGAATACAGTCTTCTGGCGAAGGGGATGCAGAGAGGGAAGGGCACTTCATGAAGAAGAAACAATGTGCAAAGGCGGAGTTAGGAAAGTAAAGGGTGTGTGTTTGGAGACAGTATTGTTAACTTGATAGAGCTGGAAAATGAGGAGAATGGCAGGATACAGGGCTTGCACAGGTTTGGAAAGGGCCCAATATTACATCAATGATGTTAAACTTGGTTCTGTGGGCAGTAAGGGACATATCAAAGGTTTTTAAGGAGAGGAGTGACATGACAAGGTTTATAGAAAAAAAATATATACTGCAAGTCCGTGGGGGATGAATTAGAGGGAGGAGGAGGTGGGGCAGAAAGACAAGTTAGTACAGGAGCCAGAAGATGAATGCTTAAAATAAAACAATTACATAGAAAATGAGAGAAAAGATGATTTGGAAAGTAAAGAATTAGAATTGACAGGACTTGATATGAGAACATCTCTATTCTTAGTTTGGATTCTCTCAGATGCTAACTCTGAGATAAGGATGTGAGTGGATGAAGCACAGAAAATGCTGGAAGGGAAGTGGGAGAGGGGCGAGGTAGGGGTAATGGGGCTAGCGGTGCCTTGCTTCCTAATGACCACAGCAAAACTCAGGGGAACCTGGGAAGATGTGCAGAATATGATCCTCAGAATTCTCCCTCTTGAGGAGTGAGGGAACTTCACCTTCAAGTGGAGTGACGGAGAGGGGAAAGTTGTGCTGATTTGAAGAGTGAATGGGAAGCCCGAAAATAATAAAAATGAGTCTAAAATCGGTTTAATCTATTGTTGAGGAGAAAGAGTGAAGGCAGCAGTTTGAGAAAGACACAAAACCAATTTCAAAAACTGGGGAGATTGAAGTTTCCTTTTTGGCCAAAGGGAACAACTTAGCAGAAAGAGACCGAAGATGAGAGAGAGAGAGAGAGACTTGCCATTATGGATGGAAAACATTTC
Organism: Gorilla gorilla gorilla; assembly: GCF_029281585.2. Taxonomy (NCBI): domain Eukaryota; kingdom Metazoa; phylum Chordata; class Mammalia; order Primates; family Hominidae; genus Gorilla; species Gorilla gorilla. The sequence goes on from NC_073230.2 coordinate 153,918,198, forward strand.
CAGACATGTTGGAATTGCAACTGCCAAGCCACAGCTTCAGCAGCTGCCTCTTCTGAGAGAAGTAGATGGACACTTTGTCCTCTCAGGTGAAATGGAGAGAAGTGAGCATTGGGGAAGCATACAGATACATTTTTAGGTGGAGGGAAGCTCAGTGGAAGGAGTTCATGTTTCTGTGCAGTAAGAAAAAGAACATGAATGAACCTAGGATAGCAATGTATCTTCGTCACAGATGGGAAGAGCAGGAGGCTTCTTTGTCACTGGATCCCTAACATCCTGAAGTGTGGATGGAAAGAAAGACTCCCCCTAAACAGTTATTGAGTTTAATGAAAGAACTAAAAGTGAATCACACTTCACCGATGCTAAGAAGCAGGTGGCTTCTTTGTTCATCACTGGATCCCTAACATCCTGAAGTGTGACTGGAAAGCAAGAATACCCCTAAATAGTTATTGAGTTTGATGAAGGAACTAAAAGTGAATCACACTTCACAGACACTAAGTGCAGGAGGCTTCTTTGTTCATCACTTGGTCCCTAACATCCTGAAGTGTGGCTGGAAAGCAAGACTCCCCCTAAATAGTTATTGAGTTTAATGAAAGAACTAAAAGTGCATCATACTATACTAACAGGAAAAGTGTAAAAAATATCTGTGTTCAAATCCCATCTTGCTGTATCACATTGAATAAATTACTTAATGTTAATTCTGAGAGATACAATGAGGGTTCAATATTATTTGGTAGATAGCAAAATAAAAAGTAATTATACATGATTTTTATTCTGCTTGTTATACATCTCAAATAGTAAGTATACCTTGATTGTAGGGTATGAACATTTCATGAACTTTCCTCTTTGTTCTGCCCTATTATAAAGGAAAGTATACATTAAAGCTTGACTTTTTATTCAAGGACTCTTAAATGTTATAATATTCTCCAATAAAATAAAAACAAATTATTTGAAAACAAAGAATTTGTCATCCTAAGGTGAAATATGCGTGAACATATTTTCTCATTCTATCGGAATTAAATATAGTACCCAAAGTTTGAAAAGGAGGTTATTTAATGATGTTGGATTTTAAAACTTCCCTAAATGTTATTCAGCACCAGGAGGGATCGCTAATTTCACAGCTGAATTAATATACAGCAGGTTTCTGAGAAGTTAGAGAAAGAAGAGAAATCAATAGAGTGAGGTTTAATCAAGATAAATGGAAAGCAATCCACTAGGGAAAGACCAAATCTGAAGGGGAAAAAAATAATATAAGCCAGAAAATGTAGGTTAGAAGTCATTAATGTGAGTGGAAAAAAAGGTGCTAAGGTGATGGTTATTAATAAATTTGATGTGAGCTCACAATGAGATCCTACTGCAAAATTGGATGAATGTCATATAAGAAAGTCTTCACTGATATATGTAAGAGTGGGGGAATAAATATCCCCTCCCCACCTTTTTTTTTTTAAAGCAGATTGCTGAGTCTATATATAAAACAATTCAGTTATCCTATGACCCTCACTTTCTGCTTCTTGAAATGGCTGTGAGATTTAAGACACAAGGCAAAACAACAACGAAAGTCGTCCACGTAACTGGAGAATTATCAGGCCTGTTGCATCACACTGGACCACTTGCTCTTCCTCAGACTGCTGTATCTCATTACCCTTCTGTGCCTTTGCTGGTTTTTTTTTTTCTTTTTTTCCCCTCTGCCTGCTCCTACACTCCTCCATTCTCTGGGTACAGAAATTCATTTCATTCATCTAGGGCAACCTCAAATGTAACCCCATTGGTGAAGACTTTTTTGAATTCAGCTGCTGTCTTCAATATGCTATACTGCCTTCTGTCTGACTGCCTTCCCATGAGAAGCAGGATGGGGTGGGAGGAAAGTACTAGAATGGGAGAGGAGGTGAAGTGGGGCATGTGCTATGGGTTTGACTTGGGCAAGGCTGGGTCTAGAAATTTCAGAATTACCTATATTTAAGGATCTTTACATTATAGGATCACAAGTAGAAAGCACACTCTATGACTCTATGAGAGATGCTCTTGAGGATACAGAGATGCTTGGGGGATAAATGACTTCAATAGACTTCCTTGAAAGTATATCACTAGATCTCTACACCAGTTATCAAGTTTTTGTCTCTCAGCTCCAAATGCTTGATTAAAGGGGGGCAGAACATAAGACTAGATTAGCAAAATTCATCTGCTTGGTAGTTCTTTTTCTGGGACATGGATTTAATACCTCATCAAGGACCTCAGGCGAGGAGGTGTACTCTTGCCAAAGGACACAAAAATAGTAGGAATATTGCTCCTTCCCATATACTCAGTGATATGGAAGGCTGTCAGTATTGAGTGGCTCTGCAGAAGATTCAGGCTGTCTTTGGATTTGGGTCATATAATCCAATTGACCCTATAATATTGGTACTAGTGGTGATAAAAGATTCTGTGTAGATTTCACGGCAATTCCCAATGAGAAAAGCACAACACAGGCCCCTGGAATTTGAAGCCAGACCATGGCAATTGCAGCAGAGAATTATAAGTCATTTTAGAAACAGTTCCTCATATGTAGGGATCCTGGTAGAGACTGAACCCTTCAGCGTGAGTCACCAAGTGACGATTCATCTTGAACTACCTATCATGGGCTAAGTGAAGTAGGAACTGCAGAGTCAAGAAGTCAGATGAGTCAGTAGCACTGGATCACAAGATGGAAATGGTGCACCTGGAACCAAATCCCGGAAGGGCCAGAGGACATGAGTAAGATGCATAAGCAGGTAACTCAGATACCCACCACAGTACAGCACCAGACCTTTCACTTACTACAGTGGTCATGTGGTGGGTCTGGTATGACCGGCTAAACAAAGAGGGGGCAGTCTAAGTTTTGTTTATGAATGAGTCTGCTTGGTATGTGTGTGGAAGCTGAAAATGGATAGCGGCTACATTATAGCCACATTCAAAGACGGCTTTGAAGATAGTGGAGAGGGAAAATCTATCACACATTGATGCTACCAGGAGGCATTCACTGTGAATGGGTCATGGAACACCAAGGAGACAAAATGGCATGGCCAGTCAGTGTTATCCAGCCTTTGTCACCAGCCTTACTGGATCTGGCCCAATAAACACATTACTGGAGTGGCCATTGTGTCAGAGATGAACACTGTGCATGGGCTTGACGACAGAGTCCCCATTTGCCAAAGGCTATCTGGACACTGGTGCCTCTGAATGTCTAACCTGATACCAACAAAGACCAACTCTGAGCCCTCTAAATGGCACTATTCTTTGAGGAATCTGATTTGGTGGCAAGGAGACTCCATCTTGGAAGGGATAGAGATTTGTCCAAAGAGACGCTTGTGTATTCTTGGTAAGAATTTGCCTTTCTGGCCCTTAGTGCTTCAGCTAGCACTGTCATCCTGGAGCTTTTAGAATGTTTGATCCGCAAGTGTGGAATCCTACTCAACAAATCATCCCAGGTGCGATCCACTTACAGCAAAGGAGGCGTGAGAATGGGCCTACAACCGCTGGATTTACTGGTTGTATCATATACTTAACAGTATCAAGAAGTAACTGGCCTGTTGCTCTAACAGGCCTTCTAGCAATGGCCTTCTCAAGACATAGGTGAAGCTCCAGCTTGAAGGCAATAATCCGAAAGGATGAAGAAGCACCATACTCAGAATGCACACTATACATTTAAACAGAGACCTAAATGTGATGCTCTGCCAATAATAGGAAGAATATATGGGCCCAGGTACCAAGGTGGGTAGCAGAAGGGTTCCTCTTGCCATCATCTCTGACATACTGGAGGACATTGTACTTCTCATCCCTATAATTCTGGGCATTGCATTGCTAGAGTTCCTTGCCTAAAGTGAGAGGACTCTTACAAGGAGACATAGCAAGAGTTTCATTCAACTAGAACACTTTGGACATCTTGTGTTCAGGGTCTCACAGGTAAGAAGAGACTCATCATTTGGTAGAATAATTGACACTGATCAGCAGAAGGAGGTAGCGAAACTTTCAGACATTGATGGTTAGGAGGAATGTATAGAAAGCAGGTAATCTCTGAGCACATCTTGGTACTCTCTTATCTCGACATAAGTCTAAATGGACCTATGCAGCAACTCTGAAGAAACAACCATGTGAAAACCAAGAGATCAGATCCTTCAGAAATGATATTTTGGGTCACACCACCAGGTAGGCCACCAGGACCTGTGAACATGGTAACTGCGGGGAGGGAAATATAGAGAATCTCAAATTTGTTTTTCATGTTACTGATCTCATTTGCATTTTTGTTGTTTATTAACTGTGATGCTAATTTAATTTTGCAAATGTATTTTAAGTGCTTTACAATTCTTATGCACCTCTCTGCTTTAAAATTCTTATTGTCTCTTTTTCAAAAATTTAAAACTGTGGAAGTTGATATGACTTCCTGCCAAAGTTTCACAGCAATTTTTTAAAAATATCTTTCTGAGGATTCTTCTACTTTACAACTTAGAAGTCTTCTCTTTTTCTAAGCCTTCTACATGATGTTTTCTTTTCCTTGTCCTGCAGTATTCTGAATTCCTGTTTACATATATATTTATATTTATATATTTATTTATTTTTTCGGGGGGATGGAGTCTCGCTGTGTCCCCAGGCTGGAGTGCAGTGGTGTGATCTTGGCTCACTGCAACCTCTGCCTCCTGGGTTCCCGGATTCTCCTGCCTCAGCCTCTCTAGTAGCTGGGACTACAGGCGCGTGCCACCATACCTGGCTAATTTTTTTGTACTTTTAGTAGAGATGGGGTTTCACTGTGTTAGCGAGGATGGTCTCAGTCTCTTGACCTCATGATCTGCCTGCCTCAGCCTCCCAAAGTGCTGGGATTACAGGCGTGAGCCACTGTGCCTGGCCTTGTTTACTTATAGTTAAATGGTAAGATCTCTATTCACATCTGGCAGTTGTCAACCACCAGGGTATATATATTGTCCTTGGCTTTAATCTCTGTCCATTTGGCAGTAGGTTAAAGCTCCTTTGCATATTTTTAGCAGCTTGGCAAGTTGATGTGTTCAGCTCAGAATGAAATTCTCTCTGTATAATGAGCTCCACATATTTTCTAGAACCATATTGGCTTTAAGTAGCAGAAATTCTCCTAGGAAGCTTCGGTAAAAGCAAAAACAAAGTTTAAGATGAAGATGCAAAAGTATATCTTGGAAACTGATAAGCAATAGAAACCATTGGTCACTTTCTTTGTCTCTTCTTTGCCTTGTGTTTGCTTCCTGCTATTCTCTTCCTGTCTCCCACCCTCCTCTTCTTGTTTCTGGCCAGTCTTCTCTAATTCACTCAACTCTCCTGCTATTCCAGCTGGTGTGGTCTGAACCATGACCATCATTAGCTCTCAAATAATGTGTCTTCTGTGGTGCGGCTAACCTGACTGATCTGAAATCTTCTTTTCAAATCTAAATTACCTAGGAAAGGAGTTTATTGGCTTAGTTATTTTTCTCCCACGGTGCAGTCAGCTGTTTCCCATGCAGTGCAGTCACATGGTATCAAAATAATCATTACCCACATGGAGGGGAGAAAAATGGTTCTCCGAGAAGTGTGTGCTGTATGGTGTTGGGGCAAGGCAGGGGCTGAGGGGTAGGCAGGAGGGAGCTGGATTGGCAGTCTACTAAGTGTTTATTCACTGTTATCCAGTGTGAACTCCTCTACCCTAGCTCCTTATACCTAGCTCCTTAACGATAGAAACAAATGGGAGAATGGAAAGTTCCGTCCACAGTAAACACTGCTGATAAGGCTCTTCTTGTTTCCATCATTGTCTACTCCTGACCCACCTGGTAGAAATTTCAGTTTCCAATTTTCCACCTGCCATTGCCAGTTCCCTCATGTGCTGTTTATTGAAATTTGGAGTTTCTAACCAGATATAGGGAACTGGTATTGGATGGATAAGGGAATGTGTGAGGCTACCTCAGAAAGTATTGTCTATGCAGGATTTGGAACAATTTTCTGGTTTCTTTTTTAAGGCATAGACAAAGAGGAAGGATGAAAAGGAGTATTTCTACTTATTTCCAGGTGGGTGGTGTCATAGCACAGGTGGCTCACAGTCCTGTTGTCCTTGTCATCGATGAAGATTTATTACAGATTTAGTAAGCTTTCACTTCTTGTTTACAATATTGTGAGTTTTCATCCTTTTTATTTTCTTAATTTGGTATTATATTTTGAAAGCGGAAGTGAGACCAGTGTTAGGGTCCGTAACCCTAATCTGTTTAAAACTGAATATTGATTATACTATAATTTATTGACCAAATGATTTCATTCTGTTTTGAAATAGATTGTTACCATTTTTTTTTTTACTAAGGAATCAGCATATACTTCAGTGTATACATAAAAAGACAAAACAATGATCATAATGAAAAACTACAGTTACACCTTTGGAGTATAGAGTTTTCTCTCCTTTAATTTACATGTATTAGAAATGCTTTGCTAACTGAGAAGGACTAATTTTTCTATTAACTTGATTTTTCTTTATATTTAATTTCTGAATAGCAGAGCACTTTTAAACATAATTAAAAATAAAATAGGTTAAATAATTTAAAACGTGAGGCATTATTAAAAATAACCAGAATATCCATCTGTTGTGGCTAAATACATAATTTGTTTTAAAATATGGGTATGAAAAATACAGTAATTCATAAAATCAGCATGGGAAATAACTAAAAACTTTAAATAGGCTTTCCCACCTGGCTACTATTTTTGAAACGCTAGCAGGCTATAAAAGGAAATCAGTATTTGATAAAAAATTAGAAAACTGGGTAGAGATTTAGTTAAGTAAACCAAGAAAAGGCTTTTTAAAATATGAATGGAATAGTATCAACACTATTTTGTAGAAGAATATTAATAAAGTCTACCAAGAGAGTACTGAAGTATTTTGTGCATTTTAAATGCTGTTGATTCTTCTAGGTAATGATGCTCTATTATAAGAAGAGTCAATATTTGTATGACACAAGATTAAACAATAGATTGTCTGAATTGACCTCATTCATTTGACTTGCAGGATAATATCCTCTGAATTGAGAAGCATATATTAATATTCATTTTGAGTTCTGAAGTGCCAAATTAGGCTATGAATCCAGACTAAAATATAGTACTGCAAATTTGAAAGCACAACAGCCAATGTTTAAGGGGTGCTGTGGTTTGTATATGGTTTATTTGGCCCCTTCCAGTCTCATGTTGAAATTTGATCCCCAGGGATGGAGATGGAGCCTGGTGGGTGGTGTCTGGCTCATGGGGGTGGATTTCTCATGAATGGCTTGGTGCCATTCTCCTCACAGTGAGTGAGTTTCACTCTATTGCTCCCCGCAAGAGTTGCTTGTTAAAAGAGCCTGGCACCCTTGCCTTCTCTCTCTTGCCTCCTCTCTCATCATATGATTTCTGTACATGCAGCTTCCCTTCACCTTTCAATGTGAGTGGAAGCAGCTTGAGGCCTCACCAGAAGCTGAGCAGATGCTGACACCATGTTTCTTGTACAGCCTATAGAACTGTAAGCCAAATAAATATCTTTTCTTTATAAATTACCCAGCCTCAGGTATTTCTTTATAGCAACACAAATGAACCAAGACAAGGGGTCAGAAAACAAATAGCAAAATTCATGATGGCCAGTAAGTTTCAGCTTCAACTGCTGAAGTGGAAGAATGCTTGGTAATGGGAATGAGAAATCCCTAATAGGGGGGAAAAATGGTAAGTTGGATAAAGCTTGGACAAAGAGATAATGTATTTGAAATATCTTATGTAATAGAAATGTAAATTGTGAGACATAATAATAATAAAATAAACTTATCCGGAGCAACCATCCAATCTTTTTTTTTTTTTTTTTTGAGACAAGGTCTTGCTCTGTTGCCCAGGCTGGAGTGCAGTGGCGTGATCTTGGCTCATTGCAACCTACACCTCCTGGGTTCAAGCAGTTCTCTTGCTTCAGCCTCCCAAGTAGCTGGGATTACAGGCATGAGCCACCACACTCAGCTAATTACAACCACCCAATCTTTGCAAGAGACTTTTACCAAATATTTCTTTCAGTAGATGCTGCCCATGTCTTCTTTACAGGAGGTCTGAGCTGAATTTTGTGATCATCATTCTCTTTCTTCTCATTATAATTTTACCAAGTACAAATGCATCACTAAGCCATGCATTATTCAGTTTCACAGCTTCTGAATTTTAAGAACTGATTTCATTGTATATATATGAATTTTGAAATTTGCTTCTGTCACTCAACATTTTAAAGATTCATTCTTGTTGATGTATAAACCTGTAGTCCATTCACTTTTACTGTTGTATAGGATTCTACCTTATGAATATGTCATAGTTTATCCATTCCCCTGTTGGGCATTTTTTTTTATAATTTTAAAAACCAGGAACAATGCTCCTATGAACATTCTTCTATATGTTACTGGGCACATATGTGTGTGTTCTCCAGAACAGTACTGTGTAACCAAACTTTCTGCAGTGATGGACGTGTTCTATGTCTATGCTATCCAGTATTGCAGCCAATACGCACAGGGGCTTTTGAGTACTTGCAATGTGGCTAGTACAACTTAGGAACTGAATTTCTACTTAACTTTCTTTAAAAAGCATGGATTTTATGCACTTAATATCAAAAAAAATCAATCCATGGGGTGTTGAAATTAATTTCTCTTGATGCAAAGATTGAGGGGAAGAGGGACAATACATGTCATTTAGAGCTTCATTATATATTTTTATTACTATTGTAATATATTAATATTTCTTTATTTTTTCCTAATGTTGTTTTTCTGCTCCAAGATCCCATTCAGGATCCCATGTTACATTAATCATCATGTTTCCTTAGGCACTTCCTGGCTGTGACAGTTTCTCAGACTCTCCTTGTTTTTGATGACTTTGAAAATTTTGAGTACTTGTCATATATTTTGCATAATGTCACACTATTGGGATTTGTCTGATGTTTTTCTTATGATTAGATTGAAGGTAAGCGTTTTGGGTAGGAAGATAAGAGTAGAGTACCATTTTATCACATCATATCAAGAGTATGATACTGTCAACATGGCTTATCACTGTTGACATTGACCTGGCTGAGGTAGGTTTGTCTTTGTCAGGTTTTTCCACTCTGAAGCTACTCTTTACCATTTCTCCCTGCCCCATCTTTCCATATTGTCCTCTTCAGAACAAAGTCACTATGTGCAGCCTACGTTTAAGGAGTGGAAATTATTTGGGATTCTTCTGCGAAAGCTTTGTCTTTTCTCTCTCATTTACTTTCTTATTCAGTGATTAACTTATATTGTATGGATCCATGAACATGTATATTTTAGGTTATAATCTTACTTCATTGCCCAAATTGTTCTAGCTTTGGTCATTGGGAGCTCTTTCAAGTGGTTCCTGTGTCTCTTTGACATACTCCCATCAGTATGCATGTGTATGTGTGTGTACAGATGCGTGTGTGTGTGTGTATGTGTGTGTTTTGAGCCCTTTCTTTCTGGCACTACAAGATGCTCCAGGCTTATCTTGTGTATTTCCTATTCTAGCCCCTAGAATCAGCCATTTCCCCAAAGGACCTGGTTCCTTTTACTGGAAATTGGTATTAGAGACCAACATCCAGGCACTAAGTCTGCTCATTACTACTGCATATATTTTACTCAATTTTAATTAATTAAAATTTACATAGGTTTATGTGGCTAGTGGCTTCTATATTAGACACTACAGCTCTAGGGTACATTCTTACAAATAGACTTGCTGAATCGTGGGATATGTGAATGACCCAGTTTATAAGATAATTCCTAATTGTTTTCTAAAGCGTTTGTACCAGTTTATACTCTTACCAACAGTGTTTGAGTTTCTGTGCCTCCTGCTTTCTCACCAATACTTTGTATTCCAAACTACCAAACTTTTGCAGGTTGTAAATATTCAATACTAAAATGTTAATATCAGTATAGATTTTTAAAGTAGAAATTCAATGCCTCTTTTAAAAATTGATTATAAAATTGCATCCAATTGGGTCAAGATCCTAAGGAGACAACCTGTAGCTCTTGAATCATAGCTTTCTTATTACCGATGTATATGATTGAGGCAGATGTGATCATAGGGGGGAAACATAAAGTGTTATGCTTACTCTAGGTTTTTCCTAGATGTCCTTTATTAAGTGATAAAATTTCCCTCTCTTCCTAGTTTGGTGAAGTTTTCACTGGGAATGGATTTTGGCAAATTCTTTTTTTATTGATTGAAATGATCATGTGATCATTTGGTGTACCTGATCATATGATCATACGATTTTCCTTTTAGTTTCTTACTGGGGTTAATTTAACAGTGTAACTGAGAATTTTTAAATTATACAATTTGGGCTGGGCGTGGTGGCTCACGCCTGTAATCCCAGCACTTTGGGAGGCCAAGGCAGGCAGACCACGAGGTCAAGAGATTGAGACCATCCTGGCCAACATGGTGAAACCCTGTCTCTACTGAAAATACAAAAATTAGCTGGGTGTGGTGGTGCATGCCTGTAGTCCCAGATTCTTGGGAGGTTAAGGCAGGAGAATCGCTTGAACCTGGGAGGCATAGGTTGCAGTGAGCCGAGATCGCGCCACTGCACTCCAGCCTGGAGAAAGAGTGAGACTGTCTCAAAAAAAAAAATTATACAGTTCATCCAATGAAAATGTACAGCTGAAATGTTTTAAAGTATACAATTCAATAGTTCTTGGTACACTTCAACCATTACTATAATCAATTATGGATCATTTTTATCACTCCAAAACCCTATACCCATTAGCAGTCACTCCCTATTTCTCCCCACTTCCCTCTTCCTTGAGTCTCTAGGCAACTACTAATCTACTTTCTGTCTGTATGGCTTTGCCCATTCTAGACATTTCATATAAATGGAATCTTACAATATGTGGTCCTCTGTGACTGAGTTCTTTTACTTAACATAATACTTTCAATTTTAATTCATGTAGTATGTACCAGTACTTCATTTTTCTTTATTGCTAAATAATATTCCATTGTATAATATACCACAGTTTATTTAGCACTTATCACCTGACACACTGGTTAACCTTTGAACATAAACCAAACTTGTATTTCTGGGATAAACTCAATTTGGTCAGGATATACTATACTATTTATAAATTGTGGGATTCAATTTGTTAAAATTTGTTTAGAACTTTTGCATATATATCATGAGGGATACTAGTTATAAAGGATAAAATTTTGTTTGCTTGTAATGTTTTTGTATAGTTTGGGTGTCAAGATAATGCTGGCTCCATACAATGAGTTGGGAAGTGGTCCTTCCTCTTCAATTTTCTGGAAGAGTGTGTGTGTAGAATTGGTATTATTTCTTCCTCAAATATTTGGCACAATTTGGTGAAACTTCTAAGCTTGGAGTTTTATTTATGGAAAGGACTTTAAAAATTTAATTTCTTTGATATATGGAGCATCTTGTAAGGCCTACTAGAAGAAAATTAGGGGTTCTTTTGTGGATGATCTCTTCTTAAACCTGACATGACATTTTTGTGATGGTCAAGTATGTGCCTTTATCTTTTTGGACATTCTATACTTATTATAATTGATTTAATGATAAATTTCCAGGTACACCAAACAGCCTTAGAAGTTGACTTCCCCTGTGGCATGCCTGCAAGGAAAATACATTGACCAAAGGATTTGAGTGATAGGTCCTCTCTGCAGTCATTTTTTAAAATGGAAATCAATAAATTTGTATTCTTATTTTGTGTGTCAGTTTTGTGAGCTTGGTTAATGTGATTTCCCCTATTTGTACTGACTGACATACCATCATCATCAACCTGCAAAGGTCGAACTGTGGCAAGTTAATTAAAGGCTTTCCACTCTATGAAGGCACTTGGGAGTTTGGAGGGGACTTGCTTTCGCTTATTCGACTCCTTTCCCTCTAAATTATTGTGAAGGTTAACACACTCCTTTCCTTCTAAATTATTGTGATGGTTAACACACTCCTTTCCCTATTTGAATTTCTAAACCTGCAATATGAAATATAATTCAGAGGGAAAATCATTTAGTTCTGTTCAGTTGATATTAGAGGAAAAAATATGTATAAAAGTTTTGATAGTATTTACAAATTTAGCATTCAACAAATAAAAATTCAAATTCTTCTTGAATTCTTGCTCTGGTTAAGGCATTACTCCATGAAAAGATGCATCGTGCTGGAGAAGAAAATCAATACTGGCCTGTGAAAAACCCAAGTGAACATATCTTGAACGACATATGACATTCAATAGAAACTTCGCAGGTATGGATATCTGACTGTCCAGTGAAAGGAAATGAGGATCCTTGACCTTCCGTAGATCATAGGCCATGAGAGAAGTTTTGGAACAGTGAACAAAAGAGCAGGAATTAAATGAGAAATTTATTATTCCCCTTAAAAAAGCTATTGAAAGTTAGTAAACCAAAAATGTGCAGAATAAAACTCCAAACATGTCAAAATGCTAGGTTCTAATGCCTGACTTCTAAATAGTAAGCACAAGAATACATTACTTTTACCATATTTAATTAGTCTATATTATGTAATATCATAAGAGATGTCACAATGATGGAAGTATGTGCAATGTACAAAGCACACACATGCATTTAGGCAGCCGTTCCCGTCTTCTTAGCACCAGGGACTGGTTTCATGGAAGGCAGTTTTTTCATGGGGTTGGGGTGTGGGTGGATGGGGGATGGTTTCTGGATGATTGAAACCATCCAGAAGTACATTTATTGTGCACTTTCTTTCTACTATTATTGCATTGTAATATATAATGAAATAATTATACAACTCACCATAATGGAGAATCCGTGGGAGCCCTGAGTTCGTTTACCTGCAGCTAGATGGTCCCATCTGTGGGTAATGAGATACAATGACAGATCATCTGACATTAGATTCTTATAAGGGGCCCACAACCTAGATTGCTTGCATGAGCAATTCGCAGCAGGGTTTGCACTCCTGTGAGAATCTAATGCCACTGCTGATCCAACAGGAGATGGAGCTCAGGTGGTAATGCCAGTGATGGGGAACCAATGAAGCTTTGCTCACTCGCCCACTGCTCACTTCCTGCTATGTGGCTTGGTTCCTAACTGGCCAGGAATGTGGTGATGGTCTGTGGCCTGGAGGTTAGGGACCCCTGCATTAAGTGATTTTACCTTGATTTCTTTGGTTGAATTCGCAAATGGAATTTATAATTCTACTTATGTGAAGGACCTCAAAGTAGATGTTTAACGTTTTCTCATATTTTTCTTATTTAGATATTTTTAGATTTTTGTTTAGATTTTTTATTTTAGATGTTGTGACTATTTTTAATTTTATACCAATTATCTCCAATGTCATTTTTCATGTCTCATTTACCTGATGTCATTTGCTAAATATTCCAAAAATAAACCACATCTTGCCAGCATGATAACTGCTGAAAGAAAAAAAAAAGATTTTTGTTTAAGTTATAAGGGCAGATCTTATTACGTATAGGAGAGGAAGTTAGAACAATAGAAAATCTCGTATATGGAAGGTAGGAGTATAAATTGATACGATGAGTTTGAAGAATAATTTGGCGCTATCTAGCGGGTCTAAAGATGCATATACCCTGTGACCAGCAATTATATACTTCATTCCCATGATCTGAAGAAGGTGTCTATCTACCTATCTGTCTGTCTATCATCTATCTATTAAATATCTATTTTTTCTTATCTAAAAATATGACTATTTATTACTATTCTTTGCAATTAAACTGAAACCAATAGAGGTCGCCATTAATAGGAAAAATGAGTAAACTGTCATATATTCTTACAAGTGAACATTAATGGCAATTAAAGAGAGTAAACCAGACCTTTAGCAACATGCATAAATTGCAAAAACAAAACTTTAAGCAAAAAATAAAAGTGTGTAAGCCTATATAAAGAATAATAGAATGTATGCATAGTTTGGATACTTGCAAAACAATTCTATATAGTTTAATAATACACATTTTATAGTTGAGGTGTAACAACGTGGGTGGAATAAATAATGCCAGATTCAGTGACTACCACTGGGAAGAAGAGAGGTGCACTATTTTCCATCTGCTATGTCTTGTTTGTTTATTTGCTTTTAGCTAGATGGTAGGTGCACCTAGTTCATTGTTATTATTTTCTGTATATTTTGTATGACTGAAAATGTTTCCTAATAAGAAAAAAATCATTTTTAGGCTATTACTTCTATAGTGCTCATTGCCCAGAGAAAAACTACTTGTATCATAGACAGTTAATCCTCTAGCCCTTAAATATGAAAAATCCAAATTTTGGTGGATCTTTACCTAGGTTGTCAGTTTTATTTGCAGCAAAATATACAAAACTTGAAAATATACTAATGTAACTCTGAAATGCCACTACTGGAAAATGTTTCATAACATTCCAATGACCCTCTGTCAGTTTGGGTAATAAGAATGCAGGGAGAGTACGAAGAGTATGTCTTTTCACCACTTTATCCTTCTCTACTTTTATTACTGGGGATTGCACAGCAGTCTGACACACATAATACTGAGGCAGACACAAAGCATTATTGTGTAAGAGTAGTATTGCATTATTACCATGATGCATGTGAACTTACAGAACAGCTAAATAGATGAAGTTTGTGCCTTGCTTTGATGTTCTTATATTCTGCCCTCTTTCACCCTATGTTCTGTCTTCTCAGAGTTTGTTAAGGAAGTGATAGTTCTCAGACTTACACACTTTTAAATATTCCAGGCTCTAAAATTATCATCCCCTTACCAGGAAATAAAGCTCAATGGTATAAGTTAAGCAAACAGACCTCAGTTAGTACCATATAAGGGTCATATATACTGTATATGAGATAATATACCTTGAGCTACTCTATAAATTTAATCAATTTAATGAACTAATTACTATGCTGTACTATTTTTCTATTTGTAGTAAAATTGGAAATTGGACTAGTTAATCTTTAAGATCTTTTCTAGCTCAAACATATGCATAATTCTATTTTATTTCCCCAATCTGCAATATTCTAAGGTATTACTAGGTCAAGTTAAGTAAACATGGCAGAGGAGACAGATTTAAGAATACAAGTCAGAAAAATCTCTGTTTTCTTTTAAAGGACTCACATCTAGGAATAGATAAATGGAACAAACAAAACCAGAACAACACACAGTAAAATATGAAATGCTGTTTTTCTTCAAAGTGATTTGCTATTATTAGCTATTGTATATTGGGCACCTGTATATATCACCTCTAAGCCTTGGAGTAATGAAAGATATGATAATTATCCCTACTTTATGTTGATAAAATGAAGATTCAGATAAATTAAGGAAAATATCAAAGTTAACCAGATAATAAATAGATGCAGAATTATAGTTTAATTCAGGTTGTCTGCATATAGAGATGATGCTTAGTTCACTATACTATATTCCCTGCATTACATGCACTTTCTAATTGATTTCTTAGAATTATTTTTAAATAAAAAAGTAATCTTGCATTATATGCCTGTTGCCATTCAATATAAACAATAAAAAATAAAGGAATGAAAGCAAAAGTATCCCTTCACAGCCTACTTCCCCTCAGCATTCTCATTTCTTCCTTTACAATTTCAGATCATGCCACACACATTATTCTTTGACTTCTTTTTTAATGGGAAAATATTTCTTGTGATTGTTTCCTATCTGTTCATATAAACCTACTTCAGTGAACCACACCGTAATTTATTTAATTTTTTATTTCCTTATTTTTGGATACAAATTGTTTGTATTTTTTTATAAAATGCTGCAATAAATATATTCGCATATATAAATTATCCCTTGTGCAAATTTCTCCTGTAGGAGAGTTTCCTGAAAGTCACGTGCTATGTCGTTTGAGCTCATGAACTCCAAAGCCTATTCTCCCCATCTCACTCATGCCAAAGTTAATTATTTATTTTCCCTCCCTCTTTCCTTCCCTTCTTTTATGAAGTTTGTTTCACTAATGACTTGCTAAAGTCTGCTTTCTTGCAAAATTCTGCCTCAGTGTTTTTGACTCTTTAAAAATTCCAAGGATTGTTACTTAAAACTTTTGTCTTAAAATTTAACATTAAAAAATGATTATAGCACAAAACAACATTGTGTGCTAATGGCCTATATTACATAAATGCCCCAATAATGAATATTATTTTAATCTGTTTTATGGGCATTCTAGGTAAATAAGGATCGACCCTTGGGTGTGTAATATCTACTAGTAGATGTTAGTTTCTTTTATAGAATTTAAAAAATGATTTAGAAGAAATGATTTAGAAATTAAAGAGGAAGAATATAATAAAAATAATGGAATGAAAGTGGATTTTAGAGACAAATTTGAATATCAGCTCTATCATCCCTTAGTTCTGTGGCTTTGGACAAATAATTAATTTTTTTTACTGCCATAGTACTTTAAGAGTCGTAGTAATAAGAATAAAACTAATAATACTAAATATATTAAAACTTTGTCTAAGGCAGCATTTTGCAAAGTAATTTCACTCGAACCTAAAAAAAATAGTTTCACGGTCAAGTTAACATAAGAAACCTTGAGATAAAAACTTGTACTGCTTTTTTTTTTTCACACTATAGATCTCAGATGATTTAACATATGAATATGTTTCAGGAACCTGAAAATCAAGAAATAGTTTGAACCAGTCTCTAAATGATCCCCAAATCCTAGTGTTTTTAAAACGCTTTAGAGGACTTGAGCTGCAAATAACATATTTTTGGGAAATACTTGTAATATTTAAACATAACCGGCCGGGCGCGGTGGTTCACGCCTGTAATCCCAGCACTTTAGGAGGCCGAGGCAGGCGGATCACAAGGTCAGGAGATCGAGACCATCCTGGCTAACACGGTGAAACCCCGTCTCTACTAAAAATACAAAAAAATTAGCCGGGCGTGGTGGTGGGCGCCTGTAGTCCCAGCTACTCGGGAGGCTGAGGCAGGAGAATGGCATGAACCCAGGAGGCGGAGCTTGCAGTGAGCCGAGATTGCGCCACTGCACTCCAGCCTGGGCGACAGAGCGAGACTCTGTCTCAAAAAAATAGATAAATGAATAAATAAATAAATATAAAATAAACATAACCTATATAAAATTTCTGGAATATTTTAGATAGTAATGGTTTCTATTACTATTATAAATCAATTTTAAAAATATAAAAGGGCTATATAGCAGAGCTAATGGGCACTGGAGAAGAGGGAATACGAACAATATAATTAATAAAGAACACCCTCCCACAAAGTTTTAGGAGAAATTTTACCCAATAAATGAGCTTTAAAATGTAGCAAAGATTTGTGAAGTTTAGAAAGTAAGCATCAGAGGTGTTAGTTTTCAACACAGATGTATTGAATTTCTCCTGTCTTTTCCATCATTGTCCTATGTGTGAGCGTATTAGCCTGAGAATAAAGAGCTCTAAAATCTTTAAACACAAAAAGCAATAGAATGATGGCCTTGATGACAAGAAATGGGGCGGACACTATAAAAACAGGCATGTTGAGAATGGGATAACTAAAAAAAGAAATTGGTAGGTGCTCTTTATTTCTAGAGTTTGATATATTTGTTTGCTGTTTTTTTTTTTAACACATTGATGGATTCTAGTGAAATAATGATCTCTGTTGATAATTTACTAATTCAGGCCATTTGCTATAAATACAGTAGGCGTCTGTGGATTATTTCTGGTATCTTCTAATTGTCTAGTGCTTCTGATGTTATTCTATTGATTGCGCTTTTCCATTGTGTGTCCCAAAGGCAGAGAAGGGCAAACAGCAATCATGAAATATGAATGAGATGCCTCATTAACCTTTGGGCTTTTGAGTACTTGGAAGCATCTAATCTATGTCATTGGCAAGAAAAGCCTGGAAGCACTGCAGGAGGTAGAGGGGAGAGAGGAAGGACAGTTTCCTTTGTGGTTGGTAAACTCTTGTATGCCAAGTGCTGGCGAGGTGCCTACTGTCACACAACAGGATCCTGCATTAAACTAGAGACTCTGAAATCTTAGTGGACATAAATGTAATGCAGAAAGCTTGCTGACATTTAGATCAGGTTGTATCCCCAAAGATTCTGATTCAGCAGCAGAGGCTAGATTTCCATAATCTGCACTTTCACAGGCACTCAGGTGATTACAGTCCAGGTGATCCATGGACTACACTTGGAAGAATATCCATCAGACCCACTCAACAAAGAGGAATTAAGCTGACAAAATTAGATTTCTTGTGTGTGTTATTTTTTTTTACCTTAACATGTAGAACTGCTTTTATTTTTGTATATTTTTCATTTGAGATAAATTTCCTGTAAGTTTGTTTGAGTTCATTGTAGATTCTGGATATTAGCCCTTTGTCAGATGAGTAGGTTGCAAAAATTTTCTCCCATTTTGTAGGTTGCCTGTTCACTCTGATGGTAGTTTCTTTTGCTGTGCAGAAGCTCATTAGTTTAATTAGATCCCATTTGTCCATTTTGGTTTTTGTTACCATTGCTTTTGGTGTTTTAGACATGAAGTCCTTGCCCATGCCTATGTCCTGAATGGTAATGCCTAGGTTTTCTTCTAGGGTTTTTATGGTTTTAGGTCTAATGTTTAAGTCTTTAATCCATCTTGAATTAATTTTTGTATAAGGTGTAAGGAAGGGATCCAGTTTCAGCTTTCTACCTATGGCTAGCCAGTTTTCCCAGCACCATTTATTAAATAGGGAATCCTTTCCCCATTGCTTGTTTTTCTCAGGTTTGTCAAAGATCAGATAGTTGTAGATATGCAGCGTTATTTCTGAGGGCTCTGTTCTGTTCCATTGATCTATATCTCTGTTTTGTTACCAGTACCATGCTGTTTTGGTTACTGTAGCCTTGTAGTATAGTTTGAAGTCAGGTAGTGTGATGCCTCCAGCTTTGTTCTTTTGGCTTAGGATTGACTTGGCGAAGCGGGCTCTTTTTTGGTTCCATATGAACTTTAAAGTAGTTTTTTCCAATTCTGTGAAGAAAGTCATCGGTAGCTTGATGGGGATGGCATTGAATCTATAAATTACCTTGGGCAGTATGTCCATTTTCATGATATTGATTCTTCCTACCCATGCATGGAGTGTTCTTCCATTTATTTGTATCCTCTTTTATTTCATTGAGCAGTGGTTTGTAGTTCTCCTTGAAGAGGTCCTTCATGTCCCTTGTAAGTTGGATTCCTAGGTATTTTATTCTCTTTGAAGCAATACAAGAAAAAAACAAAGAACCCCATCAAAAAGTGGGCGAAGGACATGAACAGACACTTCTCAAAAGAAGACATTTATGCAGCCAAAAAACACATGAAAAAATGCTCACCATCACTGGCCATCAGAGAAATGCAAATCAAAACCACAATGAGATACCATCTCACACCAGTTAGAATGGCAATCATTAAAAAGTCAGGAAACAACAGGTGCTGGAGACGATGTGGAGAAATAGCAACACTTTGACACTGTTGGTGGGACTGTAAACTAGTTCAACCATTGTGGAAGTCAGTGTGGCAATTCCTCAGGGATCTAGAACTAGAAATACCATTTGAGCCAGCCATCCCATTACTGGGTGTATACCCAAAGAACTATAAATCATGCTGCTATAAAGACACATGCACACACATGTTTATTGCGGCACTATTCACAATAGCAAAGACTTGGAACCAACCCAAATGTCCAACAACGATAGACTGGATTAAGAAAATGTGGCACATATACACCGTGGAATACTATGCAGCCATAAAAAATGATGAGTTCATGTCCTTTGTAGGGACATGGATGAAATTGGAAATCATCATTCTCAGTAAACTATGGCAAGGACAAAAAACCAAACACCACATGTTCTCACTCATAGGTGGGAATTGAACAATGAGAACACATGGACACAGGAAGGGGATCATCACACTCTGGGGACTGTTGTGGGGTTGGGGGAGGGAGGAGGGATAGCATTAGGAGATATACCTAATGCTAAATGACGAGTTAATGGGTGCAGCACACCAGCATGACACATGTATACATATGTAACAAACCTGCACATTGTGCACATGTACCCTAAAACTTAAAGTATAATAATAATAATAATAATAATGATAATAAAATAAATTTCCTACCAAAGTACATAATATTTTGGGTTAAAGTTATTATTTCCATATCACCAGAAGCTATTTCATCTACAAAGAAGTCATTGCCATGTGGACTATTTAGGGCTTGTCTTTTCAGATTTTACAGTGGCCTTGCAGATGTATAGTCATTATTGTGTGAACACTGTCTATTGCAGGGAGAAAACTCAAAAAGTTAATATTTTCAAGTGTTAACAAAAATGCTACGTGATACCAGAAGCTGACAACATATGACATCAATGTAAATAGTAGATAGAGCTATTAACCATGAGGTGATAAGCAGAGTAAAATAACAGCACAAGAAGATAGAAAGCCCAGTTTTGTAGGAGGCAGGTGGAAGTACTTAAAAGAAGAAGAAAGTGAAAATTGTTTCCAATTACCTGCCCTGAAACAACTTTTCTGGTTCTCTCACAAACCATCTGTAGTGTCTTAGATTAATGAGAACTGGGGAGGTGAATTATTTGACTCAACGTCTTCTTCCTACCTTCTCTTTTCTTTGTCTGCTGTAACCTCTCCGATTCCATAGCTTTTCCTTTTATAGCCAAAAGCCTAGTTAATTGCTTGTATCACAGTCACTTTCTCATGCTCACCCTGTAGTCTTTAATCTCATTATTTTACCCCTTTACACTCCTGCCTCATGCCTCTTGAAAATCTATAATCACCTTCCTCTTTCTCTCTTCGATTGGGGTCAAAGAATAACAACACAATTGTTAAGCAGAAGAATTATGACAGAGATGTGCATTATAATAAGAAAAAGAAAAGTCATACGTTCTGAAATATTAGCTGTAATAATGATAAGCAAAACAGTGTCATTGGGATATAAAGGGCCTTGAAAATACTCAGAACATTTGCAGAATTCCTAAAATAGTCTCCATCTACCAGCTCATTCTCCACTAATTAAAATTGCTTTGCCTCAAGGAGTCACTTTCAAGATAAACTGTGTTCAATTAGATAAACTATATTCTATAATTTTTTACTTTTATTCCACTTCAGACTTGTATTGCTTCCTTTTTCATATATACACACTTTTTTTTTTTTTCTGAGACAGAGTCTTGCTGTGTTGCCCAGGCTGGAGTGCAGTGGCATGATCTCAGCTCACTGCAACCTCCGCCTCCCAGGTGCAAGAGATTCTCCTGCCTCGGCCTCCCGAGTAGCTGGGAATACAGGCACCCGCCACCATACCCGGCTAATTTTTTTGAAATTTTAGTAGAGACAGGTTTCACCACACACACACTTCTTAATTGTTTTAATATTTTAAATAAAAGGTAAACCAGATTTTCTTAGAAGAATTGAGAGATTTTGCTTCATCTGAAAACATTGACTTTGTAGGAAAAAGCCTTTCCAGTTCTAAAGACTGTCTTTTAGACAGTAAAAAAAAAACATCTGAGAGGTTAGGACAGGACATGAGAAGTTAACTCTGTTCCTACATTCTGCAGAAACAGAATCGGAAAGGTTATGGTCACATAGGTAATTAGTTGCAGAGTTATCAGTGGAACCCATATTTTCTAATGTGATTTGTTTATATCATGCTGCACATTTATAATTTGGTTTCATCTCTAGAGAGATTGTGTTAATTGTTTAATGCCTATATCAAACATTTATTGTGCTACTACTATGTGCGTGGAGCCACGCTAAATATCTGAAATACCAAGATGAGAAAAACAAGTTTCTGCTCCCATGTCATTCACAGTACATGTTTATAGTGTTATTATGTTTTCCCTTTATTTTAAGTTGGCACATAACAATTACATGTATTTATGGGACACAGTGATATTTTAATACATAGGATGTGTGTATCAGTGATCAAATTAGGATAATTCACGTATCCATTACTTTGAACATTTATCACTTTGTATGTCGTGAATGTTCAGAATTCTCTCTTCTAGCCTTTTGAAATATACACTAAATTGTTGTTAACCATATACACCCCACAGTGCTACAGAACACTAGAACTTATTACTTTCAACTAACTATAACTTGTCTTTGTTAACAAACCTCTCCCTACTCTACTCCTCTCCTTAGCTAGCATTCCTGGTCTCTAATGACTACAATTCTACTCTCTACTTCTATGAGCTCAATTTTTTTTTTTAACCTCCACGTATGAGTGAAAACGTGGTATTTACCTTTCTGTGCGTGTCTTATGTCACTTAACATAATGTGCTCCAGGCTTATCAATGTTGCTGCAAATGAGAAGTTGTCATTTTTTATGGCTGAGTAATATTCCATTTTTTATGGCTGAGTAATATTCCATTGTATATATATGCCACATTTTATTTATTCATCTGTTGATAGATATTTTGGTTGATTCCAAACCTTAGCTATCATGAATAGAGCTGCAATAAACATGAGAGTGAAAACATCTCTTCGATGTACTGATTTCTTTTCCTTTGGTTAAATACCCAGTAGTGGGGTTGCTGGATCATATGGTAGTTCTAGTTTTAGTCTTTTGAGAAAACGCCACGCTGTTTTCCATAATGGCTATATTAATTTACATTCCCACCAACAGTGTATGAGTTCCCTTTTCTTTGCATCCTTGCTAGCACTTGTTATTTTTTGTCTTTTTGACAGTTGTCATTCTAACTGGGGCAAGATGGTATTCCATTGTGGTTTTGATTCGCATTTGCCTGATTATTAGTAATGTTGAGCATTTTTTCATATGTTGCATGTTCATTTGTATGTCTTTTTTGGAGAAATTTCTATTCAGATCCTTTGTCCATTTTTAATCAAATCATTTGTTATGTTGTTGCTGTTGAGTTTTTGAATATTTTGGATATTAGTCCCTTGTTGGTTGAATAGTTTGCAAATATTTTCTCTCATTCTACAGTTTGTTTCTTCACTCAGTTGACTTTTTCCTTTGCTGTGCAAAAGCTTTTAGTTAGATATAATTTCACTGGTCAATTTTTTGTTTTTGTTGCCTATGCTTCTGAAATCTTACTCATAAAATCTTTGCCTATATCAGTGTACTGAAGCATTTCTCCTATGTTTTCTTCTGGTAGTTATATAGTTTAGGGTCTTATGTTTGTCTTTAACCCATTTTGGCTAGATTTTTAAAAATAGGGTGAGAGATAAAGGTTTTGTGTCATTCTTCTGTATATGGAGATCCTGTTTTCCCAGCACCATTTATTGAAGAGGTTGTTCTTTCCCCAGTATATGTTCTTGGTGCTTTTGTCAAAAAAGAGCTGGCTAGTGAGGCACCATGGCTCACACCTGTAATCCTAGCACTTTGGGAGGATGAGGTGTGTGGATTTCTCGAGCCCAGGAGTTTAAGACCAGGCTGGACAACAAAGTGAAACTCAATTTCTACAAAAAATAGTAAAATCAGCTGGGTGTGGTGGTGCATGCCTGTGGTCCCAACAAAAGCAAAAAAATTGACCAGTGAATTATACTACATCGGCAGCTGAGGCAGAAGAATTTCTTGAGCCCAGGGGATTGAGGCTGCAGTGAATGGTTTTCACACCATTGCACTCCAGTCTGGGTGACAGAGTGAGCTCCTGTCTCAAAAAAATAAATCAGTTGGCTGTAAGTACGTGGATTTATTTCTGGGTTATCTATTCTGTTCCATTCTATGTGTTTGATTTTATGTCAGTACCATGCTGTTTTGGTTACTATAGCTTTGTAATATATTTTTGTATAACTTTGTATATTTGTAGTATATTTTGGTATAATTTTGGCATTGTTTTGCTTCCAGCTTTTTGCTCAGTATTGCTTTGGCTGTTGAGGGTCTTTTGTGTTTTCATATAAATTTTATGATTGTTTTTCTATTCTTGTGAATAAGTCATTCGTATTTTGATAGGAATTGCATTGAATATGTAGATGCTTTGGGTGATATGATCTTTATAACAACACTTATTCTTCTAATCCATGAGCATGGAATGTCTTTCTATTTGTGTCCCCTTCAATTTCTTTCATCAGTGTTTTGTAGTTTTCCTTGTAGAGGTCTTTCACCTCCCTGGTTAAATTTATTCATAGGTATTTTATTATTATTATTGTTTGTAGCTATTATGAATGAGATTGCTTTCTTGTTCTTTTTTTCAGCCAATTTGTCAGTGGTGTATAGAAATGCTACCAGTTTTTGTATGTTGATTTTGTGTGTTGCAACTTTCCTGAATTCATTTGTCAGTCCTAAAAGTGTTTTGTTAGAGTCTAGGTTTTCTCTATATAAGATCATATCATCTGCAAGGGACAATTTGACTTCCTCTTTCCATTTGGATGCCCTTTCTTTCTTTCTCTTGCCTAATTGCTCTTATGTTGAGTAAGACTGATGAAAGTAGGCATCCTTGTCTTGCTCTAGTTCTTAGAGGAAAGGCTTTTAGCTTTTCCTCATTCAGTATGATGTTAGCTGTGAGTTTGTCATATATGGTCTCTATTGTGCTGAGATGTGTTCCTTCTATACCTACTTTGTTGAGAGTTTTGGTCATGAAGGAATGTTGAAGTTTATCAAATGCTTTTTTCTTCATCTTTTGAAATCATCAGATGGTTTTTGTCCTTCATTTGGTTAATGTAATGTATCATACTTACTGATTTGCGTATGTTGAACCATCCCCACATTCCTAAGGTAAATCCCACTTGATTGTGGTATATTATGTTTTCGATGTCTTATTTGGTTTGCTAGTATTTTGTTGAGGACTTTTGCGTGTATGTTTATCAGGGCTTTTAGCCCATGGTTTTCTTTCTTTCTTATTTTTTTTTTTTTAATTCTGCCCTTGTCTGGTTTTAGTATCAGGGTTATGCTGGCCTTGTAGAATTAGTTAGGAAGAAATCCTCCCTCTTTAATTTTTTTGGAATAGTTTGAGAAGAATTTGTGTTCTTTAAAAGTTTGGTAGAATTCAGCAGGAAAGCTATCCAGGCCTAGGCTTTAATGTGTTGTGAGGCATTTTATGACTAATTCAATCTCATTACTCATTATTGGTCTCTTCAAGTTTTCTCTTTCTTCCTGGTTTAATCTTGCTAGGTTGTATGTGTCCAGGAATATATCAATTACCTCTAGGATTTCTCAATTGTTGGCATATTTATCCATAATAGTCTCTAATGATTCTTTGTATTTTTGTGGTATCAGTTGTAATGTCTCCTTGTTCATTTCTGATTTAATTTTGTGTCTTCTGTTATTCTTCATATAGCTAATGGTTTGTCAATTTTGTTTATCTTTTAGAAAACAACATTTTGTTTTGTTGACTTTTTGTATTTTATTAGTTGCTATTTTGCTTAGTTCTGGTTTATTATTTATTTCTGCTACTAATTTTGGGTTTGTATTGTTTTCACTTTTCTAGTTCCTTAAAATGCATCATTAAATTCTGTATTTGAAGTTTTTCTACTTTTTAATGTATGGATTTATTGCTATAAAATTCCCTCAGTACTATTTTTATTGTATCCCATACATTTTGGTATGTCATTTCCAATTTCATTTTTTTCAAGAAACTTTTTGATTTCCCTTTAAATTTTTTAATTGGCCCTTTGGTCATTCAGGGGCATGTTTTTAAATTTTCATGTATTTGCAGTTTCCAGAGTTCCTCTTGTTATTAATTTCTAGTTATATTCCATTATGGTCTAAGAAGATACTTAATATAATTTTTAATTAATTTATTGATATTTGTTCTGTGGTCTTGCATGTGGTTCATCCAGCAGAATATTTCACAAGCTGATGAGAAGAATATGTATTTTGTAGCTTTTGGATAAAATGTTCTGTAAATGTCTATTAGGTCCATTTTGCTTATCGTGCAGTTTAAATCTGATGTTTCTTTGTTAATTGGCCAACTGGATGATTTGTCCATTTCTAAAAGTGAGGTGTTGAAGTTCCCAACGATTATTGTATTAAGGTCTATGTCTCTCTTCACCTTTAGTAATACTTGCTTTATATATCTTGGTGCTCTGTATCGAGTATATATATTTACAATTGTTACATCCTCCAGCTAAATTGATTCCTTTATGTTATATAATAATTCTGTTTGTCTCTTTTTGTTTTTATTAAAGTCTATTTTAGCAAAGTGTAGCTACTCCTGCATGCTTTTGATTTTCATTGCATGGACTATCCTTTTTCATTCCTTCACTTTCAGTCTCTACATGTCTTTACAGGTGAAGTGAGTTTCTTGTAGGCAGCATATAGTTGGGTCTTTTTTGATTCATTCATTCAGCCTATAGCTTTTAATTGAGGAATTTAAACTATCTACATTTCAAGGTTGTTATAGACTGGTGAGGACTGGCTCCCATCACTTTGTTAGATAGCTTCTGATTGTTTTGCATGTCCTTATTTTCTTACATCTTCTCCTATTGTTTATTTTTGGATTTGGTGGTTTTCTGTAGTGATAAGGTTTAATTCCTTTTGCTTCCATATTGTGTATTTGGTCTACCGGTGAATTTTATTTATACTTCCATGTGTTTTCATGATAGTAGATATCATCCTTTTGCTTTCAGTTGTAGGACTTGCTTAGGCATTTCTTGTAGGGCTAGTCTAGTAGTGATGAAATCTCTCAGTTTTTGTTTGTCTGGTAGAGACTCATTCTCTTTCATTTCTGAAGAATAGCTTTGCTGAGTATAGTATTCTTGACAGCCATTTTATTTTTCTTTCATCACTTTGACTATATCATCTCGTTCATTCCTGGCCTATATGGTTTCTGCTGAGAAATCTACTGTTAATATGATGGAAATTCCCTTATATGTGACTTGATGATTTTCTCTTGCTGGTTTTATAATTATTTATTTTGTCTTTGATAACTTTGAAATTTTGGAGTTAAATTTATTTGGATAATTTTGAACTTCCTGTATCTGGATGTCTGTATTTCTCAAAAGACTTGGAAAGCTTTTAGTTATTATTTCATTAAATAGGTTTTCTATGCCTTCTCCTATTTCTTCTCTCCCTACAAAATTTGAATGTTTATTTGCTTCATGTTGTCCTGTATGTCATGTAGACCTTATTATTATTATTTATTAATCATTTTTAGACAGAATCTCTCTGTCACACAGTGTCACAATCATGGCTGATTGCAGTCTTGACCTCCCAGGCTCAAGCAATCCTTCCACCTCAGTCCCCCACCCCCAGGTAGCTGGGATCACATGCACCACCATGCCCAGCTAATTTTTTAAAATTTTAGTAGAGATGAAGTCTTGCTATGTTTTCCCAGGCTGGTCTCAAACTCCTGAGCTCAAGTGATCCTCCAGCCTTGGCTTCCCAAAGTGTTATGATTACAGGTGTAAGCCACTATGCCCAGCCTTCTTCATTCTTTTTCATTCTTGTATTTTTTATTTTTTACATTGGGTAATTTTCAAAAGACCTATCTTCAAGTTTAGAAATTGTTTTTTCTTCTAATATAGTGTATTGTTAAAGGTCTTGATTATACATTTTATTTCATTCATTAAATTATTTCATTCCAAGATTTCTCTTTAGTTCTTTTCTTTTATCTATTTTTTTGTTAAATTTCTCTTTCAGATCACAAGTTAGTTTCTTGATTTCTTTGTATTGTCCATCTGTGTTTACTTGTATTTTACTATGTTTTTTTAATATTGTTATTTTGAGTTCCTTTTAAGGTATTTTATAGATTTCTTTTGGGATCTGTTATTGGAGAATTATTGTGTTCCTCTGGAGGTGTTGTGTTGACTTGCTTTTTCATGTTTCCTGTTGATGTTTATGTTGATATCTATGCATCTGGTGTAACAGTGCATTTTCTAATTTTATGGAGTAGTTTCCATAGGGAAATATGATTTCTGGTTGATGTATCTATAGTGCCTATTGGTTAGGGTACTTTGGCTTAGGTTCTGAGTGGGTGCCAGAGTGTAATCTCCATACGATTTCTTTGGCTGTAATCAACGTCAGTGGTGTCTGTGAATTCCTTAGTGGTTGTAGTTATTTGTGCAGGCTGTGGTAAGACTTTTCTGGAAACTGGGGTGCCAGTCAGGCCAGTCCTCAGGTCCCTGGGTGGCTTGGGTGAGCCCCAGATGAATCAGTCCTCAGGTCCCTAAATAGCTTGTGTGGGGATTGGCTGTGGTGAGAATGGGCTCTGGGCGGGCCAGTTCTTGGGCCCCTAAGTTGGGTGTGTGGGCACTGATGGTAGTGACAACAGAACCTGTGCTGGCTGGTCCTCAGCACCTTGGGTGTGGTGCACAGGCACGGGTAGTGGCAGCCATAGTCTGGCTTGTCTGTTCCTTGGGCTGCTCCTTCGGACCCTGGGCAGGGCATGCAGGTGTCGGTGGTGGTGGCATGGAGACACCTGGTGGGCTGGTCCTTGAGTTCCGAGGTAGTGTGTGTGGGTGCCAATAGTAACAGTGGTGACCCAAGAAGGCTTATCTTTGAGCCATCCCAGGAGGTGCACACATGTACTGGCTGTGGTAGTAGAGGTCTTTGGGCCCCTTTGTGAAGTATGTGGGTGTTGGTAGTTATTGTGGGAGGCAAGGTGGGCTAGGTTTTAGGTACCCAGGCAGTGTGCTTGGGTATACAATGGCTGCTGAGGTAGGGGCAGGATCACTGTTTGTTGTGGAGGCTTGGGCAGGTGGCTCTCAGGCTATAAGGAGCATGTGCTTTGGCTCCCTATGTCTTAGGGGCAGCCTCCTTGATGTGCTGGACTGTCTATTCCCTGTGTTGTAGGGTGTTGCATGGGCTTGGGTATCAGAGACATGGCCCACCTCTAGGTCCAGCTGGGGTGATGCTGCAGCCCTCTGGGGGATATGGGAGAATGCTGATGGGGCCCCAAGGAAATGGAGATGTAGGAGTTATTGTGCTCCAGGGCAGGATATAGTCTGGTGTTGACTCCACTCTGAAAGTGATGCTGGGCTGCAGCAAATTGGGTGCTGGTGGTGCATAAGACAAAGTATGAATTCCCTTGCAGGGACAACATAATTGTGCTGCCTGTAGGCTCAGGGTCTGGGAGGGTTGAGGGGCTCACCTGTAGTTAGGATTACAAGCATCTGTGGTGGGAAGGTGGACCATTGGGGATCTCTCATGTACATTTTTCCTGAAATGGGGAGTCTTCCCTGGCTCTTAACTGATCCTGACCATCTGGTTTGCTTCTCTGTTTATGGTGCAATCTCAAGTTTCCATGCCTCAGAGGGTCACTGTTACTTCTCTGCTGAATCCCAGTGGTTTTGCTTAGGCTATTGGACATGTGGTTATCTACTTGCTATTTTGGTCTTTTTTTTCAGGAGAGAAGAGTGCTGGGCACCTCTAGTCAGCCATCTTGAAGACCGTCAGTATTATTATTTTTTTGTGATAAAAAGTAATCTGTCTCTGAGTATATTTTTTCTTAAGCAACCACTACCAAAGTCTAATAATGAATGAATCCGTGTTCAAACAAAATTGTAACAGAATTCTGGACCTTAAGGGCACCGTGGAGATTTTTGATCTTGCTCAATAGCCTCTTTTACAAATTATTTGGCCAATTAATTAATAATCCACTTTGTTGTAAAAATACTATAGCTGCGTACAAGCCATTTATTTTCTTCCTTTTTGTAAAAGTCTAGCGTTGCCTGGGAGAAATTTGGAGGGATTATCTCAGAACACTTAATATAATAGTTTTAAAATTCAGTCATTCATTTAGCAAATACTTATCACGTGGCTGTTATATGCCCGGGGATTTTATTCTTTTTGAAAAAGAGAAAAATAACACCTCACTCCATGGAGCTTGTATTCTAGAGGTGGGAACATGTAACAAATAAGTAAAAACATAAATAAATAAAAATAATTTTAGATTCTGGAAACTGTGAAGTAACTAAGCAAGGCAATATGATAGAGGGAAGGTAATGTAAGTTTGGCTGTTAAGGAAGCATATCTGATAGTTGACATTGAAGTTGAGATGTGAAGGATAAGATGGAGTTAACAAAATAAAGACCTGGGGAAAAGGATATTCTAGGAATTTGATGGCAAGTGCAATAACCTGAGGATTGAAGTTACTTTGTTTACTAAGAACTGTATTGCTGTAGCATAGTAAGCAATGGAATGAGTGAGCAATGAGAGGCAGAAGAAATATTATGCAAAACTGTACAGGATATGGAAATAAGCTTCAATTTTAAGGGTTATAGAGGCTATTGGAAAGGTTTTTTGACAATCTGATATGGTAAAATATGCTGTTTATGGGGTGTAGTTATACAGATTTTGGCAAATGCATGAAGTCATCATGTTTTGACCACCACAGTTATAAAATAGAATAGTTTTGGTATGGTTTGGCTGTGTTCCCACCCAGATCTCATCTTGAATTGCAGCTCCCACAATTTCCATGTGTTGTGGGAAAGACCCAGTGGGAGGTAATTGAATCATGGGGGCAGGTCTTTGCTATGCAGTTCTCATGATAGTGAATAACTCTCATGAGATCTGATGTTTTATAAAGAGGAGATCCCCTGCACAAGTTCTCTCTTGCCTGTTGCCATGTAAGATGTCCACTGCTCTTCCACCATGATTGTGAGGCCTCTCTAGTCAGTTAAACCTCTTTCTTTTAGAAATTACCCAGTTTCAGGTATGTCTTTATTAGCAGTGTGAGAACAGATGAATACAGGTTTCCTCATCACAAAGTCTCTCATGCTGCCCATTTGTACTCAACTCTTTCCTTCTCTTCCAATCCCTAACACCCTATGGTATGGTTTGGCGCTGTGTTCCCACCCAAATCTCACCTTGAATTGTAATAATCCCCATGTGTCAAGAGTAGGACCAAGTGGAGACAATTGAATCATGGGGGCAGGTTTCCCCCATGCTGTTCTTGTGATAGTGAGTGAGTTCTCATGAAATCTGATGGTTTTATAAGGGACTTCCCCATTCTTTTGGCACTCGTTCTCTCTTCTGCTGCTCTGTGAAGAGATTCCTTCTGCCATGATTGTACGTTTCCTGAGGCCTCCCCAGTCATGTGGAACTGTACGTCAATTCTACCTCTTTTCTTTATAAGTTACCCAGTCTTGGGTATTTCTTAATAGCAGCGTGAAAATGAACTAATACAACCTATGATGTGTTTCCCATCCTATAATAAGCCATATAAAATGGAACCATATGATATGTAGCTTTTTGGATATGGTTTCTTTTACTTGGCTTAATGCATTTGAGATTCATCTATGTCATGTGAATCAAGTCCATTCCTTTTTATTCCTGAGCAACATCCCATTGAATGGGTTTGCTAAAGTTTATCAGTTTACCATTTGAAGAACATATGAATTGTGTCATTTTTAGACTTTAAAAATAAAAACCTCTATAAATGTATGAAGGTATTTGCATAAATATAGTTTTTATTTCTCGAGTAATTATCTGGAAGTAAAATTGTTGGAATGTATCATAGGCACATGTCTAATTTTATTAAAAACTGCCAAACTATTTTCCAAGGATGCTGTAACATTTTGCATTTCTACCAGCAATATATGAGATTTCCAGTTGCTCTTTACCCTTCTAAGTAACACGATGTTGCTAATTTTTAAATTTTCTTTTTAGCTGTTTAAAAAATGCCTGGCAGCAGCCCTATGTGGCCCCTGCCCTGGGAGCAGCCCAGTGGAGAGGGGGCGGCTGTGTGCTGAGGAGCCAATCAGGTCTGCCATGGGTGAGGGGCCTGGCCAGAGCTTATGGCGGTGGAGCTGTGGGTCCTTCATAATGAGAATCTTTGGGGCACTTCTGTCTCCTCTGTGTAGTTGGTAGTTTGGGTGGTGAAGAGATGCCTGACAGTGTTAAAACCTTTCTCCAGGACCTTGGCAGCGGAATCAAAGATTCCATCTGGGGTATTTTTACAGTCTCCAAGCTGCGTGCTTGAATCCAGCAAAAGGGAGAGGAGCAGCACTGAAGAAAGGCAAGTAGTGTTCTGGCACAGAGGAGCCAAGAACATAGAGTAAGAGAGAGAGTGAGCCATGTATTGTTAGTAGAATTTTTCAGTGTTGCACTTGGAATGGTGGAGTGTTCTGGTCCAGTCTCCTCCTGTTTTATTGAGTGTTTATTCTTCTGCTTTGGTCAGTGACACCCTGAATTATTGGTGATCTATCATGACATGGAGATGCTCAGTCATGGCTAGAATTCTTCCTCATGTCAACCTCCAGTGCTCATTGGGTGCTCCCCTTGTTTGTGCCTAGCAAAGTTGTCAATGCCATTTGGTTTCAAGATATAGCTGACCTGGCATTTGAGAAACCAGTGAGGAAGCCTCACCCATTCCCTAGTGTCTGCAAAACAATTGCTGACATGCTCTCCAACCTTTTGCTGCAGGCTCTTTTCCTCAATCAAGGAGTGTTTGTGGGTCTCTTTCCCATCCATATTGTTGTTCAGCTGGTTAGTCTCCTGCATATGTCTCTTCTCTACTCACTGTGCTGCTTCAAACATTGTTGGTTCAATAAAGGAATGAAGTGCACCAGCAGTTGCCTAACATAGAAAGGAACTGGTCTTACTACTTTGGGTTTGGTTTGCCCTTGGCTTTTCTCAGGGCAATGCAGTCTTCATTACCAGTGCAGCCATATTATCAGTGGCTGCCTCGTCTCTATCCTTGTTCCTTTATTCCTCTATCCTTGTTCTTTATCAGCGCCAATGAAGCAAAGACCCCTGGCACAGCGTACCTCTTCCAGTTGTGCCTCTTGCCCTTGGTGGTCTTCCTAAGCACCAGACTCTTACAGGACAGTCTACCTGCAGTCTGCCCTGAGCAGCTTAACCTCTTTAGGGAAGTTCCCTTCACTGCATCCATCTCCTGCCAAACTGAAGGCTACTGCCATGCAAAGGGCATGGGTGAAGTAGGAGGGAGGCTGTGCTCACTTCCCCCTGCCAGGGAAGGCAGAACCCACTCTGCCAAGGTTCTTCTGTGTATTCCCTTCTTTCTGAGGAATCAGAATTTTTTTCTCTGGTGCACATAAGGCAGAATCTTCCTGACATCAGTGTGTGGATTTTTAACACCATCACGAGTCTGAAAGGAACACAGGTTTTTCTGCAGCTATTTTCTAGCATTTGCCAGTCCCTGTGCCTGGACTGATTTGAATACTTTGTTTTTTTCGCTGTGCCATTTACCCCCCACCTTTCCTTCCTGCCATCTACCACCCTTGGATGAATGAATTTTATAATTCTAGCTGTTGTATTTTGTGGATTTGTTTTGCATGCGCGTGCGCGCGTGTGTGTGTGTATGTGTGTGTGTTTCTGTGTTTCTGTGAAGCACATACATTTGATGTGGGAGGTAAAGGAGTGTTCCAGTTGCTCCTGGTCGCTCCCTTTATGGCCATCACTGTCTTGTTTTTTGTAACTCAGGTTAGCTATTGGTCTCTCTTGCTGTACTGCAAAAAATAAAAATAAAAAATAAAAAAGCCTGAAGAGATGGGACAGGAGGAAAGACCTCACAGACAGATCTGCCGAGCTTTGAAGTGATTTTCTTTCTTTCCCTTGAAGAGGAAAATGATACTTTCACCAGTACATTTGAAGTCCCTCAAGTATGGGAAGGTACCAATTCCGGACAAGTGCCACTGCAACGTAACACTCAGAGAACCTGAACTTTTCAACTCTATTGGTGTTGGGGGCAGAAATTTACTGTTGGCCACTGCCAGGTCTGTTTCATATTTCAAGGGAATATTGGGTGCTGCAAATAGGAACTGAGGGTTAAACTCATTAAACCCATCAGTCCTGTGATTGGTGGGTATTTTGCCATCATTTTAAGACACTAAACGTGGGAGGCAGATGTCAAAATACTTGTACAATTTTAAAATGTCACAAGTTTAAAATGATACAATTAAAACTGGTTGCTAACAAAATAAATTTTAAAAATGTCTAGTTGTGTCTAATTGTGGTTTTAATTTGCGTTAATGATATTAAGCATGTTTTTATATGCTTATTTGCCATCTGTATATCTCCTTTGGAGAAGGCTCGACTCTTTACTCATTTTTATCAGGTTTGTTGCTTTCTTATTGTTGAGTTTTGAGAGTTTTTAAACATCCATTTAAAGAAACGTGATTTCTATTGACTTATCTTCAGGTTACCAATTTTATTCTCAGCTGTGTCATGTGTAGAAAATCTTCATTGCAATTACTGTTTCATTTCCAGCATTTCTACTACCCCTCCCTCCCTCCCTTCCTTATTTCCTTTTTTTTTTTTTTTTTTTTTTTTTTTGAGACAGAGTCTAGCTCTGCGTCCCAGGCTGGAGTGCAGTGGCACGATCGTGGCTCATTGCAACCTCCACCTGCCAGGTTCAAGTGATTCTCCTGCCTCAGCCTCCCGAGTAGCTGGGATTACAGGTGCCTGCCACCATGCCCAGCTAATTTTTTTTTTTTGTATTTTTAGTAGAGATGGGGTTTCACTGTGTTGGCCAGGCTGGTCTTGAACTCCTGACCTCATGATCTGCCCGCCTCAGCTTCCCAAAGTGCTGGGATTACAAGCATGAGCCACCGCCCCCGGCCCCTTCTATTTCACTCTCTGGGATTTCCCATCTGATCTTGAATTCAAAAGAACATTTTGTAGCCGTGAACAAATTAGTCATAATTATTTAAAATTCCTGCCAGATAACTTCAACATCCATGTCATATCTGAGTGTGGTTCTGTTGATTGTTTTGTCTTTGACAATGTGTTGTTCCATATTGCCTTTTTATGGGCCTCATATTTTTTTGTTGGGAGCTGGACATTTTATGTAGGACATAGAACTGAGCTAAATAAGTTTTAAGGCTAGTAATAGAAATGACTTTCTACTCTTCATAGATTCAAAGCTGTGAACTTGCAGTTTGCTTAGCTTTTTTGTGTTAAAGAAATGGGAGCCATGTTCTTTCCAGTTCACATCCTGATCAGAAGCCCAGAAGTACCCCTGGAAAGTTTAAGCAGGGACATTATATGATCTGATTGATTTATACTCTAAATGTTATGCTGAGTCCTGGGTGTTAACTGGATGGCAGGAATGCAAAAGAAGAAATAGGAATACCAGTTAAATTAAGAGACTATCGCAGTAGTTAAGTAGTTAAATTATCTTAGTTTGGGTTCAGCAATATATTGCTTGCAAAAATCTTGGCCTACTTAAGAGATGGGGTTAAAATACCGTACAAGGTGATTACATACAAGCCAGTTGAATGTTGAAGGACATCTGCCAAAAAGCTGTTGACTCCATTTTTACAAAAGTTGATCTGTAGCCCCTATACATGGCAATGATCATGTACAGGATCATGCATAGAATCATAATGGACCCACATAGGAATTGAGGGGTCTATTAAAGCCACTTCTAATTAATAAAAATAAAACAAAGTCACCTGCCCCAAACCAGATTATATTAGTCCTTCCTCTGCGTTTCCACGCAGGCTACCCATTGCAGTTCTCTGAGTACCCAACACTTTTCTTGGATTTTAGTCCCTGTCTACCTCTCTTCACTCACCTTCCTTCACTCTTTGTTTATTCACTAGCTCCAGTATTCTTTCTAGGTCTTCAGTACCACAGGCTGACTATAGCTTTAGGATTCTTGCTGTATCTGACCTATTTGCCTAGGCCATTCACACCTGTGACTAAAGATGCTGTGAACTGAAATATATTATGAAGAAAATGGATATAAAATTTCAATGAAGCATTTTATTAGCTAATAAATCTACAATCTGGAAGCAGCTATGCACTGCCCTTTAGGCAACATTCTTTATCTATAGATGACCATGAACACACGTTGACGAAAGTGAACAATCTGGCAAAAATCCATTCGATCCTTCAGTGACAGTAGTTCCTGGACCATTCTGGATCTTCTCCAAATGTTTTATTTAGTTGGGCCTTTTGAAAATATAAAGTGTACAATACGAGGACCTGTTACCGGGGCTTTCTCAGGATGTATACTGTAGACTAGTTTCACACAGTTGACCTGAGCTTGAAAACTTGGGAAAATGTTAGTTCCTGTTATCTACCATGATCTCAGTTTTCATCGTCTCATTCTATGTTCTTATCTTAATTTTGTTTCAGAATGTTTTCATTTCTGGCCCTCATGGATCAAATCAGGATTTCCTAAAATATGTATTATGACAATAAAAAGTTGAACATATTTGTGTTTGGTAAAAGCCAAGGTTGCTTCTTCCAATACGTGTTAAATCTACCCACCATCTTCATCCCATGCATACTGGGGCATACCTATGCACCATTAATATGAATGGTGAATGTTTGGAGTAGGTATGAGGTATAAATGGCACAAGCGTGATTGTCAGATAAATTGCACAACACCATCCCGATTTGAATTTCAGACAAACAGTCAATGCTTTTGTAGTGAAATTATGTGCCACATGTTGAATGGGAAATATTTATAGTGAAAAAGCATTCATTGTTCAACCAAAATTCAAATTTAACTGGGAGTCCTGTGTTTTTATTAGTTAAATCTGGCAACCCTAGCCACATATACTGTCTTATCAAGCTTCAAGAAATCTACCAAGCAAGAATCCTTTAAGTTTAGCTATTATTTCATAAAAAAATTTATCATTGCACAACATATAATGAAGACACACAGTCTTCGGGCTGAGCCGAGGTGGATGTTTTGAGCACAGTTGCCCTACAGCCAGCGAGCCCTGCATCACCTTCGTGGAAGCCTGGGTCCACTGAGCAGCTTTCTTCCTTTGTCTCATAACCATGTTCACCAACAAGAATGCTAATTCACCAGCTGCCCAACTGAACAGACTCATTGAAGAACAAGGGTAAAGACAGTACAGAAATGAGGCATTGCAGTTGATTCACTATTGGCTCTTCTTGCAGTTCCTGATATGTCATCTTTAGCATGTGGTTACTTACGTAATCTTACCCAGACACTTACAAACCTTTGTTGCAACAAGAATCCTGCAGCTCCATTAGGTGCTGTTGAGAAAATTCTTCCTACTTTAGTTTGGCTCCTTCATCACAATAATCCAGAAGTATTAGTAGATACATGCTGGGCTGTTTCCTACCTTGCTGATGGTCTGAATGAATGGATTGACATGGTCGTGAAAACAGAAGTTGTGACCCAACTCGTGAAGCTTCTAGGAGTTTCTGAATTGCCAATTGTGACTCCTGCACTAAGAGCCATAGGGAATATTGTCACTGGTACAGATGGACAGACTCAGGTTGTTATTGATGCAGGAGCACTCACCATCTTTCCCAGCCTAAAACTAACAATCGGAAGGAAGCTACATAGACTATGTCAACCATCATAGCTGGCCTTCAGGACCAGATACAGCAAGCCATGAATCATAGATTAGTCAGTGTTCTCTCTAAGGCAGATTTTAAGACACAAAAAGAAGCCGTATTGGCTGTGACCAACTCTACAAGTGGTGGAATAGTTGAGCAGATTGTATACCTTGTTCATTGTGGCATAATAGAACCATTGATGAACCTCTTAACGGTGAAAGATACCAAGATTATTCTGGTTACTCTGGATGCCATTTCAAATATCTTTCAGGCTGTTGAGAAACTAGATGAAACTGAGAAACTTAGTATAATGATTGAAGAATGTGGCGGCTTAGACAAAATTGAAGCTCTATAAAACCATGCAAATCAATTTGTATATAAGGCTTCATTAAGCTTAATTGGGAAGTATTTTTCTGTAGAGGAAGAGGAAGATCAAAATGTTCCAGCCACTACCTCTGAAAGCTATACCTCCCATGTTCAGAATGAGACTCTTGGGACCTTTAACATTTAGATCATGTAAGCTGAGGCATACAGTTGTTGTGTCCTATGTTTGGTGTAAGTTTGTGTTGCTGTTTCTCTGCTAAGAACTATTTTTAAATGTGGTTTGTTATTGTTGCATTTTTTACACTGAAACTATACTTGAACAGTTCCAACCTGCATATACTGTATAAAGCTTGTCCTCTGAATGGGTTTTGTATTTCTATGTGGAATTTCATATCTCTTGGCATCCTGTACATGAAGATTAAAGTCCATCCTTTACTTTGAAAAAAACAAAAAAACCAAGAATGTAAAGCCATACGTCAATTTAAAAAATTAACTTATTGTTATGCTTTTCTAATAAATGTTTAGATTCCCCATATTTTTATCTAGGTCTTATCTGTGGTCACACATAATTTCAGTATAGACATAATCATACTGTATAACTTGTTGTATCTTTTTTTTTCCAGTTACATACATTTTTCACTTTGCTAAGTAGTTTTTATACTTGTAACTTTAATAGCTTCATGCTTTATGATTTTTTATTAAGGAAAAATCTATTGTTAGATAGTCTGGCTCTTTATATTATACACTACTGCATATAATACTATACAATACTATTACTGCATATTATCCACATATTGTAGTATCATTAAATGTTTCTATGCATGTGGCTTGTTTTTACTTTTGGGTGGTATATTTAGGATATCAATAAATGTAAATATTAGATGGCTATTGATTGAATGTTTGTTTCTCCCCAAAATTTATATGTTGAAACACTAATTCCCAGTTTGATGATATTTGGAGATAGGGCCTTTGGGAAGTGGTCATGAGAATAAAGCCCTCATGATGGAATTAGTGACCTTCTAAGAGACACAAGAGACTTTGCCTGCCTGCCCTCCCTTCCTCCCCTGCTTTCTCTCTGCTGTGTGAAAACATAACCAGGAAGAGGACCCTCACCAGAAACCACAATGGCTGCCACCTTGACTTTGGACTTTCCAGTCTCCAGAAATGTGAGAAATAAATTTCTGTAGTTTAAACCACCCAGTTTATGTCATTTTTGCTATAGCAGTCCCAATTGACAAAGACATTGATGAGAAGTCACAGCCATTTTAATAACATGTTGTAGATTACTTTCTAAATTTTTATGCCATTTTCACTCCTAACTTTTTTATGTGAGTTTTATTTTAAATATATATTTATAATTTTATTTTACTTAAATTGACAGATGAAATTATATGTACTTATTTTGTTCAACATAATGCTATAATGTATATATACATTGTGGAATGACTAAATCCAGCTAATTATCATATGTATCACCACTAATAGTTATTTTTGTGGTGAGAAAACTTAACTCTCCTAGAATTTTTCTAGAATACATTATATTGTTATTAACTATAGTTTGCATGTTGTACAATAGAAAGACAAATACTGCATGATCTCACTCACATGTGAACTAAAAAAGCTGATGTCATAGAACTAGAGAGTAGAAGGTGGTTGGTTACTTGGGGCTGGGGTGATTTGGCTGATGTTGATCAAAGGATAAAAAATTTCAGGAGAAATAAGTTCAAATATATATATTTTTATACATAGACTCACTGATGTTATGTTTTCTTTCAGTAATTATTGCTTTAAGATTTTTTTATCAAATCAACTTTCGGGATTTAAATATTTTTGCTTATATTTTAATTTATTATGCACTAA
Source organism: Gorilla gorilla gorilla (assembly GCF_029281585.2). Lineage (NCBI taxonomy): Eukaryota > Metazoa > Chordata > Mammalia > Primates > Hominidae > Gorilla > Gorilla gorilla. Next base: position 153,957,416 of record NC_073230.2, read on the forward strand.
ATAGCTGTGTGATGTATTACCTAGAAAGAAATTTTCTCAATAAATGATTTTGTCTTTATGTCTAAGTGTTATACATTTTTATAATATTTCTTTCAATAATTTTTTTCAAAGCTAAGAAAGTTATTTTAAAGATTAGATAAATATTAAATTTATCTTCTAGCAATTTAGAATTCTTATTTTCTTGTTGAATTTTTCTGGAATTTAGAGTAAACTCCTTTCTCAGTTCCATTTTTCAAAGGCAAGAATACAATTCTGTAGCATTTAGAAAAATAATTTTGAAAGAAGAGGTTTTTTTTTTAATGACATGAATTAAAGGAGATACAGCTTGAACGATCAACGGAGAGAAGTAGGAAAATATTTACAAATGGCAATTTATTATAATTGGTGACAGATTTATTAAGTGGGAATAAGTAAAAGCAAGAAAATTCAAGGGGTTTTTGTTTGCAGTAAGATCATTAAAAACATCCATGTCTAAAAATTAGTCCCAAGAAAATCTTTACAGAAGCAACCCATTTTACACTAAGATTTTAACAGTTTCTTGATTAGATTAACACAATTCCCTAAATGTCAGCAGGAATTCGCCTAAATGATAGTCATTGTTAGAAAAGTTAATTTTTAGAGCTATGTAAGGATAAAAAGAGATGAAGAAATGTTGATGGAATTTAGAAAAGGTGCTTTTGTTGAGTATGAATTTTTTACCTACTTGTCAAACACTCTAATACACCAATTTTCATATTAAAATAAACCTATGGTGTATTATCATTTGTATTTTATAGACGAAATTGAGGTTTAGTATTTAAGCAACTATGCTCACATCATACAAAGTGTCAGAGTCCCTATTTAAATTCTAGTTTGCTTGAATGCAAAGCCTATTTTAAAAATCACTTTGCTGTACTATTAGCTGAAAACATGGACAAAAATGCTTTCATATGAACACTGCTGTATATAATTTTGCCTCGTCTCCTACAAATATTCCAAATAAGGTTATAATTTGGACCTAAGTTCCTTAAACTTTGATAAAATGACAGTCCATCTGCACATTGATGAACATTTCATTCAAAAGAGATGAACAGCATTGGGCCCTTACGTGGCACAGCTTGAGCATTATATAGTGAAAAGGTAATGATCTGGTATGGTACCTTCTCTCAGGGAATTTCCCTTCTATGTGGGTTAGTTAGGTAAATAAGTTCAAGATGATATTACAGATTGTAGTAAACAATTTTGGGGTGCTTAAGTTGTTGCCTGTGTTACTGACAACTTTCCGTATCCAAAGGGTTTGGGCCCTCATGCTGTGCATCTTCTCTGTTAGCTACTACTGGTTCATCCTGTGGCCCACTAATTCTAGCAGGTTCAACCATTCTCTATCAGTATGAGTTGAGCTCCGAATGCTAATGAATCCTTGCATATTGCTAGACCGTATAAGTAAACACAAGAGCTATATGGCAGTCATATGACAGTATGTGGCTGGAGAAAATGAAAAAACTGGTTTGCAAAGAAAGAAAATCAAACAGAAATGAATAAGAAGCCAAGATGAGAGACTGAGAAAGAAAATCCAATATATTCTTTCATATCCAGTCTTTTTTTCTGAGGGTGATTACATTCATTTTCTATTTCTATAATTACCCCTTAACATTTGGCAGAGTTGTTGCCACTGAAATAAAAGTCTCAAATAATACGTACCATAATAAGAGAATGTCCTGGATACAGTAGGCAGCAAAAAGAATACTGTTGTCAGTTTATTGTGGGTGAGGACTGGGGAACAGGAAGGACTTCATTGTTAGCTGAATTTTGAATGATGAGCTGGGTTTATCAGTTGAACAGACTAGGAAGTTGGGAAGAGAATTCTAAAGACAGTTTGATAAAAAAGCAAAGACCCATAAGGCTTGACGTGGTGACATGGTGACTCTGAACTCTTCCATCTGATAATCCTTGCTATCCTTAACCTGAATTGTTATGTTCCTGGCATGTGTAGACAGGGCATTGAAATAAATGTTTTCAGAGGAAAAAGCTTGGTTCATTAATTACATGGAAGTGCTGGCCCTGAAACTGAATGTTGGGTTCTAGTCAAGCACAATGTACAGAAATAGGTCAAATGACTGTAGTGAGTTGAAGGGTACATGCATTTTTATATCTACAGAGGTGAAAAAAAAAACCACACAGGTTTTCCATCATTCATGGTCTCTGCGGACTTAATCTTCAAGCTTTGAAATATCTTGTTCTCCTTCAGTATCTGTATAAAAGCACCCATTTAAAAAATGAAATAGCTTTTCAGTTTACTCTACTATTATCTTAATTGTTGGAACTTGGAGTTTTTCCTTGGAGGTCAGCTTTGGTGAACTTGGTCCACTGCTGTGTCCTGGCCTGACTTTGCATCTTTACCAGCTATTGAAGTGCTATTCCCAGGTGGGAAGGAATCATGGCAACTCCTCAGCAGTCTGCAGTAATCCAGCTCCCAGAGCAGCCAAGTCATTGCTCTACCAGCCATGAGAATAGCATTCCAGAATTACCTTTATTCCCAGCTTTTCCATGGTCGACACCTGGCTCAGTTACTAATAGGAAGAATCTGACTGAACGTTCCAGGGTCCAGGTGAATTTTTTTTTTTTTTAAGAGCAGAAGAAGCTGAAATATATGAAAGCAGCCAAATAACAGTAAGATCCTGGTCTCTAATATATTTTACTCCATTCCACAGAGTATGATGTGGCAAGATAAGCTTTAGTTTCGCTTCTCCTTTCAGACCCTGTATTCATTCCTTCCTTATGCAAGGAGTACACCTTTGGAATAAGTATGCAAATTTTTTTTTTTTTGAGACAGAGTCTGGATCTGTCACCCAGGCTGGAGTGCAGTGGCGCGATCTCGGCTCACTGCAAGCTCCGCCTGCCGGGTTCACGCCATTCTCCTGCCTCAGCCTCCCGAGTAGGTGGGACTACAGATGCCCGCCACCACGCCCGGCTAATTTTTTGTATTTTTAGTACAGAAGGGGTTTCACCGTGGTCTCGATCTCCTGACCTCGTGATCCGCTCGCCTCGGCCTCCCAAAGTGCTGGGATTACAGGCGTGAGCAAACTTTTTAATAGAATAATGCAGCTGACTAATGCTGTGAAAGGCAGCCAAGAGAGAAAGGTTTTATATTTTACAATGGCTCTACTCTTAAGTATCTATCCCATCCCATCTAGTGATTCACTGGATTTCCATTGAACAGCAGCAGAGCCTCTTATGTAACTCCTTCAAGTTAGAGCCTGGAGCCCTAGGGTCAAGGACGAGCAGTAGAGGAGGCTCAAGGGGCGTGAAAGAAAGCGAGGAGAGTATTCAGAGTGAAGTAGCTATTTTTTAGGCATAAAGGGTGCATTTGTAAGGAGTGAAGGAAATATCTGTGCATTCTTGTTACTTTGTGTGCTTCAGTGGCTATCTAGTACAAATGTGTTTGTTCTGATAATGCACTGCACTACGGGTCCTCCCAGACATTTTGGAACTGAAAAAGGAATATACTGCTCTTCTTCCATTACACAATCTCATTCTTGTCTTTGTTTTCAATCTGTGTTTTGCCCCTGCTCTATAGGAATGTTTATGCTCTAAGCTGATTTATTGATAGTTCTCAGATACATCAGGTTTCTAGTTAATCATTCTTTATGCAAAAGATTCTGTTTTGGAAATTTATAATGTATATTTATTATTGGCAGGTACATGAATTTAACATTTTTATAAATATTGGTAAATTTCTCTCCAAATAGGTAGTACCTATTGAACATAAATGTAATTTAAATTGAATTTACCATTAAGAGTGCTGATGAGAATACTTCAGTCTTATTGCCATTTAAAAGCTATATGATATCAAACTAAAATATTTGCTAATCTAGCGGTAATTTTTGTTAATCTGATTCTAGTTTTAATTTGCATTTCTTTAATGTCACGAGTTTTAGTATTGTTTGAAATGTTTATAAGCTACTTCTGTTTTTCTTTGTGTTTGCCTTTTGTGGTTACATTTTTATGCTCTTTATAGGATTTCCGATTACATTTTTGTTTTTTCTTATTGGTTTGTAAGAGTTTTCTGTATGTTAAAGAAATATATCTTTTATCTGTCATATTGTTACAAATATTTTTTCTTTGGTTGTTTTATCTTTGACTTATGGATATATACCCTAGTAAAAATCTACTAAGATTAATAACAGAAGATGATAAGCTAGCTGGATAAAGAATAACCTTACAAAACTCATATGTCTTATCTATACTGGAAACAATTTGTTTGAATTGAAAATGAAAAACAATAAAATGCTGACAAAACTATAAAATACTTTGGAATAAATTTTAAAAGACTGATCAGTATCTCCAAAGAGAAATCTATACATTGTATTAAGGGAAAAAGACCTAAATAAAGTTTCAAGTCATACCATGTTTCAGGATGCAGAACATTTATTTTCTATTTTCAAATAAATATAAACATTTAACAAAGTGCTACTTCACTTTTTTTAAAAAAATAGAATATCATGTTTAAAACTAAAATGGATAAATATTAGAAAATGGCTTCCCAAATTATGAAACAATCAAATAGTGATAGGGTTCTTGGCTTGTCAGATACTAAAGCTGATTACAAAGTCACTAGAATAAAAGAAAGATAATAGCAAAGGAATAGGTAAACAGATTAGTAGAAGAGAACCAGAAATATATCTACTATATGCAGAAATGTGATATGTGACAACTGTTCCATTTCAGTTCACTTATTGAAGCAGATGGTTTCTCTAATAAGCGGTGCTAGCAAAAATGGCTGTTCAATTGAAAAAAATACAAGCATATTGTCCTGCCTCACATTATGTAGAAATTGAAATGTAACATAGATAGTAGTTTAAATATTAAAAAATAAGAAGTTTGGAAGAAAACATAGAAAAACATTTTTAAATATCTTAAAGAATATTTGTTTAAGCAAGAAAACAAACCCACGAACCTTAAAAACTCCCTAAAGATTAAAAGGTATATAAGCCCAGAAAAAATATATAAGCAAAATTAAGCTAAAAGCAATAGTCTCAGGGAAATAATTACAGTATTTCTGTCAGATAAAGGGTTAATATGTAGAGTTTACCAAAAGCATTGATAAGAAAAAGAGAACAGTCAACAGACAAGAGGCAAAGTATAAGTATACAAACAGGAAACTCAGGTAAGAAGGAAACCCAAATGCCAGTAAATCAGTAGATGATATTTCAACCTCCACTGTAGCAGAAAAATGTAAATTAAAAAAAATGAGCTTCTACATTTTGCTCATCACATTATCAAAAAATAAAAAGCAATAAAGCTCAATGCTGTCAAAAAGGCAAAGGGCATGCATATGTTGGAGGTTGTCTCAGGTAATAATGAAAATTAGTAACTAAAAATATATATAGCCTTTTATCCAGCAATCCCATTTCTGGGAATCTTTCTTACATAAATCAAAACACTAATATATAAAGATTTTACTTTACAAAATTTAATGTATTATTTCTTGGTGAAAAAAAACCTTGAAAAACCATTAACATCCATTCATGCAGGAATGGTTAGAAAACAGAGGCATTATTCTCTGCAGATCTGAGAATCAACTGAAATAAATCAGTTTTTTCTTTTTCAGAGTAGAAGATTAATTAAACAATGTCCAGTCCATAACCACCATTAAGTATTTTGAATGTCATTGGTAATTCAATGGGATATTATGTGGCTATCATAAAATGAGTTTGATCTGTATTTATTGACTTGAAGGGATGCCCATAACCTGTTTAAGGATGGAAGAAGTAAGTAACAGAGAAATGAGTATCATATGATCTTATTGTTAAAACAAAAGATAAAAAGAAAACCAAACATAGTTGGAGATGGGGCCCAGGAAAAGACAGGATAGGATTAAGAAAGGAAAAATACTTTTGCCAAATAGAAAGAAAGGTCCAATACTAAGGGAAAATTCTACCTTTCTCAATCTTATTTCACGATAGCACATAAAAGGATCAAGTAACATTTAACATCCTGATGAAGAGCATGCTGCTGAAAACACTGCTCTGGAAAGTGGTGACTCTTTGATGCTTCCCCATATGCCCAAATTCCAAGAAGAAATCTCCCAACTAACAGGTACTCTTTAATGTTTCCTAACTCACAAACTCGTGTATACCTTTCAGCCTCAGAGTGGCTCCCAATCCTAAACAAGCCACGTAACGGTTGTTTCCAGCAATGGCATTGTAGTCTTGGGGTTAAAAGCAAAACTTAGTCTATCCACAGATGATTGGATAAAGAAAATGTGGTGGAGGCCGAGGTGGGCGGATCACAAGTTCAGGAGTTCAAGACCAGCCTAGCCAACATGGTGAAACCCCGTTTTTACTAAAAATACAAAAATTATCCAGGCGTGGTGGTTGCCTGTAATCCCAGCCACTCGGGAGGCTAAGGCAGGAGAATTGCTTGAATCTGGGAGACGGAGGTTGCAGTGAGCCGAGATCACGCCACTGAACTCCAGCCTGGGTGACAGAGTGAGACTCCATCTCAAAAAAAAAAAAAAAAGTTATATATATATATATATATATGTACATATATATATATATATATATATATATAAACAGGAAACTCAAGTAAGAAGGAAACCCAAATGCCAGTAAATCAGTAGATGATTTTAAACCTCCATTGTAGCAGAAAAATGTAAATTAAAAAAAAGAGCTTCTACTTTTTGATATATATATCTATATCTATCTATCTCAGGTAATATATATATCTCAAGTAATATCTATATATCTTACTTGAACATAAAAAAGAATAAAATAATGTCTTTTGCAGCAACATGGATGGAACTGGAGGGCATTAAGTGAAATAACTCAGAAACAGAGATTCAAATACCAGCTGTTCTTATATGTTGGAGCTAAACACAGGGTATACATGGACATGCAGAGTGGAGTAATAGACATTGGAGACTCCAAAAGACGGGACAGCAGTAGGAGAGATAAAAAAATTACCTGTTGGGTACAATGTTCACTGTTCAGGTGATGGATACACTAAAAGCCCAAGCTCTACCACTATGCAACATATGCATGTTATGGAGTCTGTATTTGTACCTCCTAAATCTATAAAAATAAAAAAAAATTTTAAAGCACAACTTTAGTTATTTAGTCCCTCTAAATTTTAGTTTCTTTTTCTGTAAAACGGGGATGGTAATGTCTGGGTTTTATTGTATTTCATAAAGTAGCATATACAATTTATGAGTCAATAGGAAGCTATCAGTAAATAATGGCAATTATTATTGGGACATATGTGTATTGTCTTCCTAGTTGTATTTTCAGCAATTTCTTGAAGAAGCATTCGTGGAAAGTGATCACAAGTGGTCCCTTGGCTCCTGTCTCCAAGGCACAAGTTTTGATGGTCAAGCATTACATGAAAGAGAGAGACTAAGCTGAATAGCTGGGCCGGGAGTCCCACTGGGATGAGATCATTAACAGTTCTTTACTGATAACTACCAGAGGCAGAGACTATATTTGTTCCCCAATATGTGTCACCCCCTTTTCCACTATAAAATAATCCCAATGTTATGCTGGATGGTAATGTGCCGTCTAAATGACCACATTGTTTAACTCTACTTGCAGCACGGTTGCCCCTCGTAACTGTGCAGAATTGTTAAGAGGGACTTCTTTTTTTTTTTTTTTTGGATGGATTTTTTTTATTTATATATATATTTTTTATTATACTTTAAGTTCTAGGGTACATGTGCACAACGTGCAGGTTTGTTACATATGTATACATGTGCCGTGTTGCTGTACTGCACCCATTAACTTGTCATTTACATTAGGTATATCTCCTAATGCTTTCCCTTCCCCCACCCCACGACAGGCCCCAGTGTGTGATGTTCCCCTTCCTGTGTCCAAGTGTTCTCATTGTTCAATTCCCACCTGTGAGTGAGAACATGCGGTGTTTCTTTAGCATTACCTAAAGAGAATTGGCTCATCTGAGGGGAGCATTTCTTTTGTTTTCTCTTCCTTCTCTTTCCAGGTAACAGAAATGTTTATGCAATTGCTGGGATTTCAATAAAGATCGTATGCTATGAGGTAATCTTACAAATAAAAAACACTTGCTAAAATGATATAACAGAAAGGTTCAAGGATCCTAGACTCTTTGTTACAGTGGGGAATCATAACAGTTCTAAGATTCATCTCTCTGGATGTCTTTTAAGAGAATCTGTATTATTTAGGCTGCTCTTACCTTGAGGTTCTCACTATATGCAACCGTACTTGATCTAACTAATATGTTAAGTCCTTAAGTCTTCCTTAAGGCCTACAGTTTAAAAGGTTATCAGGAATGGGAGAGATTTAAATAAATGATATTTAAATTTGTTAGATATTTTCTGAGAAGTATAAAGTAAAATTTTAAAATTATCGAAACTGGTAACACATGGTGCAATGTTTATAAGATTGTCTGATATGCCAAGATTGTCAGCAGAGCAGAGCCTGGGTCCGTTGTCACAAAATTGCCTAGACATTCTTAATTTGAGGTCAAGGCTTTCAAACTAACTACAGAGATAAAGCAGTATAGATGAGCAATAGGACCAATTCTCATAAACTTCAATGAGGACATTATAAAACAGTTTTTCATTTCCTTTTATGAGGTTTAATGCCAAAGTATGTCAGTTATTTTTACCAGAGAGAGCTGTTCCTATACCTAAGTCACTCATAAAACTTTTCATGATCCGAGGGGGACTAAAAATCTACTCAATTGCCCAAAAGTCTCAATTTATATTGAGTTGTATTTTACCTATTTTCATAAAATGTCTTTAGTAATCTATCGACAGCTAAGTACTCTGATCTCCATGAAGAAAAGCTGTGAGTGAAACTTCTGTAATATTCCTGAGGGCCTGGAATGACCTTCTTTATTCAATGTTAGCCAAAGTACGAAAATTCACTCTCTTCAAATGTAAATCATTTAGTTTACAAAATCAAATATTAGATTAAAGATATGCTTACACATGACATTTTTAAAAATCATCATTGACGGTTAAGCAGTCCTTAGGGCTTCATGGACTATAAGAAAACAGCATATTGAGATGATAGTTTCTACAGAGTGAAATTGATATATGCAAAATTAATCTGTGTAATGCACAAAATAATAGCAGCTAGCGGGAGGATGCAGAACTATGAATTGATATAAATTCAAGAAACAAAACACATTCTTGTAAAATATTCTTAGTTGGCAAACCAAACTAAAAATCACTAAAATGAGATCTATAACACATTTTTGTAACAGTATATATTTTTTCATAATACAATTAATATCTATCTTCTGTTTCTAGATATTTGAATGTCTATTTACTCCTACGGTTTTACAGAAACTTGCTTCTTACATTTTAATCAAATATAGGTCTTTTCTTTGATTATGACTCTTGAGTTATTACTTTTCACTTATAGTGCCAATTTCTTCTATTTCATGCAATATTCTTCAAGTCAGAATCTTCAAAGAAATCTTTATATGCGTCATTAAAATGCATTTTCTAATTTGTTTGGCCAGATTAAAATATATAAAATGATTTACATATAAAATTAGATGAGATTTTCTTATGCAGTTTTAAGAGGGGCTGTATGGATATTTGAAAATTTTATTTGGCAACTATCAGAAGTCACTGAACATTTTAATTGTAATGAAGATTGGTTGAGTTAGTCTTGATCTAGTTATTCTTCAATATTTGTAATTAAGAATTCTCTTTGTACTGAAATAAATTATGAAACTATTAACAGTGATTATATGTAAGTAATAGAATTACAGGTGCTTTTGATTACCTTATAGAATCTTCCTTGGATTTTTCAAAATTTCTATAATAAGCATTCTCCAGACTCTGAGCTAGAGGTTTGTGTGTGAGAGGCTTATTGGGAACTGGTCTTGAGAAGAGGTGTAATACAGTGAAGGAATCAGGGCCAGTCAGAGCAAGAAGTTGAACTGTGGTGTGGATGATATAGAGGCCTCTGTCAATTCCTTTTCTGCTCAGGACCTGGGATGGCCCTTCAAAGAAACCTAATAGGCTTTACTTCCCACCTTCTGGTAGAGCATGTGTCTTACCAGGACATCCAGGGTGATCATAATCTCTTGCTCATTAATACCTGTTGACATGATGTTATCACATCATTCTGTAGACTGTCCAGAGAAGGGGTCAACAAATTTCAGTCCATGGACCAAATGTGGCCCACCACCTGCTTTTGCAAGTGAAATTTCACTGGAAAACAACCATGTCTATTTGTTTAAGATTTGTCTGTGGCTTTTTTTTTTTGTATTTTCATGTTTGCAATGTACTGTATGGCTTGCAATGCCTAAAATGTTAGTATTTGCTATATAGCCCTTTGCAGAGAAAGCTTGCTGATCTGTGTGGTGCAGGCCATCTTCAGATTATATTGTGAAAGAAAACAATTGAGTCAATAGAGCTCATTAATTTACTGCTGTATCATGCAAAATCGTAAAAATAAAATCTTAGATAAGCTCCTCTCTGGCTATTACTAATTACTAATCATCCTTTCAGTTCTCTAATTTCTTTACTTCTACTCAGCCTAATCTTTGATCTTAAATAAGAACACCACTCCCTTGAAGTAGACACAGTGATTCTATCCACCTCCTTGTTTTATGGTCTTTTCTATTTATAGGTGCCATAGTCTATTGGATTCCACAGTTTCCATCACACTGTAACTAGTACTGTCAATGTTTTTAATTCCCATTCTTATAGCTATATCACCTCCCCTATTACTTAAGCTGTTATAGATCCATGCCAATCAAAATTTATAGCCTCCAATCTTAGCTGGACTTTCAATGAAAAAGTTTATATCGGTTTCTGGTCATCTCCTCCGAATTTACAAGTCAACTATTTTAAACGTTAATACTCTCTTCAAAAGTTTCCTAAATAGTCTTCATAGTGGATGATCTTGTATCCTCCTATGTAGAGAAATAGCATAATCTCAGCATCTCCTTAGTTGGGTGTTTGTACCTTATGCTTTGTCTCTTTTTAAAAGTTTTATCCTGACGTGGGAAAAGCAAAGCCCTTCTTTCCTGATTGCTCTGACCTCTTAATCCATCATTCTGTTCTCTCTTGGCTCTTAAGTCATTTTTCATGCCTCAGATTCAGGGATTGGAAAGGCCTTATTTTTTTCATCCTGTGGAATAAAACTTACATTATATCATGGATTCTTTACTTAGCTATTATTTGGTCTATGGTTAATTCCCTCAGCTATGATTCGTCGTATATAAAAACCCAGAAATATTTTAAAATACATTATTTGCATGTAAAAACCCAGAAAAATCTTTTCTTTCCATCAAGTCTGGGGTTCTAGACTATTGTCTTTCTCTGAAATGAAAAGATTCTAACTAAAACTTTGTGCTGTGATTTAATGCATCTAGCACAAATGTCCTTCCCTTTTCTTTCCTACCCAACACGTCCTTCTCTTTCCTCACATCATTCTCATATCTTAGTTGTAATAGTGAAGTTGACATGTGGGGTAGCAAAAAGTTCCAATTATGGAGAAGAAAAAACTTATTCCATAATCCAAAACATTATTATTAAAACCTGTGTTAGCTGTATCCATTTATATATTTTTGAATGAAAGCAATGTATTTTTTAATCCATTTGACTATTTAAAAATACCTCCTTAATAATGTGATTCATTTCCAAAATATGTATCATAGAAAAAGTCCAAGCTAATAAGTATATATCAATTTTATGTGTGGCATAGAATTCCATGATAAAGTGGATATATGATTATTTCACTTATCTCCTATTCACAGTTCTTGGGTTGCATTTTAACTTTTCATTATAATTTTTATATTATAAACAATAATGGAATTATTTGTTTACTTTTTCTTCTCCACTTGAAAGCTTTAGCACTGTGTTTTGGTGTATTCACTTTTATACTCTTAAAAAGTTAAACTCTACCTGCTACCTATTAAGACATCAACTTATATATGTTTAATTAATAAATGAATCAGTTAATTCCTTTCATGTATCTGATAAACTCTATCAATAATATTTGACTGCTTAGAGACAGCAAGTGGGAGAGAGACTCATTAATAAGAGAGATAGGGAAATATAGTCTATCGTATGATATGTGACATTGATTTGAATATGAAGAGTATATTAATCACAAAAATCTGGTTGTGGTATCATTAAGTATGATAATCTTAAAATTATATGTGTACATAAAACCTCAAGAAAGGGGAAGATTAGAAATTCTTGAGCAATTTAGTGAAAACATGTGATTTGGCTGTGTACATCTGTATTAAAAGTAGAAGTAAGAAATAAGGGGCATTTTCTCTATTTGTTAACAATATGACCTTATATATAAAAAATTCCAAAAACTCCATAAAAAAAGTTAGAACTGATAAATGAATTCAGTAAAGTTGCAGATACAAAATCAACATACAAAAATCAGTAGTGTTTCTATACACTGGTAATAAACTATCCAAAAAAATTAAGAAAAAATCCCGTTTGCAATAGCAAAAAAGAAAAAAACTTAAGCATAAATTTAACCAAGGAGGTGAAAGACCTGTATATTAAAAACTATAAAACACGATGAAAGAAATTGAAGAAAACACAAATAAATGGAAAGATATTCCATGTCCGTGGATTGTAAGTATAAATACTGTTAAAATGTCTATGATAGTCAGAGAAACCTACAGATTCAACGAAATCTCATCAAAATTCCAATGTCATTTTTTAACAGAGATAGGAAAAAATTCTAAAATTTGTATGGGACCACAAAAGACCCTGAAGAGCCAAAATAATTTTGATCCCGAAGAACAAAGCTTGAGGCATCATACTACCTGACTTCAAAATATACTGCAAGCCATAGTTATCAAAACAGCATGGTATTGACATAAAGACAGACACCTAGATCAACGGAACCGAATAGAAAGCCAGAAATAAACTTGCACATTTATGATCAATTCATTTTTGACAATGGTGTCGAGAACCCACGATGGGGAAAGGATAGTCTTTAATAAATGGTACGGTGAAAACTGGTTATCTACATGCAGAAGAACAAAATTAGATCCTTATCTCACACCATGTACAAAAATTAACTCAAAATTGATTATAGACTTAAATATAAGAACTGAAACTATAGGACTACTAGAGGAAAACATAGAGTACAAAAGCTTCACAATATTGGTTTGGTCTGGCAATGATTTTTTGCATATGACCCAGAAAACATAGGCAACAAAAACAAAACAAAAATAGACAAGTGAGACAATGCCAAACTAAAAAGATTCTGCACAGCTCAGGAAACAATTAACAGAATGAAAAAAACAATCTACAGAATGGAAGAAAATATTTGCAAATTATACATCTGATAAGGTATTAATATTTAAAGTTTACAAGGAGCTCAATTCAACAGCAAAAAAAATCTGAATAAAAATGGAAAGGAACCCATAAATATTTCTCAAAATAATGCATACGAGTGCCCAAAAGCTTCATGAAAAAATGCTCAGCATCATTAATCTCTAGGTAAATGCCAATCAAAACCACAATGAAATATTACCTGTTAGAGTAGCTACTGTTGAAAAGATGAAAGATAAATGCTAGCAAGGATGTGAAGAAAAGGAAACCCTCTCTTGTACACTGTTGGTGAAAATGTTAATAATACAGCCATTATGCAAAATGGTATGGAGTTTCCTTAAAAAAACTAAAAATAGAGCTACCATATGATCTAGCGATCCCACTTCTGGATATACATCCAAAGAAACTGCAATCAATATGTTGAGGGGATATCTGTACTCCCACATTCATGGCAGCAAATTATTCCCAATAGCCAAAATATGAAATCAGCATAAGTGTCCATCAACAGATGAATGAATAAGAAAATGTGGAATAATACATACATATATGTATGTGTGTAAATATATATACAAATGTGTATATATAATTCAGCCTTAAAAAAGAATGAAACTTTGTTATTTCAGACAAATACTGCAACTTCAGCTCATAGAAGTTGAGAGTAGAATTATGGTTACCAGAGGCTAGGGTGGGGCGGGGAAGAGGAGGAATGGAAAGTTGTTGATCAAAGTGTTCAAAGTTGCAAAGAGGAGGAATAAGTTTTGAGATCGATTGCAGAGCAGGGTGACTATTGTCCATAATAATGTAGTATACATTTCAAAATAAGAGTAAATTTCAAATTTCTCACCACAGAAAAACTTATAAGTGAGGTGCTGGATGTGTTAATTAGCTTGATTTATTTATTCCACGTTGTATACGTATATTAAAACATTACATTTTACCCCATGAATGTATAAAACTATGATTTGTCAATTAAAAGTATTAAGAAATGTAGAAGTAAGGAGAGCACAGATTAATCTCAAGAGCAGAATTACTTTCTACAGCTTGCAAATGCCAAATCAAGGATGGTTTTCATTGACACAGTTGATGTTCACCAGGGTGATATAATTTTAAGGCTTGGTAATACCCTCCTGACAGAAACATCTCTCCAAGGACTTATCACTGATGCTTGACAATCCACCGTTGTCAGTTAATCCCTTCAGGTTACTAAAACAATTATTCCTTTCTGAAATGCATATACTCTTGAGAAATCATTTTAATAGCTGCAAGACATTTTAAATGAGAGACATAAGACTGATAGCCATGGAGAATACAGGACAGAGTAGAATAAAGGTCATTGATATTAGAAAATTAAGAGTCAGTGGCAACAGTGTATGGATCCAGACTCAGTGGCTCTAAGACGAGACCGTAGGTTGATGAGTTACTTCACTAAATGTCACCTTTGATGCTCACCTCTAGCAGTGGCTGTTCACACATTTTAAAGTGTTTGGATTGCAAAAAAAAGGAGGCTAAAGAGAAGTGCATGCTGGCCCCTCAAAAATCCATAGCTCCAGCTCCAACTTTCCTCCTAAACTCTGTACCTGCATCTTCACGGGTCTTCAGGATACCTCTATTGCGATGTTGTACGTATATGCCAAACTGAAATTTTCTTCTATAGACTTTGCTTTTCAAATATCTATTACAATTTTTTTAATGTAATACTTGCTTAATAAATATTTCTTCAATGACTACATGTAGAACCTTTGCTTGATCTGTTTGTACCACAGATTATTACTTATTGCAGTGTTGACCTGCTTAATCATAGATTGTGGAATCCAGAGAAGACTTCAGAGATTTTTCTAATTCAAACCACTCATTTTATTTTTGAAAAAATTTGTAGGGAAGGTAAATTTCACCAGGTGGCAGAAGTAGAAATAGAACTCAAGTCTCTTGACTTTAAATCACGTGTACTTTTAGGTCTTATTTCTACCTAGCAATTTGGATAATTCATTGTCTAATTACTTTCTAGCTTAAGCATATTCTTCCTTCATACTCAAGAGTGTTATTCAGCTTCACAGCTAAACTATATCAATATCAGCTTAAGTTACTAATCCCTTTGCTGATTTTAGATTCAATTTATGGCATAACATTTTTTACACTTCCTTTCAGAAAAAACACAACTGAAATTATTCAAAATGTCTCTGATTTAACATGATACACTGTTTGAATGCCGTGTAGTCCACAATCTCCCTAGGAAATATGCTCAATTTAAATGGTACTGATTTCATCTGAATTCACAGAAGTCCTTGTCACTTGTAAAATATCTTGTGCAGTGGGAATCTGTTTTTAAAAAGGTCAAAAATCTTTAGGGTTTAGCGAATTAATACCATCTATTCAGGGATGAACTAGTGCTCTCCTATTCAGGACAGTAGATGGACACATTTATAAAAGCAGTAGAAGATGTCTCTAGGAGAGTAGTGACATGTTTTAAATTTCATGCAGAATTGAATACAAACTTGCTACACCTGAACAGACCAAAAGATAAAATGTCAGCCTAAGAACTGGGAGAACAGGAAGCTTCAGTCCCATAGCAACAGAGGGATAAGTGATACGAAAGGAAGTGGATTAAATAGTCACTTCTGAATCTGTGACCACACCTTCTCTCCCAGCAATTGGAAGTTCTAAGGGTATGCAGTTGCTATACTTTGTAAACAGTTTGGTGGGTGAGTTATCAATAAACTCTGAAAAATATATTAATGACAGAGGTTCAGAAGTCAATGGCATAACATAGGGGCCATTATTCCTTGATGGTTTATCGTTTTGTTGTGCTGCTTTCTCAAATCACCTAATAATTTCTGAACATACACTCTGTGTGCAACTTTGGAGCAATTAGGCCTACCTTCATCAGAAAGAAACGAGCCCATGTCTGTGCCACAGAAACATGAAGTTGGAATTATAGACTAAAACAGAACTCAATTAACTTTGTTTTGATTATTTTAAATTCCCCTGACTTTCAGAATCATGGAACCTGTGGGCTGATAAGACCTGTGTGGTTTGTATCCTTCCTATAATTCTCCAGATTATCTGTCTTCTCTGCTTGAACACCTTTAGCAATGGGAACTGAGGATTTCCTAAAGCAGATCATTCTTTTTTTTAAGATAATTTGCAATTTAGGAATTTCTTTATGGAGCTGGAATTACTTTGATTTTAAAATCGTTGACCAATTAGTTGTCTGATTGGGATTTTGTATTGCCTCTGAGATGCATAAGAGATCTTTTTTCTTCTCTGGTACTAAAATGAGGTACAACAAAAAGACCATCTTGGGCTTCCTCTGAGGTTAGAATATATAATCAACATTATACAGGATAAATAATGCTAAATGAGGCCAACAGATTTGACCAAACACCTTCCTCGAAAATATACAAGCAGTCTGAACATTAAAACAAAATTTACGAATAAATATATGTTTCAGTTCATTCAAGGACGTCCCCAAAAGTCCAGGGAGTCATCAATGCTGGGTGGAGGCCTTTCCATTTTCTGTCTTAAACAGAGGACTCCCCCACCTTTCCACCAGCTGCTGGAGGAGTTATTTTAATGTCTTCTGGGTAGCCGAGTTCTTCCTCTCATCTCAGCCCATGCAACTCTCCCTCTTTTAGTCTTCTATTCCTAGGTGGAGCAATTTGTTTTTGAGCAAAAGGAAGGGAATAATGAATTTGCATGCATATCTGAGCATGAACACTTTTAGGATTAACTTTTGCAGGTTTTCAGGCCCCTTTATTTTTTTCTGTTTTATTTGTCTCCTTCTGTATCCTAGGACCGCAGAAAAGTTCCCAGGTTTGCCCAAGCTGGAGCTGGTCTGCAGCAGCTGGGCTAGCAGAAAGCCACCTCCGCAGGGCAGGCAGAGAGCAGGCGATCAGAGCAGTGTGGGCTGCAGAGAAAGCAGAGGCTCAATAGGACACCCCTGGGGACACAGGCAGGACAGGTGAGGTGAAGGGGCTGAAGAGGGAATTCAGGCCTGAGGCTTCTGGGACACAGGTTTCGATGGAAAGCTTATGCCAGCCTGAGCTGCAAGGTTGCGGAGGCACTGCTGTGGGCCTGTGCCTCATACAGAGCTCACAGATGTTCTTGAACCTGTACTATCCATTCACACACTGCAGTCAGGGACTTCAGGACAGCCCCTTTTTGCTGCAGTCTCCCTCTCGACCCTTTTAATGCTGTACTCACTTTGAAGGGGAGAAGCTTAAAGGGATTCCATCATCTATCACAGAGCATATATTGAAGGGTGCATTTCAAGTTGAGAGCCTATAATTTCATAATTGGCATAGAGAGATCAAATTGAAACCATTCAAGTCAACCTTTCGATCTTGCAGCGTGACCTTGCATAAAGGCAGGACGTGGGTGGAAGCCCTGACTCCCATTCAAGTTACAGGTCAGCCTGAGGCCGGAATTTAACAAAGTGTAACAGCAGAAGAAATTTGAGAGAGTGAACCAAAGATGAGAGAACATGAGGGACATGTTGTTTTGTTGTTTGAATACATCTTCGTGAAAGATTTTGACACCAGGCTTTAATCATAGCTGATAGGTCCATGACAGTACTGGTGACAATACATTTTTATGGAAAACAAGCGTGGAAGCTTAGATATGTAAAAAGAAAATCGTGGTAAAGAATCAATATCATCTACTCAAAGACCTAGAAAGGGCCCAGAAGTCTTGGAAATTTCCTGGGATTTTTTTAAACCTGCTCATTTGCTTCTAAATAAACCAGCGTCTCTCTAAAATGCCAGAGGTGAGGTGAAACAAACAAGCAAGCAAACACATGGTTTAAAAAAATTCTTTTCCTGATTATATCAGGGAAAATGTCTTCTTACAGACTTCAGGGGTTCAAACATTTTAAAAATGTATTTTAAAGATATGTCACATTACATTATTTTCTATTATTTCTAGCACTGCAAGTAGTTAAATTTCCTCTAGGTTTAAATCTGACTTTATGGATTAATCTGTGAATCAATTGTAAGTAACATTGTTACTACGAAAAATGAGTTTTAAGTTTTAGAATCATTCATTTATAAACAATATAGTTTTTACATTGGGGAATATCTTTAGTTATCAATTAAATACATGGTTGATAGAGTTCATGTTTAAAATTAAATGCTTTTAGAATACAATAAAATCTTAGTAAATGTCAACTAGTTAGTCATTAAAATGTGATTTGGAAGAATAGCGTGCATTGTTTTCCAGTGGTGCAGGTTCAAACAACAACATAATTGCAATAATTAATAGATTTTTCATTAAAACTTCAGAATTACTTTTCTTCATGGAATAAAGATTCGAAACTTCTCCATAAAATGTTGTTATTCTGAACAACTGCTGCCACCATTTTAAGTCTCCAATCCAAAATAATAACAAAGAAAAACCATCTTTCAAGAAGTAATAAAACCATATGACAAGTAATAAAGGGAAAAAAGCAAAATTCTAAGATGCCGTATTATTGAGTACAGATATTCAAGTTTAATAGCATTAAAAAAAGCATGTTATTTCAGCAAGAAGAAAATAGATCTAAAAATAGGCACAAATTTAGAAATTAGACCCAAACTAAATTTCAAATGCAATTTGAATAAGATAGTCCCCAACTTATAGTATGACCTGTGATTTTTTGATTTATAATGCTGTGAAAATAGCATTCATTTTGAGAAATTATGCTTTGTATTTTGATTCAAAGTTTTTGTTTTGTTTTGTTTTGGATACGGAGTCTTGCTCTGTCACCCAGGCTGGAGTGCAGTGGCACGATCTCAGCTCACCGCAACCTCCCCCTTGTGGGTTCAAGCAATTTTCATGCCTCAGCCTCCCCAGTAGCTGGGACTACAGGCGTGGGACACCACAACTGGCTAATTTTTGTATTTTTAGTACAGAAGAGGTTTCACCATGTTGGCTAGACTAGTCTCGAACTCCTGACCTCATGTAATTCACCTGCCTTGTCCTCCCAAAGTGCTGGGATTACAGGTATGAGCCACCATGCCCAGACAATTCAAATTTTTAAATAATAACTTTATTATAGAATAGTCTCTGTGTTAAGTGATTTTTTCCCAATTGTAGACTAGTATAAGTGTTCTGAGCATGTGTAAGGTAGGTGAGGCTGAGTTAGGATGTTCACTTTGTTAGGCATATTAAATGCATTTTCAACTCATATTTTTCACTTAAGATGAGTTTATTGGGCTGTAATCCTAAGACAAGGAGCATCTTTATAGAGATTATGGTCATAGATTCTCAAATTGTATAAATGAATTGTACCATGGTAATGAGAACATGATGTGGTGGGAAAAAAATATTTATTTCCACCTAGAGTCTTGGAGTTTTATTAGAGGCCGTTACAAAGATACTACAGAGTGATCCTTGTATCTTTCATTCAGTTTCCCCTAATGGTTGCATCTTATATAGTTATAGTACAGTATCAAAACTATAATAGGAAACGGATGTTGGTACAATGTGTATCAGTCTGTTTTGTGTTACTATAAAGGAATACCTGAGGCTGGGTATACTTATAAGGAAAATAGGTTTATTTGGCTTATGGTTCTGCAGGCTATACAAGAAGCATGGTGCCAGTACCTGCTTCTGGTGAGGGCCTCAGAAAGTTTACACTCATAGCAGAGGGTGAAGGGAACCTGGTGTGTCACATGGCAAAGAGAACAAGAGAGAGAAAAGATGACAGACTCTTTTTAAAAAAGAATTTCAACTTTTATTTTAGATTCAAGGAGTACATGTGCAGGTTTTTTACATGGTATATTGTGTAATGCCGAAGTTTGGAGTACGACGGATCCCATCACCCAGGTACTGAGTACCCAATAAATAGTTTTTCAACCCTTGTCTTCCGTTCCTCTCACCCTCCACTAGTAGTCCCTAGTATCTATTGTTGCCATCTTTATGTCCATGAGTAGTGCCCAACATTGAACTCCCACTTAAAAGTGATAACGTGTGGTATTTGGTTTTCTGTTCTGCATTAATGTGTTTAGGATAATGGCCTCCAGCCGCATCCATGTTGCTGCAAAGGACATGATTCCATTCTTTTTTATGGCTGTGTTATATTCCATGGTGTATACGTACCACATTGTTTTAAATCCAGTCCACCACTGATAGACACTAGGTTGATTCTATGTTGTTGTTATTGTGAATCGTGCTGTGACAACATACAAATGCATGTGTCTTTTTGGTAAAACCATTTATTGTCTTTTGGATATTTACCCAGTAATGGTATTGCTGGGCCAAATGGTAGTTCTGTTGTCTGTTCTTTGAGAAGTCTCCAAACTGCTTTCCACAGTGCCTGAAGTAATTTCCATTCCCACCAACAGTGTAGCAGAGTTCCCTTTTCTCTGCAGCCTTGCCAGCATCTGTTTTTTGACTTTTTAATAATCGCCATTCTGGCTGGTATGAGATGGTGTCTCACTGTGATTTTATGTTTCTCTGATGATCAGTGATGTGGAACATTTTTTCACGTGTTTGTTGGCTGCTTGTATATCTTGTTTTGAGAAGTATCTGTTTAAGTCTTTTGCCTACTTTTTAATGTTGTGTTGTTGCTGATTAGTTTTAGTTCCTTATAGATTCTGGATATTAGACCTTTGTCAGATGCATAATTTGCGAATATTTTCCATTCTGTAGATTGTCTGTTAACTGTTGATAGTTTCTTTCGCTGTGCAAAAGGTCTTTAGTTTAATTAGCTTCCACTTGTCAATTTTTGTTTTTGTTGCTATTGCTTTTGAGGACTTAATCATAAATTCTTTCCGAAGGTCGACATCCAGAATGGTGTTTCCTGGGTTTTCTTTTAGGATTCTTAAAGTTTGAGGTCTTACATTTAAATCTTTAATCCATTTTGAGTCAATTTTGGTATATGGTAAAAGGTAGAGGTTCAGTTTCATTTTTCTGCAGATGGATAGCCAGCTCTCACAGCAACCATGTATTGGATAGGGAGTCCTTTCCCTATTGCTTATTTTTGTCAACTTTGTTGAAGATCAGATGACTGTAGGTGTGTGGCTTTATTTCTGGGTTCTCTAAACTGTTTCATTGGTCTGTGTATCTGTTTTTGTACCAGTTCCATGCTGCTTTGGTTATTGTAGCCGTATAGTATAGTTTCAAGTCAGGTAATGTGATGCCTCTGGCTTTGTTCTTTTTGCTTAGAATTGCTTTGGCTATTCAGGCTCTTTTGGTTCCATATGAATTTCGGAATAGTTTTTTTTCCAGTTGTGTGAAAAATGACCTTGGTAGCTTGATAGGAATAGTGTTGAATCTGTAGTTTGCTTAGGAGAGTATGGTCAAGCATTTTTAATTATATTGACTCTTCCAATCCATGAGCATGGAATGTTTTTCTATTTGTTTGTGTCATCTAGGATTTATTTCAGCAGTGTTTTGTAATTCTCCTTGTAGCGATCTTTCACTTCCTCAGTTATATGTATTCCTAGATATGTTATTATTATTTTTTTAGCTATTTTAAATGGGATTGCATTCTTGATTTGGCTCTCAGCTTGAATGTTACTGGTGTGTAGACATACTATTGACTTTTGTACATTGATTTTGTGCCCTGAAACTTTACTGAAGTAATTTATTAGTTCCAGCAGCCTTTTGGAAGAGTCTTTAGGATTTTCTAGGTAAAAAGTCATATTATCAGTTAAGTGAGATAGTTTGATTTCCTCTTTTCTTACTTGGATGCCTTTTATTTCTTTCTCTTTCCTGATTGCTCTAGCTAGGATTTCTCAGGCTGTTATGAACAATCAGATAGTTAATAGAGCAAGAACTCACTCATTACCATGGGGATGGCAGCCACACTCATTCATGAGGAATCTACCTCCATGAGGCAAACACGTCCCACTAGTATCTACCTCCAACACTGGGGATCATGTTTCAGTGTGAGATATGGAGACTTATCCAAACTATACTAATGTGCATGTGTAGTTCTATGTCATTTCATCATGTGTGTATATTCATGGAACCTCCACCACAGTCAAAATACAGAACTATTCCATCACCAGAAAGATCTCCCTCTTGCTGTTCCTTTAGTCACACCTGCTTCTCTTCCCCCACCATCCCTAACCCCCGATGACTACTAATTGTTTTTCATCTCTATAATTTTGTCAGTTCAGAAATGTTATGTAATGGAATCACACAGTATATGATCATTTGGGAGAGGCTTTTCTTTTTTCCACACAGCATAAAGGATGTACAATGGCTAAGCAGTGTATATCAGTAGTTTGCCCATTTTTATTGAGCAGAATTATTTATTCTAATAATGGCTTTTGACTCATCTAGATTTTGGCTCCTGGCATGGTCTCTTGCTTTAATGAGGTATAGGAAAAATCTTTTAGATATCACTAATACATTGGAGGAGCTCAGCAGATAGCATAAACTAAATACTAGGGGAAGTGGAGATATATTTCATAATCTTTCATGCTTGTGGAGCATAAGTACTTGGAAAAATACGTAATATTTAAATATGTAAATATTTAAAACCAATCGATTTGAAATTTAAGATTCAAGAGATGTTAGAACAAGTGTTATATAAAATACTGCTAATAATGGAAGTAGAACAGGATTAGATTAAGTTGTTTTTAATAACAAACACTAGTGAGAAGAATATGTTTCCATTAGAAACTGTTTTTCTAAGAAAAACAATCGATGTGAATTTTTTTACTATGACATATTTAAATGTTTAGGCTCTTCATTGAAACGTTTTCATAAATAGCACTAGTAGAAACATTAATTGGATAAACCTTGAATTTCCTTCAAAACATGCAATTTAGAGTTGAGACATTGGGAATGATACCAAAATCTACCACCTGGTGGCAGTATATCCTAACTGCATACTTCAAAAGTAGGTAGGTGTTGCGAGGGGTGGGAGAGGGCGGCAGCTTTGTGAATGCTGAACCTGGTAACAAGTTTGGACTTACATCCAAAGACTTCACACCAAGTAGTTGAAGTGGGGTAGGTGTTTCTATCAGTGGCCAGACAAAGGATGCAGGAGACATGTTGCACTTTCATGAAGAAAAATCTTTGAAAACTATTCTGGCTCAAATTAGTTTTCCAAATTCCAAACTCTAACACAGGAGCATGCCTGAAAATTTCCTGAACAGTGTAATATTAATAAATGAATAAAAGTGGAACTCACAATGGCCTTTTAATAGAGCTCTTTCATACAGCGTTTCTCAGCGTATGTTTGTGGCACCATGCCAAAATGCAGCTCAGTAAAAAAGCCTCTAAAGAGTGAAGAAATTATGCAGCTTCCCCTACCCCTGGCAGAATACTAGAGGTTTATTTTCTTCAGTGGGTAACATAGAGGGTTTCTGAAAAAGGGTCCTTCAGTTACAGTTGAAAATGGAGATTCTGTACTGGCAGCAGTTCTATTAAGTGCACACAGGCATATACGATGCTGATGCTCTCTTTTCCTCGTCTCTTGCTAGGCTCCTAGAATCAAATAACCAGTGTGCTATTGTTAGAACAGGAGAATGGAAGAACTTTCTCTGGAAAGTCTGATCAGTGGAAGAGCAAAGCTCTAAAAATATTAACATCACTGCTTTTGCAATGAAATAGCACAGTTAGCTCACCTTATGATAAAATGAATCCTTGAGAGGCTTAACTCATGTACTCAATGAATCAACTCATTAGTTTCCCACTTACAAATAAGAACAGAAAACTGAGAGTTGCCAGATATCTGAGGAAAGCCTCTTACATAAAAAATCAGAGACTAAGCAAATGAAAAGGGGAAAAAAAGAAGTTCGGAGGAAACAGACTGTAAGGAGGAAAGATTTTTAAAATACCACAAATATATATGCTCAGCTACAAGGAGGTATTGTAATCATGAAACAAGAACAGGTGCAGTTAAACATGGACATGCAGGACACAAATATCTTTTTGAAGTTAAAAATATAACTAAAATTCTACTGGAAGTATTAGAAAATAAAAAGTTTGGAAAGCAGAACTAAGAAAAATAAATCGAAAAATGGGAGAAATAAATTAGAGGATCAGCAAGCACAGTTGGTGTCTTATCTGTTGAATAGCAAGTTTCAGAAACAGAGTAAATAGAAATGGAGAAAGATGAGAGTTATCAAGGCAATAATTTAAAGAATTTTCCTAGAACTGATACAAATGAGTTGTCAGGCAGATGGTCTCACTGAATGTCTAGAAAAATAAGCAAAATTCAGCCCTCATCAAGGCAAATTATTAGAAGACTAGCAGCAAAGAAAATACCTATATCTTTCTTGAGTATCACTGTCCAATAAAGTTGCCGCAAACCACACGTGACGATGGAGCTTTTGATATGCAGCTAGCCCAAACAAACATGCTATAAGTGTGAAATACACATTATATACACATTAAATACACATTATATTTTGAACACCTAGATTTTAAAAGTTTGTAAAATACTTTCTTACAATGATTTATATTGATCACTTCTTAATGATAACATCTGGATATATTTAGTTAAATAAAATACTAAAATTAATTTCACCTGTTTCTTTTTAATATTTTAAAACGTGCTACTAAAATTTTAAAATTGCATATGTGGCTAACATTTGTAGATTACCTTATATTTCAATTGAACAGTGCTATTCTAGAGGAAATAAAAACCACAGAGAAAGAATCATGAATCATGTGGGTTCTCTATGATTCTAGAAGCTAGAACACAAAATTCTGAAGGAAAAATCATTTTCCATCTATAGTTCTATGATCAGGACAATTATCAACCAAGTATGCAAAAAATATAAAGATATTCTTAGGTATGTAGGTTCTCAAAAAATTTATCCTGAATACATCCAATCTTAGGGAAATACTGGCTAATATTCTCTATTAAAATAAGTAACCTAAGAATGAGAAAGGTATGGGATTAAAAAGAATAGCAAAATCAATACTTTCCTATTTTATTTCTGATAGAGGAGAGAAAAAAGGAATGTCCAGGAGGGATAAAGGCATAGCAAGCAACAGGTTCATGTGAGTACTCTTCATAGGGCTCCAGGAGATATTTCTTCAAGAAGATGAAATTGAGATATTGCTTTATGTGTCTCTATTTCCTGAGGGAAGATACAGGATTAGGAGAAAGTTTGGGGTTAAATTGGTGCCAATTTAATAGAAATTAAACAATTATACAATGATTAACTGCAAGACAGAGAGTTGTACGGTAAATGAAAGCAATCGGTTTACTGCATATCTCATTTGAGAATAGTGTTACTGTAGTCCTGTAAATATTGAATATCAATCAATTGAAATTATGGTATAACTCTACGGGAGGATAGGGAGATGAGAAAGAGGAAATGTAGAGGGGTAAGGGAAGAAATGAAGCTTCATCTTCATCTGCCATAATGGGTATTCTTTTCACAAAACTGAAACTGACAAATCAAGAATTAGCAAACATGTTACTTAATAATATCAAAGAAATTTCTTAAAATAGCAGCTTTAATAGAATTGAATGTGGCTGCTTGTAGAGAGGAGAAAATTGGACAAGAAGAAGTGGTCAGGAAAATTGCTATTTTATTTAACAACATTAATGGAATATTTAACCTTAAACTATAGTCGTATGTAACTTAGACTTTTACAAAAACTGATACATAAAAAATGAGTACAACTTTGGTAATCTGAGGATTCATCATGTCCAAAGTCTGCAAGTCAATCTAATGACCCATAGGCCTAAGAAGGCCCAGTGTGCCAGAAAGATGTCAGGCAGAAATGTAGCTTACATTTTGGATTGTCTAATAAATTAATGAGTCTGCAAATCTGGGGTAAAGTAAGTAAGGAGTTGCCCTTTTAAGAACTGGGATAGACTATCCTCTGTATCTAGGTAGCTGGGACCATGCTTATAGCATCGATAAAAGGACATGACTAGCCAAGAATCCAAGCCCACAATTCAGAGAAATCCTTGGTTCATTCTTGGGTTAGGGAACCTTCTCCAGGTGTATTTATTTTCAGGTTTTTTTGTTGTCATTGTTCAGTTTGAAAGCAGGTACAACCAGCTTAGAAAAATAATCATGGTAGACACCTTAGTTCATTCTTCTAATAAGCCTGTTGATCTGGTCCTCCCTCTTGTCAGCATCTCCTCCTTCTGCAAAATGGATGGCTGTTTTCTTTATTCTGCCTCATAGAGAAGATAATTTGAAGGGCCACAGGAAGTTATTTGCTTCTTTGAAGCATTTTCCAACAGTATAGATCTCATGAATCAGATCCTCCATGCAGATGATGCCATAGTTACCAAGAGATCGAGCAATCAAAGCATGATCTGTCAAAGCAATTTTCTTCTTTATCTATTTTGCCATAACCACCCTTGTAGGTTAGTTCATTTACTGACTTTAGATTTGGGTTCCCCCATGCAATCTATCAATCCTCAGCATGTAAATTGAAGCCTTGTTGATCTTCACACAGGTTCCATTGAAGATTTGACGAAGGCGAAGAATCTGCAACACCTTTGGGACCTTTGGGCTCACACCATTGATACCTCTGATCTTGATGACAAAGGCCAATTTGGGTTCTGCAGGTACACAGAAGTTGCCAACTTTTCTTGCCATCCTCGCCATTCGAATTTCAGTTCTGTAAATCTGCCTATATTCCTTGTAATAGTGCTTCTCTTTTTCATAGATAGGCTTCCTCCTTGCCTTTCAAAGCATCTTTTGGGCAAACTTCTTTCTCAGGCGCTTGATCTTCAGCTCTGTGAAATTCCTTTGCTTTTTCTTAAGGGTTTCTGTCACAGCAGAAACCTCCTTCTTCTTCTCTTCTACACCCTCCATGGTTCCAGTTGGAAAAAGAGGAAGTTCTATTTTCCAGTTTTTAAAGAAATTTTCACATTAGGGAGCATTACAGGAACTCAGAAAGAAGCTTGCATCTACAAAATAGAAAGAATACACAGTTGTCTCAGTTGAGGAGGGAATTGTGCATGTGTTCCAAAATCTTTTCTCTTTGCAGTATAACAATCTCTTGGTAAATAATAAATTGCCATTTTCTTTAAAGTGAATTATTTAGGAAATATGGTTCCTCTCAATGTTTTTGAAACTGTCTTAAAATAAATTAGTTGCTATGTGTATAAACAACAGTTCTTTCAGATCATTAGGAAACATTTTAACCAGTTTCGTTGTTAGGGAGAACAATTACATAAGTTGGTCAGATGCGTTAGACAAAAGGTTTTGGTTAAATCCAAGTCTGGGTCACTTCGCATCTCCTTCTAATTTAAATTAGATTTAAATTTCCAAAACACCCAATAGTTACTTCAGGAGATTAGGTGGAAGAACATGAATGAATTGGCACAAATATATCAATATTCTTCATGAATTAGGGATGCTCTGGTAGAATGTGTGTTTCTATGGAGATGAGAATAACTCTGAGGCCATTGTCATGGTCTTGAATGACTGGGGTTCTAATAATTCAGCAACATTCTGTGCTTATGTATAAACTACTATTCATAGCAACCGGCCCATTGACATTTTTGCAAAGCCATTTTTGACACTCTATTAAAGCTTACATTTGTTTATATATAGAGTGAATATTTTAGGAAATTGAGGCCTGTGTTTTTTTTTTAAAAAAGAGAAAGTAAGATTGATTTATTCTATGATCAGCTATTTTAAAAACAAAGGGATTACAGTTAACACTTGAGCCTGGAAGTCTCCTCACATAGCAAATTGCCAAAGAATTCCTTCTTAAGAAGCAGCAGAGTTATTACAGATTCCTGTCCCCAGTCTGCTCCCTATCCATAAGCTCCTGATCTATGGTATATTTGCTGAATTGTCAGTAAAGTTTCTGCAGAGAAAACTGCCCTCAGTGCTGCATAGAGGAAATAATGCTAGAAGTAGAATCAAGCTGGCTTGCTGCATAATCTCAGCAAAAACACATAGATAGACTCTCTGGGTTTTTAAAAAAATAAAAAGAAAGGCCAAAGATTAGAAAATATATTTTCAAAATATGTATTTAATAAATCACTTGTATTAAGAATATATTAAAAACTCTTATAGCTCAATAATAAGAGAAAAAAATCTCAATTAAAAATGGGCAAAAGATTGGAACACACTTCATCAAAGAACATACACAAATGGCCAACAAACATAAAGAGATGTTCAACGCCATTGCTAATTACCCAAATTCAAATTAATCTCATAATAAGATATTACCACATACTAGAGTTTAACAGGAGTGATAGATAGTACAGAAAATCAGGAGCAATTTGATTCTTGTCTATACCCTGATGGGCTGTTTAAATTGTCTTTTAGAAATTCTACTTTTTCCCAGAAGAATATCTAGTTTTCCTTTAGGAAGAGCATCTCCGTCTAGTTGTCATCTCAGATTTTCTTAGAACCAAAAAGCATTGCCTAGAGTAAAATGTTTCTACCCTCTCTTTAGGTTCTGATATATTTTTGTAGCCTGAAATCCTTCAATATAATTTCTGACCAAAATAGGACATCCCACCTCTAGAAGAATTTGGATAAAATTCTCATTGCAAGCTTTGTCTTAACTCTTTCAATGAGAGAAAGAAGTCAATGGATTATAACACTGAGGAGATTCTTGGATGATTCCTCTGAGAGGGGAATTAACACAACCCAGAAAATGTGTTGAGCATTCAGGTGTCAGTAGAAGATGTCTGTGGTTCCTCTACCACATTATGAATCGTAAGTAACCATCAGAAGGCCCATCGCCACCTGCTTGCTTAGGATTTCCGACCCAGGACAGTGAATGGAGAGCCTTGCCTTAGCTTTGAATTCCCAAAACACCCAGGCTCATGGTACAGTATAGTATATGGGGACAGGGATGATAAGTGTCAAAATTTGTATCTTTCCACATAAGGCTTGGATGGTAGGAGGTTTTTAAGAAGAAAGCATACCTGGAAAAATTTTATATTCTAAGGGTTAACCTATAGATTAAGTATCTTAAGTTTGTTTTTTCATATCCATCATTATGAAGTACTTAGGTCCAGGAGATCTGTTTGGAAAAACCAGTGAAGTAATCATAAGGACAATTCTAGGAACAAAATATTTATGCACCCCTATTTTTTGATGACTTAGACTCATTAAGGAATTTCAGCACAAATGCACAATTTTCTCAACAAATATAAAAAAGATACTGAAAAGGATGGGAGAAGAGAAACAATTGGGGAAATAAGCATTTGTAAGAACATAAAATGTTAAGAAAAGCTAAACACATGAGAGTATTTTATTAACGCTTTCATTCCCATAAAGTAGGAGAGTTGAGGTCTAATAAGAATGTTAAACATTAAAGCTAAAATTTAAAATTTGAGATGAGAGAAATCAAATTGAAAATAAAGGCTAAAACCAAATTCTAAAAACCGTCTGTAAAGAAGCAGTAAAAGTTTCAGGCAAAATGACAAAACCCAATGGGATGAGAGCCTGAAGCTGTTATTCTAGATGAGATTAAGGATAAGGAAGAATTAAGAGCTAAAAATATGGAAGTAAGAAAAAGCTCAAAGGGGAAAATTGTGAGAAAATTTGAAATATCATAGAAGATAAGTCATTTTGACATATTACCAGAATTATTCTTCAAAATGGAATAATCCTATGATGATTTGTAAAATGGCCATTCTTTAAAAAATTTTACATTGCAGTTACAGAAGGATGATTCGCTTGTAGTGGAGTGGGCCATTGGATAGTGAAAGGCAGGTCAGGGGTGTCAAGGTGCCCCAACCCAGTATGTGCAGATGGGATGGTGGGATCTAGGTAGACCCATGATGAGAACAGAGGGGACAACATGGAGTCTTGTTGGAAAGGCAGACTTTGTGATAGCTCTTGCTTGATTTTATATCTTGGTGGACCATCAGATTCTGATTTTAATGCAAATACATTCCATTCCTTTAAATATATACACTCTCTTCCATATGTATTATAAATAAAAAAGAACTTATTTAAAATAGCTCTGGGCTCACTCATGTTTTTGTATATTACTGTATCCTTTTGGAGCTGTTCTCCAAACTCTAGAGGCACCATTCAGACAGAAGAAATCAATTTCAGACACGATGGGTAACAGTTTTCAACTCACTGGGCTGCAAGTTTGCAGGTGAGTCACATAGCCTAAAAGAGACTCAGACAAACAGACAGAGACACAGGCGGGCTTACTGAGACGTGGGAAGAGAGAGAAGCAGAGAGAGGATGAAGAATTAGCAGGGAAAAGAAACAATAACATCCTTGATTTGGGCCAAGGTTTTGCAACCAACTTCATGAAATGCATCTGATGTCTGCAGCTGAGGTGTCTATTGCAGCAAAAAACCCAGAGGCTCCACAGCAATTTTATGTACTGTTCTTATTCTGTGTTTTGTTCTCAGTGGCTTCTGGCCCTTAGCAGTGAATATTTATAATAACAGGGACGGTGATTTGTTGGGAAAAATGGGCAGAAGGGAGAGAAGTAATCCTGGTTTCTCAATGCAAACAAGGAAAAAAAGGATGGATTTTCTGGTGGTAGTACCAGGGAATTAGGGTTTTTCAGTTCATCTACAGAACATACTGGAGAAAAGTGACCAACATCTAAATATTCCATTTGCTTATAGAAATAAAAAAGTGTCAATTGTTAAAATATATTTTTCTGAAAACTGAACATGAGAAGAAATTATGTAACTATGTACTAGAAGAAATTATGTACTAGGACAGTTCTATTTAATTAGCAATCAGTACAAGGCAAACATACTTCAAGAAAATTATTTTAAAAGGCAGGATTGTATAGTGCTGTCCATTTAATGAAATTTCTGTTTTCCAAAATAGACAAAATTGTGAAATTTGTGCTGCTGGTGTTCAGCAGCTCTGATCTTTCCTTTATTATTATTATTATTATTTTATTTATTTATATTTTTTGAGATGGAGTTTTGCTCTTGTTGCTCATGCTGGATTGCAATGGCATGATCTCGGCTCACTGCAACCTCCGCCTCCTGGGTTCAAGTGATTCTCCTGCCTCAGCCTGCCAAGTACCTGGGATGACAGGCATGTGCCACCACACCCTACTAATTTTTGTATTTTTATTAGAGATGGGGTTTCTCCATGTTCGCCAGGCTGGTTACGAACTACTGATCTCAAGTGATCTGCCCGCCTGGGCCTTCCAAAGTGCTGGGATTACAGGCATGAGCCACGGCACCTGGCCTGATCTTTTCTTTCTTTAGAGCTCGTTAGTGCCCTTCGTGCCATTTCGTCCTCCTCCACAATGTGGGATGGCACCCAGTGCCCTGGAGAGCCCAGTCCTCCCCTAGATGAGCAATTTGTTATAGGAACCATTTACAATTTCGTATCAAGGAGTTTACAAGTCACTGCCTCAATTCTATATTTTAAGACGTATATTTTTCTAAATAAAATATTTACTTTGGCTAAAGAGCTTTCACTCACCTATGAGCAGCTGAGCAGAGGGAATTTCAGAAGGCAGAGGGTACTTCCATTGCACCTAAAACTCTACCTCTAAAAGAATTGATTTTGTCAGTGAGGAAGGCCTAAAATGGTAGTTTATTTTCCAAAAGTGAAGCAAACAAAAAAAATCAGAGGATATTATATATTTGTATATAATACGTATCTCCAGTGAAAAGCTGATCTTTTTGTCCTTTGTCTAGATGGCTTGTACAGAGGCTAAATGGAATGCTATTTGGTTTCTTCAGGTCATAGAAACCTAGCATGGGGGGGGGCTGCAGAGGCAAGAGGCTTAGATGAACTGTGTGACTTTAATTTGGCACCAAATTTTGAGCAGTGTGTTTAATGCCATCACACA
The DNA here is from genome assembly GCF_029281585.2 of Gorilla gorilla gorilla. Classification (NCBI taxonomy): domain Eukaryota; kingdom Metazoa; phylum Chordata; class Mammalia; order Primates; family Hominidae; genus Gorilla; species Gorilla gorilla. The sequence goes on from NC_073230.2 coordinate 153,989,376, forward strand.
GTCTTCTAAATTAAACTGCTGAATGTATCTCAAGTTTGAAATGAGTCTTAGATATCACAGCAGCAAAATGGTACTTTGAGAGAGGCTCCTGAAGCACTTCATGCTTAGGGAATAGATTTCAAGTCCTCATAGTAGAACCAGATAGGCATTAGACTTGTGTGCGTGTTCCTTCTCCACAGTCCTTCCAGCAGCTTCTGAACTCTCTGCCTTTGCCTGCCGTGCAGGAGGGAAGCTGAGAGCCCTTTCCTGCCTGCACTGCCCTGGAGCTCAGGTGGGTTGCAAGGCCCCAGTGAGGTTGAGCAGAGAATGCACAGCTGGAGCATGGTTTACGAAACAGGACAAACTGTATGGCAGACCTATGATGATACGTATTCTTAAAGAGAGTAATATTCAACCTGTAAATAAAAAACCTTGAGAGAATGGAGTTAAAATAATGTTATCATTAGTGAGCATCTTAGTTTGTGGGAGTTCACATAAAATATCTCTGCCTGCAGCATTCTTGCTGAGTTACACTCGCCTCCATCACTCCATGCACACATTAATTTGGCTTCTTATTATATCAAATCAGTGAATCAAGTATTTATCTAAGGCTTGTTACAGAACCAGCACTGTGCTGGGGACTATGGGAGCACTTTAGGAAGTCAGATGATACATTTCCTTGCTAAGGGAATCACAAGCCTGTTGCGGAAGACACCCCTTAGTAGAACCATGCTACACTTTATTGTGCATATCAATGTTTGGGAACTTTGTGACATTTCAGTTGTTCTTGAAAGTCTATTTATACATCTGCACATTGCCCTGAAGGGCATGAGAAAATATTTGGGAGGAGAAGGTAGTTGTGATTTTCCCAGGGCCTCTGATTATCCGAGTTAAAGATTACCTGAAAAAATAGCTGCGATGCCTTCCTCTCAACGCACCTTTTCCCTCTCTGTCAACCAGGCTTTGTGGCTGTATCCATTCTGCATGGAAAGAAATCCTGGGAACTAGTTCTTCTTTGCTTGCTTACTTGGGATTCTTGAAAAGTGTCTATGCAACTTCTGATGATTATTCGGTGTGGAACTTTCATAAAGATCATATTTTGGGTCTCGCCAATTTTTCATATCTACCCACTGCCTTAAAGGCAGTGATTTTCAGAGTGGTGTTTGTAGATCCCTGGGGGTCTTCAAGACCCTTCTGCATGGTCCACAAGGCCCATACTGCTTTCATAATATGAGATGTTATTTGATCCTTTCACTCTTGATAGTTGCACCAGTGGTGCAAAAGTCAATGGTAGGCAAAGCGGCTGGTGCCTTTGCACAAATCAAAACGGTGGTACCAACCTATAGTTGCGGTAATTATGTTATCAACACCAGGTACTCAGAGTTAAAAAAGTTTTACTTAAGAATGTCCTGATGAAATAGCAAATGTATTCATTTAAAAATTTTTATATTTAATTTTCATGGGTACATAGTAGGTGTATATATTTATGGGGCACATGAGATATTTTGATACAGGCATACAACACATAATAATCACATCAGGGTAAGTGGGGATATCCATCACCTCAAACATCCATTATTTGTGTTTTGAATATTACAACTGTACTTCCTCAGTTATTCTAAAATGGACAAAAAATTATTGCTGACTGTAGTCACCCTGCCATGCTATCAAATACTAGATCTTATTCATTGTATCTAACTATATTTTTAAACCCATTAACCATTTAAATTTTCTATCCCCCCAGCCCCAGCTACCCTTCCCATTCCCTGGAAACCATCATTCTTCTCTCTGTATCCATGAGTTCAATTGTTTTAATTTTTAGCTCCCACAAATAAGTGAAAACATGAGAAGTTTGACTTTCTGTGCCTGGATTATTTCACTTAGCGTAATGTTCTCAGTTCCATCCATGTTTTGCACATGACAGGGTCTTATTGTGTTTTCCATTGCTAACTTGTGTATATGTACCACATTTTCTTTATCCATTCATCTGTTGATGGACACTAAGGGTGATTCCAAATCTTGGTTATTGTGAATCATGCTGCAGTAAACATAGGACTGCAGATATCTCATCAATATACTGATTTCTTTTGGGTATCTATCTAGCAGCGGGATTGCTGAATCATCTTGCAGTTCTACTTTTACTTTTTGAGGAACCCTCTATACTGTTCTCCATGGTGGTGGTACTAATTTGCATTCCTGCCAACAGTGTATGAGGGTTCCCTTTTCTCCACATCCTCGCCAGTATTCATTTTTGCCTATCTTTTGGATAAAAGCCATTTTAACTAGGGTGAGGGGAAATCTCATTGTAGTTTTGAATTGCATTTCTCTGACAATCAGTGATGTTGAGTACCTTTTCATGTATCTGTTTGCCATTTGTGTGTCTTCTTTTGAGAAATGTCTTTTCAAATGTTCTACCCATTTTCAAATCAGATTATTAGATTTTTTCCTATAAAGATGTTTGAGCTCCTTATCTATTCTGCTTATTAATACCTTGTCTGATGGGTAGTTTGCAAATATTTCCTCCCATTCTGTATATTGTCTTTTCACTTTGTTTTTTCCTTTGCTGTGCAGAAGCTTTTTAACTTGATATGATCCCATTTGTCCATATTTGCTTTGGTTGCTTGTGCTTATGTGGTATTACTCAATAAATTTTTGCCCAGACTAATGGCATGGATAACTTCCCCATTATTATTATTATTATTATTATTATTATTATATTTGAGATGGAGTCTCACTCTGTCACACAGGCTGGAGTGCCGTGGCATGATCTTGGCTTAATGCAACCTCTGCCTCCTGGGTTCAAGTAGTCCTTCTGCCTCAGCCTCCAGAGTAGCTAAGACTACAGGTGCATGCTACCACGCCTGGCTAATTGATTTTGTATTTTTAGTAGAGATGGGGTTTCATTATGTTGGCCAGGCTGGTCTCAAACTCCTGACCTCGGGTGATCCACCCACCTCGGCCTCCCAAAGTGTTGGGATTACAGGTATGAGCCATCACGCCCGGCCAATATTTTCTTTTAGTAGTTTCATAGTTTGAGGTCTTAGAGTCTTTAATCCTTTTGGATTTGACTTTTGTATATGGTGAGAGATAGGGGTCCAGTTTCATTCTTCTGCATATGGATATCCAGTTTTCCCAGCACCATTTAGTGAAGAGACTATCCTTTTCCCAATATATGTTCATGGCATTCTTTTCAAATATGAGTTCATGGTAGAAGTATGGATTTATTTCTGGATTCTGTATTCTGTTCCATTGGTCTATTTTTATGCCAGTGCCATGTTGTTTTGGTTACTATAGCTCTGTGGTATAATTTGAAGTTAGGCAATGTTATTCCTCCAGTTTTGTTCTTTTTGCTCAGGACAGCTTTGGCTGTTCTCATTCTTTTGTGGTTCCATATACATTTTAGGATTATTTCTTTCTCTGTGAAAAATGTAATTGGTATTTTGATGTGGATTATACTGAATCTGTAGGTTGCTATGGGTAGTATGGATATTTTAACAATGTTTATTCTTCCAATCAATGAACGAGGAATATCTTTCTATATTTTTGTGTCCTCTTCAATTTCTTGCATCAATGTTTTATAGTTTTCATTGTAGAGTTTGTTTTTTTTTTTTAAATCTCTTTGGTTAAGATAATTCCTAGACACTTTATTTGTAGCTGTTGTAAATGGGATTACTTTCTTGATTCTTTTTCAGATTGTTTACTTTTGGCATATAGAAATGCTTCTGATTTTTTATGTTGATTTTGTATCCTGCTGCTTTACTGAATTTCTTTATCAGTTTGAACAGGTTTTTTTTTTTTTTTTTTTGGCGTCTTTAGGTTTTTCCAAATATAAGATCATCACCTGCAAATAATGGTAATTTAACTCCTTGTTCTCCAATTTGGATGTCCCTTATTTCTTACTCTTGTCTAATTGCTCTAGTTAGGACTTCCAGTATTATGTTGAATAACAGTGGTGAAAGTGGGCGCCCTTGTCATGTTTCAGATTTTAGAGTGAACTTTCTGTTTTTTCCCCTTCAGTATGATACTAGCTGTGTATCTGTCATATGTGGCTTTTATTGTGTTGAGGTATGTTCCTTCTATATCCAATTCTGCTGTTGAGAGACTCTGATATATTCTTCAATCTGTCAATTGAATTTTTAAGTCCAAAATTTCTGTTTGATTCTTTGTAATTATTTCAATCTCTTTGGTAAATGTATTCGATAGGATTCTGATTTCCTTCTTCATGTTATCTTGGGTTTCTTTGAGCTCAAGACAGCTACTTTGAATTCTGTGCCTGAAAGGTTACAGATTTCTGTCACTCTGGAATTGGTCACTGTTGCCTTATTTGGTTGATTTGGTGAGGTCAGATTTTCCTGGATGATGCTGATACTTGTGGATGTTTGTTGATATCTGGGCATTGAAGAGTTTGGTATTTATTCTAGTCTTTGCAGTCTGGCATGTTTGTACCTATCCTTCTTGAAAAGGCTTTCCAAACATTCAAAGGGAATTGAGTGTTGTGATCTAAGCCTTTGCTCACTACAGGCATGTCTGCATTATGGGGGAACCCCAATCCCAGAAGCATTGTGACTTTTGTAGACTCATAGAGGCATCACCTTAGTGGTCTTGGGTAAGATCTGGGAGAATTTCCTAGATCACCTAGCAGAGTCTCTTGTGCTTCTCCCTTACATCCCCCCAAGCAAATAGAGTCTGTCTCATTCTGTGCTGAGCTACCTGGACTTGAGGGAGGGGTGACATGAGCACTCCCAGGGACACCACCACTGGGACTATGCTGGGTCACATCTGAAGCCAACACAATACTGTGTCTTGCTCAAGGCCTGTGTCAACTGTTTCCTGGCTACCTCTGATATTTATTCGAGGCTCAAGGGCTCTTTAGTTGGTAGGTGATGAATACTGCCAGTATTTGGTCTCTATCCCTTAGGGCAGTGGATTTCCTTCTGACTCAGGGAGTTGGTCTAGAAAAGCCCTCCAGGAGCTAAGGCTTGGAATCAGGGAATTTAGAAGTCTGTGCGGTGCTTTATTTCACTACGGCTTATCTGGTACACAAGTTGCAAGACAAAGTCCATTTTGTTCTCTCTCCCTTCCTCAAGCAGAAGTACTCTCCCCATGGCCATCACAGCTGGGAATTTGCTGGGTGAAACCTGAAGCCAGACAGTATGGGGTCTTGCCCAAGGCCTATGCAACTGCTGCCTGACTGCAACTGATATTTACTCAAGGGCCAAGGACCCTTTAGTAAGCAGGTGGTGAATTCTGCTAGGATAGGGCAGTGAGTTTTCTTTTGATCCATGGTGGATCTGGAAATCTCTTCCAGTAGCTACGGCCTCAATGGGGCTTCAGGACTCTGCTTGGTATTTTATTTTGTGGTGGCTGAACTGGTATCCAAGTTGCAAGACAAAGATCTCTGTACTCTTCCCTCTCCTCCTGGAGATGTGAGCTGCACAGTCTGGAGTTGACAGAGGCAGGACACAAGCACTCCCTTGGCTGCCCTTGGTGTCTCACTAGGTTGTCACATGTACTCCAAGTCCACTGGCCTTGAGCCTAGTTCAGTACCAAGATTTGCCCAGGAATTGCAGTCTTTGTGGCCTAGACTGCATTTAAAGTTTATTTAGAACCCCAGAGCACTTTAACCTGTGGTGGTGGGGCCAGTTGGAACTTAAGTTCAGACAGTTGGGATTGATGTTCTCCCTCTGGCTGGCGCTGGTTTAAATGCCCCCTCCGTGGTTGCTGGCTGAATTCTGCCCCATGTTGCTTTCCACTGTGACAGGGAAGCACTGAGTTCTGATGTAAAGTCCCACAATCACCGTGCTTTCTCTCCTGCAGGTGCACAGATTCTCTCTCCACGCCATACAGCCACCAGGGGATGGAGGAAGGGAAGTGCTGGCAATTCAAGATTGTCTTTCCTAGCCCCTTCAGTGCCTTTTCCTTGATATGATTTTAAAACCAGGTACTGTGATTGCTCACCTGATTTTAGGTTCTATGAAGGTGCTTTCTTGTGTGGATATTTGTCCAATTTGGTGTTCCTGTTAGGGTGGAGGGAAGGGTGATCGCTGGAGGCTTCTGTTTGGCTGTCTTGTTCATTCTACTCCTTTGGTATTAGTTTTTGACTCCTGTAAAAGTGTCCCAATTTTCACTATTTAAAAAATAGTGATTTTTCATGAAGTGTTATTTATGCTAATATTTAATGGATATTTTTAGTATTGCTTGTGATGAAATGGGAAGTATGCATGAGGTACTTCCACTACATACCAAACTATTAAGATCATCTGAAGGAAAAAGTCATGTGAGACTGAGTTAACCTAGTCATTTTTCATGGATATAATTTTTACTCAAATAAATAGCTGATTGACAAACTACAGTTATTCCACCTTTGGTATTTGGCAGACATTTTGTTGAAAAGGAATGAAGTGAGCGTGCCACCTTAAGGAAATAACTGATGAACTTTGTAACCAGTGACAAAATTCAAGCTGTTAAGCAACAATTACAATTCTGGAAACTGTTTAACTGCCTCTTTGAGCTCAACAGCTTCTCAATACTTAAAGACCTTTCTGAGGAGATTGGTGGTGATATTAATGAAAGTGATTTTTTTGATATTGTATAATGAAGTGTGTCAGTATTTGGAAGATGTTATAAAATCAAGCATGGGTAAAACAATCTATTCAAAGTACATGCTAGGCAAAGTGATTTTTAACTAAGTTTTGCAAAGTTCATTGATATGGTTTCAGATTTCACTTTTGCAACTAATGCTTAAAAAGCCATTATTTGTTGAATGTTGGTATAGTATCAAAGAACAACAGTCATGATGCTCAGAAACATTATAAAATATTGCCTTTTCCAATTACATATCTATGTGAAGCATTATTTCCTTTAACCACTTTAACTAAAACAACACCTTGTAACAGATGGGATACAGAAGACAAAATGGTACATGTTAGGGACCTCCAGTTGGTCCTTTTTCTCTCAACGGTTATTTACTGTACAGGTCAGGGTTTGGCCAAATCCTGTCTAGCCATTCTAGCTATACTTTGGAAGACTGAGGCAAAGACCACAGAACGGGTCTGCAGACCACTTGACCCACTATGACATCTTCTTGGATCATCATTTCATTTATCCTTTGGCATCTATAAGTCCCTAGTTCTACTGGGCAATGTGATGGCCTTTTGTATTTCTGGGGATCAGTGTCAGATGAGACACTGTATCCAGTAGTTCTCAAAATGTTTGGGTATTTCCCTTTTCCAGGTGCATATTCTCTCTGGGAGATGGCTAAAAGGCCTTTTGGAGGAAGAATTGGGGCAATAGTGATGTTATATACTTGTGGTGATATTACAGGGTCCTTCCTTAAAGAAACATTGCCTTCACATCAATTAATGGGCTCTAGGTCTAAGATGTTGCTTAGATTTGGAAACGGAATGAGAAGTCACAGCTTTCTAAAGTGGTAGCTGACATTAACATTCTTCTAAGCAATTGTTGACTTTTTCCTAAACAAGCCAAATAACTGGTTTCTCGTCTTTTTAATCCCTAAACATATCACAGTCTATTAGGCTTGATAGATAGATCTTTGTGGGTGAAGGTACTACTTGAGGCTTGATGCCCACTATAGTAATTACAGGCATCTTACTTCTGTCAGTTAAAGATTTCCACCAAGTCTCTGCTATAGATATGATTCCCACTGATACTAGTGATCTTAGTTCCTTGACATGTTACAGAGGACAGTCATCATCAACCTTCTCAAAATGGACAAGCTGTCTTTACCTGTGCATTCTTTATTGTGTTAGTGAAGGGCTTATTCTTCAGGCATTCCTAGAAAAGATGGTCAGATGGCAGGTTCTCCAATCTTGTGTACTGTATCGATTCTAACATTCTCATACTCCTGAGTTGTTCCTTAGTACTCTGTTAAGGCAATTCTCACATGTCTACAACATTTGTTGTAGACCAATACTATGTCCAAGCTTTAGGGAGCCATCTCAGAAACATTGGGGCTGGCCCTAAGTGTCCTTGCCAAGGCAAACTCTGAGTCATGGAAGAGTTTTCCCATGTTAATACATTGTTGCCTATTCATATTTCAGTAGTTCCTTGTTTGACATCATCAAGATTCATTGTCACCCTCTTTCTCTGTCTGCTATATGTACATATTTAGCCACGTCTTTTAATTTATATGTTATTTTCTCTTAGAGCAAGCATTGTATTTCCCTGTGCAGACTGTACTGTGATTCAACCCCAGTTACTTGTCTGCAGGCAATGGAGTGGCTCTAGAGAAGGACACACATCTTGTAGCAATGCATCTGACTCAGGTAATATGTTTTCAGGGTGTCTAGACTAGTGGCACTTCCTCTTCTATCTGTGGGAAGGAAGTTGCTTCCACTGACCTGAAGGGTTCAGGGACTTCTGGGAGTTCAAGAATCTCAGGTTTGTTGGAGGTCACCAACAATTTCATCTCCGCAGCCCAGTACTTTCCCATTAGCTATTGAGCTTTTGCATTCAGTCTCCTTTGCAGCTCTGCTTCCTTGACCGTAATTCCTGGGCATGATTTGAAACCTACTTTTCCCCCATTATCCTAAAAGATAAAGGTTTCTTTTAATACTTCATGGATGTTTTCTGACTTTCACAACTTGCCTTGAGGTAGGAGTCTAACTTTAGGAGCCTTAACGAAAGTAGCCAACTCCACGATCCTTAAAATTACCTTTGCCCCACACCATTTATGCCATGGCTACTGCATTCACTTTCTGCCTGGACTTCATCCCGATTCACCACCTGTAAGAATCTTCGTGCTAGGCCGAGGCAGGTGGATCATGAGGTCAGGAGATCGAGACCATCCTGGCTAACACAGTGAAACCCTGTCTCTACTAAAAATACAAAACAATTAGCTGGGCGGGGTGGTGGCGGGCGCCTGTAGTCCCAGCTACTCAGGAGGCTGAGGCAGGAGAATGGCGTGAACCCGGGAGGCAGAGCTTGCAGTGAGCTGAGATCGCGCCACTGCACTCCAGCCTGGGCGCCAGAGCAAGACTCCGTCTCAAAAAAGAAAAAACAAAAAACAAAAAAAGAATCTTAGTGCTTAGTATTGGCTACTGTGTGCAAGGAGTTGCGACCACCCAACTTACTACCATCTGACCAGTTCCAATTTCATCTCAGGGGTCTGCTTTCCAGGGCCACTTTTGATCCCAGTTTTCTTAGTCAGGGTTTCTGCCAGAAAGCATACACTAAGTCAGGGGCTTGTACGTAGGTAGTTTATTTTTGAGGAAGTATTTTCAGGGAAGAAGAGGAGAGGGTGTGGGAAGCATGAAACAGAAGTAGGGAAAGCTGATACAGGGTGCATCTTTGCCTGTGCTCCCACTGAGGGCAAGTGCAGCTAGACCCTTGCAGGGTTTTCTAAGTAGCTGTGTATAATGAGCCTCGAGAGTTTCCACTTGAGGAATGGCATGTAGACTCAGTTATCCACAGCCTCCCCTCCACGGAATTCCACCCCTGATTCCCTCATACTGTCAGGCTGTTCATGCTGAGGAACTTCCTGCAGGCTTCCCAAGCAGCCAGGTCATACAGGCTCTGGAGCACAGCGAGAGCGAGAGTGCAGTGCAGTTGAGACAAGATGCTGTCCAGTTACCTGTCAGAAGAACAGGTGCAGCATTGGGGGCTAAAGCACACGGTGGATTTGAGAGAATGCAAGGTGGGCACATTCAGTGTCTATGACATTCTCTCACTGACCTTTAACTTTTCTCTATTTTGGATTCCTGCAGCCATGGCTATTATCTGGGCGATATTCTAATTTATAACTGCCTTACTTGGAAATATTTAGCTCCAATTTCTTACTCTCTGATTGCTGCATAGTATTTTTAATCAATATTGTACAATATAATACCTCTTTATAATAAAAAACTAAAATATATAAATTGATCTCAGAAGTTCTTTAGAAAACATTTTTAGAGCTAACTTTGTTACTATTTCAAAAAAAAAATTTAGTGAGCTCAACTTCATTCATTCATCAGATTTTTATTTTGAACCTAATATAGTCCTGGCACATATTAGATTTGTGGTGCTGACAGTATAGTAAAGGCTGTGGGCAAGCAAACAAGTCATTTCAGAACATTGTGAGAAATTCTGCCATATGCATATGCTGAATACTGAAGGATTAGAGAGGAAGGAGGAGCCAGTCTTGGTGATAAAGGTAACAAAGAAGGTTTCACAGGGGAGTTACACTTTGAAGTCGATTTTGAAGGATGAGTTGAGCCTGGATAGATGGAGAAGTAACAATATTTGCAAAAGCACAGAAACATAAAGGAGTGTGTCATCTTCATAATAAGGGGTTGAGGCAGCATATTTCAGGTGGTGTCTGGTGGGAGTGAAAAAAAGATTTAAAATAAATATGGACAGGAAAGTTAGAAAGAGACTATGCCAGATCTTGTATATTATATTAGGGAGTTATTTTCTTGTTAGAAAACAACAGATTTGAATTTTAGCTTTGTGATCGAGCGGAAACTAAATTGGAGAAGAGGGCCAGAGTGAGAGAGATTGGTTAGAAGATTATTACAATAAGCTGTGCAAGAGAAAATATAGTCATTAACGGGGGCAGAGGCAGCAGGAATAGAGAATGATGGATGGAATTCTGAGGTATATGTGAAATAGAATCAACAGTATTTGCTTAATTCAATTTTGAAGTAGAGAAAGGGAAGAATCAATATTCTATTTTGGTGACTGGTTGATGATGCCATTACCTAAGATAAAGATGTCAAGGGAAACCCGTGTTTGGATGTCAGGGAAAAATGGGTTCATTTTGAGAAATGTTGAGATATTTGTGGCACGATCATATGATGATGCCCATTAAAGGAAAACACTCTGTTTCCAGAAGAGCTCATCCACTTCCGTGATCTCAGTTACCAACTCTGTGAAGATGGCTGTGTTTATATATCCAGGACAAATTGCCCTTTTCAGTGCAAAACAGTGTCTCCCAAGTACCTCAGAGTTGTCATATACAAAACTAAACTTATTTTCCTTCAATTTCTCTCTTTATCCAGTGTCTTTATATTAGAAAATGGTATTACCATTTAAACAGTTCATTCATTTTATGAATATATTCAAGAAATATTCACTACCAGACATGGTTTTAGGGTGCTGGCATGCAGTAGTGAACAAAACAAGTCTCTGCTCTCATTTCCAAAACAATAAAACAAACATGAATTAAAAAATAGGTTAGATGATGATAACCCCTATTTAAAAAAAAATAAAGCAACCTTGGGGTGCTGGAGAGTGCGAGGATTGTTTTCAATAGGGTAGTCAGGGAAAGTGTCTCCTAGGAGGTAACATCTGAGCAGAGTTCTGGAGAAAGTGAAGGGGTGAGATTGTGGGACACATGGTGTATTGTTTTCCTATTGCTGTGGTAATTAACACTATGAATTTAGTGGCTGAAGACAACATAAATTTATGATCTTACCATTCTGAAGGTTAAAAGTCCCAGATGGCTCTTACAGGGCTAAGAATGAAAGCATAGGCCGAGCTGCATCCCTTCTGGAGGCTCTGGGGGAGGATGGGTTCCATCCTCTTTCCAGATTCTAGAGGCTGCCTGCATTCCCTGGTCTTGATCTCCACTTTCATCTTCGAGGCCAGCAGCATAGTTCCTTGAAATAGCCAGCCTCCTGTCTCTCTCCCTTTCTTCATCTCCCTCTGCTTCTTTTGTCACATCTGCTTCTCTGCCTCTCTCTCATAAGAACCCTGGTGATTATATTGAGCCCAACTGAATGATCTGTGAACATCTCCTCATTTCAAGATTCTTCACTTAGGCCAGCGTGGTAGCTCACACCTGTAATCCCAGCACTTTGGGAGGCCAAGTCAGGTGGATCACTTGAGGCCAGTAGTTCAAGACCGGCCTGGTCAACATGGTGAAACCATGTCTCTACAAAAGATACAAAAATTAGCTGGGTGTGGTGGCACATGCCTGTAATCCCAGCTACTCAGGAGGCTGAGGCATGAGAATTGCTTGCATCCAGGAGGTGGAGGTTGCAGTGGGTGGAGATCACACCTCTGCATGCCAGCCTGGGTGACAGAGACTCTGTCTCAAACAAAACAACACAAAACAACAACAAAAGATTATTAACTTAATTACATCTGCAAAGTTCTTTTGCCATGTTAGGTAAAATATTCACAGGTTTTGGGGATAAGAATATGGACATCTTTGGGTGGCCATTATTCTGCCTACGGCACACGGTTATATATGCACTCCGTGTAGGAGAAAACACATATAAAAGCTTTGATTTGTGAAGTGGGGGTTGTGTTTTAAAAAAGGAAGAAAAGAAGAAAGAAAGAAAGAAAACGAAGCTTCCAGCTAAGAGCATGTACATGGTGCTCGTGCCAGAAACCTGGGGGTATTACATCTAATTAGTCACTAAATATTTTCTATTAAGCTTCTAAACATTTCTTGATTCTGTGTATTTCTCCATTTTACTGCCAAAATCTCTGATCAAAACACAACAATCTTTTATGTGGACTCTTATCTCTGAAACCATTTCCTCAATACACTCTTGCCTCTTACAATCTATTCTCTTCAGTGAAGTAAGGATCTTTTTAAAATGCAAATTGAATCAAGTCAACTCTCTACTTAAAGTTCTTATGTGAATTTCTGGTCGGTCCTAGGTTAATTGGCCTTCTATATCCATCTTTCTTTGCACATTCTAAAAAACACTTAGATTCACAAGGGGCACACTGCATAAACAACAGAACTCTCACCAGAGTGGCTGATGGTACTGTTAGTTTGTACACACAGGGAGCTTGGGAGAATAAGCTGAACAATTGCAAATGGAATAGCGGATTGGGGTGCAGAGGACACAGACTAAGCACAGTCAAAATCAGCCGCTGAGGAAGCCCAACATCATTTGTTAAAATACTGGGCTCAGCACTGGGGACAGGAAAGGGTTTTGAAAGTGTGTGGACTTGAGTGGCTCTCTCAACAAAGCAGTGCTTCTAGAGAAGAAGGTAAATAGAAAGGGGGAGGCATCCTTTTTAAATGTGTGGTGGAAAGAGAGAAAGAAGTACCTGGAGAAAATCAAGGATGCTGCAGAAACAATAGAGAATCACAGGACAAACCAACTCATTCCTACCCCTAACCATATTATCCAAGAAGGAAGCTGCACTTTCCTCTACAAATAAATAACCATACTTTTGAACAAGCAATTTTGTTCAAGAAATGAATTGGAACAAGAAAAATCCATACACAGTTACTGTAAGAGGCAAAGAGAAAATGAAAATCAAACACTTCAGCTGAATTGAGAATTCGCCACCAAAATAACCACAAAGTAGAAGAAAACTGTAATGCAATACTCTAAACTGAATTGAATAGGCTTAAACCATACATTTCATGATTTCTACTCTAACCAAATGTAACTAACTAAACAATCAACCAGGGAGGAACAGCTCTTCCTTTCAGTAGAATGCCAAGTAGTGAATATGTATTGAATGATGAAGTTAGAAAATGCAGTTTGCAACCATCATAGATATTATTCGGGGAAGAATTTTTAACAGGTGTTAAAACCAGTGGGTGGTATTTTGAAGAAGATATTTGGATGAAATTCAGTTATTGCTACATAATGGTATGTATTTATTATAAAAGGAAAAATAGTAACATCATAGTGGAGAGACCTAGTAGGTACTACTTTAACCTAAAGATGAAAGTTAATGTTTCTAATAATGGTTATATTGATATCACATGTACCCTAATGTGATTTGATGACAAGAACACATTATTTATTCAGTATTCTAGCCCCAAGTAACTACCCGACTGTAATCATAAGGAAACATGAGATGAACTCAAACTGAAGGACTATCCTTTAAAAATGTCAAGATGTGGCTGGGCGCGGTGGCTCACGCCTGTAATCCCAGCACTTTGGGAGGCCGAGGCAGGCGGATCACGAGGTCAGGAAATCAAGACCATCCTGGCTAACACGGTGAAACCCCGTCTCCGCTAAAAAATACAAAAAATTTAGCTGGGCGTGGTGGCGGGTGCCTGTAGTCCCAGCTACTTCGGAGGCTGAGGCAGGAGAATGGCGTGAACCTGGGAGGCCGAGCTTGCAGTGAGCGGAGATCGTGCCACTGCACTCCAGCCTGGGCGACAGAGTGAAACTCCGTCTCAAATAATAATAATAATAATAATAATAATAATAATAATAATAAAAAATATCAAGATGTGAAAGGAAAAGTGAAGGAATTATTTCAGATTAAATGATATTAAAATGATATGACAAATAAGTACAAGGTATGAAGTTGGATTGGATCCTGGACAAGAAAGAAGATGCTACATAGGACATGATTGGATGTCAAGTGGTCAGTAGCTCGGTGACTACCAAGACCAAAAGGACCACTGCTGCAGCTGCTGAGTTGACTTGCCACACGCCTATGGATTTGGCCAGGAAGGAGGCAACAAGCCCAGTTGATTTTAGGCAGTTATGATTGACACAGCATAAGCTAGATCAGCATGGTGTCAACTCCTCATGTTCCTCATGTAACAAAGTAACACCAACTTCAGGGGCCAGATGGCAGCTAGCATGCCTGGTGGGTTACTTGGGCAGTGAGGTGACCACTCTAGAATACAGCCAATGAGTTGTATAGATTTACTCAGAAGCCTGCAGCTATATCCTGAGAGGGGGTAGGGGTACCATTGGAAAGTCCTGTGCTCTGCTAAAACTAGGGAGATAGATGAGAAACAGCTTTGTGGCAGTTCCCGCCAAGGCTGCGTACCTCCCCTGGGTCTAGGAAGAATCACAGGGCATTTTACCAGGACTCAGGTCAAAGTGTGGCCAAGCCTTGCCTACATGGACAATGTGGAGACACGCAAGGTTGTTAGCGTGCCACATGGTAGAACTATTTATGTTGAAGGCAGAATAATCCCCACCCCTCCAAATGATACCTACTCCTTAACCCTGGAGCCGGTGAGTATATTCTCTTACATGGCTAAAAGACCTTTTGGATATGATGAAGGTTACAGATCTTGAGTGGGGAGAGGATTCTCGATTATCAGGGTGGACTTAACCTAATCACATGAGTTCTTAAAAGGGAACAGTCTTTCCTGGCTGTAGTCAGAAAGAGAGATAAAAAGATGGGTGAATGAGAGGGATGTGATTATGAGAAGTTCTCAATCACCATTGTTGATCTTGAAATGGAGAAGGGGGCTAAAGTCAAGAGAGGCATTGGTCTCTAGAATTTGGCAAATACTGTCATTTTACAGCCAGCTACAGGGTCTGTGTCCTACAACATCAAATATCTGAATTTTGCCAGCCACCTGAATGGGCAGCTACAGATTTTCTCCTTGAGCCCTTAGAGAGGAATTCAGTCAGCTTTATTGAAGTTTTGTGAGATTTGTACCAGATTTTCAACCTATAAGACTTTAGGAATACATTTGTATAGTTTAAAGCTACTAAGTTTGTGGTAATTTGTTACAGTAGCAGTAGAAAAAGAGTCCATCCCATATTAGGATATTTGACTAAGTTGAAATATGGGTAATGGTATTGTATCCTTTACTATTCACAGAATTTCATAGCTGTATTGTGGTTATCCAAGAAAATTCTCATTCTTAGAAAATATCCTGAGGTATTCGGGGGTAATGAGAATGACTTAGGCAATTTTTACTCAAATGGTTGAGGGAAAAAAGATTAATGGGTCAAAATGTTAATAATTGCTGAAATCTGAATTAAGGGTATATGGATATTCCTTCTGCCATTCTTGTAGCTTTTAAGTTGAAATTATTTCCAAATAAACAGTGTTTTAAAAAGCATTGACTTCCCTCTTATTCTCCCAACACAGGCCTTAGCATGGCCTGCTATCTCTGGTGGGGTGGGCTCTGGCTGACCTTTGCAGCTGTATGTGCCATTCCTCTTCCCTTTGTTCATCCTCCTCCTCTCTATCTGGTATAATTTTTGCTTCTTTTTTTGTTTGACAGTTATGATACCAAAGAAAGATAAAACAGAAAAGAATACAACAAAACCCTTTTAACCATTAATGCATTATACAAGACAAAAAAAATAATAATGCATTAAAAGACTAAATAAAAATTGAAGTGCCTTTAAAAAATTTAAATTCCTGACTTAGGAATAAATAACAAATACAGGGAACAGATGTTACTTCAATTAAAGATATGCATTTTTCTATATAAGATGCTTGTTGTAAGAGCTCACTTTAGTGATAAGAAAAGAGAGCTGCTTATAGGAGAATGTTGAGGGTCTTTTCTGCAGCACTGTACTCTACTCTGGATAATACCAAGTCTGCACTCAAGTCCAGTGGAGTGGCTTCTGTTTCACACAGCATTCTCAGTGATGTTCCTGCTATAAGTTTATGTGGAAGAACAGGGTCACACAAAATTACATTACAGTACATGCAGCATTACATTACACTCATTACAACCTTATTTTGTTACATTACTTACATACATTACCTTACACAGAGTCCATTACATGCAGCATAACATTACACTATATGCAACATTACATTATCCAAGGTCATACAACATTTCACAAGGTTCAAGGTCTAGCCTTAACATACTTTTGAGCTCTTCAACCACATCCCAATTTGGGATAATAATATTTAATATTTAATAATATTTAATAGTGGCTCATTTCCTGTTTTCCCTTACTCACTGAACAAATCTTTACTGACTAATAGCATTCTGCCTGGGACAGACATTTTGTGAAAGTATGTTCAATGCACTATGTGTGAAGAGATAAAATGATGAGGAAACAAATAAATGATGTCTACAAATAATCACCAGGTCAGACAATAGGCAAACATTACCGAAAAATGTGAAAAAGTTGTCTTAATATTTTTAGTATTTGTCTTTGTTTTATCCTGAATTTGCTCATGAGGTGTTCTGAATCAGATTTCCTAATAATTACCTCAAAATAAATAATGTGTCCCATGTTCAAGGCTTACCCTTTGGCCATGCAATAAGAACCAATGAGAATTCTTCAACCATGAGGGGTCTGATATTCCAAGGGTGAGAAACAAAGAACAATGGATTAACAATGGACCATTAGCCATCTCCCTTCTTGACCCAAGAAAACGTTTACTCCTTTGAGAAAAGGTGAAAAGAATCCTGGGTTCTCACCTTTTGTAATGTTAGTATGTCTTTCCAAGGACCTGATAAACCCTGGGTATCTCTGGCTTTTTTTTTTTTTTTTTTTTTTTTTTTTTTAAGATGGAGTCTGGCTCTGTCGCCCAGGCTGGAGTGCAGTGGTGTGATCTCAGCTCACTGCAACCTCCGCCTCCCGTGTTCAAGCGATTCTCCTGCCTCAGCCTCCTGAGTAGCTGGAATTACAGGCGTGTGCCACTACATCTAGCTAATTTTTGTATTTTTGGTAGAGATGGGGTTTCACCATGTTGGTCAGGCTGGCCTTGAACTCCTGAACTTGTGATCTGCCTTCCTCCGCCTACCAAAGTGCTGGAATCTGCCTGCCTCCGCCTCCAAAGTGCCAGGCTTCTCTGGCTTTTATGACCTAAAGATGTCTTCAAGGCCTGGACTTCCTACCTTTTGAAATATAAATAGCTAGCAAGGTAGAACCTGGGTCTTCTTGACATTTGTAGCTTAACCTAGGGATTTACACCATTCTGTAAGAAAAGTTTCATTCTTCTTTCCTATATCCCTATATTGAAATATCTCAGAACAATTAAGTAAACAATGGATACAAACCTAATTCCCATGGTATGTAAAGAGTCTCAGGAGGTCATAGCTTTTGTAGGAGTACTGATGAATTTAGGGAAGTTTTATTTTCCATCAGAAGCGATAACAACAAATTCAAAGGAGATACAAAGAAGGAGCCGGAAGATGTGCATATTCTTCATGGAAAAAAATGTATTTTAGCTGAGGATTGAATGGTAAATATAATTTCAATAAGTGCAAATGGGAGATGCTAGTGATGTCATAATTTATGAACAATAAAGGTTAGTATGTCCAAATTATAAGGATTATTGTTCATAATTTATAAGGGTTTGAAACAATGCAAATTTACAAGTGGTTGATTTATTTTTGTTATTGTATACCAGAATAAACTTTGCAAAAAGAACTTCAGAAGTAGCACATAATCAACCTTATTTATATATTTAAAAAATAATTGAAATAAAATGCAATTTAATTAAAATGTATTCGATAAAAAATAGATGAAAAATTTTAACTTTATTCATATATATATATTCAAATATACATATACCATATTTGGTTAGTTCACCAAAGTGAAATCTTATATTTTATTTATTTTTGATTTGGGGTCTAACTGAAGCTTCATAGACAATCTTATTTTCCTAAAATAAGTAGCTGAAGTGAAGTGTCTTCTAGCTAATTGTTTTTTTCCTCCTCACTTCCCCGTTCTTCTGGATTAAACATGGGATGGGAATATTGCTCTGGGTTTACTATTGCAAAATACTCGGGAGGTAATGCATACGTTGTTAGAAAAGATTTATGAGAGGATGGTTAATACAAAATAAAGATCTGTTTCTCCCTTGAAATAGATAAAAGTATATCATCACATAATATTTAAGAACTTTCTTATGACGGATTATTCAATGCAAAAGATAGTTATAACTTGAAGCAGGTTATAATATAGCATATATTGCTAATTCTGCAAATGAAAGTTGAATGCAATTTGAAATTGAGCATATCTTGAAAAATGAAAAAAGTGTTCTTAAAGATGACCACACTGAAGTCTACTATGAAGGACATTTAAAATGCAGAAACTTGAAGTATGCAGTTAGAAATTCAAAATCAAAACACATAGACATAACTAAATTTTCATTTATGCCCTTTAGTTTTTTCACTTCTTTGATATTGATATTGTTTAATTGAGCAAAGTAGTAACATAAAATTTCAAAGCAAAAACAGTTGCATTTGAGAAAAAAAACTTCTCCATTTTGTTTCTTAAAATATAATATTTGGATATTTGGATAGTTAAAAATAAAATTAATAGATATTGATTAAATAACCTGATTTTTTGAGTTCTCTAGAGTAGAATGCATTTTTGGACCCATCAACACTCAACCATATTGTTGAAAAGATTACTTAACATTCTTTAAAAAATGGAATTTACTTTTGTGTGTATGGGGCAATAGCATTGCTATATTTTTCTTTCTTTTTTTTTTTTAAATAAGCCATCATTTGCCTATGAGCTGAAAGACAAATTTGAATGTGAACTTAAAGTTTTCTCTTATTATAAGGTGCTTTGTAAAAAGGGAAATAATTGATATGTAGAAGTTTTAAAGAACACTCCAAATTCATAGGGAAATAAACAGTCAACACAAACAAGTACTACAGGATTTTGAATATCTGTCTTATGTTCAGTATAAACCTTTGCTGACCTTATATAAATGACTTATTACACAATATGTTGATAAAATATCCTTCCTCTGTAGGTTGTTGTTAAAAACTGAATGGTGATACAGGGCGATGACTACGTTTCCTCATTGCTATGCATGGTTTAAAAACACCCACCAACAGGGAGATCTGCTAAACTGCCTGCTAAAATCTTTCCCAAAGATTGTTTGGTTTCAAACTGCATTTAATGCTGAAATGAAACATATTCCACGTCCAGGGAAATCATTCTGGTGATGACGCCTTTCAAAGCTTAAAAGAGTGTTGAAAAAGAAACCTGCCCGCCTTCTAGAATTAGACTGGATGAAGGTAATTGAGTCAAATGGCAGTTTTATCCCCAAGTGAAATTACTTCCACTGCACAGGGCATAAGGCATCTGAAGATTTATCTGACATTCCTGATACCTCAGCAGTGACACTGATATTGGATGACATATTTGGCATAAGGGAAGGATCATTTCCCTTTAGAACACTCTATATTTGTTAGTTAAATGATCATTGCTAGATGCATCCTCTTCATGAATATAAATTACTAGCCCAGCAAAGGACTTATATTTGTATGCTGTCTTTTACTATGAAGGATTTTTAAGGGTGCAATGAACCCATTTTACATTGCCACTAGACATATTTGGGGATTGCTTTATCCAGCACTGCAACATTGTCCTTAGGTAACAGTATATTATAGTCAGGATGTAGCTCGGTAAATACAACAGCTTTTATCCTCACTGTGGAGGTCATTTTTTTTTCTTAACTAGGCATGTTGTCAGCAGAATTCTGCACACCCAAACTCTTTACTAATGGGCTATGGTAATTATCCATATTTTAATCAATGCCCTATTTAGAATCGCTTGACGTATATGCTTATGCTTGATTTTGTATTTCCTGTTTGGCATTATTATTCAAACTCAGTGTGATTTCTAAATAACAGAGTACACCCCAATGGCTGCATTTCTCACTGGAATATGAGCTCCATGAGGGCAAATATTTTGTCTATTTTATTCACTCTGTATCCCAGTGTCTCAATCAAACAGTGCTTGGTGCATAACAGGTGTCCCATAAATGTTTTTTGACTGACTGAATTAATGGTACGGATGAGCAAAGAAATAGATATTTACAATAATATCTATGAAAATAATATACAATAATGGACTAATTTCAAACTATATGAGTAATGTGACAAATATGCAAGAAATTTCACAGACCTAACAACTAAGTGGGAAAAATCTAATAGCTTCTCCGCTCTAATGGACATTTGTTTTGCCTTTTGCCACTCAGTTTCTGCTGAAAACCCCTCTTACGTTCAGAACACTCCCAAGTGAGAGTCTCATTTCTGATTTTCTACAATTTGAATCTTATATCCCTCTATAAATAATATGAATATTATTTATACTATTATGCTACAGAATAAATAGTATATTACTATTAATATACTATGACATAATAGTATATTATGTAACAAATTACAGTTAATACAGTTAATTGTCATTGCATATTATAGTAATTAATATACTATTATATAACATGCAATGACAATTTACTATACTATAGTTAATATACTATATATTACTTTATATACTATATAGTATCATATATA
This sequence comes from Gorilla gorilla gorilla, assembly GCF_029281585.2. Lineage (NCBI taxonomy): Eukaryota > Metazoa > Chordata > Mammalia > Primates > Hominidae > Gorilla > Gorilla gorilla. The sequence goes on from NC_073230.2 coordinate 154,010,269, forward strand.
GTATATATATACACTATACTATATAGTATCATATATAGTATATATATATACTATACTATATAGTATCATATATAGTATATATATATACTATACTATATAGTATCATATATAGTATATATGATATAGTATCATATATACTATATAGTATCATATATACATATAGTATATACTATATAGTATATATACTATATAGTATCATATATAGATATATGATACTATATGATACTATATTATAGTATATATGTACTATTATATAATATGCAATGTATATATAATATGTATTATATAATATGCAATAATATAATAGTATAAATATATGATTATATAATATGCAATGAAAATTAACTGTATTAACTGTAATTTATTAACTATAAATTATCATTATTTTATATTTTCTAATGATCAGTCTGTATAGTTTTCTAGGAATTTGCCCATTTTGTCTAAGTTTTTAGAGTTATAGGCATTAAGGTGGTAAAAACTTCCTTGTGTCTTTATATAATAATTATATACTATACTACTATATATACACTAGTATATATACTATACTACAATATATAAAATATAATGTATAATATAATATAGTATATACTATATATAATATGTAATATAACATAGTATATACTATTATATACAGACTAGTATATATAATACTGTTATATATGGTAATACTAATTATAATATGTAATATACTTTATATTATAAAATATATAACATATATGTAATATATAATATAATTAATAGTGAATATATAATATAGTATAATATGTAATATAATATATACTATAATATATAATGTATTATATATTAATATACACATATAGAAACATTAACATATATAAAATATATTAATATACACTAGTATATATAATAGTATAATATCTTTTCTATAAATGTTGAAAGAAGAATCTTTTCTCAGTTATATTTTTGGATTTTAAACAATCCTAGTATTCTTAGGACACATTTTATTTTGGCATTATATATTTTCTTTTCATATGCTGAATATATTTTGGTAATACTTTGTTTAGGAACTTTGCACCATATTCAATATTGAGACTGGCTTTGAATTTTCCTGCTTCCTATTGTCTGTATCTGGTTTTCTGTTTTGGTTATATAAGCCTTGTAGATTGAGTTGGGGAGTGCTTCCTGTTTCACTAGTCTTTTAAAGAGTTTGAGGAAAACTTTGATCTTTTCCTTTAAGGTTTGATGAAACTCACCTGCAACAGCATCTGACCTTTGGTATTTTCTTTGGGACAAGATTTTTTAAAACAAATTAATTTATTAACTGTAAATTGTCAAGATTTTATAGTTTCTCATGATCAGTGTTTATATTTTCTAGTTTTCTAGGAATTTGCCCATTTTTTTCTAAGTTTTTAGATGTATAGGCATTAAGGTGATAAAAATTTCCTCATGTCTATATATTTTTTGCTTTTATAAGGTATTGAGATATAATTGGCTTTCACTACACTTCACATATTTCAAGTGTACAGTTGAATTTTGACGTATGTATGCACCTATGAAACAATCATCACAATCAAGGTAATAAACCTTTCCCTTGCTCCTTAAAGCTTCATTGTGCCCCCAGATGATCAGCTCCAAAAAAAAAAAAGCCTATTGGAATTTTGATTGGCCTTCCGTTAAATTTATATTTGGGGAGAATTACCATCTTAATAAAATTGAGTTTTCCAGTTCATGAATATGACATAGGTTGCCATGGATCTCGGTCTTTTTTTCTGCAATGTTTTATAGTTTTCAGTATAAAAGTCTTGAAAATATTTTGTCGGATTTATTTCTACTGGGGCTCAGAAAATCATACACCAAAGTATGGCCGTTTGGTATGCTGAGTACTTTGGACTGAAGGACATTGGAAGGGCCTGAGAAACAAAGTCCCTTTCTGGCCTTCTCCTGTTTTTCTTTCTTCTGCTTCCCTTCCCCCAACCCCAAGGCAGGTCATAAAAACTAGAATTCCTCTTCTCCAAGGTGGGTTACAGAAACCAGAACCCCTCTTCCCTAAAGTCAGCCATAAAACCTAGATATATTCTTTTAACCTTCCCCCACCTTGCTGTGTAGGAGCTGGCCATGAAGAAATTCTGACCTCCCTTCTCTAGTAGTAGATCATAAGACTCTCATTTCAGAAGGGGTCCTGCCCTATACCTCGGACAAAGAAATTATGCACAGAAAGGCCAAGAGTAATCTAAACAGGCCTTCCTGTGTTATCCCACTCAGTCTATTACAATTAGATCATTTGTTCAATTACATTTCTACATGGCTGTCCGTTCTTCCTTCTTCATCAAACCTAAGCATAAAAACAGTTTTCCCTAGGTCTTTGGATTTTTATTTCTGAAGGCTGCAGTGTGATATAGAAGTTGATTAAATACATTTGTTATGCTTTCCTCTTGTTAACCCATCTTTTATTATAGGAGTGTCAGCTGTGACCCTTATCATGAGGAAGAAAGGTGTCAAATCTTTTCTGCCTCACTTTCTTTTTCTTTTTTTTTTTTAATCAGGAAAATCCAATCTTTTTTTATTATGCTTTAAGTTCTAGGGTACATGTGCACAACGTGCAGGTTTATTACATATGTATACATGTGCCATGTTGGTGTGCTGCACCCATTAACGCGTCATTTACATTAGGTATATCTCCTAATGCTATCCCTCCCCTCTCCCCCACCCCACAACAGGCCCCAGTGTGTGATGTTCCCCTTCCTGTGTCCAAGTGTTCTCATTGTTCAATTCCCACCTATGAGTGAGAACATGCGGTGTTTGGTTTTTTGTCCTTGCGATAGTTTGCTGAGAATGATGGTTTCCAGCTTCATCCATGTCCCTACAGAGGACATGAACTCATCCTTTTTTATGGCTGCATGGTATTCCATGGTGTATATGTGCCACATTTTCTTAATCCAGTCTATCATTGATGGACATTTGGCTTGGTTCCAAGTCTTTGCTATTGTGAATGGTGCTGCAATAAACATACCATTGGCAAACCTGACAAAAACAAGAAATGGGGAAAGGATTCCCTATTTAATAAATGGTGCTGGGAAAACTGGCTAGCCATGTGTAGAAAGCTGAAACTGGATTCCTTCCTTACACCTTATACAAAAATTAATTCAAGATGGATTAAAGACTTAAATGGCAGACCTAAAACCATAAAAACCCTGGAAGAAAACCTAGGCAATACCATTCAGGACATAGGCATGGGCAAGGACTTCATGTCTAAAACACCAAAAACAATGGCAACAAAAGACAAAATTGACAAATGGGATCTAATTAAACTAAAGAGCTTCTGCACAGCAAAAGAAACTACCATCAGAGTGAACAGGCAACCTACAGAATGAGAGAAAATTTTTGCAATCTACTCATCTGACAAAGTACTAATATCTAGAATCGACAAAGAACTCAGACAAATTTACAAAGAAAAAACAACCCCATCAACAAGTGGGTGAAGGATATGAACAGACACTTCTCAAAAGAAGACATTTTTGCAGCCAAAAGACACATGAAAAAATGCTCATCATCACTGGCCATCAGAGAAATGCAAATCAAAACCACAATGAGATACCATCTCACACCAGTCAGAATGGTGATCATTAAAAAGTCAGGAAACAACAGATGCTGGAGAGGATGTGGAGAAATAGGGACACTTTTACACTGTTGGTGGGACTGTAAACTAGTTCAACCATTGTGGAAGACAGTGTGGCGATTCCTCAGGGATCTAGAACTAGAAATACCTTTTGACCCAGCCATCCCATTACTGGGTATATACCCAAAGGATTATAAATCATGCTGCTATAAAGACATGCTCACATTCTTAAATATTTAATGTTTTGTGGTGTCATTGTAATGGAATTACTTTTTAAATTTTATTTTCAAATTGTTTGCTACTAGGATGTAAGAAAATGATTTTTGCTAAATTTACTTTTTAATGCTAATAATAGTTTTGTAGATTCTCTGGCATCTTCTTTTTATATGTCTATATAATGTGCTAATAGCAATAGTTTACTTTGTTTTTATGTTTCGTCATTTTTTTTATTGCCATATAACATTGGTTAGGACCTTTGGTACTGATATGGTTTGTCTGTGTCCCCACCCAAAACTCTTCTTGAACTGTAAGCCCCATAATCCCCACATGTTGAAGAAGGAACCCGGTGGGAGGTGATTGGATCATGGGGGCAGTTTCCCCCATGCTGTTCTCATGATAGTAAGTGAGTTCTCATAAGATCTGATGGTTTTATAAGTGTTTGACAGTTCCTCCTTCACGTGCTAACTCCCTCCTGCGACCTTGTGAAGGAAGTGTCTTCTTACCCTTTCCCTTCCCTTTGCCATGATTGTAAGTTTCCTGAGGCCTCCTAGCCATGCTTCCATTTAAGCCTGAAGAACTGTGAGTCAATTAAACCTCTTTCCTTTATAATTGCCTAGTCTCAGGTAGTTTTTTTTAATAGCAGTGTGAGAATGAACTAATACAGATAACTATGTTAACTAGAAGTGGTAAAAGGGTAAATCTTTGCCTTTTCCCCATTTCTAGAGGGAAACAATTCATTACTATTACATATGATATTAGCTGTAGGTGTGTCAGTTTGAGGTATATTCCTACTATTCCTAATTTGCTAAGGGTTTTTTTTCCTATCATAAATGAATGTGAAATCCTGTTCAATGCTTTTTCTGACAAAATATTTATATGCATTTTCTCCTTTATGTTAATATGGTGACTTATGTTGATAGCTTTTTGAATGCCTCACCAACTTTACATTCTCTAATAAGTTCAACCTGGTCATAATTTGCTATCTACTATATTGAATTTAATTTGTATCATTTTAAAACCGTTTTGGAATCTATATTTGTGAGGAATATTTGTCTCCATTTTTTTTTGGAGACAAATGATATTAAGGTTATGTTACTTTCTCCTTTTTTAAACTTTTCTGAAAAAAATTATGTTAAACGTTTCCTTGAATGTTTGATAGAATTAACCACCAGAATAATATGGGCCTGAAGTTTTATTTTTGAGAGTTTTCTTTCTGATCTGTCTTGGTGAATGTACTATGAGTGCTTGAAAAGAATGAATGTTCTGCTGTTGTTGGATGCAGTGTTCAATAAATGTTAGTTAGATCGAGGTGGTTGATGAGGTTGTTCAGACCTTAGCTTTACTAATGTTTCATCTACTTTTCCTATAAATTGCTGGGAGAATGGTGTTAACACTCTTTCTATAGTTGTGGAATTATCTAGTTATATCTTTAATACTTTCATTTTTATCTTTCTTATAATTTGGGGCTTTTACAATTAGGTATACGTATTTATAATTGTTAGACTTTCCTCGTGAATTATACCTTTTATGATTAGTAAATATTTCTCTTTGTCTCTGGTGTTACTCTTTGTATTGAGTTCTATTTCATTTAATATTAGTACAGCTACTCTAGAGGGAGGAATATACAGCCTTCTTGTGTTTGCAGTTGTGCACTGTAAACATCTTTTTTTTTGGTATCTACTCTCAACCATCTTTTTCTATTCTTATATTAAAATATGTCTCTTGTGAGCAGCATGTAATTAAGATTTGTGTTTTTTTCTATCCTTTCTGTCAATCTCTGCTTTGTTTTTTTTTCTCATCAAGTCTTGGCATAAATCTCTGCCGTTTAGGTGAATTGTTGAGACCAATAACATTTATTCTAACTTTTGATATGGTTGGATTTAGGTATGCCATTTTATTTTTGTTTCTTTATTTGTCCCCTGTATTTTTTTGTTTCTATTTTCTTGCTTTCTTTTGTGTTATTTGAACATTGTTTGAATTCTGTGCTAATGCTTATATTAGATTTTGTTGCTAATTTTTATTGTATTATAATAAAATCTACATAACTAACTTTGTAATATAATTTGAAATCAGAAAATGTGATGCCTTGAGCTTTGTTCTTTTTTCTCAAGATTACTTTGGCTATTTATATGGCCTTTCGTAATTCTATATAAATTTTAGAATTTTTTTTCTATTTCTGTGAAAAATGCTGTATTAGTCTGTTCTCACACTGCTAATGAAGACAAACCTGAAACTGGGTAATTTATAAAGGAAAGAGCTTTAATTGACTCACAGTTCCACATGCCTGGGGAGCCCTCACAATCACAGTTGAAGGCAAATGAAGAGCAAAATCACGACTTACATAGCAGTAGGCAAGAGAGCTTGTGCAGGGAACTCCCATTTATAAAACCATCAGATCTCGTGAGACTTATTCCCTATCAGGAAAACAGTATGGGCAAAACCACACTCATGATTCAGTTGTCTCCACTTGACCCTGTCCTTGACACATGGGGATTATTAGAATTCAAGGTGAGATTGGGGTGGGGACACAGAGCCAAACCATATCAAATGCCATTGGAATTTTGATAGGGATTGTATTGAATCTGTGATTGTTTTGAGCAGTATGGACATATATGCACTAAGTTTTTAATTTCAGATTTTATCTTTGTGTTCTAAAATTTCCATTTAGTTATTTATATTTTCTGTTTTTCTACTATGTCTTACCTACTTTTTTCATCAAAATAGCAAGGTGTTGTTTCTGAAAACCAAGTTTGGACTTACTTATTTCTCTATTGAATCTTTGTTTTCTGTTTCTTTAGTAAGGTTTCTTCCTCTATCCCATAGTACATATTTCCAATAGCTGCTTTAAAGGTTTTACCTGATTATTCTAACATTTGGAATATCTTGGAATTGGCTTGTGTAGATTTTTTTTTCTTGAGAACAGGCTACATGTACATGCTTATTTGTATGTTGAGTAATTTTGGATTTTATGTTGCATATTTTTAGTATTTTGCTGTATTGACTACAGATTAAGTTATGATCCTCTGGATAATGTTGATATTTTTATTCTAGTAGGCAATCAACACATTTAGTTTTCTGCAGTGAGGTTTGTCTCTCATTCTTTGTTTTGTGTTCAAACCTCAGTTAAATTTTCATATTATTCTGGTTTAAGTCTTTCATAGGCATGCACAGTTTATGAGTTGGGTGGATATTTGTGCGAGTTTATATATAACACTAGGGGATATTCTTCTTTGGCTCTGTATTAGTCTATTTTCACACTACTATAAAGACATACCTGAGATTGGGTAATTTATAAAGAAAAAAGGTCTAATTGACTCACAGTTATGCATGACTGGGGAGGCCTCAGGAAACTTATAATCATGGCAGAAGGGAAAGCAGGTACATCTTACATGCCAGCAGGTGAGAGAGCATGCTTGAGAGCACAGAAAAATCTACTATTTATAAAACCATCAGATCTCGTGAGAATTCACTCACTATCCCGAGAACAGCATGGGGGAAACTGTCCCCCTAATCCAATCACTTCCCACCAGATTCCTCCCTTAACACCTGGGGATTACAATTCAAGATGAGATTTGGGTGGGGATACAAAGCCTAACCATTTCAGGCTCTATCTCCTAAGATGTTTCCCCTCATTTCTCCTGTTCACAAGGGCCTTCCCTACTTCTACTAGCAATAATTATAGTGGGATTTTTGTATTTGTATTAGCTGTTTGGGTAGCACTTATCTATGATTGTGACAAAACCTTCCAGGAAAGTCTTGTAAAGAAAAATCCTGAGAAAACTTATCCTCATGCAGGTTGCTTCCCCATATTTAGATGCCCTTGAACAATATTCATGCTTCTGTTTACTTTTCAGAGACTGTAGTTTATTTTAGATATTTTCTAGAATTTTTAGTTAAAATCAGAGGAAGGAATGGGCCATAGGAGGCTTCCATCACTGTAGCAAAAGCAGAATTTGTTGAGTTTTGTCTCTTACTTTTGCCATATCTATAATTTTATCTCCTTTGTGACCAGATATTTTATGTATTTCTGTTTGTTTTTTAATGAAACTTGCAAGGTATTTGGTATCTTAGTAATTGCTTTAAAAAACCAAGTTTGACTTCATTTATTTCTCAACTGAATCTTTGTTTTCTGTTTTTCTAATTTCTGGTTTTATATTAATTATTATTTCCTTCTACCGTATTTAAGTGTTTCTTTTCACACATTTAAAAATTTTCTAAAATGATGAATTTAGCTAATTAATTTCAACTTCTTTATATTAAAACATAAGCATTTAAACTTCTAAAGTTCTCCTTAAGCACTGTTTTTATTATACCCTATGAAATATAAAATGCAGCATCAAAAATATTATTTAGTTGTACTTTTACATTTGTATTAATTTTTTGTTGCATAAGTTATTTAGAAGTGTGTTTTGAAAATTTCAAATACAGGTCTTAGATACGTTATCTTTTCATTATTATTTCTAGTTGAATTGCCTTGGAGTAAAGAAACTTTCTTCTCTGAAGTTTGCTTTATGATCAAATGTGTGGTAAATTATTATAAATTTGATACACGTGAAGGAAAACTTACATAATGTTGGATATTCAGGTAATGGAATACCCAGTTGTTCTTGATGGTTATCAATTTAAAGTGAAAATGGGGATTGAACTCTTTGATTTCTCAATCAATTTTCAGATTTCTATTTAGAAGTCCAAAGAAAAATATAATGATGTTCATTCTGTTTTTAAACAAATAAATAACAAAAAGGAAGAGAAATATAGACAAAATTTGATAGTGTTTGCAAGACATATGAGGATGTGGATGGACTGTTGGGACATGGATGTAGGCTATGTTAGGAAGGAGTGTTGCAGTGTGCAGGAGGATGGCTGCAGAGAGATGAGAATGGAGACAATGAATTGGAATACAGGACGTATCGATCAAAGAGTATGATGTTTACATTGACGTTTCAGAGATAGTGGAGTTACTGCAATTGCAGTTCGTGGGTTGGAGAACAGATGGGATGGAAAAAAACATTATTGCAGGTGATATAGGTAGTAAACTAAGAGAAAGAAGAGTGGCGAGGTCACCAGAAGGCACATTTAAGACACCAAGAATGACTACAACAACTGGGGAGAAATTCAAGGAAAGAAAAGATGAAAATGTTTTAAATGATATGTGCCTACTAAAATACAGTATGTAACAAAAAATGAAGTGTGTCTCATTCATAAAATAAATGGGGTGACTGTTTAGAGAAGAGAAATATGCAGTGGAGTGTGTTAATCTCAAATGGGGAGCTGCAACATGCACAATGAAAAGGATCCTTGCCTCTGTCAACCCATCTTCCTTCTCCTCTTATATCTGCAATTCTTACACCAATCTCTGAACATTCATAATAATTTCCTTTCCCAATTGATATGGTTTGGCTCTGTCCCCACCCAAATCTCCATGTGAATTTTATCTCCCAGAATTCCCACATGTTGTGGGAGGGACCCAGGGGGAGGTAACTGAATCATGGGGGCTGGTCTTTCCTGTGCTATTCTTGTGATAGTAAGTCTCACGATATCCGATGGGTTTATTAGGGGTTTCTGCTTTTGCTTCTTCCTCATTTTCCTTTTGCTGCTGCTATGTAAGAAGTGCCTTTTGCCTCCCACCATGATTCTGAGGACTCCCAAGCCATGTGGAACTGTAAGTCCAATTAAACTTCTTTTTCATCTCAGTCTCAGGTATGTCTTTATCAGCAGCATGAAAACAGACTAATACACCAACCTGCAATGATTATTACTTGCAAAGTTTTCTATATACTGTAGGAACCATGTTTTCCATATTTTATCAAGTAATGCTAATTAATATCTATTGATCTCATAGCATTTTTCTTTTAATTTTTAAATATTTAATTTAATATTTATTCATTTTGAATGTGTGCCAACTTGTGTTACCAGTTAAGATCTAAGAACACTGAAGGCAAATGCCATACTATCATTTTGCTTTTATTTTGATAGCCCTTTGGGTATTTTTCGGTATATATAGGTACTACATGGATACTAAACAGTTCTTCAAATTTTTAAAACACTTTTCCTTTTTTAGAATGTTATTTTTTTTTCTATCTTTTGAAAACATATCAGTAGGTTTTGGGGGAACAGGTGGTATTTGATTACATGGATAAGTTCTTGAGTGGTGATTTCTGAGATTTTGATGCACTCATCACCCAAGCAGTACAAACTGTACCCACTGTGTAGTCTTTTATTCCTCACCTCCTCCCTTTCTTCCCCCTCCAGTCCCCAAAGTCCACTGTATTATTATTATGGTTTTGCAACCTCATAGGTTAGATCCCATTTATAAGTGAGACCATACGATGTTTGTTTTTTCATTCTGGAGTTATTTCACTTAGAATAATAGTCTCCAGCTCCATCCAGGTTGCTGTGAATGCCATTCATTTTTATGACCGAGAAGTATTCCATCATGGTGTGTGTGTGTGTGTGTGTGTGTGTGTGTGTGTGTGTGTGTAACATTTTCTTTATGCATTCGCTGATTGATGGGCATTTAGGCTGGTTCCATATTTTTGTAATTGTGAATTGTGCTGCTATAAACATGCGTTTGCAAGTATCTTTTTCATATGATTACGTTTCCTCTGGGTAGATACCCAGTAGTGGGATTGTGGGATCAAATGGTAGCTCTACTTTTCGTTCTTTAAGGAATCTCCATACTGTTTTCCATAGTGGATGTACTAGTTTACATTCCCACCAGCAGTGTAGAAGTATTGCCTTTTGACCACAACCACACCAACATCTATTATTTTTTGAATTTTTGATAATGGGCATTCTTGCAGGAGTAAGGTGGTATGGCATTGTGGTTTTGATTTCCATTTCCCTGATAATTAGTGATGCTGAGCATTTTTTTGTATGCTTCTTGGCCATTTGTATATCTTCTTTTGAGAAGTTTCTATTCATGTCCTTAGCTCATTTTTGATGAGATTATATTTTTTTCCTGCTGATTTGTTTGAGTTCCTTGTAGATTCTGAATATTTGCCCTTTGTCAGATGTATAGACTGTGAAGATTTTCTCCCATTCTGTGAGTTGTATGTTTACTTTGCTGATTATTTCCTTTGATGTGCAGAAGCTTTTTAGTTTAATTAAGTCCCATCAATTTATCTTTTTGTTGCATTTGCTTTTGGGTTCTTGGTCATGAAGTCTTTGCCTAAACCAATGTCTAGAAGGGTTTTTTTTTTATGTTCTAAAATGTTTATGGTTTCAGATCTTAGATTTAAGTCTTGATTCATCTTGAGTTGATTTTTGTATAAGGTGAGAGATGAGGATCCAGTTTCATTCTTATAGATGTGGCTTGCCAATTATCCCAGCATCATTTGTTGAATTGTGTGTCCTTTCCCCACTTTATGTTTTGGTTTGCTTTGTCGAAGAGCAGTTAGCTGTAAGTACTTGGCTTTATTTCCGTGTTCTCTATTCTGTTTCATTGGTCTATGTGCCTATTTTATACAAGTACCATGCTGTTTTGGTGATTGTAGCCTTATGGTAGAGTTTGAAGTTTGGTAATCTGATACCTTCAAATTTGTTCTTTTTGCTTAGTCTTGCTTTGGCTATGTGGGCTCTTTTTCAGTTGCATATGAATTTTAGGATTTTTTTTTTTTTAGATCTGTGAAGAATTTGATGGGAATTGCATTGAATTTGTAGATTGCTTTTGGCAGTGTGGTCATTTCCATAATATTGATTCTATCCATCCTGAGCACAGGATGTGTTTCCATTTGTTTGAGTTGTCTATAATTTCTTTCAGCAATGTTTTGTAGTTTTCCATCTAGAGGTCTTTCACCTTGGTTAGGTATATTCCTAAGTATTTTATTTTATTTTTGCATCTATTCGTAAAAGGGTTTGAGTTCTTGATTTGGTTCTCGGCTTGGTTGCTGTTGGTGTATAGCAGTGCTACTGATTTGTGTACATTGATTTTATATCACGAAATTGTACTGAATTCATTTATTAGATCTAGGGGCTTTTTGGATGAGTCTTTAGGGTTTTCTAGGTATACAATCATGTCATTGGTGAACAGCAACAGTCTGACTTCCTCTTTACCAATTTGAATGCCCTTTATTTATTTCTCTTATCTGATTGCTCTGGCTAGGACTTCCAGTGCTATGTGGAATAGAAGTGGCAAAAGTGGGCATCTTTGTTTTGCTCCAGTTCTCAAGGGAATGCTTTCAACTTTTCCCCTTTCAATATAATGTTTGCTGTGGGTTTGTCATAGATGCTTTTATTACCTTAAGGTATAATCCTTCTATGCTGATTTTGCTGAGGGTTTTAACCATAAAGAAATAACTAATTTTGTCAAATGCATTTTCTGCATCTATTGAGATGATCATGTGATTTTTGTTTTTAATTCTGTTTTTGCGGCATATCACATTTATTGACTTGTGTATGTGAAACCATCCCTGCATCCCTGGTATAAAACCTACTTGACCATGGCAAATTATCTTTTTGATATGCTTTTGGACTTTGTTTGCTAGTATTCTGTTGAGGATTTTGCATCTATGTTCATCAGGAATATTGGTCTGTAGTTTTCTCTTCTTACGTCTTTTTCTGATTTGGTATTAGGATGATACTGGCTTCATAGGATGCTTTAGGTATTTTTTGCTATCTTTTAGAATGGTTTCAATAAGATTGGTACCAATTAATTCTTCTTAGAATGTCTGGTAGATTTCAGCTGTGAATTTATCTGGTCCTAGACTTTTTTTTTGTTGGCAATTGTTTTTAATTGCCATTTCAATCTCACTGCTTGTTATTGGTTTATTCAGAGTTTCTATTTCTTCCTGGTTTAATCTAGGAGGGTTGTATATTTCCAAGAAGTTATTCATTTCCTCCAGGTTTTCTAGTTTATGCATGTAAAGGTGTTCGTAGTAGCCTTGAATGATCTTTTGTATTTCTGTGATATTGGTTGTAATATCTTCCATTTCATTTCTAATTGAACTTATTTGGATCTTCTCTCTTCTTTTCTTGGTTAATCTCACTAATGGTCTATCAATTTTGTTTATGTTCTCAAAGAACCAGATTTTTGTTTTATTTGTCTTTTATATTTCTTTTGTTTCAATTTCATTTAATTCTGTTCTGATCTTTGTTATTTATTTTCTTCTGCTGGGTTTGCATTTGGTTTGTTCTTGTTTCTCTAGTTCTGAAAGGTATGAGTGTAGATTGTCTATTTGTGCTCTTTCGGACTTTTTGATTTAGCCATTTAATGTGATGAAATGAAATTAGTGGTCTCTTAGCACCACTTTTGCTGTATTCCAGAGGTTTTGATAGATTGTGTTACTGTTATTATTCAGTTCAAAGAATTAAATTTTCATCTTGATTTTATTGTCAGCCCAGTGATGATTCAGGAGCAGATTATTTAATTTCCATGTATTTGCATGGTTTTGAGAGTTCCTTTTCGAGTTGATTTCCAGTTTTATTCCACTGTGGTCTGAGAGAGAACTTGATAAAATTTTGACTTTCTTAGATTTATTGAGACTTATTTTGTGGCCTATCGTATGGTCTATCTTGGAGAATATTCCATGTGCTGATGAATAGAATGTATATTCTGCAGTCGTTGGGTAGAATATTCTGTAAATATTAAGTCCATTTGTTCTAGGGTATAGACTAAAGTTCATTGTTTCTTTGTTGACATTCTGTCTTGATTGACCTGCCTAGTGCTGTCAGTGGAGTATTGAAGTCCCTCTCCATTATTGTGTTGCTTTGTACCTTATTTCTTAGGTCTAGTGCTAATTGTTTTATAAATTTGGGAGCTCCAATATTAGGTGCATATATATTTAGGATTGTATTATTTTCCTGTTGGATTAGTCCTTTTATCATTTATAAAGTCCCTCTTTGTCTTTTTTTAACTATTGATGCTTTAAAGTCTGTTTTGTCTGCTATAAGATTAGCTATTCCTGCTTGCTTTTGGTGTCCATTTGTATAGAATATCTTTTTCCACCTCTTAGGTTTATGTAAGTCCATATGTGTTCAGTGAGTAACACATATCTGTTTATGCGGTGTATCACATTTATTGACTTGAAGACAGTAGATACTTGGTTGGTGAATTCTTATCCATTCTGTCGTTCTGTATCTTTTAAGTGGTAAATTTAGGTCATTTACATTCAATGTCAGTATTGAGATGCAAGGTACTATTCTATTCATCATACTAGTTGTTGCCTGAATACCTTGTTTTGTTTTGTGTTATTGTTGTATAGGCCCTGTGAGATTTATGCTTTCAGGCAGTTCTATTTTTGTATATTTCAAAGAAAGATTTGTTTCAAGATTTAGAACTCCTTTTAGCAGTTCCTGTAGTGCGGGCTCTGTAGTCACAAATTCTGTCAGTGTTTGCCTGAGAAAGATTTTATCTTTCCCTCATTTATGAAGCCTAGTTTTGCTAACTACAAAATTATTGGATGATAATTGTTTTGTTTAAGGAGGCTAAAGATAGGACTTTAATCCCTTTTAGTTTGTAGGTTTTCTGCTGAGAAATTTGCTGTTAATCTGATAGGTTTTCCTTTATAGGCTACTTGGTGCTTTTGCCTCACAGCTCTTAAGATTCTTTCCTTCATCGTGACTTTAGATAACAGCTGACAGTGTGCCTAGGTGAAGATCTTTTTGTGATTAATTTCCTGGGTGGTCTTTGAGCTTCTTGTATTTGGATGTCTAAATCTCCAGCAAGGCCAGGGAAGATTTTCTCAATTATCCCCTCAAATAAGTTTTCCAAAATTTCCGATTTCTCTTCTGAAAGGAGCTGGGCACATTCCTCAGCCCCGGGCTCAAAACAAACAAGCCCAGTACAAACACATCCCATCCTCCCATCCCACCACATATCGCCATATATCTCTCAAACTTCCTGAGCCCAGTACAAACACCACCAGGAAAGTCTCCAATAAGGAGACAGCCATTCAAAGTTTTACTGAAAGAGCGGGAACCAAAAGAATTCCTTTGTTCCCCTGTAACTTTCAGCCTATAAAAAGCAAACACTCGCATTGTTCAGGGCCCTCTTGTATGCTGTGGAATGGAGGGACCAGGTTCGAACTTGTAGTAAAGATCCTTGCCGCTTGGCTTTGACTCTGGACTCTGGTGGTCTTCTTTGGGGAACAAACGGTCTGGGCATAACACTTCTTCCTTGGGAACACCAATTATTCTTAGGTTTGGTCATTTAACAGAATCCCAAACCTTTTGGAGGCTTTGTTCATTTTATTATTATTCTTCTTTTTTCTTTGTTTTTGTCAGACTGGGTTAATTCAGAAGCCTCGTCTTTGAGCTCTGAAGTTGTTTCTTCTACTTGTTTGATTCTATTTTTGTAACTTGCCAGTGTATTTTGCATTTCTCTAAGTGTGTCTTTCATTTGCAGTAGTTGTGATTGTATTTTATTGATGCTTTCTATGTCTCTGGAGATTTTGTCAATCCTGTATTTTAAAAATTTTTTCTTTTCTTTTTTTTTTCCGAGATGGTTTCTCACTCTGTCATTCATGCTGCAATTCTCCTGCCTCAGCCTCCTGAGCAGCTGGAATTATAGGCATGGGCCCCATGCCTGGCTAATTTTGGTATTTTTAGTAGATATGGGGTTTTGCTATGTTGGCCAGGCTGGTCTCAAACTCCTGACCTCAGGTGATCTGCCCACCTCAGCCTCCCAAAGTGCTGGAATTACAGGTGTGATCCACTGTGCCTGGCTAAATTTTTTTAAGTTGGTTTTCTCTGGTTGGCACCTTTCTCTGGTGCCTCCTCAGGTAGCTTAATAATCAACCTTTTGAATTAATTTTTCTGGCAATTTAGAGATTTCTTCTTGGTTTAGATCTATTGCTGGTGAGCTAGTGTGGTCTTTTGATGGTGTTAGATAACCTTGCTTTGTCATATTACCAGAATTGTTTTTCTGGTTCTTTCTTATTTGGGTAGACTACGTCAGAGGAAAGATCTGGGGCTCAAGGGCTACTTTTCAGATTGTTTTGTCCAATGGGTTAATCCTTTGATGTAGTGATCTTCCCCTTCCCCTAGGAATGGGGCATCCTGAGAGCCAGACTGCACTGATTGTTATTGCTCTTCTGGGTCTAGCCACCCAGGGGAGCAACCAGGCTCCAAGCTCCGGTCTGGTAGTGGGAGTGTCTGCAAAGAGTCCTGTGATGTGATCCATCTTCAGGTCTCTCAGCCATGAATACCAGCACCTGTTTTGGTGGAAGTAGCAGGGGCATCAAGTGGACTCTGTGGACTCTGTGAAGATTCTTGGTTGTAGTTTTGTTTACTGCACTGGTTTCTTGAATTCTGGTTGTGTTAGCAGTATACTCGTCATGTGGACAGAGTCTGGACCTTTGGCAGGGTTAGGCATGTCTGAACTCAGACTCTTCTTAGGTGGGGCCTGCTGCAGCTGCTGTGGGGGATGGGTGTGTTGTTCCCAGGCTAATTAAGTTGTGTTCCCAGGGGGATTTTTGTTGCCTTCTGCTGCATCATACACGTCACCAGGGAAGTGGGAGAAAGCCGGCAGTGACAGACCTCATCCAGCTCTCACACAGCCAGTCTCACTCTCGTGTGCCCCACCAATAGCACTGAGTTTATATCCAGCCAGCCCAATGAGCAGGGCTGAGATCTTGCCCCAGGCTACAAGCTTCCCCACAGAGAAAGCAAGCAGGGCTTTCAGGCCCCCACCTGTCTGCTTGCATCAGCTTCTGTGCATATCCGCACTTCCTGTTCACGCCCCCACACTACTCCCCTGATTCTGCCGAGGAAAATTTGCCCTGGGTTGAAATTATTACCAAGTTCAGCTGGGGGTTTCCTTCTCCCAGGGTTCCTTCCCGAATTCTACTGGCAGCCCTCCCCAAGGACCCCTGTGAGAGAAAGTCAGAAATGGCTTCCCTGGGGACTGGAAGTGCATACAGGGCTCTTCCCATTGCCGCTTTTACTTTTATATTTCACTCGGCACTCTAAATTTGTTTCAGCTCTAGGTAAGGTATAATCTGGATTTTTAGGTTCCCTCCTTCCATTATCCAGATTTTCAGGTTCCCCAGTGAGGATGTGTGTTTTTGGGGGCAGACTTTTCCCCCCTCACACTTCAGGTATTCAGTTTTTTGGCTGTCTCATGGAGTTTCCTGTGGCAAGCTGCTTCTTTCAAAGTGTCTTTGAATTCTTTTGGTTTTTCTGGTGTGTTCCTGTGCTAGTTCTTGGAGCAAAAGTTCACTGTGTGAGTCTCCACATGCTGTTCTGTCCATCTGAGTAGGAGCTGCAAGTTAGCCCTGCCTCCTATCTGCCATTTTTTTTTTTCCTGTTAAAGACATTTTTAATACTGTCACGTTTTACTAATGTGGATACACATTCAGGGAGGTAAGGAGATTTGCTCTAGTTCCTGCAGTTAACCCTAAAATTATAGAATCTTTCTCCAAGCTCAGTATTCTTTCTATGACACTATGCAGTTTCTTCCTTTTGAATTACTTTTATTGAGGGAGTATAATTTTCCAACTGGTGAAATTAAAGCATTCTGTCACTCTTTCAGCATTAATTACTAACTTGAGAAATTAAAGGAAAATGCAAAGAAGTAATAGCAATTATTATTACAGGCTTATAGAATAGCCTCGATATGAAAAAAAACCTGCTTAAATTTAGAAACTAAATGATTGTGTGTGTGTGTGTGCATTTGTGGTGATGGGGACTGTCATAAGGAATTTGAATAAAGGAAATTAAAATATATGAATAAATTATTAAGATATGTTTCCTTGGTTCCCTTAGGACACAGAAAGCTAAACATCATAGTGCTTAACACATATTGTGTTAAATACCAAGCAACTTTTGTTTTAAACAAACGTGATCAGTATGGTAAAAAACTACCTTTTGCTATTGATTTTATTCAGTATTACCTGGTAGTAGAATATCATTTGATATGTGACTCTAATTTCAATGTCTTGAGAAGAAAGTTTCAATGGTTTCAATCCTTCTACTCTCATATTAACATATGTACATCCACAAATTAGGTTGAGAAAGGGCAAATGTTTCTGGAAGGAAGAAAACATCTAGGTAGACCTTCTTTTAGACTGGTTTACTTCTCATCTACAAGGACAATAAGTTTGTGGAGCTTATGTCTACAGTCCTTTTCATATTAGAAGAAAAAACTCTTCTTCACAGTCATATTGAAGAGGAGGTCCATGTGTTCTTAATATTGTGGACAATGACTAAGCCTTGACTACATTTGGAGAGGCAGAAATGAGAAGACAGAGAATGTTGTTCTGATACTGCTTCCCTGCCCACTTCTGTTCAAAGAGCATGGTGAAACCAAATGTCTGGGAGAACAGAAGTTCCAAGCTTGGTACCAACAGCTTGAAATGTTTATTCTCAGTAATGCTCTGGTAAGTCTCCTCAGCTTCATGTGGTTGCTATGCCCCGAGTAATTTGGGATCCCTGCCAATTTTAGGTTGGTTTAAATGAACAGGTTAGCATTGGCACTGGGGGACAGAATATCATTGAACATTTGTACAGTCAGCAAGGGTGTTACTTAGTAAACAAGTAGTACCTAAAGATGGAAAGCTTATGGTGCCACAGAATGAAACAATACATAGAAAATTATCAGGAATTGCTGAAGTATATAAATGTATGTATTTATATGTATGTCTGTCTACCTTCATCAGTATTGATGTGGCTCCGATTAGTGGAGAAACATAAGGGCTCTTGTCTCATGCTGAATTAGATAAAACTACACGGACACATGTGGAGTGGTTTTAAGGAGTAGAGAGTTTAATAGGCAGGCAAGAAGGGAGAAGAAAGAAGGAAGAAGCTCCCCCATGCACAGACAGAGAGAGGGGGGCCCCAAAGCCGAGAGAGGAGGCCCTGAGTCTGGCTGATACCAGCCAGTTATATGAAGAGGCTGGGTGAGGCGGTGTCTGATTTGCATAGGGCTCAGGGGATTGGCTTGACCAGGCATGTCATCCAGGTAGCGGCAAAAAAACTGGCCCTCCCACTCTAACCTTTCAATATGTGAATGCAGGACACCATAATGCTCTACACACATGGGGATATGTGGGGGTGGTTATGTTGCCAGGCACATGTGGGGGCAAGGGCAGGAAGAAGAGGGCAGGAGTGGCCATGTTTGGGTGGACCCAATTTCTAATGGCCTGCATTTGCATGTCAAAGGTTGCCTGCTGGGCCGTAAGAGCTGGGGCTTTCCTGCTAGGCAAGAAATATTTCTGGAGCTGCTTTAAAAGAAACAACTTTCCCGCCAAGCGCGGTGGCTCAAGCCTGTAATCCCAGCACTTTGGGAGGCCGAGGCGGGCGGATCACAACGTCAGGAGACCGAGACCATCCTGGCTAACAAGGTGAAACCCCGTCTCTACTAAAAGTACAAATAATTAGCCGGGCGTGGTGGCAGGCGCCTGTAGTCCCAGCTACTCAGGAGGCTGAGGAAGGAGAATGGCGTGAACCCGGGAGGCGGAGCTTGTGGTGAGCCGAGACCGAGCCACTGCACTCCAGAGCCTGGGCGACAGAGCGAGACTCCGTCTCAAAAATAAATAAATAAATAAATAAACAAACAAACTAACTAACAAACTAAGACCCTCATTCCAAAGGGGTCCTACCCTATACCTGGAAGAAAGAAAAGCTGCAATAGAAAAGCCAAGAAGACACTGAACAGACAGGGCTTGCTAGGTTTCCCCTGTCTAGTACCATTAGCTCATACCCTTTTTTTGGCCAATCACATTTCTACATGACTATTTCTGCTTTGTCAAATCTAATCATAAAATCAGAGAGCTTCTCCTGTATTTTGGGGTCTCCATTCTGAAGGCTCCCATGTTATGAAAAACTACGGTCAAATTCATTTTTTATGCTTTTATCTTGTTAACTACCTGTCTTTTGTTATAGGGGTGTGGGTCGTGACCCTTATGATGGGAAGGAAAGAGATTGCCCCGTTTTCCTCCTTACAGTTACATGCAGCTGCATTCATTAGTTTTCACTGCTGTAGATTTCATTGTATGAATATACCACATTATATTTATCCATTTTACTGCTGATGGGCATTTGGGTTGTTTTAAGTTTTAGCTTATTATAAATTATGCTGCCGTGAACATTGTCATACATGATTTTTGAGTGTATATGTGAATGTACTTCTATTAGGAATTACCTACAAACAAATGTGAAAATGCTGGATAATAAAAGGATTCATTTTTCCGTATTTATAGATAATGTCAAGCAGCTATCCTAAGTTCTACATGAATTTACGCTATAGCCAACATTAAAAGAGTTCCTCATGTTTGCCAACTTAGTGATTCAATCAGAAATTTTAAAAGTTATTTTGTCGAGTGTATGTTGGTGTCATAAGAAACCTATAATTTGCATTTCCCAGATGACTGGACTATTTTCATAGTTTTTTGGACATTTAAATATCACCTTTTGTTAATTTCCAGTATAAGTGGTTGGCCCATTTTTTATTAAGTCGTCTTTCTTTTTTCTTGCTTTATATATACTTGGATAAGAGCTTTTGTTGGTTACATGTCTTGTAAATATCTTCTCCTATGCTACAGTTACCATTATATTCTCTGATGATTTTTCATTAGTATAAGTTATTAGTTCATCAAACGTTTTCTCTACAGTTAATGTTCTTTGATTTTAAGAACTCCTATCCTTTAGACCTGATGATATTTTATGTTATTATCTAAATGCTACATTCTAGAAGTTTTATTATCTTACCTTTTGTAATTAGAGTAATAAAAGTGAGCTGAAATTGATATCTGTGTATGGAAACTGCCTTCTTTTATAGTTTGATAAAATTTTCTTTTTTCCTTTTTAGTGTGAATACATGTTGAAATGTATCAAATATTTTTCTGCATTTATTGAGATGATCATATTTTTTCTTTTTTATTTTCATTATGTGACAGAGTATGTTGAGTTTCTGTAATATTAAAACACCACTATATTCCTGGAGTAACCCAACCTTAGTCATACGTAATATTTCTATATTGCTAGATTTGGTTTGCCAGTATTTTGCTTAATATTCCTATCTATGTTCAAGCCAGTTTTGGTGTCAAGATTACACTGAATTCTTTAAATAAGTTAGAAAGTATTCCTCCTTTTTTCCTTCTTGGAAGAGTTTGTACAGGTGTTGAATTTGCCTCTTCCTGAATATTAGTAGAATTCACTGGTGAAATGAGAGTAGAATCTACTAGTGAAAGCATTTTGATCTGGAGTTTTTTTTTCTGGAAGTTTTATGGTTATGGATATTGAATCCATGATTGTAAAAAACTTTAATAAATTGTTCAGATTTTCTGTTCATTTTTGTGGTAGCATTTGTACATTGTGTTTTCTTAGAATATTCCCATTTCATCTAAATTTTCAAATTTATTTGTATACAATTGATATAATATTTCATTATCTTTCTTTTTAATGCCTATAAACTCTGGTGATGTCTATATCCCAAATTTTTGTCATGTTTATTCTTTAAAGTCTTGCCAGAAATTTATAAATTTCTAAAGTCTTTTCAAAGTATCAACTGTTGCTTCTGTTGATAGACTCAAAGGTAACATGTGTTTATGGGTCCATTGACTATTTTTCTTCATTATTTCCTTCTTTCTTTTTTTGGTGAGTGGAAGTAATTTACTGAACATTTTAAAGTTTCTTGAGATAGATGTTTATTATTTGGTTATCTATTGCTGTGTAATGAATTATTCCAAAACTCAGTGAAACTATTTATTTTTTTATGGCTCTGTGGATTGATAGGGCTTAGCTGGGGTCTCTTGTGCTGTTATAGATGAATGCCATTTGGGGCTGGGGTCATCTGAAGCCTTGAGGGCAAGGCCACCTAACGTAGCTTCTTTACTCACATGTCTGATGCCTCATATTGGGATGGCTGGCGTAGTTGGGGGCTGGCTGTGCTTTATCTTATCTCCACACTATTTCTTCACTGTGGATGGCTTACTCACAGCATGGTGATCTCAAGACAGTTGAATTTTTTTACATCTGGCTGGCTTGTGCCAGAGTGAGCACTCTGAGAGAGTTAGATGGAAGTTGTTCTAAGAGAGCGTGGAGGAGTATTCTTTTTTTTTTAAATCACTTTACTTAGGTATGATGACAGCAAAGTGGAAGCTATAAGACTTTCTATGACCTGGCTCAGAAATCATGGGAATTCATGTCTGCTGCATTATGCTGGTAAAAAGTGAGTCAGAAGGCCAGTCCGAATTCAAGAAAGGAGACCACACAAGAATGTGAATAACAAGAGGCTTTTTCATTTTGAGATCACCTCTGGAGTCTAGCTAACAAACATTGTTTATTAAATTTTCCGACATATTTAAATAAAGGTATACATTTCCTTATAAGCGCAGCTTTTTCTGCACTATCTAGATTTAATATGCTGTATTTTATAAGCATTCAATAAAAATACTTTCTAAGTTCTATTGCTATTTTTTATGACCCATTGGTTATTTAGAAATATGTTTCTTACTTTCTAATATATATAGATTCCAGATATCTTTTTATTTCTAACAGATTTCCTATGATCAGAAAATATATTTGCTTTAAATCCTTTGTTAATATCCTAGCATTTCTTAATTATGATAAACCGTGAATATTTGAAAAGAATGTGTTTTTGGCAACTCTCACAGAGTACTATATATAATTTAGTTAAATTTCTAAAATAATATTATTCAAATCTTTTATATTCTTATTGAAATTCGGTTTCACTAAAAATTTCCCAATGATTATTTAATAGTTTTATTCTTAATTCTGTTAATTTATTGTTTATATTTTAAGAGTCATGTGAATAAAGACAGTTTTACTTCTTTCTTTCCAATCTGGATAACTTTGATTTCTTTTACTTGCCTTAATGCGCTGTTCAGATCTTCCTTTTTAATGTTGAATAGATGCGCTAAGGAAGAACATTCTTGCCTGGTTCTTCATCTTAGGGGGAAAGCATCTAGTCTTTTACCGTTTAGTATGCTGTTGGTTGATTTTTTAGATAATAGATGCCTTTTATCAGATTAAGGAAATTCCTGCCTGTTATTAGTTGGCTAAGTTTTTATCAGGAATAGATGTTGGATTTTTTTGTCAAATATTTTTCTACATCTGTTGAGATGATTATGTAATTTTCTGTTTTAATCTTTTAATATGAACTACATTGATTTTCAACTGTTAGACAATCTTTGCATTCCTGAAGTAAATGCCGCTTGGTCAGTTTATTATATTTTGATAATGTTGTTGAATTTAATTGGCCCATATATTACCAATATTTTGAGAATTGATGCATCTATATTCATGGGGGACATGAGTATGTAGCTTTCTTATGGTGTCTTTGATTTAGTGTCAGAACGATGCTGGCCTCAAAGGAAGAGTTCCACTTCAATTTTTCTGGGAAAGGTTTGTAGAGAATTGGAATTATTTCTTCCTTAAATGCTTGGTAGAATTCACCAGCAAAGCCATTTAGACCTGGAGTTTTATTTAAGAAGTAACTCTCTAAACTTAAGAGGAAAATAATCAAAGATGTGTATGCTTCTATTGGAGCCTTATTTTGTTGAATATTCTTAACACGAAATTTTTTCTCTCAGTGAACCTGCAGGAGAATTTATATACTCTATACATGCTGGAGCAATTATTTTACTGGTATTCTCAGCAAGCATAGATTTTATTTATCTCTGAGTCAAAAAAAATTTCTAGCTGTATTATAAATATCTTTAACATTTAAACTGAAATGTTGAATATTTGTTAGCTCATTATCACATGCTTTTCTGAAATATTAGTACTCTCCTGTCTTGCATTTTTTTGCTTTATGTATGGCAAAGATTTTTTTTTATAATGTAATGAATTGGAGATTTTTTTCATTTTTAAAAAAACTTTTCCTATGATGTTTGTTTTAAATTCTGTATCCTAGATAAAAACGGTTTTACTATGAAACACTGCTTTGGTTATAGATAGAACAAATGTTTTCTAAAACTACCAAGCTAAATGTACAAGACCATGATAGAACTTCATTTTATTCAGTGATGCTAAAGAGAAGATATTTAACCTGATGCCAAAATTTATAATAGAGAAAACATCATTCATGTTGTCATGTTGCCATTTTTATCTTGTAAACTTACTGTTATCTCTTTTATACTATGCAGTTCTGGTATCTAGGTACCATAAAGTCTTCATCAAATGAGTGCTTCTATTATTCTATTTCCCAACTCATTGATATAAAAGAGATTCCATGGAGATAAATTATGAGGCTAAGTTTTTTAAGTACAAAATAAGATGCTTCAAAGTCTTAAAAATCTTTATGTGAGGAAATTTAGGTTTATCTTAAATATAATGGTCATATTTATAAGTTGAATGATTATTCAGTGGCAAATAATATAGTGAATGTACCAATGCTTTAATAGGCTTAATTAGTTTTAACATAAAATAATTTGATATTAGACCTTGGTTGGTTGCATAGTTTATGATTTTCTGTCATTCTGTAGGTTGTCTGTTTACTATTTTGTTAGTATCTTTTACCGTACAGAAACACTTTAGTTTAATTAGGTTCTGTTGTAAATTTTGATTTCTGTTGCAATTGCTTTTGGGGACTTAGCCAAAAAACCTTCGCCAAAGCCAATGTTAAGAAGGGTATTTCCTAGGTTTTCTTCTAAGATTTTTATAGTTTGAGGTCTTACATTCAAATCTTTAATCTATCTTGTTAACTTTTGTATATGGTGAAAGGCAAGGCTATAGTTTCATTCTTTTGCATATGCCTAGTCACTTATTCTGCCACCATTTATTGAATAGTGAGTCCTTTCCTCATTGCTTGTTTTTGTTGGCTTTGTCGAAGATCATGTGGTTGTAGGTGTGTGGCTTTATTGCTGATTAAATGTGGCACATATACACCATGGAACACTACACAACATAAAAAATAATGAAATTACGTTTTCTGCAGCAACATGGGTGGAGCTGGAGTCTATAATCCTAAGTGAATAATAAAGGCATAGAAAACAAAGTGCCACA
This sequence comes from Gorilla gorilla gorilla, assembly GCF_029281585.2. Taxonomy (NCBI): domain Eukaryota; kingdom Metazoa; phylum Chordata; class Mammalia; order Primates; family Hominidae; genus Gorilla; species Gorilla gorilla. Next base: position 154,034,972 of record NC_073230.2, read on the forward strand.
TGTTGTCACTTATAAGTGGGAGCTAAATACTGACCACACATGGACAGAAACATGGGATAAATAGATACTGTGGACTATTAGATGCAGGAGGGAAGGAGGCGAATGTGAGTTGAAAAACTACCTATTGGGTATTATGCTCACTACCTGGATGCAATATACCCAGGTAGCAAACCTGTATAAATACCCCCTGTATCTAACATAAAAGTTAAAATTTAAAAGGAAAAAAAAAAATAACGTGAGCCCCTTAATAAGATTTTGTCTAGTGTACCAGGGTAGAAGGCAGGCAGATCCCATAGGACTAGTATGGTCAAGAACACACTTCTATTTCCTTCTAAAATAAACATGTACACAAACAGACAAATTACTTTCTAGGAATAGTTTAGAAAGGAGATAAGAGTGTAAGTTTTAGAGATACTCACTGCTTTGTGAAGGTTCTGAGTTGGCTCCTACACTATTCCTATATCTAGTCCCTCAAAGCTCACTCTTTCCAGTTCTCTTCTCTTCCTTACCTCCAGGATGTCTTCACTCCAGGATTAGTTTGTCCAGGGATAGGCAAGGAGTAAACCAATCTTCTGATCAGATCATCTGCTTAATTCTACCATTGTGTGTGTTTTCCTCTGTTTACTCTTCCCTGATATTACCAACACTTGTTGATCAAACTGTTCTTGGTTCTCTTTCTGACTTTTCAAGGTATTTGGAAAGGAAACATTTCCTATATTCTTAAAAAACTGTATCATGTATGATTTTTCTATGTGATTTAAAACATTTTTCTTGCCTCTTAGATTAAATATTCACCTTCAACTTTTGTTTAAATGAGTCTTCCCTTCATATATGGAATAGATAAACTTCTACCCATCCTCTTTCCAAATAATCGCACATTTTGAATGAATGTATTTCAATATGAGCTTCCTGTATCCCAGAGGAATTAACTCAGACCGAAACGGTGGACGAACCTGCAATCTGAAACTAAAAAGAACCATATTTACTAGGAGAATTAAGTATTGAGTTCAGTGATTGCTTTTCTACAACCAAATTGTGAATAGAATTATTATCTAATATGGAAAAGAAAACCAACGAAAACTCAACACACCAAATTCTAATGAATTACTGAAGACTTTTGGTGAACATCCAGTGAAATCGTGAAGTGGCAATAGGCAGTCATCTGCCTCCCACTCAATGCATTTCAGAATTTATCAGATCCTGAATATATTATGGCCATCATCCATTTTTAAAAATGTTTCCTAATTTTGCAGTAAGATATGCTTCTGTAATTTGAAATAATTTTTTTGGTATTTCAGAAAACTTTTTATATTCTGAGGATTTGTGAGTTCACATACTTTAAATAGGCGGTTATACACCTTTCGCTTTATCTTCTTCCCCTCACTGTAAATATCAGATGCTCTAATTAAAGAAAGACATGAAACTGGAGTACAAAATAGACGGTGTATCTCCCAAAAGTACAACTTTGAAAGAAAAAAAAAACTCTTGTAAAGCAACAGGAGCATACTCTGTGATTATGTGCTCTGGGGCAGTTACACAGCGAGCATGATGGGGATTACAAATTTGCTTGCTCTGGCAAGAAGGATATGCCTATTAACAGAAACCAGCTGTTCGGAAAAAATGCGATGCCCAAAGTAGTGAAAGGATGTCTTAATTTAGCTCTGGGCTGCATTTATTACTGCTGAAAAATTTTTTAGAAACTATCAACTCCATTCAATTAATAACGTTCTTGTGAATTTATGTAACACAAAGGAAATATTAAGAATAGATCATCTAAAGTAAATCAATCTGTATGGCTTAACAACGCCTTTTATTTATTTATATTTTTTACCATGCCATGTCTGTAGGCTTTCTGACTTGTCATTTTTTATTCAGGCCTATGCAAGGAAGCAACTTAATCACGTTAGTAGAAACTGTTTGTGTTTTCAGAGTGACTAACAGACTGTATAGTTCACTTAGAGCCCTCCCTGATCATTGAGGAGAGAAGAGAACTGCATTTCGGATTAACTGAGCATCAAATCTCTCTACTTTTCTTAATGTATAATTTTTGGGCAAATATCTTGCATCCTCCTAAATTTGAGTAAAATTATGTGGAAACATAAAAATATGGCTTATAGAAATATTTAACTCAAAAATGAAAAAGCAACAAGGATAGTAAAAAGTCTAACTGGAATATATATAGTCTGAAACATAAAGGTCTTATTTGAAGTCCTGGGACTTCTTTATCTTCATAGTGATTTCTTTGGTTTTTTTTTTGTCATCTATTATAGTAAAAGGATGTTTTACTGAGAATCAATTAATGGTCAAATGAAATGGCAAGCACTTTTTATACAACATTCAATAAGACAGATTTTCTCTTGCAACTCAGTGAAGGTGAAACAATCAGGTGTTGACAAACCTAAGTGATAAGTACTATGGAGATACTCCAAAGATTATAGGAGTACAAAGATTCAGCACTAAAAAGAGGCAACTGAGTTAGCCTTGGGTGTTGTTTGTATGTGTGTGTGTGTGTGTGTGTGTGTATGTGTGCACACAGGCATTCTTGCAGAGGGAAGAGATGCTGTAAACAAGAATTGAAATACTGATTCAACTTAGTTTAATCTGGTGGGCAATACAGGGAAAGGAAAGGCATTCTAGACAATGGGATCAGCATGGACAGAAGCTTCTGAAGAGCAGCCAAGTGTCAGGCTTTTTCAAAGAGTATCAGAGATGTATGTGGAGGGCTAGTCAAGGAAGAGTTTGTGAGCAATGGTAAGAAGTTTGTACTTTATCCTAAAAGCAAGAGGAAAATCTTTAAGGGTTTTAAGTAAATAAATTATATTACAGTTAAGATGTTAGAAATTTTAACACCTCTGCTCCCTTAAGTCACATCCGTCTGCCTGGGTGGTTAGAGCCTAGGTGAAGTTTTGACCTTAAAAGACCCTTCAGGGCAACAACTAACCTGTTACACACTGTTAAATATCCAGAACTGAGGATATTTTCCAGAACAATGGACGAATTAGATAATTTTTTTTAGAAGGTGAATAGAAAAATGAAGAGGCCGGGCACGGTGGCTCACACCTGTAATCCCAGCACTTTGGGAGGCTGAAGCGGGTGGATTACCTGAGGCCAGGAGTTTGAGACCAGCCTGGCCAACATGGTGAAAACCCATCTCTACTAAAAATACAAAAAATTAGCCAGGCGTGGTGGTGGATGTCTGTAATCCCAGCTATTTGGGAGGCTGAGGCAGGACAATTGTTTGAACCTGGGAGGTGAAGATTGCAGTGTGCTGTGATCGCACCACTGCACTCTAGCCTGGGCAACAGCGTGAGACCCCATCTCAAAAAAAAAAAAAAAAGATAATTAAAAAAGTCTGTAGGCATCTAATCAACTCTCTTCTCCAGACATAACATGGAAGTTCTGATGTTGCCTGAACTCAACTTACAATATTTAATTTATCCCATGCCTCATCAGGACTGTGCTTGAACAAACTCTCGGATAACTCAATTAATGGTTTTTATCAGTCAGAAATTTGATTTGTTACAACAAAAATATATTGAAATCCCATGCATATGTTAGTGTCTTAGGTGTTAGGGGACATCAAGACAACAGATCTGGAACTTTAAGCAGTTCAGATTCTTACCTCTCTTTTATAAACAGTTTTTAAAATATCTTGTATCTTACTTTATATAGTTGAATCTTCATTGCATCAGGGTAGTTCAGGAATTATCATCTTTATTCAATATTTTATTGTATCAGTTTTATTTCTTTTTTTTAAAATTAGAGATAGGGTTTCACCATGTTGCCCAGGCTGGTCTTGAACTCCTGAGCTCAGGTGATCCACCTGCCTCAGCCTCCCAGAGTGTTGGGGTTACAGGTGTGAGCCACTGTGCCCAGCCACTTGTATCAATTTTCTAACCACTCAAAGATTTGGTATTATTTTAGTCTCATAAATGTTTGTCAAATCTCTATTTTAATTAAAAATAGTTCTCTTTAACTTTATAAATCAATTATTTAAAATCTGATCATATTTTGTTATCTACAACATATCACTGCACTCTTGATACTAGTTCCATTGGTACAGTAAAAAAAGTTTGATTTTAACAGCAATAGACAATTCTGCAATTTCAGGGAGAAAAGCCTTTTTGTTTTTGCCGTTTTAATATATACAGACTTGGTTTGCATTTTATACTTAAATAAGCTGAAGTTCTTTCAAAATCTTAAATTCTGTTCTGGTCACTTTGAATTTCTTTTCCACATACCATTTTCTTAACTACTTTATAGACTCAAAAGTTGGAGGAAGTTTCTGGGATCCTTACAACACAGTATTTGGGAGAGAACTTTCAATAATTTTTTTGATACTGTTTTTGCAAGTTAATGACATTATTTAGGAGAAAAAATACCGTTAAATGCATAGACAGAGAAAATGTGAAAAACTAATGTTAGAACAAAGGAATGCTTTACAGTCAATTGTTTTGATTTTTCATCTTGGATACATGAGGTCAAACAGCATGAAAATCTGTAGTTTTAAATTTACTTTCACAGCTAACATTTTTAATATACCATATGTAGAAAATGTAAAATTCTCACTGTCGATATTGATACAAAATTTTCTTTATTTTGGAAATTATATTTAATATGACTAGAGTAATATTGTACGATTATTGCTGCACCACTGTAAATTTTTGAATGTTGGATGCTTAAGTTTTGCCCATTTCAGTAATTTTTTTGCACTCATTTTCTTTTCATGTAGGAGAAGAGAAAAGAAACATTTAAATCTGTAAGAAAATTATATGGTACATTCATAGTTCTCAATTACTGGGCCAATTTGAAGTGTCGTTCAGCTATGCCATCAAATAAGTGCTAAACACATTTTGTAAATTGAAAAAAAGAGTTCAAAACTTTGTTTGCTTGTGTGATATCTAATAGATTTACTTTCTAGATGATAGACTTGGATGGGCTTCTCACAGGGACAAACAGGACCAGAGAATTTAAGAGCCTGCTCAGCCATGCTTCTTGCCCTGAGCCTGGAGCGCAGGCATTGCCTTACTGAAGGTCAGTCTTCTGATGACCCCGGAAAGAGGACCGGAGGGGCCTCAGGGATACTGAAAAGGAGCATCTCCTTTTGCTAAAGCTAGGTAATACATCTCTGGTGAGTGCTGCCACTTTTTTTTCCCCCTAAAAAAACCAAGAACGATCACAACTTTAATTAACAGCTTATAATGTACCTGTCTGTGGGCTCACTGCTTTAGGAGAGGTCATTTCTTTCAATCAGGCTATGTGAAGTAGGTTTAATGTGTCCATTGTAGAGATAAGGAAATTGAGGTTTACAGGAATTAGGCAGTTCATCAACAGTCATGAGAGGAGTCAGTAGAGGATATTGTGGGTCTAACCCCAGAGCCCATGCCTTCCATCACCGTATTGGCAGTTTCTCTCTTGATCCCACTGTGCTAGACCGGCCCTGTTTGGAGGCAGGCATATGTTCCTCAATCCAGCCTCTTTCTAGGACTCTGGGCATGGATGGGTACCTAAGGTCCTCATGGTTTTATGCACTCCTCCTTATCGTAATGTGCTTACGAAGAATTATATAATATAATAATTTAGTATCTCAGTGTTAAAGACTAAGAATTGACACATTTCTCTCAGGGAATCTGTACCTCAATTCTTGGAGAGTATTAGTAATCTTTTTCTAGCTTTATGTAGGTATGATTGACAAGTGAAAATTGTATATATTCAGGGTACACAATGTGATGTTTTGATGTATGTGTACCTTGTGAAATGATTACTACAATCTAATTAACAGATCCATTACCTCACATAGTTACTCTGTGTGTGTGTGTGTGTGTGTGTGTGTGTTGAGAAGACTTGAGATCTACTCTATTAGCAATGCAGTATAATTAACTATTAATCACCATACTCTACTCCAGAACTGATTCATCTTCTAACTGCAGGGTGTTGCCCTTTGACCAACATCTCCATTTTCTCCCTATCCCCCAACAGCTGGTAACCACCATTCTACTCTCTCTTCCTATGAGTTTGACTTCTTCTAAAAGATCCCACATGTAAGAGACATCAGGCAGTATTTATCTTGCTTCACTTAGTAAAGTGTCTTCCAGATTCATCCACACTGCAAATGGCAGGATCTCTGACCTTTTTAAGGCAGAATAATATACCAATGCATGTATTTAGACACACACAAGCACACACACACACACACACACACAATTTATACACACAGACACCCATTTTCTTTATTCATTCATCTGTCAACTGATAGGGAACAGCCAATATCTTGGCTATTGTGAATAATGCTGCAATTAACCTGGGAGTATACATATCTTTTTGAGATATTGATTTTATTTCCTTTGGATACATACCCTGAAGTTGGATTGCTGGATCATATGGCACATTTCTTACCATATGAAACCATACGTTGGTCAAAGGACAGTATCCTGCAGTTATAAGAAGAATCAGTTCTGGAGACCTAATGTAGAGTATGGTGATTAATAGTTAATTATACTGTATTGCTAATAGAGTAGAAGTCTCTGAGCTGATTTCATGGGCATATTGAGAGTTGGCATATTCCTCCCATTTCACTAATCTCCAAGGTTTTGAAGTGCATTTCAAAGCTCAATCTTCATCTCTTCTCTCCTAAATTTCAGAGGCAATTCTCCCTGGGAGGCAGGAATCCCACCATGGAGAATCAACATGTGGCCAATCACTGTTCTTTATGAATGTACTTCCTTCGGGTATGTTAGAGCTAAATAATTTTTGTAAAAATCTGTTAAAAATATTTTGTTCTTCTTTGAAATATCTGAATACTGGACAAGTCTTAATTCCGTTGCATTAAGATAAATCAACAAATAATAACAAACGGTACCTTTCTCAAACATTAACCAGGTAGCTTGCTTACAAGTAATATAATTCCTGGGCCGTTTCAGCCTTGAAACCTACTCATTCACAGCCATTATTAAATTGCCTCCCAGGGGCTGAGGTGTAAAACTTTCTCTGTGTTTACTTCTCTGCTTATGCTTCCTCTGAGGAATCCAAATATTTTAAGTCCCTTCTTTGATGCAGAAAAATACAAAATCAGAAGTATGATTCTTCCTGTAAAAAAGAATCAGCTTTAATTAAAGGGAGACACAGCAATTCCCTGGGGGAAAATACTTCTATGTTCAATTTCTCTCCTAGAAATCCCTTCTGTGTGTTCATAGGGAAGCTGGAATCTTGATGTAGTAAATGGAACACAAAAGCTTTGGATGACTAACTAATCATATTTGAAATCAATTTCTGAAATAAAAGCTTAAACCTGACTCTGAGAATGCTGATGATTTCTCTGTAGTGTTTTCCTGCCAGTCAGTGTGAAGAGAAAAGTACACACCTAGCCAGCTGTGGTGGCTCACGCCTGTGATCCCAGAACTTTGGGAAGTTGAGGCGGGAGGATTGCTTGAGCCCAGGAGTTCGAGACAAGCCTGGGCAACATAACAAGATTCTGTATCTACAAACAATTACAAATAACAAGATTCTGTATCTACAAACAATTAAAAAGTTAGCTGGTCATGGTGATGCACGCCTGTAGTCCCAACTACTTGGGAGGCTGAGGCAGGAGGTTGGCTTGAACCCAGGAGTTCAAAGATGTAGTAAGCTAGGATTGTGCCACTGCACTCCTGCTTGATAATAGAGTGAGACCTTGTCTCTAAAAATACAATTTTTGTGATAAAAAAATAAATAATAAGAGTGGGTTGCAAGTAAGAGAGAATAAGCAATGTAAACCCACTTTATTGTTAAAAAAAAAAAAAGGGCACACCTATTGCCATTTTACTCAGTGGAGGGAAATGTAACCTCTTAAATATAAAACTTGCTGTTTATGTTGTAATTTTATGAACTCCATTTTGGAGAACTGAGGAAAGTCTTAGAATATGACCACAGCAGGAGGTAGTGATAGTCATAATTATTTGCACTTATGGTTAAAATACATACACAGAATCAACTTAAATGAACTTGGTGTCTTTTAATCTTTACCCCACCACAAAGCCAAGGTCTTTATTTTGAATGCTTATAAAAACATCAGTAAGATTTCCCATATTTGGAAGCAACCTTATCTCCTATCTCCTAGTCATAGCTATTCAGAATAAGCTTGAAATAATTTTGGCAGTTTCAAATTCAAATCATAACATAAAACTTTATTCATGTCTTAACACACATTTCCTAGCTCCAATAGCATTTGACTTTTGTATTAATTTCAAGTTCCTCCAAACTCTATGTTCAATGTACCTTCTGTCATGTATATAGCTCACTTATTTACCAGGACAAGTTATTGTTCAAACTCACAGGTAATCTTGGATCTGGGCACTTTGTTAAGATCTAATATCATTAATTAGGTAGGAGTGAGTATTTTATTTGTATCTGGGCCTTCTTGAGACTTCTGAAACCACAATGTATAGGTAGCTAACTTTTTTTAGCAATGGGAAGAAAATGTTAATGACGATGCTCACATCAACAGCAAACAAAAATCAAACAGTAAGACACAGCATTAAAGTAGCGTGCTTTTCAGCAATTATTATGTGCCAGGCACTCTATTAAGAATTTCAGACTCTTGTGTTATTTGAGAAGACTCTTGGAGAAATACAATTCGATGAGTATAATTGGCTAAATTATAAGGTTCTGACAGTAGGAGGCATATCTGTTTTGTGGCCTGTCATATCTCTATGGTCTGACACAGACAGGTGCTCAATTAATATTTATTTACTTATAGAATGACCACCATCACCTCTGCTTTATAGATATGGAGATGGAGGATCTGAGAGGTGACAGAGGCATATGGTTTGTAAATGCTGGAGCCAGGATAACTGACTTGAAAGCTAGGCTTAGATCATTATGCCCTTTTGCCTTCCTGTGCTAATAGGTAAACGTAATTCTGGTTCTATGTAAAAAGCATGTAAAATCGGAGGAGTGGAGGCTCTTAGTGGTTTGTAATATAGAGACTCCAAAAGTCTATTGCAAATATATAGCTGACACACAGTTTTCTCTCATGCAGTGGTCTAAGCTCATTCTCACAGGACATAAGGCATCATATCGTGACAGTATTTAGCTAATAATAATGGCCTGAATTCAGTAAGAAATGGATTTATTCAGCCTGTGTCAAGGGAATCTGTCCATGTTGTTGCTAAAGTTCTCTAAATCAATGTGGTGGCTGTTCTTTATTAATCATTCTAGATCTCAGCTCTGAAAAGCTTAGAACTATCTGCAAAACAAAAATATGTTCTCAGCCAAAATTTTCAAAATCCACTCCTGTTCCCCACCCCCCCAGACCTGAAGTGTATCAAACTAAGTATAAAATGTTATTCCAGTGATTGAGGTCACTGGATTTGTATTCACCTTTCGTTTTCTTAGCACTCTTCCCTGTGAGAAGTCAGATTCCTGATAGCCCCAGAGTTAACATCCCCTCTCCACTTATCCATTCTGCACTACAGAGAAACAGTCGCTCCCTTTCAAGTCTTGTGCCTTCTCCTTGTTTTATGAAACACAAAAACACTCTGGGAAAAATATCTAACAGTTGTGTGCTTTTGACTGAGATTCAGATTGATCCTGGACCCGAAAACTTTTAAAACCTGCATCCCCATTTAACATTCGGAATCAATGTGAGTTTCTTAAAAGGTGTATATTAGGAATTTTGCCATGGTTATATTCTGACTACGTACATTTGAAGGAGAATTAAAAAAGACAAATGTATCTTTTTGTTCTAAGCTGTATGAGTTTTTTATAAAAGAACCACTTCCCTGGTTTCTTTTATTATTAGAAGGTTAAAATATGGCAGTATGTTGCTATGAATTAGCGAATCCTCCCAAGATATTAAAAAGAGGATCCAAGCCTCTGGAGGCTTTCTATGAAGTAAGAAGGACCAACTGTTTCTTGAATCTACGGTGTTATGGAACCAAGAGGCTCCTTGGGTACTGAAAAGATATATTTGGCAGAGAAAGACAGATGCCAAATCTTCTATTTTCAGCAGTATTGCAAAGGGAGTTCTCCCCCAATGTATAATGAGAAGCCCACAACACAAATTCTGTCTAGCTTAGGCACTGTCCATAGTACCCCCCTTTCCACATACTCATGGGGTATCTTTTAAATTATTTTCTTATGTAGACTGATGATCTTACATATGTAAGTCTTCCTAGCATTTGAAATATTTATATAATTCATCAAATTGAGTGGGAGCACCTGGGCCCCAGATCAGCTTGCATGAGTTTTGTCGTCTGATTCATTTTGCCCAGGACCTGGTGAAACTGGGTGAAGCTAATTGCTAGGTTACCAAGCCTACAAAATTCAGCAAATGGATGATGTACAGTAGTGCATAGAAAAATAACAGAAGCTTGCAAATCCCTAAACATTCACTTTTCTTTTTATCACAACAGATTAAGAGATAGAAAATTTATCCTAAAGCATTGACTTTCAATTTCAAAATGATTGTTTACAGAATTTTAGGTGAATCACCAAGTAGCTTACTGTTAGACTGAGGTGAGGAATACATACAGATTAGCAGAAAATCTTTGAGTACTATATGTATTTATCATAATCCTGAGGGATTGCTTTTATTACTCCTCTCTCAGCTCAAATTCAGCTATTTTTTGGAAAAGATAAAGTATGTAGATAATAGAAGATATTTTAATTCAGTTTCTTAGTGTTTGAGGCCCAAATTCTTCTTCTTCTTCTCCATTTTTTTTTTTTTTTTTTTTTTTTTTTTTGAGATGAAGTCTCGCTTTGTCTGTTGCCCAGGCTGGAGTATAGTGGACTGATCCCAGCTCACTGTAACCTCCACCTCCTGGATTCAAGCAATTCTCCTGCTTCAGCCACCCGAGCAGCTGGGATTACAGGTGCCCGCCACAACACCTGGCTAATTTTTGTGTTTTTAGTAGAGAGAGGGTTTTGCTATGTTGGCCAGGCTGGTCTCAAACTCCTGACCTTAAGTGATCTGCCTGCCTCGGCCTCCCAAAGTGCTGGGGTTATAGTCATGAGCCACGGCGCCCAGCCCCAAATTCTTTATTGTACACAGTATCAAAATTTCCTGTATTTGTTTTAATAATAGAAACCCCAGGCCAGGCGCAGTGGCTCACGCCTATAGTTCCAGCTACTTGGGAGGCTGAGGCATGAGAATTGCTTGAAGCCAGGAGACGGAAGTTGCAGTGAGCAGAGATTGAGCCATTGCACTTCAGCCTGGGTGACAGAGCGAGACCCTATCTCAAAACAACAGCAACAACAACAACAGCAACAGCAGCAGCAACAACAACAAAATAATAGAAACTCCAAGTTTTAGCTGGAAATGTGTCTGACTACCTAAAGATAACAGCTAAGCAGATGACAGCCACAGAATAGAAGGAAACAGATCCCTGAATGATCCCCAAATGACCTCTTGGAGCACTTCACTTTTTATACCCTTTTCTTATAGTATCCTAGCCTGTACTCTAGCTGATTCACTGTGTGAATACTATTTGTTTAGAATTTTATTTGTGTTATCTATCTTTTTTAGTCTTTAATCCATTTCAATGCAATTCAATTCAATGTTTAGATAGAAGACTTTCACTTTCAGCCAAGATGGAATGACAGGGGCTAGATTTACCCTCCCTTATGAAACAATTAAGAATATTAAATACAATACACGAAACCATGGTTTGTAAGACAAGGCACATCAGGCAATGAAGAACAGTGATCCCTGAGAGATGGGAAACAAATGAGATGAGCCCTGTGATGATCCCAGCTTTCTGTTTGAGGGAATTTCCAGAAACCCAGGCAGAGCCTGGTGGGGTCCCTGAGTTGAGGAGATAGATCTGAGAGAGACAGAGAGAGAGAGAGAGAGAGCCCCTCAGATTTAAAGAGGGTCTCTCTTGCATATTCTAGCTGAGGCTGATCAGTGCATATATATGATACCCAAGGCCAGGAAAAACCAAAACCAAACAAAACCGTTAAAAGGATTAAAGGCAGTGCCATGCACTCAGAAGCAGAATATAGTCCCTGTTCCAACTAGTCAACATAGAAAACCTTGTGATCCACATGGTGCTGAACAGAGTCCTCAAAAGTGTACTCTGAGTACTCAAAAGTGCCTCAGTAATTGGGTATTTTGTCCCTTGACTAGACACTGCTCTTGTTTTTTTTTTTTTGAGACAGAGTCTCACTCAATCTCGGCTCACTGCAACCTCTGCCTCCCACTACCTAACAAATCTTAACACCAAGATCTGAAAAGATCAAACTATTTCCAAGTAATGTAATTGCGTCCCAGATGAAGCTCAGGAATATTTATGGAATACAAAAATACCCAGCGCCCAGCAAGGAAATATTCACAATGTGTGGCATCCAATCAAAGATTACCAGTCATGCAAAGAGGCGAGAAAACATGATCTATCATAAACAGAAAAATAAATCGAAACTGACACAAATGTTAGAATTAAAACTGTTATAAATGATTTCATATGTTCAAAAAGTTAAGTAAAGACATGGAGGATATAAAAAATATTCAATATTTAGTCAGTTGCTTAAAAATTAATTCCTGGACTGCAGACAGAGCAGGAGGTGGGAGGAACAAACCGGGCAGGATATGACAACTAGAGGCAGTTTGTGTGAGGTAGAAGCTAGAATGTTAACGAAAGGGAAACGAACATTTTAATCTGGTACAAGATTCTTAATTTGAGGTCATGGGACTCCTGATAGACTGTTCCCATGTTCTCAGATTCTCAAGTTCTCTATTGCTTTATATGCATCTCGCTCTGTATATTTAATTCTGTGATTGTATTTAGATGATGATTTAAAAAGTTGAAAGCATGTTCTTGATTATCCGTATGATCAAGATATAGTCAGATCATGCCATAACTGACTTTGTGTCATAACTGTCACAGAAATCAGTTGCACTATTCATTGCTCTGAATATATCTGTGACCAAGTTGTCCTCAAGTAATCATATAAAGTAAGAGCTTTATCCAATGCAACATTTCTCACCTGGGATCTGAATATTCCTGCATGTTTTAAGATGGATTTTGGACTTCCTCAAGTTCTTGGATTCTAAATTAGTGGCCTGGAATGTTATTGCTGAGCATGATAATTTGTTGAATGAAGGAATTATGTAATTATGGGAAAAATTCTATTTATGTGCTGGGAATTTAAAGTTTAAAAAGATAATTTTTAAAATGTCTGTGATGTTAAGAGAATTTTGATAATTTTGTATATCTTCTTGAAAATATGCTGATAAGCAATAATTTTCAATTTCACAACTGAAATGGAAAAGTTCGGAAATGAACTACAGGAACATAGTTGGACTTTAGGTTTTGTGGAGTAGCAGATAATTATTTTAATTATTATTAGAGTTACAAAATGACATTTATTTCAGCTACAGAATAAAAGCAGTTTCCTATGCTCGGCGTATGGGACAAAGCCAAGTATTTATCCTTAAGACCGAAAGGGAAGAATCCAAATTTAACTTAGGCAGTTCAAAGACAGCAACTGACGTTAGAGGAAAAAGGCAGATAGCACATATTTTCTATCTTATTTCATATAATTTCTATTTATACTGTGCACATATAGTGAATAGGGAAATTTGTTGCCATTATTTTAATGGTCTTTCTTTTTTAATGGCAGTTATGTTGTCTGGATCATATGTTATAATTGGTATCTTGATTCTCTCTCTGTGTGGAGATAATTTTTCTTGATTCAATTGCCTGAGTTATTAGCAGTCACTGCTACCTCTTGATAGTTGTTGAAATTGCTCTCACGGAGCTAGCAAGAAATAATCAGCATCTCTAGGCCTTATCTGGAAAAACAAATTTATAAAGTCACAGTGAATGACATAGAGTTCAAAGTTGAGATAACCACAAATACAGCAATTCGATGTTCAATACAAAGAAAATGTTGAGTCTCAGTGGATTATATTTCTTTTATAAAATAAGTCTGTAATATTCGAATTATTCATATTTGGGGAAATTCTCCAGGATCACTGCAGTATGTTCAATTATTAAAATTATGAAATAAATGAGATGTCACAAATATCTGATTCTAATATTCATTTTTTATTTTTGCATCCAAATTAAGCTCAATTCTTAAGTTACAAGGGTTTAGGGATTTCTGGCTATGTTTGCCTTTAAAAAATCTAAATGCTGTATTAACTTTTCTTTCTTTGCTCAGTGTCTAGTAGCTCTAAATAAGAACAGATTTGAACTTTTTTATAGCTTTGTGACATCCACTCTTACAATTTTGTCAATTCAAATCTTTAAAGCCTATAAATTTACATTTTACATCTGCACATCAAAGTGCTTATTTCATCATCTTCTTTCTTAGAATGGATGAGAATAACCACAGGAAATCATCATTGAATAGTAGCTTTAACACAGACTCCTATAGAATGGATAAATACCTTCTGTCAAGAACACTGCTCCGGGGCACGAATCCCACTAAAGAGTTGGCTTCAGACACTGGGAACTATCAAGCAGGTTATATTTCCTCCTATAAACATTAATCTATGACTTTAATCTGGCAAATATTTTGAAACAGATGATGATTTATTCTAGTTTATTCTGTATAACTTGTGCTTTGTATACCACACTCTTACAAACATATATACATTTGCACGTAGATGATGAATCTTTTTGCTATGTTGATGAGTGATGTCTTTCATATAACCACAAAAAGATTTTTTTTTTTTTAATGCTATTCACTCATTGCAGTAGGCAATAGGTAAACAAGAGCTGCCTTCTTCCCATGGGGGAGATCAAATGGCACAGAGTGGAGAGATCTATTTATCCAAGATAAACACAGAAATGTAGGTTGGAGGGAAGAGGTTACTGGGAGAAGAGAGATTTTTAGTTCTGGAGAAACTGGAGCCCAAAAGAGAATGCTTCTGGAGTAGCCAGGGGAGGTAGGGCAGTTCAGATGGAACTGAGAAAAAGAAAAACAAGAAGGGCTGGCCCTTGGATGGTAGCCATCAAGCCAGACAGCCTGCTGAGCAGTCTCAACTTACTGACTTGAATAGCAACATTTTTTTCTGACCTGAGGTTTCTTCCAGTTCATCTGCCTGCTATCTTTGCTGCAGTTGAGTGGATATTCTAATATAGTTCTTTCTTCCACAATTCCCTATATTCCTAGAATAGTCTCTTGTTTGTATCACACAGAAAGTTTTTTTCCCGGTTACAACAGGTGATTACTGTTTGAGAGAAGAATAATAATGACAATATCTTACAGTTCTAATGACCTTTAGACTTTTCTAAACAGTTTCTTATCTATTAGTTATTAGCACATTTGAATCTCAGAGCAACCCAGGGGATATGTTGTAGATTTAGAATTTACTTTGGATAGGCCTGGCACGGTGGCTCAAGCCTGTAATCCCAGCACTTTGGGAGGCCGAGGCGGGTGGATCACGAGGTCAGGAGATCGAGACCATCCTGGCTAACATGGTGAAACCCCTTCTCTACTAAAAATACAAAAAATTAGCTGGACATGGTGGCACATGCCTGTAGTCCCAGCTATTCGGGAGGCTGAGGCGGGAGAATTGCTTGAATCCGGGAGGTGGAGGTTGCAGTGAGCCGAGATTGTGCCACTGCACTGCAGCCTGGGCAACAGAGTGAGATTCCATCTCAAAAAAAAAAAAAGATTTTACTTTGGACAAAACAGGAAAAAGCAATTTAAAGTAGTAGAAATGAAGAAGAAATGGATGAAAATGTGGGTAAGAGCATATGAGTCTAGCTAACTAATAAGGTGAGGATCTTAGACATGTAAAAAGAAAAAAATGGAAAAAATAATGTTTTCATGTACGTTTCTTTGATAATGTGGGTGGGGCTATTCAGATTCCCAGGGAAATTCTGCTCACTGACTTTCTGTCTTTGATCTGTTTTATGCATTTTCTGTGGCTTTTTAAAAAAAATATTTCATTCTCAGACAATATTTAGAATTCCTGGCAGCACTGTAAGCTTTTGAGATACCTTGAGGCAGGATCCCGAAGGGATTAAAAAGGTAGAAGGTATCTCACAAATATATCAATAACTTGGTCTTATTTAACCATTCAGAAGGTAGTGAGAAAAATGATGTTAAGACAATATATTTGAGTGCATTGTCCTATATAACTCATCTCTAACTGTGAGTTTTTTGAGAGAGATGGACTCATTTTATCTGTATTATCTTATCTGTAAAATCATGTTTGGAACTATTTGATTGCTTATATTCCATTTAGGCTTAATGAGCTATGATACTCTCTAAAAATGTTGATGGAATTGTGGTAGATTATAAGTATAGAAACAGCAAGCAAAGTGAAACCATATCAATTGAATATCATTTTCAAATCAAAACAAAGTTATAATGCAGTGTGTTTTTGTTTTTGTTTTTTTTGAGACAGAGTTTCACTCTTGTCACCCAGGCAGAAGTGCAATGGCATGATCTTGGTTCACTGCAACCTCCACCTCCTGAGTTCAGGCAATTCTCCTGCCTCAGCCTCCCGAGTAGCTGTGATTACAGATGCCTGCCACCAGGCCCAGCTAATTTTTTCTATTTTTAGTAGAGATGGGTTTTCACCATGTTGGCCAGGCTGGTCTTGAACTCCCGAACTCAGGTAATCTGCACACCTCGGCCTCCCAAGTGCTGGGATTACAGCCACCATGTGAGCAAAGTGCTGGGATTACAGCCACCACGTGAGCCACCACTCCTGGTGGCTGCAGTGTTAAATAAACCCTTGACCACTCACATTTTAATAGAAAACTACAGACACTTTAGTCAACCTCAAATAATGAACCTGTATATTGTAAATGTCTACAAATTCTAAAATTAAATTAAACTGGGCAAAGTAGTAACCAATTCCCCAAATTTAAATTATGTAAATGTTTTTTACAAGGGTGTTTCTCTGTGTTAGCAAACATGTCCTTGAGGGGGCCAAGTCTGAATTCCAGGATTCAGAGCTTTCTGGGTTTAAACAGTGGTTTGAGATATTAGTTTGCTTTGGATTGGGGAAAAAAAAAACTTAGTTGACATGGGAATTTGCTTTAAAATTTTTAAATGAAAAAAATAGTTTTCTCTTTTATAAATGCAAATTTGCTGTTTTAGATGGTGGTAGAGAGGAGGGCACTCATGTCCCAAATAACGGCCAAGAAACTGAGGTTTGCTGTGAAAATGGATTTCTCTTTAGTAAGACCATTAAAAATGAGGTTCATTCATTTAACAGGTATTCAAAGAATGATTAACATATGGTTAACACTGCGTTGTTTGCTAAAAGGAATAGTAACAAAATTCAAAATCTGGCTACTACCTGTCTCAAGTATTTTGAAAATAATTTGGAAGAGACAATTTATTTATCCTAAGTAATTATTTAGCAGGGTAGAAACTATTGTGTCAAAATGTATGATATAAACAAGAATTCAATTAGAGATAAATTACTATTGGGAAAGCAAAAGAATGTTGTTTTGGAGAAGATGAAATGAACTTCAATTGGCTTTAGAGAAATGAATGGATTGAGGGGTAAGGATAAGAAATTATAATTTAAATGTAGTGAGCAACATAAGCAAATGTTTCCAGCCCATAGCAACCATGGTGCATGCAGGGTATAATGATCCAAGAGTGAGGGGTGTGGAGATTAGTGGTGAGATATTGTGGAAAATAATGGTAGGTAAGGTAAGGCCAGGTAATTGAGAGCTTTGAGTGGCAGAAAATTTGGATTGTATTTTCAGACAAAGGAAAGCCACTGACAGCTTTGAGGAGCTGAAATTAGCATCTGAAGAAGATAAATCTGAAGGCAGAATAATATATAGGTTGGATGTGATAGAAAAAGTGTTGTGTTGTCAAAGAGATTTCCTTGGTTATAATTTTCATTTTACAACTTACTAGCTATATATTGTTAGATAATTCACTGAACTTTCCTGGGCTTCAAGAAAATCATCTATAAAGTCTCTAGGAAAGTGAGGGGAGAGAGGGTCCTTATTAGAGATACATCATTTTCAGATTTGCTTCTAGCTAGACTGGACCAGAAAGACAAATTAGAAAATTATACTATTAATCCAAGTGCAAGTTCACAATGACCTAGAAAAACTAATGAATATCCAGGAAAAAGGGAAAAGAAATGTCAGAGAGTTCCTCCTTTCTAAACTGGTTGATTCTTAAGAACCATAAATAGATTAGTTAAGGTATTGCTATGGTTTGACTATGTCCCCCAAAAAGCGTGTGTTGGAAACGTAATCCGCCATACAACAGTGTTGGGAGGTGGGGCCTAATGAGAAGTGACTAGGCCATGAAGGCTCTGCCCTCATGAATAGATTGATGCCATTATCAAGGGAGTGGGTTTGTTATACTGGGATTGGATTCCTCATAAAACAATAAATTTTGTCTTCCTCTCTGTCTTGCTCTCTCTTTGCCCTTTTGCCTCCCATCATGGGATGATGTAGCAAGAATGCCCTCTCCAGATGCCAGCCCCCAATCCTCGGCTTTCTAGCCTCCAGAACTGTGAAAAATAAATTTCTGTTTGCTATAAATTGCCCAGTCTTGGGAGGTTCTGTAAGAGCAGCACAAAATGGATTATAAGAAGAGTGAGGTGTTGTTATTAACAAATACCTGAGAATGTGGAAGCAGCTTTGGAACTGGGTAATGAGCAGAAGCTGGAAGAGTTTGGAGGTGTGGGCAAGAAAGCCTAGAATCCCATCAATGGGATTTTGGGTGAGGTCTCAGAAGAGAAGAACTGTACAGAAAGTATAAAACTCCTTAGATATAATTAATTGAATAATTAATTAATTTTTAAACTTTAAGTTGAGGGGTACATGTGCAGGTTTGTTATATAAGTAAACTTGTGTCATGGAGGTTTGATGTACAGATTATTTTGTCATGCAAGTACTAAGCCTAGTGCCCAGTAGTTATTTTTTTCTGATCTTCTGCCTTCTTCCATCCTCCTCCCTCAAGCAGACCCCAGTGTCTGTTGTTTCCATTTCCTTCTTTGTATTCATGTGTTGTCATCATTTAGCTCCCACTTATAATTCAGAACATGTGATATTTGATTTTCTGTTCCTGTGTTAGTTTGCTAAGGATAATGGCCTCCAGCTCCATCCATGTTCCTGCAAAGGACATGATGTCATTCTTTTTTATGGCTGCATAGTATTCCATAGTGTTTATGTACCATATTTTATTTATCCAGTCTTCCATTGATGGACATTTACGTCAAATCCATGTCTTTGCTATTATGAATAGTGCTACAGTGAACATATGTGTGCATGTGTCTTCATGATAGAATGATATATATTCCTTTGGGTTATACCTAGTAATGAGATTGCTGGATTGAATGGTAGTTCTATTTTTAGCTCTTTGAAGAATCACTACACTGCTTTCCACAATGGTTGAACTAACTTGCATTTCCACCAGCAGTGTATAAGCATTTCCTTTTCTCTGCAACCTTGCCAGCATCTGTTATTTTTTGACTTTTTAATAGTAGCCCTTCTGACTACTGTGAGGTGGTATCGAATTGTGATTTTGATTTACATTTCTCTAATGATCAGTGATATTGAACTTTTTTCCATATGCTTATTGGCCACATGTATGTCTTCTTTTGAAAAGTGTTGGTTCATGTCTTTTCCCCACTTTTTAATGGGGTTGTTCATTTATTTCTTGTAAATTTGTTTAAGCTCCTTATAGATGCTGGATATTAGACCTTTGTTAGATGCATAATTTGCAAATATTTTCTCCCATTCTGAGGGTATCTGTTTACTCTGTTGATTGTTTCTTTTGCTGTGCAGAAGCTCTTTAGTTTAATTGGATTCAATTTGTCAATTTTTGCTTGTGTTGCAATTGCTTTTGGCATCTTTGTCATGAAATCTTTGCCAGGTCCTGTGTCCAGTATGATATTGCCTAGGTTGTTTTCCAGGACTTTTAAAGTTTTGGGTTTTAAATTTAGGTCTTTAATCTATCTTGAGTTGATTTTTGTCTATGACATAAGGGTCCAGTTTCAGTGTTCTGCATATGGCTAGCCAGTTATCCCAGCGCCATTTTTTGAATAGGAGAGTCCTTTCTCCACTGCTTTTTTTTTTTTTTTTTTTTTTTTTGTCAGCTTTGTTGAAGATCAGATGGTTGTAGTTTTGTGGCCTTATTTCTGGGCTCTTTATTCTGTTCCATTGGTCTATGTTTCTGTTTTTGTACCAGTACCATGCTGTTTTGGTTACTGTAGCCCTGTAGTATAATTTGAAGTCAGGTAGTGTGATGTCTCCAGCTTTGTTCTGTTTGCTTAGGATTTAAATTTTAAAATGCTTTTTTCCTAGTTCTATGAAGAATGTCATAGGTAGCTGGATAGGAATAGCATTGAATCTGCAAATTGATTTGAGCAGTATAGTGATTTTAATAATATTGATTCTTCCTATACATGAGCACAGAATGTTTTTCCATTTATTTGTGTTTTGTAATTCTCATTGTAGAGATCTTTCACCTCCCTGGTTAAGTGTATTCTAGGCATTTTATTTGTGGCAATTATGAATGGGTTTGTGTTCCTGAGTTGGCTCTTGGCTTGACTGTTGTTGGTGTGTAGGAATGCTAGTATTTTTCAAACATTAATTTCGTATCCTGAAAATTTGTTGAATTTTTTTTTTATCACCTTAAGGAGCTTTTGGGCTGAGACTGTGGAATTTTCTAGATATAGAATAATCTCATCTGCAACAGGGATAGTTTGACTTCCTCTTTTCCTATTTGGATGCCCTTTATTTATTTCTCTTGTCTTATCCTCAGGCCAGGATTTCTAATACCATGTTAAATAAGAATGGTGAGAGAGGGTATCATTTTGTGCTGATTTTCAAGGGGAATGCTTCCAGCTTTTGCCCATTCAGTATGATGTTGACTGAGGGTTTGTCATAAGTGCTTTATTATTTTGTGATATGTTTTTTCAATATCTAGTTTGTTGAGACTTTTTAACACCAAGAGATGTTAAATTTTATTGAAAGCCTTTTCTGCATCTATTGAGCTAATAATGTGTTTTTTGTCTTTAGTTTTGTTTATGTGATGAATTACATTTATTGATTTGCATATGTTGAACCAAGCTTGTATCCCAGGGATAAAGCCTACTTGATCATGGTGGATTAGCTTTTTGATGTGCTGTTGGATTTGGTTTTCTAGTATTTTGCTGAGAATTTTTCCATTGATACTCATCAAGGATGTTGGTCTGAAGTTTTCTTTATTTGTTGTGTCTCTGCCAAGTTTTGGTTTCAGGATGATGCTGGTCTTATAGAATGAGTTTGGGAGGAGTCCCTCCTCATCAGTTTTTTTGGAATAGTTTGAGTAGGAGTGGTACCAGCTCTTCCTTGTACATCTGGTAGAATTCAGCTGTGAATCCATCTTGTCTAGGGCTTTCTTTGGTTGGTGGGCTATTTATTACTGCTTCAATTTCAGAGCTCATTATTGATCTGTTCAGGGATTCATTATGATGGGAGTGAGTTGCTTTTAAAGGGACAAGAGTAGCCCCCTTTTTGCTTTCACTTGCCCTCTCTTTGCCATTCTGCCTTGCACCATGGAATGACACAGCATGAAGGTCCTCACCGGAGGTCAGCTTGTAGTTCTTGGACTTCCCAGCCTTCAGAACTGTGAGCCAACACATTTCTGTTTCTTATAAATTATCCAGTCTCAGATAGTCTGTTAGAGCAGCACAAAACAAACTAAGAAAAGTGTGAAATGATTAGAGGAGAAGTCTGTAATTAAATGGGTACATTGACCTTACTATGATGTTAGGACATCCAATTCTATATAACCAAATGTAGATGAGTAAAAAGTATTTATTATGCCCTTAAACAATACTATTACTTTATCTTATA
This sequence comes from Gorilla gorilla gorilla, assembly GCF_029281585.2. Classification (NCBI taxonomy): domain Eukaryota; kingdom Metazoa; phylum Chordata; class Mammalia; order Primates; family Hominidae; genus Gorilla; species Gorilla gorilla. The sequence goes on from NC_073230.2 coordinate 154,056,736, forward strand.
TTCTTTTATATTCATTCTTCTTTCTCTCATACCCAAAGTCAATCTATTACCTAATACTTTTATCTATCTTAGATAATGTTTGTACTAATCTAGTTCTCTCCATCCACTTTGCCATTAGCCACATGGATTACTGTTACAGATTGTGATAAATTGGCAAGAAAGCCAGATATATTAGGGATGGTAGCAGCAATACAAGAAAAATTTAGGTAGTTTAAGTGAAGTTATTTTTATATATTCCAGCCAATTTCATGGTCTTAATCACTTTAGAACTGGGAGAAGGTAAAGAGAAGGGAGCCAGGCATTTTGTTACAGAATTCATGTACCTGCAGGCCTTACACACAATAAATTCAGGAGAGCTTGGTGATTAGGTAAGATATAGTTCAAAAAATAGAAGGGGAAATAAATTTTGTTTATGTAGCTGTGCCATATAAAATGGTTCTCATATAAAAGTGGATCATGGTTCGCTGGCCCAACTTTGTAGAACTCAAAATCCAAGAACTCCTAATTCTTGGATGTCTTTTATTGAATCATTGGAACTTTGTATTTTTAAAGCCTATTCTAGATATCTGAAAATTACTTCTGCGCCTTTCATCTCCTGTAAGAGTCTCCATGATGGTGCAGTAACTACTCCATAAGATCCTATCATGAACCAATTTCTTCATGTTTAAGATTAACTCCAGATGAGCAGAGCATATTCCCCATTTTTTGCAGTTACTTCGGAAAGGCCATATATATATATATACATGGATGTATTTTTACCTTTAATAATTCAAAATAACCACAGTTTCTATATTTAGAAGAATATGTTTGTAATCTCTTTATTTTCTAGGTTGTTCTGTGAACTGATCTTGTCACCTTTAAGGAGACAGACTATATATGCTTCATTGGAAGGGTGGTTTTAAAAATTATAGGTGGACCCTAAATTTTACAGTTTTATTTTTCATAAAGTATTTTCTTATTTTGCATTATTATGCATTGATATCCATAAGCTCTTTCTAGTGGCACTCTAAACTTAAACCTCACATATTATCTGAAAAACAAGAATTTTGAGCTATGTTGGCACTGCCTGGACAGCCAACCAGTCTGTTTGTCATTGTTCATGGTTTTGTACTTCATTATCTGAATATTTTATTGCATTTGTCCTTATTCATTTGGAAAAAATGGATAAATAGAAAAAGTAATAAGTGTAGGTTTCATAAACTTCAAAAATTGCAACAAAGATTGAAATAATTGGCTATGCAAAAAATGGTGAATTTTTTAGCTCCTGTTCAATACTTAGCTAATTGAGTGCTCAATTATAAGGGAAAAGAATAAAATCAAAGAATATGTACAAAATGTTAGAGATAGACTGCCAAAACTGAGTATTATAATTCTATAATTTTTAAATTTTATAGGGATAGATCTTTACCTACAAGTCCTAATGTTTTCACTTCACTTCTACAATTTGAATTTTTGTTTTAGAAAGACATCATAATTGAAAGTCTTGTACTGAATTTCTTCTTTACCCTATTAACCTGTCAATGTTGTTTGGTGTTTTTGTAATCAGAAGGAAATTAGTTATTCCTTCTAGATCATACACATGCCGCATTCAGTAGAAATATCCTATTCCTACATATTAGAGACATCTACCCAGTATTCTGCTTTTTTTGGGGTGGTTCCCTATATTTTCAAGTGCTCATGTGGAGAGTTGTTCCAAATTAACTAAATTTTAGTAACAGAATATTTAAAAAGTTACAAAATTAATTTCATTAGATTTTTGTTATAAGCACATCCCACTGATCCTCAGTTGATTTTACTGAGCATAGTATTCTCTGGCTGAAGCCGTATAATCTTGGCTGGTTCAAGACTATTTGGTCCAGTGTATTTGGTTATTCTTTCCTTCCTCACAAATATTTTCTTATCATTCATTTATTTATGGGAAGTCAAAATGAGTCTATTTAGACTCATCTTCCTTGAGTTTGCTTTAGATATTTGCCAGAAAATTTCTTTTTCAATCATTGTTTCGCTCATGATGTTATTTTATTCAAAATAATCCATCCCATTCCAGATCTCCAGATCTGGATTTCAATATACCCCATCATCTTTCCCCTCCTTATTCCCTTCCTCAAAAGTCTCATTTTTCATGATTATTTTGGTTTTATTTATTAATGAAGTCAAATTTATCTTCTTGGCATATACATATAATATTTGTTTTAGCATTCAGATGGAGGAGAGGGAAGAAAAGGGTTGAAGGAGACAATGGGGTAGGGGAGGAAGGGAAGACAAGAAAGAGAAAGCAGAAAGTATCTGAAGGAGGGGAGGACAGAACAGGCCTCTGCTATTCCATGTGGTATCTCAGTGTAAATGTGCACCGGGTACAGAGCTTTATCAGTAGAGCCTGGGATGCATGCCTCTTGCACCCCACTTGCCCCTTTTGGTGTGAAGGGAACATTTTGTGTAGGTGCAATTCTGTGCACTTGCCTTGGGAAGCAGGAGAAGATGAAAATTTCTCTTACCAGGAGAAATAAATGTTAACTTACCCTGCTTCCCAAAACATGTATTATGTTACTCTTAGAAAGCAGGTTGTTCCTCATGTGCTAGTTACCATTCCCCGAGATAGTCATTATGGCCTTTCCATGGGAATATAATTCCGACCCTGTCTCCCTCCACATGTGCCAGGACCTTGGGCCTCCAAAGCATTTGCTGTTCTTTCTCTAAGACCTGTCAGCTCTCCATTATAACTAAGTCAAGGTGCCCCTTTCCTACTGAACTCTATCCAACACAAATTTTTACTTTTCAGATGTGCAGATTGAATATGTTTCACTTGGTCATGTTGGAAGGGAGGAACTAAGGTAAGGCACACAGAATATTTAATTTTATAACACCACGGTAGATCAGCTAAAATTAAGCATTACACTTACCTTTGGGTTGGTGAATTTTTGTCCTTGTTTTAAACTTACATAGCATCTCACATTTGTATAATTGGATTATAATTTAAAAAATTAAAACAACTCCTTGTAAAAGAGCAAAATTGGAAATCACAACACTCTTTTAAAGCTGTATCATAAAGCTACAATTACGTGATTATTTATAAAATTTTTAAAGTACCAAAAAAATTTTAAAAGAAGTGTTATTGTAGATAAAATACCATGGTATATGTAATTAGAACTCTTCATGATTCGCTCCCTGAATTGTAAGGACTAACTTCTCATAGAGGACTGGTCTGTTAAGGGAAAAATTCAACCCTGTGATGTCAGGTTCACAGTGACTTTCGTGAGTCTCAAGGGAGCATTTTTTACTGTCAGAATATGAGCAACTAATAACCCAAAAGATTTTTCTCTGGCAGTCCCTGGAGCTTAAAAATTTTGTCAGAGATATATTTCTGGTACATCAGGAAGTCCACTCTTGTGATGTGACTCATTCTCGCTTATGCAGGCATTTTTGGGAAAAATTGTTTTGTGGATGCCACAACTATATCAGAGGGCTGTATGTTAGCATTTGTATCTTTCTACATACATTTAATAGTTTCCAGTTGCAAAAGTTGGAAAGGGGCAATGAAATATATTTCAGTCAATATGTCCTCATAGAATCTATTTGAGTGTCTTAAGGGAATGCATTAAAAAGAAAATTCAACTGATAGGATTTATCTTAATATGGGACACATTTGCTAAATGTTATTTCTTTTTTTTAATAGGTGCATAGTAAATATGTACTTTTTTAATTTTAATTTTTGTGGGTACATAAGTGAACATGTGTATAGGGTGCATGAGATATATTGACACAGGCATGCAAAGCATAATAATCACATCATGGAAAATGGGGTATCCATGCCCTCAAGCATTTATCCTTTGTGTTTCAAACAAACATACAATTAAATTATTATTAACTATACTTATCCTGTTGTGCTATCAAGTACTAGATCTTATTCAATTTTTTTTGTACCTATTAATCATCCCCTCCTACCTCCGCACTACCCTTCCCAGCGTCTGGTAACCATCCTTCTACTCTCTCCATGAATTCAGTTGTTTTGATTTTTAGATCCCACAAATAAGTGAGAACAGGTGAAGTTTGTTTTTCTGTGCCTGGCTTATTTCACTTGACATAATGACCTCCAGGTCCATCCATGTTATTGCAAATAGCAGGATCCCATTCTTTTTTATGGCTGAATAGTATTCCCTTGTGTATATATACACCACATTTTCCTTATTCATTTATCGATGGACACTTGGGTTGCTTCCAAATCTTGGCTATTGTGAAAAGTGCTGCAACAAACATGCAGATATCTCATCAGTGTACTGCTTTTCTTTCTTTTGGGTATATGCCCAGCAGCGGGATTGCTGGATCATATTTATTTTTAGTTTTTTGAGGAACCTCCAAAAAACTCCATAGTAGTTGTTCTCCATAGTAGTTTTACTAATTTACATTCCCACCAACAGTGTATGAGAGTTTCCTTTTTTCCACATCCTACTCAGCATTTTTTATTGCTTGCCCTTTGGATAAAATTCATTTTAACTGGGGTGATATGAAATTTCATTGTAGTTTTGATTTGCATTTCTCTGATGATCAGTGATGTGAGCACCTTTTCATGTACCTGTTTGCCATTTGTTTATCTTATTTTGAGAAATGTCTACTTAAATATTTTGTGCATTTTTAGTCAAATAATTAGATTTCTTCATGTAGTGTTTTTTAAGCTCCTTTTATATTCTGGTTATTAATCCCTTGTCAGATGGGTAGTTTGCAAGTATTTTCTTTCATTCTGTGCATTGTCTCTTTAGTTTGTTGATTGTTCCCTTTGCTGCATAGAAGCTTTTAACTTCATGTGATCCCATTTGTTCATTTTTTCTTTGGTTGCCTGTGCTTGTGGGGTATCACTCAACAAATTTCTGCCCAGACCCATGTCCTGGAGACTTAGCTCAATATTTTCTTGTAGTAGTTTCTTAATTTGAGGTCTTAGATTTAACCCATTTCCCATTTAGAAAAAAAAGTGCATCTCACTGCCAGAACTGATTTAATTTTACATAAACAAACTCTTTGAGGCTGAAGCAAATCTGATTAATTTTCCAATGTAAAATAAATATGAAAATATTTCATTTTCTAATGTGAAAATAAAATATAAAAACTGTTCTTGGAGTTATTTCTAAACAGAACTTGTCTCTAATCCTAATATATATGATGTTACATTAGGATTAGAGACAAGAGTATTCTTGGGGCAAACGGGAAATGAGTTGAGTCTTTAATCCATTTTGATTTGATTTTTGTATATGGTGAGAGATAAGAGTCTAGTTTCGTTTGTCCATATATGGGTTCCCAGTTTTCCCAGCACTATTTATCGAAGACACTGTCTTTTCTCCAGTGTATGTTCTTGGCACCCTTGTTGAAAATGAGTTCACTGTAGGTGTGTGGATTTGTTGGTTGGTTCTCTATTCTGTTCCATTGGCCTATGTGTCTGTTTTTCTGTCAGTATCATGCTGTTTTGTTTACTATAGCTGTGTAGTATAATTCGAAGTCAGGCAGTGTGATTCCTCTAGTTTTGCTCTTTTTGCTTAGGATAGCTGTGGCTATTCTGGGTCTTTACTGGTTCCATATAAATTTTAGGATTGTTTTCTCTATTTCTGTGAAGAATGTAATTAGTATTTTGATACAGATTGCATTGAGTCAGTAGATTGCTTTTAGTAGTATGGACATTTTAGTAATATTGATTCTTCCAATCCATGAACATGGATTATCTTTCCATTTTTTGGCGTCCTCTTCAATTTCTTTCAGCAGGGTTTTATAGTTTTCATTATAGAGAACTTTCACTTCTTTGGTGAATTCAGTTTCTAGGTATTTAATTATATTTATAGTTATTGTAAATAGGATTATTTTCTTGATTTCTTTTCAGATTGTTCACTCTTGGCATATAGAAATGCTACTGATTTTTGCATTTTGCTTTGGTATCCTGCAACTTGACTGAATTTGATTATCGGTTCTAATAGTTTTTTGGTGGAGTCTTTCGGTTTCTACAGAAATAAGATCATATCATCTGCAATCCAGGATAATTTGATTTCTTCCATTCCAATTTGGATGCCCTTTATTTCTCTCTGTTGTCTTATTGCTCTAGCTAGGACTTCCAGTACTATGTTGAATAATAGTGGTGACAGTGGGCATCCCTGTTGTGCTCCAGATCTTAGAGGGAGCGCTTTCAAATTTTCCCCATTCAGTGTGATACTAGCTGTGCACCTGTCATATATGGCTCTTTATTGTGTTGAGGTATGTTCCTTCTATTCCCCGTTTTTTGAGTTGTTTTTTTTTTTAACATGAAGGAATGTTGAATTTTATCAAATGCTTTTTCAGCATCAGTTGAAATCATAGGTTTTTGTCTTTCATTCCATTGATATGGTGTATCACATTGATTAATTTGTGTATGTTGAACCATCATTGCATTTCAGGGGTAAATCCCACTTGACCGTGTTGAAGGATCTTTTTAATCTATTATTGAATTTGGTTTGCTAATATTTTGTTGAAAATGTTTGCATCAATATTAATCAGGATATTGTCCTGTAATATTCTCTCTCTCTCTCTCTCTTTCTCTCTCAATGTGTTTTTGTCTGGTTTTGATATCAGGTTAATACTGGCCTCATAGAATGAGTTTGGAAATATTCCCTCCTCCTCTATTTTTTGAAATAATTTGAGTAGAGTTGGTATTAGTTCTTCTGTAAATGTTAGGTAGAATTCAGCTGTGAAGCCATTGAGTCCCAGGCTTTTCTTTACAGGGAGACTTATTACTATGGTTTCAATCTCATTACTAGTTATTTGTCTGTTTACGTTTTGAATTTTGTTCTTGTTTAATTGTGGTAGGTTGTATGTGTCTAGAAATGTCTTCATTTCTTCTAGATTTTCCAATTTATTGGCATATAGTTACTCATAGTAGCCACTAATAATCATTTGAATTTCTGCAGTATCAGTGAAAATGTCTTCTTTTTCATCTCTGATTTTTAAGTTTGGGTCTTCTCTCTTTTTTCTTAGTCTGGCAAAAGCATTGTTGATTTAGTTTAACTTTTCAAAAACTAACTTTTTGTTTCATTAATTTTTTTCCACTTCAATCTTATTTCTGCTCTGATCTTTATTATTTCTTTTCTTCTAATTTGGAATTTGGTTTACTCATTTTTCTAGTTCTTTAGCATGAATAGTTAGGTTGTTTATTTGAAGTTTTTTCTCTTTTCCGATGTAGGCACTTAAAGCTGTAAACTTCCCTCAGTACTGCTTTTGCTGTATCCCCTAGGTTTTGGTATGTTGTGTTTCCATTATTATTTGTTTCAAGAAAAATTTCAATTTCCTTCTTAATTTTTTCATTGACCCACAGTTATTCTGAAGCATATTGTTTAATTTTCATGTTTGTTTGTATACTTTCCAAAATTCTTCTTGTTATTGATTTTTAGTTTCATTCCATTGTGGTCAGAGAAGATGCTTGATATTATTTCAGTTTTTTTGAATGTTTTAAGACTTGTTTTGTGAACTAACATGTGGTCTATCCCTGAGAATAATCCATGTGCTGAGGAAAAGAATGTGTATTCTGTAGCCATTGGATGAAATATTCTGTAAATATCTACTAGGTCCATTTGGTATATAGTGGAGATTAAGTGCAATGTTTCTTTGTTGATTTTCTGTTTGGACGATCTGTCCAATGCTAAAAGTGGATGTTGGTCTCCAGCTACATCTAGGGCCTATCTCTCTCTTTAGCTCTAATAATATTTGCTTTATATATCTGGGTGTTCCAGTGTTGGGTGCATATATATTTATAATTGTCACATCCTCTTGCTGAATTGAACCCTTTATCATTATAGTATGACTTCCTTTATCTCTTTTTATAGTTTTTGTCTTGAAATTTATTTTGTATGATATAAGGTAGCTACTCCTGCTCCTTTTTGGTTTCAATTTGCATGGAATATCATTTTTCCATACCTTTATTTTCAGTATATATGTGTATCTTTATAGATGAATTGTGTTTCTGGTAGGGAACAGATCATTGGTTCTTTTTTTTTTTTCTTTTAATCCATTCAGCCACTCTATGTCTTTTGATTGGAGAGTTTAATCCATTTATAATCAGTGTTATAATTGATAAGTAGAGCTATTCCTGTCATTTTTTAAATTGGTTTTTGGGTTGTTTTGTGGTCTTCACTTTCTTTTCTTCCTATCTTTTTTTTTTAGTGAAAGTGGTGTTCTACTTTGATATAATTTAGTTTCTTTTTATTTTTTGTGTATTCATTGTAGGCTTTTTGGTTTGAGGTTATCATGAGGCTTGCAAATGTTATAACCCATGATTTTAAGCTAATAACAGCTGAACACTATTTGCATAAACAAACAAAACAAGCAAAAATAAAACTAATGAAGACTCTACTCCTTAACTTCATGTCCCTGCCTTTAAGTTTTTGTTATTTATACTTGTATCTTATTATAGTGCCTATGACTTGCAAAGTTGTTGTAATCATTTTGATTGGTTCATTGTTTAGTCTTTCTAGTTAAGAATAGTTTACACACCACAGATTTTTTTTTTTTTTTTTTTTGAGATGGAGTCTCGCTTCTTTGCCCAGGCTAGAGTACAGTGGCGCAATCTTGGCTCACTGCAAGCTCTACCTCCTGGGTTCATGCCATTCTCCTCCCTCAGCTTCCCGAGTAGCTGGTACTACAGGCGCCCACCACCACGCCTGGCTAATTTTGTTGTAGTTTTAGTAGAAATGGGGTTTCACTGTGTTAGCCAGGATCTCGATCTCCTGACCTCGTGATCCGCCTGCCTCGGCCTCCCAAAGTGCTGGGATTACAGGTGTGAGCCACCGCGCTCAGCCCACACCACAATTTTATAATATTATAGTGTGATCATATTCTGTGTTTCTTTGTTTGTGTGCTGACTACTACCAGTGAGTTTTGTACTGGAAGATGATTTCTTATTGCTCATCAACATTGTTTTTTCTTTTTTCTTTCCTATTGAAGTACTCTCTCTAGCATTTCTTACAGAACAGGTCTGGTGTTGATGCAATTCCTCAGCTTTTGTTTGCCTGGGAAAGTCTTTATTTCTCTTTCATGTTTGAAGATGTTTTCACTGAATATGCTATTCTAGTGTAAACTTTTTTTCTTTCATCACTTCAAATATGTCATGCCGCTGTCTCCTGCCTGCGAGGTTTCCACTGAAAAGTCTGATGCCAGATGGATATGAGCTCCATTACACGTTATTTGTTTCTTTTCTCTTGCTGCTTTTAGGATCCTTTCTTTATCCTTCACATTTGGATGTTATTTGGAATAACAGCATTTGTCCATTTACAATCAGTTTGTATTAGAGAGTAGCAAGCAATAGTTAAGTGGATCACTATGGTGCCAAGCACGTTCTTCTCTGACCATATTGTGTACCAATATTGTGTAACACTCTATCTCCTCCTGATGGTCAGGTCCACTTCCCCTGTCAAGATCGCATCGACACTGTGTGCCTGCTGGTCTCTTGAAATAAGAGCTCATAGTACAGTGACTTTAGAGTACAATGAAACTCTTACTGTGGCTGAGCATTCTCCATTTGCAGAGATGAGAATGCAAATTTCCCAGGTGGGTTCATGGGAAAGATGGTAAGTGGGATCATTTCTAGTTTTGCCCTTTATTTGTTTTCTCTTGCTGCATAAGAATTTAACATGAACTTGGAGGCTTAAAACAACATCATTGGCTCACAGTTCTATAGGTCAGAAGTCTGGCATGGCTAGATGCAGTATCAGAAGATTGACATCAGTGTCAGCCAGGTTGAGTTCTTGCCTCGAGGCTCTGGGGAAAAGTACACTTTCAGGCTCATTCTTGTTGACAGAATTTAATTCTTGCAGTTGTGGGACAGAGGTGCTGGTTATCTTGCTGCCTGTCAGCTGGGGACAGGCCTCAACTCCAAGAGGCCACCTGTGTTCCTTGCCATGTAGCTTCTTCTGCCCTCAAGTCAGCAACTGTACTTCAAATTCTTCTTGTGCTTTAAACCTCTGATTTCTTCTTCTTTCACCAGCTGGAGAAAATTCTGTGCATTTATGGTGTTCATGTGACTAGGACAGGTCATGTAGAATAACCTCCTCATCTTACAGTCAACTGTGCCATTTAACATAACCTAATTCCAGAGAGAAAATGCACTGTCTTCACAGTATTAACGACTACTCAGGGTATATACATGGCGGGGGGGTTATAGAAAATCGTGGGGGCAACTTACAATTCTGCTTACTACACATCTGTTCTTCTATATATATCCTTTCTATTGAGGATAGAGCACCACCTAAAAGTTGTTGATTTACAATGTACACTGTATCTTAAAAACATAACTTATTGTGGCAAAACAGGATCTCAAATGGACACTTCAATTATGCCTTTAATAGACCGTTCCATTGCTCTGTCACAATGGAAGCTTCTGAGTGATACAACCATAGGATCTCTTTATCACATGACATTCTGTACCTTCTTTCTGTACCTTCTTTGTATAATGTGAGCCAATGGACAATGGTCCTGCTGAGGCTGTGTGGGCATAAAACATAAACTCATATACGGACATTTGTCTCTTCCTGTCAAAATGAGTCATTATACCTTTCAGGGTGTAAGGGCCTCAATGTTTAGTAAACTTGTCACACATGGTTGGTTCATTCATTGTCTTGAGAGGTGACGTCATACCAGGCATCTGTTATCAGCAGCACAGACCACACTGAACTGATGGTCTCTATTGCTGAAAATTTTGATCTTGGGTGGTGGTAATAGCCAGATCAGCCTTAATAAGCGGGAGTTCCTGCTATTAGTCCATGCATAACCTCGGTGCCTGCCACTGTGGCTACCCTGTGCCACTGTGGCTACCATTTTCCTGTGCCTTTTTGGCCAGGACTTGGATATCTGATAACAGAAGTTGACTGATGGCAACTGGTTGAGTCATTTGGTCAACCTCATTTTGAGATCCTTCTCTTTGGTTAATTATGTTAGGCTGCTTTTTGTGTTGCTATAAAGGAATACCTGAGGCTAGGTAATTTATAAAGAAAAGAGGTTTAATTGGCTCCCAGTTCTGCAGGCTATACAGGAAGCATGGTGCCAGCCTCTGCTTCTGGTGAGGGCCTCAGGAAATTAAAATCATGGCATAAGATAAAGAGGGAGCAGGCACATTACATGGTAAGAGTGGGAGCAAGAGAGAGAGGGAAGGTGCCGCCCAATTTTAAACAACCAGATCTTGCATGAGCTAACTAAGCAAGGACTCACTCATCACCAAGTTGCACCCATGATCCAATTACCTCCCAACAGGGGACTGAACTTCAATATTGGAGATTACATTTCAACATGAAATTTGGAGGGGACAGACATCTCAACCATATCATTAATGCTCTGTTAGTCCATAATGTATGATACAAAGGCCTTCATATTTCCTGCTCACTACCATTTGTATATGCACATACCTTTAACTTAGACCTCTTTGTCCCTAATTTTTCAATATTTCTCCTTCCATGCTCCAAATGTACATATATATTACATATTACATATATGTAATATATGTACATATATTTATATATAGATATATGTATATATCTATGTGTATATGTAATATGATCATATATATTGTGGCCAGTGACAAATGGCCATACTTAAATATATGTACATGTATTTTATATTGACACATATATTGCATATATGTACATATATTTTATATTGACATATATGTTGATATCTACATATATATGTAATATGATCATATATCTCATATCCAGTGACTTATATACATATTTACATACGTGTGTGTGTGTGAGTGTGTGTGTGGGCATGTGTGTGGGCCACTTCTCTTTCCACCCAGAATTAATGGGCAAGTGAGTGATGCTCTTCCAGTTTGGAGGATTTTCCACAGCAGTGTCTTTCGAGGCCACTTCTGAGATGGCGTGCGCTCACGTGTCTAGATGATGCATCTGTGAACCAAGCTCAGGTGTTTTACCGTTTTTGTACATAAGAAGACTGAGCACTGTAAGTCACATGTTCAAGGTCACACAGAGGGGCATTGGCATAGTCAGGATGTGAGCTGGAATCTCAAGCTTATCAGTCTGATGTCTCTCCATTCTACTGGGTTTTCCTTGATAATATCAAAGGTAAATGAGATAATATCCTCTGACTTGGTTAGGTTAGGATTTAGACCTAGTTATTGGCCTTTTGTCCAGGAGGGAAAGTGGGGACAGATGCTGAGGATAGTACATGTCACCTTGGTAGGAGAGCCTTTGGCCTCTTCTTTAAGCAAGAGGTAGTGCTTGCTTCCCCTTTAAAAGAGAGGAGTGGACTGCTTTTGCATTCAGGAGGGTTTAGGGATATCTGAAGATTCAAGATTTTGCAGCCATCAACCCTGTTGTGCCTATCTTATTTGTTAGAGTCCCTTTTTTTCCCCTTACCATGGCTCTGATATTGCCATAGCAGGCCTTCTTTGGTGGGAGTTTAACATTCTTTGGAGCTTGGTTACCCTGACAATTAAGTCTTTGGCCTGGTCCTCTGCTTTCTCTGTCCTTTTGCTGCAGGAGATGTGTATTAATCCATTCTGGCACTGCTTTAAAGAACTACCTGAGACTGAGTAATTTGTGAAGAAAGGAGGTTTAATTGACTCACAGTTCTGCAGGCTGTATAGGAGACATGGCTGGGGAGGCCTCAGGAAACTTACAATCATGGTGGAAGCAAGTACGTCTTCACAAGGTGGAGCAGGAGAGAGAGCACGAAGTGGGAAGTGCTGCACACTTTAAACCAGATCTTGTGAGAACTCTCTCACTGTCATGAGAACAGCAAGGAGGAAATTTGCCCCCGTGATCCAGTCACCTCCCACTAGACCCCTCCCCACCCCCGAAAACTGGGAATTACAATTCAGCATGAGATTTGGGTGGGGACACCAAGCCAAACCATATCAAGATGAAAGCTCCTTTATAAGCTACTAAAGAGGCATTCTGGCCTTCACACATTTTAATTACTGATCAACACATTCAGCTTCTTGTTATTCTTTTCAAAAGCATCAATAATGCTTAGCGGCAGCCACTTAATTCCATTGTTTTTAGAGTTACTATTCTCTCTATATTTCTCAAATGCCAATATAATATCAACCAATACATTTCCTTGCAACAGTATGCTATCCCGGTTTACCACCAGTGAAAGTTTAGCAATTATTCTGCTCTCTCGTACCTGGGGACATCTGTGCTTCAGCTACCACCAGTGGGTTGGGGGCGGTTCCTTATTGCCATCCAGGTGGTGGGTGATTGAGCTTCAAAATCTCATCTTAGTATCTGCTTTTATGGACCATTCCTGGCACAAACTGTTAGAGGTTGTGTTCTCTGGGAAGCTGACTCTGAAATGGAGATTGACATGCAGGGCATTTATTAGGGAGTTGATATGGTTTTGTTCTGTGTCCCCACCCAAATCTCATCTCGAATTCGAATTCCCATAATCCCCGAGTGCCGAGGGTGGAACCAGGTGGGAGGTGATTGGATCATGAGGACAGTTCCCCCATGTTGTTCTTGTGATAGTGAGTTCGCATATGATCTGATGATTTTGTAAGTGTTTGACAGTTTCTCCTTCACACACACTTCTCTCTCCTGCCACCATGTGAAGAAGGTCCTTCTTCCACCATGATTATAAGTTTCCTGAGGCCTCCCCAGCCATGTGGATCTGTGAGTCAATTAAACCTCTTTCCTTTATAAATTACTGAGTCTCAGGTATGTCTTTAAAGCAGTGTGAGAATGGACTAATATAGGAGTACTCATGAGATCTATACTTGAGAAAGGGAGAGAAAGAAAGAAAGATGAGGCAGAGGTAGAATTTGGAGAGTGATACAATTCGACAGCAACCTTAGCTGATGTCATGAGAGTTTGGGATTGGGATGGCCCTTTAGAGTTGTTCAGAGTTAGGCTAGGGAAATGGGCCTTTATAGAAAACCTCCACGCTTATTTTTTGATCAGCCATGGTGTGAGATATACTCAGAAAGGGTCCATAATCTAGATGGAGGCAGCTCTGTCAGTTGAGGTTGTCCCTGAAGAAGCTGACAGCCATGGGCTGTCATCATCAGTCAGTTCACCCAGCAGCTTAGAGAATGATATCTTCATACCTGAAAGAGGACTTGGGTGGCACATTGCAATGTCTAGTAAGTACATATTTTAATAGACAATTCAGTGAAAAAGCATGAAAAAATAATTTTACCTTCAACTATAGTATCTTATGTGGCTGTTACCAAGACACTACCATATACCTGGGGATGATAAATTCTAATTTCATATTCAATATAACAGAAGAAATGAACATATTCGATCTATAGTGCTTGGAAATGTCAGAAATGAATAGTTCAGACTTGTTTACTAGAAATCCAAGTTTTGATATTCACATTCACACAATTATTTTCATGCACTATGGGTGACATTTGTTCCTCTTTTCTCCCACTGATCCATTATTAGGGCACTGGGTCAATTTTCACCAGAGTAAAAAAATCTGCTTCCCATTTTGCTTTATTATTATTATTATTTTTTAATCAGTAAAGAATGTTGGTAAAGAGACCAGACAGCTTTGAGTTTGTGAGTACAGGAAATGGGCGTTTTGGATCTGTGATGGGTAAAATCATATTTGAATGGGGCTTCTCAGCTCAAGCATACATACTACCCTGTATTCTTTTGCTTCTTCCACAGGTGAATGGTTATTTCCGTTCTTGAATGCATCATTAGTTGGCAGACAGAATGGGTATTAAGCTCTATTAGACATTTTCTAAAATCAAGGGCTACTTCTTTCTTTTCGATCAAAACAAATTTTTGATTCTTTTAAATAAAAGAAGAGGGAGAGCGTTCACAAAATTGAGAAATTTAGATACCTGCAATCTCTTTTATTTGTCTTACAAAGAAATTGTACAGAAACATTCAGACGCTGCTCTTCTGTTTCAGTCCTCTCCTTTTTCAATGAATTATATTTTTCTATGTCTGTGCAGAACTAGAGTCTTCATGTTTTAGGGTTGGACGTTATCAGGCATCTTCCTCAAGGAGAGGAGGTTTATGACCTCTTTCATTACAGAAACATTAGCATGGTGATGGCCAAGCATCACACCATTACTTCTTTGGAGGAAGGTGTGAGGGACCTCAGCTGTTCTTTAGGGGCAACATTAAACAGCATTACATAAACTTCGCAAAGCAGCAAATGCTCTTGTCACAACATACATTTATAAAGGTTAAACATGCGTGTTCTATTATGGTAAAATATAACATGCAATTTAACTTTCTGAGAGAGCTGTATGTGAATCTTTTGAAGCTTACTTGGGAGTAATGGCTAACAGCCTAGAATCATTGTTTTTATTTGTTTTTCTCAGACAAAAATATTATTTTATTTGTAAAAATATTGTATTTGTGATAGGTATTAAGGGGACATCAGGTCTCTAGTATGGTATTAAGTATCTAATGAACCAGAAACTATGAGAAATCAAGAGGGAAGGATAATGATTTGTTTATTTGACAAAAGTCAAGCCCAGCTTCAGAGACCTTTATTGCATATGTGAAAATCTAAAATCTCAAAGGGCTTTGCTCACACAAAATGCAAATATATTTTGTAAAGACTTTACATAATATGTGTTGACACAGGGAAATAAAATAATTCTGTTAAGAAAAAGGGGTTTCAAAGTTTATAGTTAAGCATGTCTTAGTTGAATGTGGTTTACTTTGTAGCCTTAAATACAGTTATGTGTCGCTTAATGCCAGTGATCCATTCTGGGAAATGTGTAGTTAGGAGATTTTGTTGTGGTGTGGACATTATAGAGTAGAGTGCACGTGCACAAACCTGCATGGTGTAGCCTACCCCACACCTAAGCTGTATAGTATAGTCTATTGCTCCTGGGCTACAAGCCTGCACAGCATGTGACTATACTAAATAGTGTGGGCAACTGTAATACAATGGTAAGTATTTGTGTATCTAAACATAGCTAACCATAGAAAAGCACCATAAAAATATGGTATAAAACTGGTACATCTGTACAGGACAGCTCCATTAAAATCATATGGGACCACTGTTGTATAGGCGGTCCTTCACTGACTGCAGTGCTATTATGTGGTGCATTACTGTAGTGGTATTATTTAATGCTCTAAGTTAGTAAATGGGATATCCTTCCATGCCTGAACTGGGCAGGATTTACAGCTGGAATAGCACACTTTTGGGAACAAAACCTCTAAATTCATTATGACAATGTTATTTAAAAAGCTTCATTTAAGGGGGCAGCTCTCTGAAATCTCCCATGACTGAGGGAAGATGAACAGGTTTGGTAGGTTTTACCATGACAGAGCTAGATGGAGGATATGAGGTATCCTGAGGGAATCACCTTTTTGGGGATTTTAGTGTTCACTGAGAGAGACTATCCAGAGATGGATACTGATATCTGCCAAAAATAACCTAATGATTATGAAGATCCAAATATGCCTAGGTTAGTTGTAGCAGTAACTTGCAGTACCATCACGAGACTTCGCTTCATTATAAGGCACCCCTACTAGTGATACTGTGGAGAAGGAAGCTTCTACACTTCACCTGCCTCTGCCTCAGGCTCTCTACTTTTTGGGAATCAGAAACTAAAGATGGCCACTAATTGGAGGTGTTTTCTGGAACAGGAGAAGGACCTCTGCTTTTAGTGGGTTGGCTCTTGAGCTGCTGGGCTCAAGGACTTGGCATTACCAGAGGTGGTTAAAGAGCACTGGAGACAGATAACAAGAGTCAAGTTAAACTTGTAGTTGGATTGTGTGATAGAATCCCCACCGACATGTGCTAAATTGAAGCTCTGGGCTGAGAGCACTCCCTGGCGTGAAGAGGCTGCTGGGATCACTGGGTTTTAATACTCATACATGTTGAAAGACAGAAGCACCTAACTCACAGTTTGTAACCAATTCACTTTTCTTACAACATTAATTTCAAATGTTATTTATGGAACCCAGTAGTGCTACTTAGATAGTGATGGTTGAAGTTTGTTGAGGACGCTTCTGGATCCTAAATTCCTGACCCACGTAATAATTAATGTGCTGCAATTGGTAACTGCCCTGGAGTGGAGACCAAGATTTCTTAACCTTCTGAACTGCATAATTCTTTGTTAAGTGTGTGTGTTAGTGGGAAGTTGTCGTGTGCCCTGTAGGATGTTTAGAAATGTCTCTGGCTTCTATTCATTAGATACCAGTAGCACCACCCCAACCCCCCTTCCATTATGACAACAAACAATGTCTCCAGACATTGCCAAATGTCCCATGGCAGCAAAACTCCCTGTTGAGAACAACTGGTATAGACAAAACGAACACACCCACACATATAGCACACTGTTGTTGCAGTAATAGTATGTTATAGCATTTACAGACACTAAAACAAGACAACAAAATATCCATAAGCAGTTATATAAGGAGGTGTCTGCTTGCTTGCTTTTTCCTGTCAACCTCAACTCCACTGAGGGATCAGCTTAAGGAAGGTGTTGTAAGCCTGAGAGAAAGTGGCTTTTGATGACTGAGGCTTATGGTATCCTCTTAGATTTTGCACTGAATGTCTCACATGGTCTTACCTTAGTCCCATGTCCTGCGTTTACACCTGAGTTTCAGTTGGTTTTTACTCATTCTCAGCTTGTCATTCTGTAGCACATCAATGGCTCTCAGCAATAGCCATCTAATACTACTTCCTCCATGGGTTTCAAATGCTCGACACATCACACCTCCTAAGGGGTTCACTTCCATTCGTTCACTGTCCCAATTCACCACCAGTGAGAGAGTGTTAGGAGTTGGACTTCTGCTTTGTACTGGGGGCTCTCTGGCTCCTTTTACCTTGTTGTCAGCTTGGCAGCACAGATTCCTCTCCCAAACTCCGTGACGCTTTCTCAGGTTATTTTTGGCACGAACTGTCACAGGTTGGGTTTTCTGGAAGCAAATGCTGAGATTGAATTTATGGTAAAAAATGTTTGTTAGGAATTCACAGTGAAGGACAAAGAAGGAAGGAGCAGAGTTGAGTAGTTTGCAAGCTGAACTGTGATGGAAGCTCCACAAAGCCTCCGGAAGCCCATTGTGGTGTGGGGGATGGTGAGGAGGGGGGCACGGTGTTGCGGAATCTGAAGTAGACATTCCTCTTCAGAGCTGTCTTCTGTCAGGTTGAAAGTTCTGGGGCATTTTATTCCCACCTTGCTTAGCTTCCTGATGTGGGTGTCCTGGGAAGGGTATGACTTTGAGTGAGGCAGCTTCTCTCCAGCTTAGGTGGACCCTGAAGGAGCTGAGCATTAAAGATTGTCTGTTGACCACTCCCATTCCAGCGAGGCAGAAAGTCTCTCCTTGAAGGGAATTCTGAGTGGGCGTCTCCTGTTTTCCACATTACCATGTATTCCTTTTTTTACATCTGCAAAACCCAAGACCAGGCAGGCAGAGACAGGTCCACTCTTTCCTAATCTACAGGTGATTTCAGCATCTGTAATGATAATCTTAAAACCGAATCTAGGAGTGGATTGGAGTAAAGGACAACTGTGGCTGTACAACATCCTACTGAATTCTCTTAGCAAGTACACACTTATTTGTGGAAAGTTAGTATGTACCTCACTTCCCCTTCATCTTTGTACTTGCCTTTGGAATCTTTTTAAAAACTTTGGTTCTCTGGCTTGTCAATCATGTTTGGCTGACTAATCTTCAATCTGATCACCCACCTTTGGGTTTATTTGATGTCTTAGGCATACTTAATCACAATCACTGGTTCTTTGGGCCCATCTTGCTCCAGATCAGTCATCTACCTGGAGCCACCATCTCCCTGGTCATGGTGACTTAATGGGTCTCTGATTGTGCTGATGGAGCTTTTCTTGTCATCAGGCTCTAACATAGCCACACCAGGGCTCAGTTTCTCCACTGGGATGTGACATTCCTTCCTCTTACCACCACCCTGCCCCACCCCCATATTCTCAAGTTTGAAAAGGGAAAGGATTTGATGAGCCTGACTTGCACATATACTTTTAAAAATGTATCTTTTCCTGTCAGTAGTTCTTCATCTGGCATCCAGAACATTATATTGTAAAACGGTCCTTTTAAAAGAGTATTTTTAACCCATGGGAAAGACTTTCCATTTATGGAAATTTGGGCATTATGGAAGGTTGGTGTCAGTGACTCTTCCTGGCATTTCCATATTATATTAGTAATAAGTTACTGTGTAGGCTTACAAGGTGTGCTCTGATCATATTACCTAAATGAAAAATGGGAATACAATTCTGAGAGAATCAAATTCTGCCAAATTAGTTTAGGGCTTCTCTCAGATTATTTTGTATTATATTTTAAGAGAAGAATTTCTTTATATGTTTAGGCTCAGATTTTATTTTGTTGGACAATCCCAGGCTAACAGAAAAGTTGCAAGGACACTACAAAAAAGTTTTTTTGTTTGGTCTTAAACCATGTGAGAGTAAGTTGCTGGACTGATGATCCATCGCCTCTGAAAATTTTAGTTTATTTTTCCTATAAAGCCGGAAGTTCTCCTGCCTAACTACAAAGCAAGCATCAATATGATGAAGTTAACTAGGATGCACTACTATCACCTCCTCCTCAGACCACATTTAAATTTTGCCAATGGTACCAATAATGTCCTTTATAACAAAAGTATGTGTAACAACAGTTCAGGATCTGCTATAATGTTTCTTTCATTTCCATCAGCCTGGAAGCATTGTTAAGGCGGTTCTTAATTTTCATAACCAGATACTTTTGAAGATTATAGAGTTACTTTATAGAATTTATCTCAATTTGGGTTTCTCTGATCCTTCATCATGATTAGATTTAGCTCGTGCATCTTTGGCAGGGATGTCACAGGAGTGATGCTGGGCTCTTTTCCTATTAATTAGCATACCATTTTGATTAGTCCCATTACTGCTGATAAGTTTGGTCAGTTGATCATGGTGACATCTGCAAGCTTCTCTGTAAAAAAAAAATATATACTATGGGGGGGGAAATGAGTGTTTTGTAAGAAATTACTGTAGGACTATGAATAGACTGTTCCTCATCAATATTTCAATTTATTTCTATCAGTATGGATTCACAGCTTCCTGTTTTAGTCAATAGATTATAATCTGTTATTATCAATTTTCATATTCAAATTGATGGCCTCTTCAAACAGCCTTCTGTTATCTTTTGACACATCTTTATCTTTCTCTGAATACTTTCTTATTTTCTGGCCCAGCAAGATGTTCAAGGCTCATCTGGTACTTTCCTTGCACAAGCCCTAGAATTAACCATTTCTCCAAGATCTCGTTCCTCTTAGTGGAGAGTGGTATTGAGAAACCAACATCTGGACACTAGGTGTGCCTACTGCTGTTGAGGCATGCTGCTCCCAAACCCTCTCTCTCAGTAGCATAGAGCTAAGGAATATATGGATGAAAATGTGTATGCACATGTACTATATATTTATATCTATATCCATTTTTTTTTGAGACAAAGTTGCTTTCTGTTACCCAAGCTGAAGTGCAGTGGTGCAATCTTGGCTCACTGCAACCTCCGCCTCCTGGGTTCAAGCGATTCTCCTGCCTCAGCCTCCAGAGTAGCTGGGATTACAGGGTGAGCACCACCACACCCAGTTAATTTTTTTGTATTTTTAGTAGAGATGGGGTTTCAGCATGTTGGCCAGGCTGGTCTTGAACTCCTGATCTCAAGTGATCCGCCCGCCTCGGCCTCCCAGAGCGCTGAGGTTACAGGCATAAGCCACTGTGCCTGGCTATATTCATTTTTATATGTATATAAAAATATATGTATATATATGTGTGTATATGTATACATATGTGTATGTGTGTTTGTGTGTGTGTAATATATAAACATATGCTCACAGCAATACCTGCAATCTCAACTCAACACCATAGGGTTTATTTGAGTTTTTTCTCTTTTCATTTATGTATATACTGCTGATATGGTTTGGCTGTGTCCCCAGCCAAATCTCATCTTGAATTGTAGCTCCCATAATTCCTACGTGTTGTGGGAGGGACCTGGTAGGAGATAATTGAATCATGGGGGTGGTTACCCCCGTAGTATTCTCCCCATACCATTCTCATGGTAGTGAATAAGTCTCATGAGATCTGATATAAGGGGTTTTCCCTTTTGGTTGGCTCTTTTTCTCTCTTGCCTGCCCCATGTAAGACGAGACTTCGCTCCTCATTTGCCTTCCACCATGATTTTGAGGCCTCCTCAACCATGTGGAACTGTGAGTCCCTTAAACCTCTTTCCTTTATAAATTAGCCATTCTTGGGTATGTCTTTATTATCAACATGAGAACAGACTAATACAACTCCCCTCTCCAAAAGTGAGGAAACAGATTCCTTTTGTACTTAATATATTTATTTATTTGGTCAAAATCTTCCCTCCCTGTGCCTTGCCTCAATAGCTAACTTTCTGTCATTGCACAGCCTCTTCCTCCATAGGGAGTGCTCTCACTACCCTACTGGGCTCTTACACTCTGTGGTAGACCACACTTTACACCCTGTGCTAGACCACACTCTACACCCTGTGCTAGACCACACTCTACACCCTGTGCTAGACCACACTCTACCCTGCATGCATACCTTTGTCACCCTATTCAGGCTACTCCAGGAGTATTGGGACCTTCTTCACCTGGACTGGATTCTGACATTCTGTAACAGGCTGACCTCTGTGTGTGGATACTTTTTTACCCTCACCGGGCTCCCATACGCCATGCCAAGATGCCCCTCCTGTGGACACCCTCGTCACTCCCCTTGCCTTCTGGTACTCCCTCTGGTCATCATGACTACCTACCCGTTGCCTCCTCCACCCCTGCACAAATACTGACCTTGCTCGGTCCCATCAGATGGCTTTTGTATTAGAAGAGGAGAGGAAAGGGAAGAGAAGGTGGAAGAGGAGTAGCTCAGTGCTTAATCATGTTTTACTGGAATTCACAGTTTCTGGTAATTGGCATTCAATCTGAGTCCTTAAGCTTAATCTTTTATAGATTTTGCCAAACAATAATTTAACTTGAGCTTGTCTATACATACGTTAACATTTCAATAAGCTTCATTCATATTCATTGACCCAAATTATAAGAAAATAAGAAAAGTGATGTGGAATAGAGCTTATTAATAGTTAAGTATGAGAACTTGTTTTCTGCAAAGGTCCTGATTTTCATGTAACTCCTTTTTCAAATCACTGTTCATGTATATATAAACATGTATGCATTTCGGCATGGGTAATGAGAACACGTAAACTCTAGAAAATCACATGATTGATCATTGACGGATACTATGCGTTTTATTTCCCAAGTAAAAACTATCTTGAGCATGATTTTACAAATATTTACTGAAACACCTAAAATGAGAGAAGTAAGCCAGTTTTTATTTAGAAATTTTACAACACGTATTTTTCAGTGTTAGGCTGTCTGTGCAAAAGAAATCTCTTTAACTGAACTATTTTGCAGCTGTTCAACAATGACTTTGAAAAGCAGCTGAAACTAAATGTCTTTGTAAAGTAACATTTTTGGAATTTGGTTAATTTTTTTTTTCTTTAAAGAAAGCTATTACTTTTTTTCAATTTTTTAGTTTTAATTTTTGTGGGTACATAGGTATACATATTAATGGATTTCATGAGATATTTCAATATAGGCATGCAATGTGTAATAATCACATCAAGGTACATGGGGTATCCATCATGTCAAGCATTTAAGCTTTGTGTTACCAACAATCCAGTTATACTCTTAGTTATTAAAAAATGTACAGTTATTTTTTACTACAGTTTATTTTTACTACAATTAATTTTTCACCCTGTTGTGCTTGCAAATAGTAAATCTTATTCTATTTTATTTTTTGTACCCATTAACCATCCCTACTTCCCCTCCAACCACCCACTACCCTTCCCAGATTCTGGTAACCATCCTTCTATTCTCTATCTCCATGAGTTCAATTATATTATTTATTCATTTATTTATTTTTCTTTTTTTTATTATACTTTAAGTTTTAGGGTACATGTGCACAACATGCAGGTTACAGAAAGCTATTACTTGATAACAAACTGGCAGTCACTAAATGTCACTTAACTTTAAATATCGTGCTTTTTATCTTCAGTGAACAGAGGTGGGGGGGCATCTTTTCATTTCTCCTCACACAAAAATCGATTCTGAGCAAACTCATTGAAGATTCTGGAATGAAAGGGTTTGACATGGTTGTAAAGTAGAGCAACAAAAAAGATTGACTGCAGATTTGCTTTCTAAGAACCCGCTTCTTATTCCCCTCATTTTCAAATTGAACGCCATTGAGCATTGCTGTGCGGCTGTAAAACGCTGCTTTTCCGTCAAGAAGACTCTCGCTCACCAGTTTTCTGTCAGGCAGGAACCCTATAAAGCCTCACTTAAGCTGCCTTTCCTTGCTCCCAATGCTATTTTTATGTCCCTCTTGGGACGCTGTCATCTTCAAGGCTAGACACAATTCCTTGACACCACCACGACCAACCCGCATCCAAGTCTCATCTTAGAAACACTAGTTATTTATAATTTCATAATTGCTTTTTCTCATCTCTTTTCTAAACAATTGATAGCTACTTAAGGACCAATAAATTGCTCACAATAATGAGGGCTACCATGAGAGATTATGAAGTGGTAAAAGGTGTGATCTTGGCCCTGTAATTCATCATTTAATGGGGAGACAGAGCTGACACACATACTCCAAGGGTATGTAGGTTTTAAAGATTTTAGTGTATCTGAATATTTTTATGGCCAGGCCCAATAATTGCAAGTTATGAGGCAGGAAGTACAAATGAAGGTTCACCTATAATATGTGAATTTTTAAAATATTACAGACAAAGCTAGCAAATTGTTATATAAAATATGTTTTTCTTCCTTCATTGACAAAGATTATTTTATAATGGTGAAATAAAAACATTTTTGCAAAGCTTTGGTTTTTATTTGACTGACAGTTGATAAAATACCAAAAATGACTGATTTCAGTTATTATTGAATATGCCTGATATTCTTTTGACTATTGCCTTGTTAATGTTTAGGTAACTCAATAAATATACACATAATTCATAATCCATTATATACTTACTCTATAAGATTTATTTTTATTTCTTTCATCAAAATTACTAATTAAGTATTCATAGTTACAATGTTCACATACTTTGTTTTCTAGTTACAGTAATGATTTGAGACATTAAGATCATTAATATAATTGTATTAATAATGAATTAAAAAATATATTTCTTAAAATATAAATCAATTTCTTCAAATAGTTATTTTATCCTGAAATATTCAAAATTACTCAAAATTATCTATCACCATAAGTGGATAACTAAAAATTATATAAATTATAGTTAAGAAATATCGAAAAAGCAACACTTAAATAAAATTAAAATTTTCATTCTTTATAAAAATTTAATTAAATTTTTAAATATTTTAAATTTTTGTGGAAAATGTTCATCCAGCTGTCCTGTGAAGAATTTGTGTCATACTTCATGCCTGCTATGTCTAGTAAAATATGTTTTTGTAAATAAATAAATTTTAGAATCATATGAACTTTTTAACATTGCACAAAGCTTCCAGTCACTGTTGGTAATTGTTCAAATGCCATGCTAAATTATGACTACTTTCACAAGTACAAATTGGATCTGCAACTGAAGCAAGAAAAGGGGCATTTGGCAGTCCTGGGAAACAATACTTTGTTATCCAAGACTCCACTGCAAGTATGCAAACTGAGAATAAAGGTGTGGCAAGTTCATTTGTCTTATCCTTTACCAAAGCCCATCTTGTGTTCAAATATCCCTGAGCTCTAAAGCAGTGTTCCTATCAAACACTGACAGTGCCACAGCTCAAGTCTTTTATGGCACTCACTCATAGTCAAATGCACCATAGGGAAGGAGAGATGGAGAAGAATTTCCCTAGGAACTAAACAGCGTTAGTCACAAAAATGAATGTGTAGGTTATGGGCTGGAATATTTAGATTACAAGCTGTCAGTACTGAGCAATGGATTCTGATTTACAGAGGTACGCACGTGTTCTTCTGTGAATGCGGTGTGTGTGTGTGTGTGTGTCTGTGTGTGTGTCCGTGTGTGTAGGGGGAGAGAGAGAGAGAGAGAGAGAGAGAGGCCTCCAAAGCTCAAAACCCTAAGCAAGGACATTTCTTGCCTGAGTGTGAAGTAGTCTAAAAATTTGGAAACATCAATTAATTTAAATTAGAATAAGACTTTATAGTGAGGATGGGAATGGATCCTAGCTTCAGAGAACATACAGGATTTAGAAAGGAAAAGTGAAGAGGGAATGAGCATTCTGGGCAGAGGTAACAACACACATACTGAGAACAAATTTACTGTGGCAAATTATAGGACCTGCCTGACTAGATAGGAGAATTTCTGCTATTGGAAAGAAATGGCACAAGCTCATGAGAATAGAGACTATATGAAAGTCAAAGAAATCTGATTTTATCCATTAGGTAATTGGTTCATGTGCTGGCAGTGACATGCTAATAGTGGCGTTTGGGGGAAGATAATAGCCAGAAGTGCAAAAGTTATTGACAGAAGAAGAAACTTGAGAGAGAACAGTTAGAAATCTACTACAATAAATCTAAGTGGGATTGATAAAAGCCAGGATAGGCTAGCCATGGGCTGCAGAAAATCGCATGCGTGTTGGCAGTGTCATGGGAAGGGCATCCCCGGAGTTAGGTGTGTTTTTGTTTTCTTCCAAATTTGGATATTAAGATTAAGGAAAGGAAAGTCCTTTTGTTGATAACCTGCTAATTTCCATGTCTAAATTGAGTACATAAAAGATGTGTGGGCCGGGCACGGTGTCTCACTCTTGTAATCCCAGCAGTTTGGGAGGCCGAGGTGGGCAGATCATGAGGTCAGGAGTTTGAGACCAGCCTGGCCAACATGGTGAAACCCCATCTCTACTAAAAATACAAAAATTAGCCAGGTGTGGTGGTAGGCGCCTGTAATTCCAGCTACTTGGGATGCTGAGGGAGGAGAATCGCTTGAACCTGGGAGGTGGAGGTTGCAGTGAGCTGAGGTTGTGCCACTGCACTCCAGCCTGGGAGACAGAGCGAGACTCCATCTCAAAAGTATGGAGGTATGGAGGGGTTAGGGAGGAGAGGGTGTAGGGTTGATTAAAATCAGGGGCAATGGAAGAAACTCTCCTTTTTCACACTTCTCAATGGATTTCACTTTTTTTACTTAAGCAATTCTACTGCCTCACTTCTTTGCTAGTTTTCCTAAATCTTTTGTTTGTGTTGTCATATCCTTCATGTTATTTGGCCTTCAAGACAAAGCTGAAAGTTACAGAAGGCAAATTTGAAGAGGGTAATTTAATGGGATTGGGAATCAATGATATTATCAAGTAGCTTTTTAGCTAAGAGAAAGATGCAGAAAATGCTTAATCATTCAGGTAAAATGATTAGGCTTGGCTCAGTTTTGCTATTTTTCTAGTTTGTTAACAAGCAGGTCAAGTTCTCCCCAAAGGCCTAAATCAGGAGGCGTGACATTTCAGGACCTCTGATGGATTAGATAGCATTGTTATTATTGCAGGGATAGTAGAATGTTCTATGTCAATGTGTGTGTTCACGCATTGTGAACCTTTCTCATGCCTGCCAAAGGGGTTTCCTTTTCAGAAGTTCAAGGATTTTGTCTGTCTTAGACTTTGAATGAGGATATGTTTAGGAAGATGTATTTCAAAGTTAGTGAGCAAATTCCTCCCATATCTTTCTCTGCCTTCCCATATTGCTTTTGTTGTTCCATAAACTGGCTAAATGGAATAGAAGATTTAAAGTTCTATCTAATTTGAAATTTGTGTTATCTGTATTATTGATATTTGTGCTCAAAAAGATGCACTGTACTTTATGATTTTGAAGTAAAGCATGTTTTAGCATTTCTACTTGAAATATCAGAACACTTCTTAGGCATTAAAATGACTAGTGTGCATATGAATGCATAATAATTTGTTAAAAGTGAAACGTATAGATTAGTTTTACATAAGACTAGAAAAGGAAAGATATGTGTGTGTATATATAGACATATATGTACATATGCACCCCAAAGAATATCATATATTTGTGTGTGTACATTTTGTGTATATACCAATTATATATAATATGTAATAAATATATATTGTAGAATATGATCTAAATTGTAATATATGTATAATAGATAATATGTGTATGTATGTATGCATACAAATAAGCCAATTATGTATAGACACCTATATACACATATACACACAAATATAAAATACATTGGAAAGAAGTTATAAAATTCTTAAGCAACTTTATTTTTATGTTGTGGTTTTCAGTAATACATTGTCTCTTTCAGGGGAGCTCAAATTAAATATACAAATATTTCTTCAGTGCCTTATGTTTAATGGGTCTGTGCTAGGCACTAGACCGTTTTATATAACCTTGTATTATATGGTATAAACTGGGGCCATATATGTTATGTTAGAGCTCTTTATGTTTAGAGAATATAAGGTGAACAAGCTTCTAATCATGACTCTTGTGTGGCAAGTTTGTGCTGTGGATTTATGCTATAGGTTGTTTATAATGGTTAAATAGATAAATTTTGAGGAAGTAGTTTTTTGTTTGTTTGCTTGTTTGTTTTGAGATGGAGTCTCGCTCTGTCATCCTGGCTGGAGTGTGGTGGCGCCATCTTGGCTCACTGCAACCTCTGCCTCCCGGGTTCAAGCAATTCTGGTGCCTCAGGTTCCAGAGTAGCCTAGATTACAGGCACACGCCACCACGCCTGGCTAGTTTTTGTAGTTTAGTAGAGATGGGGTTTCGCCATGTTGGCCAGGCTGGCCTTGAACTGCTGGCCACAAATGATCCACCGCCTTGGCTTCCCAAAGTGCTGGGATTACGCGCCCAGCCAGAGAAGGTAGTATTTAATGATTACACAAAATATAACTTACTGGCTTGTTTAAGAGAGACAAAATTTCAATTTGTTTTAGGAAGTCACTTATGAAAATGCTAACAGGTGGCCCAGTGGAAGGCTGCCCATAGTTTAAGAAAGAGTAGAGCTTGGGATTTAGTAAAAGCCAAGTCCAGAGGAGATGGCCTTTGCCAGCCCCAGGAGAGTAACAGAGTTTAGCAGTGGGATTCCAGACTCAGGCACAATACCATAGCTAAAAGAGAACTCATTCCAATTTGGGAAGCAGATTCAAATTAGAAAACGAAAGACAATTGACTGAGAATTGGTGAAAGGAGAAGATTTGGAATAGGCCGATAAATATTGCAGGGTATTCCTATCAGATCTGAAGGATTATAATAAGGCAGTCTCCTGTGTAGCCATCTCCTCTCTTAGCATCTGCATGGAACATGGATCACCCCCCACCTCCATCTCCTTTTTTGGACTGCCCTGGATATACAAGAGATGTCCCCAGTAACTGTGGTTGTCTAATGAGACTTGTCCCCTTGACCATAGCTTTTCAATCCAAGTGTGGACTCCTAACCCAGGGTGAGTTAACCAGATTCACTTTCCTAGGAATGTAGAGATTGGACCTGAGCACCACTGGAACAGAAGCCATCTACTTTGTGATGGTGTCTTGATAAGTACTGTTCAGACAGTCCTGAGCTCAAATACTAATTCCAGCATATGTTGAGAAGGATACCTTACCAATTGGAGTCTCACTTTTCCTATTTATAAATGGTTATAACAATATATCCCTTATAATTTTGTTGTGAGAAAATGAAATACAATATACATAAATGCTTAATGAATGGCAGTAGTACGTGCTCAGTGAGTGTTAGTTTCCTTTCAATGTATTATCCTATCGTAAGAGACTTGAAGTTTCTTTTTTTTTTTTTCTTTCGCTCTGTCGCCCAGGCTGGAGTGCAGTGGCACGATCTCGGCAGAGCAGTGAGGTTTCTTAAATTACTCTGGCAGTTTGGGCCTTGGCTATAGTCTCTTAAAGCCAAAAATAAACTTTTTTTATAATGCAAGAAAAGTAAGATGTTGCAATTAATTTTAGCAGTTGAATTTCCTTTATTTTGCTAAGATGGGACTCAATTGAAGAGAGGACAGTCCTTGAATATGAAAAAACTTGATGGCATCTGTGTGTAGGATGCTTTATAATAGCATAACAATTGAAACAGTTTGTGCCAGACTCAGAATCCAGTGAGAAATGAACATTATTTGATTTCATGTAAACACAAGCATCTGAGCGTCATGCTCTAGATTTTAGCACCTGAACAACGTATGCCTTAGTTACTAAACTGTTACTCAGTCTTCCTTTCTTATTAATTTCTGAAAGTGGAGCCAGCATTACCTAAAAAAGAAGTCAGGTGGGCCCAGAATTACAGCAAAAATATCAATGAGGGAGGATAATAAAAACTAGCAATAGATCTAACCTGTATCTGAAATGTCAGGAAAGCAAGTTAATATAAACTGGAGACAGAGGTCAGAACTTTTGGTATAATACGTCTCTGCAGTCCTTTCACCAAAATTTTGATCTCAATTTACATAAAGATACTCTTTAATCTTTTTCATTAGTGAAAGGACAAACTTCATTGCATACAGACTCTACAGTCTCAAATATATAGTGATTCTCTAATCTTCCCAATGACAATATTGCCCCCTAAAGTTTTTTGGCTAACATGAAGAGTGAAGAGAGATAAGCCTTTTGTCTCTGAGATATGACCCTGGGAACTTCCCCCTATTCTCCTTTTTGTGAACTGACATAAAAGCCTGGGCTGACATTTCAACAATGGTATGCAAAGGGCTAACAGTAAATATTTGGGCTTGGCTGGCTATGTGATGGTCTAAGGAAACAATTCAAGGCTATTTCCTGACTCGGGGAGTTTTCATTATATTGTTTCACAGAAGACTAGATGATCCCCCTCTTGGGCTATAAATATAACTATATGATGCCATTCATGAATATATGAAGTTCAACAGGGATAGGGTTTCCACAATGGGAGGGCTCTTCACAGATACCCTATTCTGATCACAAAGGCATGACTGCCTCTTATGGAGTGACAATGGGGTTTTGGGATCCTGCACTCTTTGTCGTTCCTTCAGTTGTATGTTGTCATCGATAGATCTCATTGCTAAACTATGTGTCAGTAGTACTGTAAGTCACCTTACACCTTGCGTGACAAATAGGTAAAGTCTCAGGCATATAGATGACATAGTCAAATGTCTACTTATATTTAATGTTTAAATTTAGTTACCCATGTTTAAGGTAATATAATAATTCAAAAATGTCCTTTAGCCTAATATTTGGGAAATAGTTGTAGTCAAACTCTGCCATTGCAGTTTTGAAAGCAGCCCCTTTGCCATCACGACAATGGCATTTTGAACCATCTAACACAATTCTTTCCATGCCACTTTATCTAGCTGTCTAGAGTGAGTTACTGCAATTTTAATATCTGTATATGGAGCTGTTATTGGAAATTTTTTATCAAGCTCCAGCTTTAGGACATTTGGGTTTTAATTCATTCTGAGTGTATATTTATGTGATCTCTATTGCTTTCCAACAGATCTTTAAAAGCCTTGTTTAAAATGACAACTGCAGCAGAAACAGCTAGGTTCCACAAACAATTGTGTGCTATCTTACACTGTTTAGAATCTTTACTAGAAAGTAGCTTCCTAGCCAAATTACATTTTCCAAGCCCCTTCCAACTAGTTGGTCCTAGGTGACTAGTTCTGCCAGTGAAATATTAGCAGAAGCAAAGCGCATTGCTTCTGGGATAGGACTCAGAGAGGATCTGCCTTTACCACATTATCTTTCCCCACTTGTGGGCTGGTTGGCAACTGTTTTATGTAAAGAGCCAGATAGTAAATATTTTAAGTATGGCTGGCTATGTGGTCTCTGTTGCAGCTACTCCACTCTGCAATTGCATCATGGAAGCAAACGCAGGCAACACATAGACAAAAGGATTTGGCTGTGTTCTACAGGCTGTACTTTGCTGAACCTTGCTCTAGAGGTTTGTCATGGAACTAAATTAAAAAAAAATCTAGGTACTTGAATCACTGCTGGAGGAACATCTCTGGACATCTAGGAGTGACTGCAGTTTGTTATTAACTTAGCAAGACCTAAACATTCATTGTTTTAAACAATGAATATTTGGGGATTTGGAAATATATTTGTTCCAGAATCTAGCATTGCCCTAATACCAAATCCAACCAAAGACCTGGAGATATTTCTACAGGAATTATTACCAAACGTGAATTGTATTTTTTGTTAGCTAAAAAACAAACCAACCAGATTCTATCTATTTTCAGTGCTCAAAACTGGAACATTGTTTTAGACTAATATATTTTCTCCAAACTGCGTTTACTGCTCAAAATAAAGTAAATGACAGTGTCCTCTGTAATGTAATAAATCTTTTTAAAACTCAAATATAAGGTGACTTTTTTTTCTGAGGGATAATTTTAGGGAAAAGTTCATTTTATATTGTAATAGAGGTTGCTGATTACTCTTGCAGCTTTTTTGGCACCAGGTGTTGGGAACTAAAGAATGCAATGTCAGGGAGAATTGTGTCAAAGTCTGGGTGAAATTGGATCATTTCCCTTTCTCAATAAGAATCTGTGTTTTATAACGGAAAGGACATAAACTTCAAATTTGGATACACTTTGGTTAAATATTTGGCCCACCTTTTGACAATTAATTTAACCTCTCTTAGCTCAAGTGTTTACTTAGAAGTGAATAATCTAACCTTATGGAAATGCTTTGAATATTAAATGAGGTCATGTGCACCTAGTGCTTAGTTAACTCTTGTTTCCCTCCAAAAGAAATCCAGTTTCTTATTTTCCACCTGAATTAGGTGATATACCTTGCTGTATGTTTCTGTAGTAAACCAGACATAATGAAACATTTAAAAAAATCTTACCATCCAAAAAATAAAATAAAATTATAAGATGAGCTACAAATAAGATAAAATACATTCAAAATGAGCAAGCAAGCCATAGACTGAGAGAAAAATATTCAATGTGCATATATCTGACAGGGGCTTATGTCCAGAATAAAAATATAACTCTTACAGTGAATGCTAAGAGGACAAACAAAACAAATACAAATAAGCAAAGACTTGAACACACTTCACAAAATAATACAAATGATCAACAAGCATATGGAAAAGGGCTTAGTAAGTTGTCAAAAAACATCCATAAGAAGGACTAAAGTTACTGAAAACACCTAGTGTTGCTGAGGCTGTGGCATCATTTTGGTGGAAATGGGAAACGGTACTTACTTTGGAAAACTTAGCAATAAAAAGGAACAAACTACTGACACATGCAATAATGTAAAGAAATAATACAATTATGCTGAGCAAGAGAAACTAAAAGCAAAGGAGTTCCAAATACATGATTTAATTTATATGAAGTTCTAGGGCAGGTAAAATTCATTTATGGAAATAGAAATCAGAACAGTGGTTTCCTCTGGTAGGAGAGATCAAGTGGAAAAGGACCAGAGAAACATTTCTGAGTAATGGAACTGTCCCATTTCTTGATTGGTGTGTTGGTTGTATGAGTACATATATTCATCAAAACTCACCAAGCTGCACTCTCAAGATTTATGCTTTTTAGCATATGTAAATATTACTTGATAAAAGTGTATTACACAAAGAACATGAATAATTTAGATGATTTTTCCCTTATAACTATGAACTTAACACATCGTAGATATGCATAAAATCTTGTACAGATGATCATTTTCAAGTCTGATTCAGTTATGGTATTCTAGATTTGTTCTTTTCTCCTAAAATGAATTTCATTGCTTATTCTTTCGTTATGTTGCTACTTTCATTTATGATTAGATTAACTGGTTCCCAATAAAATCTAAAAACTGCATCTTATTTCTTTAATACATTAATTTTCATTATTTGAAATGCATCATTTTATAATACATATTAAATATGTATACATTTCACTATTTTTATTAAAAATCTGTATTTGTAAAGTGTTTTCCAAATCATATAAAAATGTGCAGTACATTTTCAGTATTCTGCAAATCATTGACCAATATGCAATTATATAAAATTTACAGATCTGATGTTAAAGGAAAGAAGGTAGCTGAAATGAATGCATTAGTTAAGGACTATAATCTTCAAATCAAAGAGTCACAGAGAGGATAAAAATGACTAGGAAAGGATCCCTGCTGTTATTTACTTTGAATACTTTCATAATGTTTAATCTCATATTGCCAAACAGAATACCTTATATTCATTTTTTAACCAAAATTTCCTGTTTTGATGGTGATAATAAACATATAAAGTAAGAACTGGATATATTCTCATTTAGGATTAAAGCCTTTGGCCTTTTGAACAGTATCTTGGTAACTTTTGGTATAGTCTTGTGGTGGGTAATTTTATGTGTCAACATGACTGAGTAAAGCAATGCCCAGGTACCTGCGAAAACAGTATTTCTGGGTGTGTCTGTGAGGGTGTTTTTATAAATTAGCATTTGAATCAGCAGACTGAATATAGAAGATTTACTCTTACCAATGTGGTGGGCATTATTCACTCTGTTGAGAGCCCAGATAGAACAAAAAGGCAGAAGGAAGAGCGTATTTTCTCTCTCTGATTAATTTGGAACATCTATCTTTTCCCGTCCTAAGACATCAGAACTCCCGGTTCTTGGGCCTTTGGCCTCTGGGTCTGACACCTGCAGCCCCCCATGTTTCACCCTTCTCCAGCTTCAGACTGGAAGTTATATCATCATCAACTCCCCGGTTCTCAGGCTTTCAGTCTCTGACTGAATTACACCACCAGCTTCTTGGTTTTTCCTCCAGCTTGCAGATGGCATATTGTGGAACTTCTTGGCCTTCATAATCATATGAACAAATTCCCATAATAAATCTCTTCATATATATATTGTCTTGGTTCAGTTTCTCTAGAGGACACTGATTAACATAGTTTTATCTGTCAGCCATGCCTCATGCATACAAAGAAGACACCTATTAGATATGTGTTAAATGAACAAAGGAGTAAATGCTTCTTCCGATTCCTTGTAACCTTAACTGTCTCAGCACCCACGCTCTTCTGGGCTTGCCTGACCTGCAGTGAGGTGCTATGCTTCCTTAAACCACTATCTTGATATGGTGTAATGTCGGGGAAACAGAGTTCATTTACTCTGTCTCCAACCTTTCTGGTCTTCATAATTGTTCACCCTCTAAGAATGAGGGAAAATTAATTTTTAGGTAAGTTAGGTTTAAAACTGATATGGTTGGATCTGTGTTCATGCCCAAATCTCATGTCGAATTGTAATCCCCAGTGTTGGAGGTAGGACCTGGTGGGAGATGACTGGATAATGGGGGCAGAGTTCTTATGAATGGTTTAGCACCATTCCCCCTTGGTACAATAGGGTGAATGAGTTCTCACAAGATCTGGTTGTTTAAAAGTGTATGACACTGTTCACTGTCCCCCACTCCTGTTCATGACTGTGTGAAGTGCTGGCTTCCCCTTTATTTTCCACCATGATTGTAAGTTTCCTGAGGTCTCTCCAGAAACCATGCAGATGCCACCATGCTTCCTGTACAGCCTGTGGAACTATGCGTCAATTAAACCTCTTTATAAATTACCCAGTCTCAGGTATTTATAGCAATGTGAGAACGGACTAATACAACAACCTATCTTGATGCAACAATTTAGAGAGTACTTTTAGGATGGAGATTCAAAATATTTAAATGATTATTATTGCACTGACCTGAACTAATAAGAGGGTCTTCCTGAACCAACAGAAGAGATGCTCGTCCTCAACAGCCGTGTAGCTGCAATAAGTTAGGGAGGGGAGGGACAACTGAACACTGCTCCTGTCTTTCAGTGGTGTTCACTGTCTTTACGTAAAAATATTTAGGTTCTCAGATTTCTATCACCATCCTTCTGCTCTCCACGATGCCATTTTGTATTTGGGTTGTATGGAGAAGGTTGGGGAATCTAGGAGCTTACATTACATTGTGATGTCAGAGTAAATGGGCACCATGGACCACATGCTGGTTCTTGATCAAAATGAATTTTCTGGGTTTTTAGCTGGTGTCTTTGAGTTGGGATAATTTTTCTTGGATTATTCAGGAATCAGTGGTCTTCTGCTGATTCAGCAATTCAGCATTGCCTCGATGTTGATAGTGAGGACCCTCTCCAAGGTCTGTTTCTTCTTTGGCCAGGTAGGGCCGCTCTGTCAATGTCCTCAGCCACACTTGCACAGATTTCTGGTCTTATTCACATATTATGGTAACAAAAGACAACTTGGGTTCCCTTTGGATAAATAAAAGTTTTCAGCAGCATCCTTTGATGGGTGGTACCAGAGTAGGTTGGAGAGCAATGGCCCTCCATGCCTGTGTGTTTGGAGCAACCAAAATGGACCAAGGAAAAAGCTTTTCGCCTTTGCAGTTCCTCTCAAATATCTGAATGTTTCTCAAGTCATCCCTTTCTCTCAAGGCTGGAGGAAGTAAAACAAGGAGAAAATGAGACCCTGTGTGCCTTTCTTTCTCTGTCTCCCCTCTTCAGTTTCCCTCCTTTCCCTTACTTTTCTAGAACCACATTTGACTAGCGCGTCTTTTGTTTCCAATTGTTCCTGCTATTTCTAACTTCAGCCTTACGGTTAATCAATCATGCAAGGAAGTTTGCAAATTGTTTTGCCCATGCCAGCCTAGATATATTAAATGGCAACTCAGGGAATTTGTAAAATCCATTAAAAACAAACGAACAAACAAAAACAAACCAAAAAGCAGCCAGGCGTGGTGGCTCACGCTTGTAATCCCAGCACTTTGGGAGGCCGAGGTGGGTGAACCACCTGAGGTTAGGAGTTTGAGACCAGCCTGGCCAATGTGGTGAAACTCCGTCTCTACTAAAAATACAAAAATTAGCCGGGCATGGTGGCACGCACCTGTAATCCCAGCTACTCAGGAGGCTGAGGCAGGAGAATTGCTTGAACCTGGCAGACGGAGGTTGCAGTAAGCTGAGATCACACCACTGCACTCCATCTTGGGTGACAGAGTGAGACTGTCTCAAAAAAAAAAAGCCATCTTCTAACTCTATTATCTTATTTGCTCTGTTATGCTGTCTGCTACCTTATGTTAGTGCTTCCTACCCCTTTTTAAAATTATCCTTCTCTAGAGTCATTTTAGATTCTTTTTCCCCTGATCCAGTTTCCTTTCTAAGGTTAGTGTCTCCCCTTGTAGTCCAGATCCCATCCTTCCTTGCATACCCATGGGCATGACACTTTCTATTCTCTCCTCTCTTTCTTACATCATTAATTTTTGTGTTTACTGGAAAATTCAAATCAACATATAAACATAAGATTAACTTCTGATCTTTACAAATCCTTCTCTTAACCCCAGTTTCTCCTGCCAGTGCCTCATTCCTTTGTTTCAGCAAAACATTTTCAAAGGGCTCTGTGTTCTCTGTATCTCCAATTTCCCTCTCCTTCGTTTTCTCTCAACCCAAATCGGACATTGTCTCTACTTCTTCACTGAACATTCTGTTTCTTTTAACTGGAAAATCTCTTTCTAATATCTCCAGTGACTTTCTTCTCACCAAATTCAATTGTCAAATGATCAGTTTTCCCTGCAATTCACTGATTGGTCCTTTTCAGGCTTTTTTTTTTTTTTAAATTGGATCTTCCCTTTCTTGCTGACCTTTTACTATTGGGCTCAACTTCTAATCTTCTTCTCCTGTCTATACTTACTCCTTTGGTGATCTCATCCAATCTCATCTCTTAAGCCATCTATATCACAGTAAGTCCCTAAGTTATATTTTAAACCTGGATCTCTATAATTAGCTCAACACTTAGGTATCCAAACTTGAATATCTAAGCTTAATGTCTCCATTAGGTGAAATCCCAAACCTGCTCCATCCACAGCCCATGTGATGACAACTCCATCCTGCCTTATGCTCAGGCCAGAAACTTGGCATCTGCCCATGATTCTTCTCTTCTCTGACATACAATGTTCTATCTGCTAGGAAACCCTGTTGGCTTTACCTCCAGCATAAATATAGAGTCAGTCACTTCTCAGTCATCTTATCTGAGATTATTGCAAAAGTCTTTTGACTTATACTCTTATTTCCCTTTTTTACCTATGATAGCCTGTTCTCAGGTACATCACCAGAGTGATTATTTAAAATGTAAATCATGTTACTTCCATGCTCAACATTCTGTAAAGTCCCCCATTTGAGAGTTAAAAGTGAAATTCTTGGGCCAGGCATGGTGGCTCGCGCCTGTAATCCCAGCACTTTGGGAGGCCGAGACAGGTGGATCACGAGGTCAGGAGTTCAAGACCCGCCTGGCCAAGAAGGTGACACCCCGTCTCTCCTAAAAATACAAAAATTAGCCAGTCATGGTGGTGGGCACCTGTAATCCCAGCTACTCAGGAGGCTGAGGCAGAGAATTGCTTAAACCCGGGAGGCGGAGGTTGCAGTGAGCTGAGATTGCGCCACTGCACTCCAGCCTGGGTGACAGAGCGAGACTGTCTCAAAAAAAAAAAAAAAAAAAAAAAAGTGAAATTCTTAGAGTGGACAATAATCCCTTCTCTGACCTGAACTCTGATGTCTCTGATCTTGACTCTTCCTCACCTCCCCTCATGCCGTTTGTCCTACCTATGTGGCCTCTTTGGAAGCTCCTCAAACAAGCCAAACACTCTCTTGCCTTATGACTTTTATTTGGCTATTTTTTGTGCCTAAAAATATCTTTTCTCAAATATCTGCATGGATAACTCCCTCGACTTCAAATCTTTTTTCCTAAGTCACTTGAAAATTGCGGCCTGCATTGACCATCCTACTTAAAATTGCAAACTGCTCACCGCTCAGTGCCTCTCTGCTCCTAATACCCCTTCCACTAGTATTTACTTTTTCATTACATTTTTTACCTTCTAACATACTATGACAAAGACCCTCAGTGCTCATTAACTAGGTGCTACTATAGATTTTCCAGCTCTTATTGTATTAGCATAGGGGCATGCAACCACATTTGGCCAATCAAATGTAATCAGAAATAAGATGTGTTATTTCTTAGCTGAGGGAGTTTTTGCCGCCTCTATTTTTATCTCCTTTTGCCTCTCAGCACAGTGACTTCAGATGTCACTTTTTCAGATGATACATTCACAAGACGGATGCAGGAACCCAGCATATAACAGACTGTGCGGAGGGAAAGTAAACCTTTATGGTTATATGAGTAACTATATTAAAACAATTCTACAGCATATTTATTATGTTTATTTTTATTGTCTCAGCTAGAATATAAGTACCATTATGATGAGCATTTTTCTTTCTTTTGTTTATTGCTTTAGCCTAAGTGCCTAGATCAGTGCCTGGCACATAGTGGACACTCAATGAGTATTTGCAGGATGAATGAATGAGCTGGAAAAAGTGTATTTTTTGCATTTCTCTCCCTGGCTCTGACAAGCTCTCTGTGTCTTTTTTCCCCTTAGCTCATGTGGTTTTATTTAATGTAGTCATTTGATTAAGTCAGAGAGGATCCTCTTCTGGAGGAGATTAGGATATTTGCAATGGGATGTAGAGGTGAAGGAATCCACAGGTAATTTTACCTTTCTCTCTCTTTTCCCTTCATACAAAGTAAGCAGCTCTCATCACACTGTCGATAGGGTTGTTTGGAATGGGCCACAACAGACCTTCCACTGCTGAACTAACTACAGATCAACACCCAGGAGAATTTCATACTCCAAACTAAATCATTTTCTTGCAGCAAATCCCGATTCCCTACTTGTAGCATTGTACACCTAGGCGAAATGAAATGCACGTTTGAAATTCTATCACAACAGCAGCACAAGGTTTATTGGAAAGCCTCCCCCGCAGTTGCGTGAACTTGTTGGCTCGCTGTGAGGGGCACTGCCTGCTGCATCAGCTTCGCTTCCAGCTGCGACACAGCTACTGTGTCCTTCCAACTTCCACACTTCGTCTGGCAGCCTGCAGCGTGGGAAGTTGACTTGAGTTTTAGGCTGTTACTGTGGGTAGTTTCTAGTAACTATTCAACTCAAGAGACTGAGATCTTTGTGATACCGTTAGACAACAAAGCATCCCTAACCTTCTGTTTCCTTAATGATGTGAACTTTCCTGCAAAAAGATGTATACTCTCAGGGCCATGATGAGTAGTAGTAATACTTTTTCCTATATTTGTATAATACATGATGAAACACTTTCACGTGGATTACCATTTTTGGTCCTTGGACCAGGGCCTAGCACAGTGCCTGCAATATAGTAAATGCATATATATTTGTTGAAGAAATGAATAACAAATAAGAGGCTTTTAAAGAGTAACTGTAAACACAGAATGAAAGGAAAACGCAAAGACACCTTTAGCCTTCAGATCTTCTGCTTCATTATGCGAGCCCTGATAAAATGATTGGGAAGGATTATAGGTATGTACAGTGAGTTCAATAGCATTTAGAGGCATTTTTGTTATTGTTATTGCTGCGGTTGTTCTCTTAGAAGACAGAAGTCATTTTGGAGCAGAATTACTTTGCTCTGGGAAGCATCCCTCGAGTGGACCGTGTTAGTTATATAAGAAAGAAACAACATTGCTTTGAAGGAATGATAGAATATTACCTTTTTCTTTGTTTTGACCTGATGCTTACTGCCTTTTCCAATTGCTCTATGTATTTAAAGCTTCTCCTTTGGGAGAAAGTAAACCAATTTGCTCCTAAACGGAAGAGAATTGAGCCCTCCAGTCTTTCTTTTTTGAGATTCACTGCATTTAGCCACTGCTGAAGAGATGTTTCCAGCCTAAGGCTGATGATGCTGGGGAAAGTATAGGAGGCCCTCAAGAGGGAGCTCACGGTGAAGGCAGAGTGCAGCCTTCTACACTGGTTACCTGGGTCTCAACATTCAGACGTAGCCTGTCTTGAGGGCAGAAGCCCCTGCAATCCCAGCCCCCTGGCATGGAGGAGGGAAGCTTTGGAAACTAGGTACATTTAAACTAAACTAGCGTTGCCTTGGGAAGCAAAGTATAAAACAACAGCGAGCCCAGCAGTCTAATACCTATCCATTGGAAACTCTGCTCCTTCTTACTCCAGTTAACAGAAGGCTAACCCCAGATCTGATGGAAACGCAGGCTGAGATTGCAGAGAAAATATCATTACATGTGCATGATGGGAACCTTTCCAGCAAAGTGCTTTTCAGGGTGTCCCAGTGTAGAAAGTGGGATTTCACTTGAAAGGTGCAGGCTGTGGGGGAGTCTTTGTGCCTTCTGGCTAATAAATGTACATGGTGTAGAATAATTTATTGGAGACTTATTTTGTCTCATACCATTCGATCATAAGCATTTTGAGCATGTATATGAGGAGGCACATAGCTCCTCTCTCCTTATAATTACTAGAGGAGACTCCTATTTCACAAAACAACCTGTCAGTTGTTGGAGGAACAAATTGGCTCAGGTCAGTCTGCAACAGATATTACAGGAAAATTACAGAACTTCTTCAAGAGCTTATCTATGTAGGTTACCACAGGTCAGGTACAAAAGACACTATGCAGATAAATTAAGTTATTGAATACATGGAAAATATTTGTAACAGTGCCCAGGTACATAATAAGTTCTATAGATATTAAGGAATTTAATAATCATGACTGGACTCAACAGCAAGGAAGAAAAATATGGGTTGTGGTGGAAGGATGTAATAGTAGAATCTAACCTGGCACATGAATCAGGGACAGTTCTTCTCAAAAATTGAAGCTATTAGATTAGTTTGCTAAAGAGATGTGGAAATAGCACCCCATGCTGAAGGTTCTGGGGGGTTTAAGAGATGTCAGGGATTGCTGGATTAGAAAAAGAAAGGCTGTGAGATATGGCTGGAGAGCCGTGTTCAGGATTTTTGGCTTTATCCAAAGGGAAATGGCTAGATAAGTAAAGAATGATGCTGGTTAATGTACACTTTAATGAACTATTATTTTTCTATAAAAATATAATTTGGCTGTAGTGGGTCAAAGTGTTTGTGTGTGTGTGTGTGTGTGTGGTCTCATCTCTGTGTGTGTATGTGTGTAGTGGGGGAGGGTAGAAAAGAGTGGATATATGAGTCCAATCAGAGATCTGTTACTAAAATCCAGGCAGCAATAGATGGTAACTTGCACCAATAAGGAGGCTGTAGGTTGGAGAGAAGTGAAGGGACTAGGGATAAATATCTAGAAAGAAAAATTCTAAATAGTTGGTCATTTGATGGAGGTTAGGGAGGAATGTACAAAAAGAAAGAATGCCCCAAAATCATCCTTCTGGTCCTATTTAAATGGTGATGAATACTAAAACTGAAAAAGGTATCGGGGAATATCTGGTACAAATTTCTCTTTAATTATAAAGAAAATGATATATCTCAGATTAGTAAAGGGAGCTCTTCTTCTGCATGGATCCAATTGTTTAGTGGCAGAACCTAGACTGGAACCAAAGTCAGCTGCTTGCTTCATTACATTTCCTTTACTGAATGAATGGAGGTGGCATCTTCTCTTACATCCTAATATTCACTTATGGCTACTAAATAATTTTCTAAATATACATGTAAAGGCACATTGGAGTGTTTTTTCAACAGTAAAGTCTTAACATACTTTTTCTTTATACCACAAACATTTTTAGTTGGATGTGATCTTGCTCAACTAGAGTTGAGTCTAACTGATTTTATTTTCCAGCTTTTGGGAGAATCCGCAGCATTGCAGAAACTCAGACGTTAACACTAAAACTTTAGTATTTCCATGCTGCTAATCTGAGTAAATGCCAAGAACTTTTCTTTAGAATTCTTTTTCAGATAATTCAGGCTGAATACAATCTACTATAAGTTTAATCAAGGGAAACCAAGGGAAAATGAAATAAATGTTGATATTCAAATGGCAGCATTTAGATAAAGGACTGCGTAAACATGGACATTTAATTTTATTGAAATTTAAATGAGTTTGCTACTCACTGGATATAAGGTCTGTTAATTAAGGCAGGAGTGCCTTGTAAATCCTGGATGAATGCATATTTGCCACATACAGTTGTAGCTGACAACAGTCCTTTGTACAAAATGAAGAATAAATCTAAACCAATTAAGATACTGTATATGTAATTATGAATATTGTAAATGAAATGAGGTGACTGTGGATTTTGCATTTTAACATGTATTAGAATGATATTTCATTCATTCTTGGTAACGTTTTGCTGATTATCCCACTCTACTGGAAAACCTGCTGCTAACTAGTCATCTTTCAGAAAGGTTAATAAAGCCCTCAATAAGGAGATATTATATAACATTGGATGTAAATCTGGTCCCTGTTCACAGGCAAGGAAAGTAGTTAGGGGGGCTTTTGGGATACTAAGATGAAGATGCAATTTTTGTATCAGTGAAGTCACAATCTTGTGGTGGGGGGAGACAGACACCGAAATGAATTATGACAACTGCTGTTATAATTTAAAAAGTACAGGGCCGGGCGCAGTGGCTCATGCCTGTGATCCTTGCACTTTGGTAGGTGGAGGTGGGTAGATCACCTGAGGTCAGGAGTTCAAGAGGAGCCTTACCAACATGGTGAAATTCCATCTCTACTAAAAATACAAAAATTAGCCGGGCATGGTGGCAGGTGCCTGTAATCCCAGCTACGCAAGAGGCTGAGGCAGTGGAATCACTTGAACCCGGAGGCAGAGATTGCAGTGAGCGGGGGTCATGCCACTGCACTCCAGCCTGGGTGACAGAGCGAAAACTCTATCTCAAAAAAAAAAAAAATTACAGAGACTGTAATTAATTCTAATGTAGGGGGTTTGGAGGATTCTGAGCTGGGTTTTCAATGATGGAAGGCGTATTTCAGATGGTGAAATCACTACAACTTTCTTAAATCACCTTTTAACAAAAGCAGAAAAACATTTCTTGAGAGGCAATCCAGGTTATCCAGATAACTCACATGCTGTTAAGAAAAGTTACCTAGAACTTGAAAAGAAGGCAAAAGGAAGAATGCTTGTTTTCTCAATGTTGCAACAGAATATTGCCTTATTTAAATCTTTTGGGAATGTACCTTTGTTTTGAACATCTATTTACTGTCAATTGGGATCAAACCTATGTACAATTACATGTTGTTAACATCTAGACTTTATCCTGTAGAGATGAAAGAAATTTTTGTTCATCAAAATGATGACTCTGAAGGTTGCAGCATTTTTTTTTTTTTTTTTTTTTGAGACGGAGTCTCGCTTTTTAGCCCAGGCCGGACTGCAGAGACGCAATCTCGGCTCACTGCAAGCTCCGTCTCCCAGGTTCACGCCATTCTCGTGCCTCAGCCTCCCGAGTAGCTGGGACTACAGGCGCCCGCCACCGTGCCCGGCTAATTTTTTGTATTTTTAGTACAGACGGGGTTTCACCATGTTAGCCAAGATGGTCTCCATCTCCTGACTTTGTGATCTGCCCGCCTCGGCCTCCCAAAGTGCTGGGATTACAGGCGTGAGCCACAGCTCCCGGCCTGAAGGTTGCAGCTTTACAGCCCAGCAGGACACGTGACCTCACATATTTATCCAGCATTCTTTCTTTCAGTACCTGTATATTCTCAGTCTTTCAAATTTTGCTTTGAACCGGTTTTACCATTCTGTGGGTTTTGTCATTGATGAGTTAAATATATATTTGATATATCTGTATTCTATATTTGAAAAAGTCTTGTTTTAAAATTTTATTTTTAGCCAGGGTCTCTCTATGTGGCCCATGCTGGAGTGCAGTGGTGCGATCACGGTTCATTCTAGCCTTTAACTCCTGGGCTCAGGTGATCCTCCCACCTGAACCTCCTGAGTAGCTGAGACTACAGGCACATATCACCGTGCCTGGCTGAAAAATGTTATGTTTTTAATTTGTTAAATATGATAGTTGCATAATGCATACACTGGAATTAATAATTTTTGAGACACCCATTCCATATACCTGTTGGTACTCATGCCATCAAGCAGAAATAATTTTGTCATCCTATTTTTGTGTCCTATTTATTCCCTTAGGTCTCTGGAAAAATTGTAGAGAAATTATCAGTCCTTCACCTGACTTTATAGGACCTTTCAGTTTGCAGAAGGGGCTCGGAAAAAGAGCTGATGCAGGTCTTGGCACTGTGCCAGTCATAGATGAAGGTGAGAGTGAATATGCCTGTTTTGGAACTTCCTTTATTTTGTTTGCGTATCCCCTTCAAAACATTCTCCATTTGTTACCTCTGGAAGTCAGAATAGAGAACTATTTAAAAGATCCATCCGTGTTGCTTAAGCCCTGTGTTCCCATAAAATAGCTGGATCTGAGCCTAATATATGGATTTTTAAAAATCCACTATGGATGTCTGCTTGGACTAAAATGACAATACATTCCTTGGGGGAAAAATAGATAGCGGCAGAAAGCCTCTTCTGATCTGCCAAAGAACAAAAATGGCACCCAAACCCTTTTG
Source organism: Gorilla gorilla gorilla (assembly GCF_029281585.2). NCBI lineage: Eukaryota > Metazoa > Chordata > Mammalia > Primates > Hominidae > Gorilla > Gorilla gorilla. Next base: position 154,100,963 of record NC_073230.2, read on the forward strand.
TCTAAAAACATGACGTCTTCTCAGGACTTCTGTGTACTGTTTCTTGTTGTTCCCTATTTTTTAAAAAAGCAAAAGGTGAATCGACAGTGTCTACCCTGAATGTGTACCGTATTAAGCATTGCATTTTCATATGTATATGAATGTATGTTTCATTTTATCCTCAAACGTAGCTTGTGAGGTTCATATCATTTTTTGGAAATGATATGCTAATTGTCTTGAAATTTTTTGTCTTGTCTTGAAATCTGAGATTGCTTGTCTTGAAATTTAGGATGATATATTTCTTTATGAAATAGCTTTTCAGGAATGACTCATCAGTAATCTCGTTCAAGGCTGAACCCTGTTTGTGAGGTTCACAGTTTGCACATTTTCTACCTTTTGCTGTGGCCTCAGATGTGAGATAGCATGTCTGAAGTCAAGATACAAGCATAAATCTTTCTCAGTTAAAAACAATTCTAGACAAAACCCAATATTTTAATGGAAAAGCATGCCAAAAAATTATTACATGAGGCATGTACATTGAAATCCTCCCCACTGCTACTTTCTCCTTTTTCTCACAGACTTCATTTTGCTATTCAAAGCAACAATTTGCTCAGGGCTCATTTTATTAACATTTGGGTTGATAATGTACAGTATGCAAATTAGATATGAAAGCCACTGTTGCAAAAAAAGAAAAAAAGCCCATCTAATTTAGGAATCTGATCTCTATTTGCAGTTGCTCATCCATGTCATACTGCCCAACATGCGTCCGTGGGCCAGATGCATGATGCCCTGCAGAGTATCGTAATACTGAGTTGTTAATTTCATAGTCTACTATAGCATCAAAGAATGGCAGAGGCAGCTCACAAGCAGGAGAAGACAGCTAGCTGTGAAGCAGTTAAATGCCTGCCTTCCCTTGTGAATGGTAAAAGAAATCTTTCTGAGGCAACTACACTGACTTTAGAACTTGAATATTTATGCTACAGAGGAAATCAGCCATAAATTTACATTTTTAGCAGCTAGGTTATTGTAGGGAGGGAAAGGAAGAATAATAATTTTAAAAAAGGAATTGGACAATACAATTAATCCTTCACAAAATCTGGCCCAACTTTAATAGATAATTATTGAAAATAGAAGTCCCTTTGTTCCTAATTAGACAAATAATTGTGTTAATACAAATTGTTCTTAAATCTATCTTTAATCAAATTTGTTCAGTGCTTAACACTCTATTATAGCAACAGCTTATTTATCTGTGTCTGTCAGGGAATTAGTTGTTCTACATAAGTGAATTTCACCGATAACTGAAACATACACCCTCAAGTGCAAAAACATTAGAAAAATGAACCATTTTGATGAAAACACTACTAAAATGCATTATGCAACACCTGCTCTCTTAAATAGCGTATGTCAAATAATTAATGCTTTTTCTTAACATAGCCAATATTTTCCCAGAACTAACAAATAGGACCAGAAATGGGGCAGGGAATAAAAATGAAGGCTCCTCAAATCCGCCACTGTTGCTGGTTTTGCAATCACAGGTGTTTCTATCAGTTCCCCGAGTCATTGTCGTCTGCAACTCTCAAGCTGTCCCTGCTGCTGTGGAGGCAAGATGTCACTAAGGTGACTGTTGCCCACGGAGGCTTCATGGCTGGCCCCTGCTTCTGCCACTGTGAGTAAGTGAAGGCTGTGATACTCGTTGCCCCTGGAGGACTCACTGACTCCAGAACCACTTCATGTGATGTCTGCAAGCTCCTATTGTGGTGGAGTCACATCTCTGAAGTTACTCTTTAGAAGCAGGGAGAACATTTTTCCTCTCCTTTGACTTACTGTGCTTTTGAGGTCTTACAGAGATTTTGTGTGGAAACAAGTCTCTCTTTTCTTACTTCCAGCCAAATCATTCCTTAAGAATAGACAAGTTACTGGGGACTTGGCTGAAGGACAACATGAACAACAGACACTATGGGGTGCCTCAAATAATTTTTTTTTCCTTGGAGGCTTCAAGATTCTTTCTTAAAATAGATAATCTGTGTGTACCTCACCAGCCCTCCTAATGTGCCCTCACATGGCTGAGTCTCAGTGGGAACACAGCTTAAGCTCAAGGCACTAGGGCAATATCTGAAAGACACTCTTTGTGACAAATTGACTTTTCCTGGGTAGCTAACCAGTGGTTAGATACTGAGCTCCTTATTACCTGGCTGTTGCTGCCTGCCTCTTCTAACCCCCCCCAAGTCTAATTGGCTATTTTCAGTTTATTATGGTCTGACAGCACAGCTAACCAAGGTTGGTGGTTCCTTGCATAAAACATGAGTCTATGAAGTATAATGAAAGCCCTTATTGCAGTAGTCTTCAACATTTTTGAAACCATACAATTTTTAGCAGCATATGGGAAGTGATCAAAAGTTTCCCCAAACAGTTTTAAAGATTGGGTTTAACTATAACACAAATAATACTTCAGTGTAACATCTTACAAAACACCCACAAGTGTCTTTGTTCCCTTAGACTCATTTAACCACATTGCCACTGTGTTGTTTTCCTTAGAAACATTTATTTCCCTCACCGTACTTGCTTATACTTTTTCATATTCTGGTAAACATAAGACCTTTCTTTGAAAACATAGTTTTAAATAGCTCATATTTATGGAACAGGACCCACTCAGCTCAGCCTTCCATATGAAAGAGATCTCTGAAGTGGTACGATTATGACCTATGATTATAACCCATAAATCTTACACAGTGACTCAAATGTGATGGGACCACCTTATAGAGAGCCACACCAGGGTACCATAGCACACTGATTGAGAACCATGCCGCTGCTTCTGCTGGGATGCCCTCCAAATTATTGGGTGCAGACATCAGAATTGTGCCTGTATCCTCCTGGTGGTATGTGCTCCTCAGAGGCCTGATCTACATATGTTCACCTCCTAGGTACGCTGAAATGTTGCCCAGTGTTGTACCTCTAGATAAATATCATGTCTTTAGATGAGATGACATCTGAGATTTCTTCCAACCCACACAGTTTATATTATGAAGTTGGAGCGTGAAAGCTCCCATTAGATCTTTGCCACTCCTCCTTGGGCCTCTGATGCCATTTCAAAGGCATGTATTTAAAATGAGCTTGCTCTCTTGCCTTCCCTTAAATCTCTCCTCAACCTTCTCTCTACTTGCTCTGTTTATTCCCTTACTAATAATGAATAATAGTAATACTGTCTGAGTCCAGAGAAGGAAAATCTGATATATTTCTTTTCAGATCATCCTTACATAGATCAATCCTTTGATACACCAGGTTTATTATGGATGTAGGAAAAGCTGAAAAAAATATAATTAAAGCTTGAAAAAATTTCTTAAAGCCACGTTTCCCCTGAATTACCAAACATTACAAAAAGGAAGAAAAGATACACTATTTCTCTGTGTCTCTCGATATTTTCTGCTACAATAGGGAGAGCTGTGTGGATCGCTTAATGGCCAGTGTGGTTGCCATATCAGTTTCCTTGGACTGCTGTAACAAATTACAAAAAACTGGGTGGATTAATACAACAGAAATGTATTTTCTCACAGTCCTGGAGTCTAGAAGCCTACATCAAGGTGCCAGCAGGGCCATGTTCCTTCTAAGAACTCTAAGGGAGAATCTTTCCTTGCCCCATCCAGGTGTGGTAGCTCCCAGTGGTCCTTGGTGTTCATTGGCTTGTAGCTTCATCACTCCAATCTCTGACTCTTTTGTCACATGTGTGTCTAGTATGTCTTGGCCCGTTTCAACCCAGGCCAGAAGTGTTTCTGCTGTTCAAAAACCTCGTCAGTTGTCCATGTAATTCACAGGGGTCTAAGCCATCAGACAAGCAGGTCCTTTACAAATCTTTCCTGGATAACCCTATTTCTGTTTCTGGCTTCTGTTGAGATGGTTGATTGGATCCATTACACACAGGCCTATTCTCTTCAATAAAAAGTAGTTCAGCCGCACGCTGCGAGGTTGAGAATTCAATTTGTATTGTAATTTAGCCACTCATAGGATGAGTCTCTGGCTTTGGTTTTTAGAAATGTCAGCTACCACCACCTTTCAGGGCAGATGTGGAAGCTTTCAGGTAATTTATGCTGCATTTGAATTGGGAATTTGAAGTCCTGAGCTAACCCTTTCTTTTTCCTCCCTTCCTCTAGTACAATTAGGAGCGATAAACCACTTTAATTATTATACTTCTTAGTTTGACAAAAGTATTCTAAGATATCAAATACTGCAGTCACCAGAGCTTCACATTTATAAGTATTTGATTGGGGATACCCAAGGATAGTATTTTGCATGTCTTTATTGCCAGATGTTATGGACTGAATATTTGTGACCCCTCACCAAATCATCTGTTAAAACCCTGACCACTAGTGTGGCTGTTATTTGGAGGAAGAAAGCAATTAAGATTAAGTAAGTGCATAAGGATGGGGCTCTGGTTCAGTAGGATGAGTGTCCTTATAAGAAGAGACATCAGAGAGCTTGCTTTCTCTCTTTCTGTGGCATGCACCAAGGAAAGGCTGTATAAGAACATAGTGAGAAGGTGATCTTCCACAAGGATGACAGTTCTCGCTGAGAACTAAATGAGGCAGAACCTTGATATTGGGCTTCTAGCCCCCAGAACGGTGAGAAAATGCATTTTTGTTTAAGCCACCTAGTCTGTGGTTTACTGATATGACAGCCCAAGCTGATTAAAACACCATAGTATGGAGTATCAGTGCCCTCTTACCACTGGAAATAGAGTCATTAGTGCCTTTAAGTTTTGTTGGCTTAGAGAAGAATTTCCAGAATCCCCAGAGCCAATTTAGAAACCTCACCATTAAGACTCCACTCCTTTAGAACCACTCCTGGTACCAAAGTGTGTCTCAGTTCTTCAGAGAAACAGAACCACCAGAACCATATCTGTGAGATTCTATATAGTAAATGTATACATTTATATTATTTATGAAACATACATATAATAGACATTATATATATAAGACATGCTATATATTATATATTATATATTATAAATTATGTGTGTGTGTGTGTGTATATATATATATATATATATATATATATAATTTATTTCAAGGAATTGGCTCATGTAATTGCAGGAGATGGCAAGTCTGAACATTGTAGGCAGACCAGCAGGTTGGAAACTCTTGGGCAGGAATTGACACCTGATATGGTTTGGCTCTGTGTCCCCACCCAAATTTCATCTTGAATTGTACTCTAATAATTTCCATGTGTTGTGGGAGGGACCTGGTGGGAGATAATCGAATCATGAGGCTGGGCTCCCCCATACTGTTCTTGGGATAGTGAATAAGTCTTATGAGATCTGATGGTTTTAAAAATGGGAGTTTCCCTGGACAAGCTCTCTCTCTCCCTCTTTGCCTGCTGCCATTCACGTAAGACGTGACTTGCTCCTCTCTGCCTTCTACCATGTTTGTGAGACCTCTCCAGCCACATGGAACGGTAAGGCCATTAAACCTCTTTCTTTTGTAAATTGCCTGGTCTCAGGTTTGTCTTTATCAGCAGCGTGAAAACAGACTAATATAACATCTTAATCTTGAGGCAGAATTTGTTCTTTCTTAGGGAAACATCAGTTTTTTGCTTTTAAGGCATTCTAAATGATTAGGTGAAGCCCACACACATTATGGAACTTGAAATCAACTGATTGTGAGTATTAGCCACACTCACAAAATGCCTTCATAGCAACACCCAGAGTTTGACTGATTACTTGGGTACTGTATCCTGGCCAAGCTGAAATGTAAAAGTAACCATCACAATCGCAGAGCAGAGGGTAGAAGTGTCAAGAAAGGGCTCTCACCCCAGCCAGCCAGGCCTCCTGCTGGGCTTAAAGGGTGCCCCTCTTGTTCACTATACAGAAGAGCATAAAAAGACACTCTAACAGGTGCTCAAATGTGATCAAACTCTATTGGGAGGAAGAGAGCGAACGGTTATTATCATACATTGACTGATAAACCATCTTGGAATTTTTTCACATAGCAATATTGCTGAGGGATTTACCAAAAGAAGAAGGTAAACAGCAAAAATCCCCACATGTGGTTTTTCTAGCAAGCATACACATGATTCTGGTTACAAATGCCTGCCAGCTTTTTCTACGAATGCAGCTCTCTGCAGAAATGTTTGGTTTAACAAGCCCTACACATGCTCCTTTTTAGAGCTCTGTCCTTCCAATATGACTATTTTGATAACGGCCCACATTCTATTGATTTCCTCTGAAGGACTATGGGTGATCATTAGAAGATTTTTTAATGCGTTGGCTCCAGGCTCCCAAGAAAAATTTTCCCTGGCTTCCTATTACACTCTGCTACATTTGTACAGCAGATTTGCCTTCAAAGAGCTTTCACATCCAGTCCCTCCTGATTTTCCCTATTCCTTTCTTGTTATTCTGCTTCCCTGTATCTCTCTCTCCCTCTTTTCTCTCTCCATAATTTTACCTCCCACCTCCCTCTTGGCTTCTAGTTCGTCTTTTTCACCACGCAGCTTTCTGACTTTGCCCCCCTTATCTCTCTCCTATTCTGTCATTTTTTTAAACTGACCATAATGTGTTTTTTTTTCTTTTTAGTAAATATTGGCTTAGGTTTCTTAATATATACTTTAGTGTCTGAGTAGGTGGGCTTTTTTTATTTTCTATTTAAAAACGAAATTAATAATATTTTATTGATTTTTTCTTGCTTATGTCTGCCACCTTCTCTTGCCTGCAGCCATGTAATAGCTTTCTGCTTTATCTTGACTAAAATCTGTGCTCTCCTGATTAAGACCAAGGCTGGCTTAGACATTGGACACAGTAGCCACAGGGCCATGAGTTCATGACAATGTTAGGGGACCACAAAAATGTTTTAATTTCTTTTAATATCAGAAGAAAAATGAATATAGTTTGGTCTGGATTGTATTAATCTTTTTGCCAATACTATAATACAATATATATATGTGTCTATCTATTATATATGTGTCTATTACTGCTGTGTCTTCTACGTGTCTTATAGAGGAAGGGACTGACAAAGATGCCTAAGACCCATGGAAGTCACAGTGTAGGCCTGTGTGAAACAAAGTTAATTACTCTCTTATCACTTCCTGTTGCATTTAGGATAAAGACCCAAATCCTTTCATGCCAGAGAAGGCTTTTTAAACCCTTCAAACCCATTTTATACCTTTGCCTCAAAATCACTATTTGATGAAATAAGCACTTTCAGTTTCTGGACAAACCTAACCTTTCCCCCTCAGAGCCTCCTCTGTCTGGAACATTCTCCTCCGACTAGTCTTTGGTCTTCTTCTGTCCATTCTTCAGGCTTCAGCTGAAGTGCTGCTTCCTTGGAGGACTCTTCCCTGCCACTCTTTTCATAAGCTCCTTTCCATAACCCCAGAACTGTAATTCGAATGGTGGAGTGTGTTTTTTTTTGAGATGGAGTCTCACTCTGTTGTCCAGGCTGAGGTGCAATGGCACAATCTCAGCTCACTGCAACTTCTGCCTCCCGGGTTCAAGCAATTTTTGTGCCTCAGCCCCCCGAATAGCTGGGACTACAGGTGTGCACCACCAAGCCAAGCTAATTTTTTGTGTATTTTTAGTAGAGACATGGTGTCGCCATGTTGGCCAGGCTGGTCTTGAACTCCTGGCTTCAAGTGATCCACCCATCTCGGGCTCCCAAAGTGGTGGGATTACAGACATGAGCCAATGCGCCTGGCCCAAGTGGTGGAGTATTGGTCACTCAGTTGTTTGATGATTATTAATTTAATATTTAGTCTCCCATTTTGCAGTGTGGCCTAGGAAGAAAAGGGCATTGTTCATTTTGATCACCACTATAGCTCAAGAGCCTAGAACACTGCCAGGCCTGAGCTTTCAGACAATATTTGCAGAACAAATTAATAGCTTTCACTTGATTAAATATACTAATACATTTGAGAATGTTTATAAAAAAAGAAACTAAAATGTTTCATTATATCTAAGTTTGGGGCACACTACTTCAGATTTCCTCTTCCTTTTACTTTATTATTAGAAAAGGTATTAAATATGGTGCAACCGTGAGCTAAAAGTTTAACAGCAGGCTTGGCAACTCAATGACTCAAAAACTCAAAGACAGGAAAGAAGGTTTTAAAATCTTATTAATTTTAGTTGAACCTTTGGAAATTGAATGATATTTTTTCCTTTCCTTTTCAGGGACAAAAACAACCTAAGAGGCCAGGAGGGTTATTCCTATGAAATGTTGCTTCTCCAAAGGCAATCTCAACTCGATTACACATTTTCCAAATAAAATCTCTTATATAAAAGCTTTTTTTGGGGTTTATCTTTCTCAAAAGTGATATAACTTCAGATAGAGGCTGATTTGACCAACCAAATGACTTTGACTCAGTCTTCTGGTTGATCATTATCATGTAAGAAAACTCAGGTAATTCCAGATAAACCAATGTTTTTTAAAAAATTGTTTAGTCGTTTATTTATTTATTTATTTTTATTTTACTTTAAGTTCTGGGATACATGTGCAGAACGTGCAGGTTTGTTACATAGGTATACATGTGCCATGGTGGTTTGTGGTGGGGGAAGGGGAGGGAGAGCATTAGAGCAAATACTTAATGCATGCGGGGTTTAAAACCTAGATGATGGGTTGATAGTTGAGACCAATGCCTTTTATTTGGTTTTGGCTTTGTTTTGATTCAATTGTTAACAAGTGTTTCTCTTGCTTAAGAGAAAAAGTATAATCTATTTTTTCCTGTGAATTCCTGTTGCTGACTGTGCAACCTGATTTCGTGAAAGGTGCCCTGGACCTGGCAGATCTATGCAAAGCACACCTAATAGAACTTTGATTTTAAGCAAGGCATGAATGAGTCCTCCCTGAGCTAAATGTCTCAGCTGGTTATAAGCATTTTGGACCGTCTTCCCTGCTCTTGAGACAAATATTTTTCTACACATGGCAGCTGGAGGGCAAGCTAGGAGGCACCTAACTAAGTTTGCAATATACTAGCAACAACTCCAGTATGAGAGAAGGGGAAAAGACCAAAGGGGCTTTCTTTGGTGTAAGCTGTTAACTTGTTGGAGAGATTCCAAATAATGTTTTTGAAATAATACTGTGACTTTTAGTTTCTTTGTCCTTTGAAAGTTTTGTTTCTAAAACAAAAGGCCAGGATTAATCTCAACCCTGTTGCATTAATACAAGTTGGTGAAGCCTGCTTTATCTGCAAGAAAACACCAAGTCCTACTACATGATGAGGTTAAGCGTTGGGGATCTGAAAGTTTTAGGAAAAAGGTCAAATAATAAATGTTGTAACAATTCTTAAGGGCCAGTCTCAGGGACTTTAAAAGCCTGAAGCTACTTAAAGAAGCAGTTTGTTCATGACTGACACAAAAGTAACATTTCTTTTGCAAAGTGCGAGCTGGGAGTTAGGGCATTTCTGTTCTCAAAAAGAGGTAGGTCACCTTAAGCACTTTGGTCTGTCTTTGACTTGCCCCAAGAACTCAAGGTTCAAGGATTTTTCTGTTGGTCATGGAGGTTCTTCTGTATTTCTGCCTATATTAGGTTTAGATAAGAATATAATTTAATCTCAAAAGTCAATTACTTATTAAAAATCTTGTCAGCAACATAAAAACCCAAGGAATTTGATTAATAAAAAATTTGAAAATATTAATTTTATTTATATTATAGGTATCTCTGAATAACTCAGTAATGTTAACGACTTCATTTGTTAACTATTTAGCCTGCAAAGAATGTAATAATCATAAGACTATAGGAAATAATATTCATTAAACATCAGACATATACTGAATATTACCATTATTGATAGAGTTTGAAAATAAACTTTACTTTTGAGGTACTTAATCTAAGGCAATATACATTACTGACTTCTTCGAAAAATGAAGTAAATTCTTCCCTCTGCTGAGTAGATCTGTGGAATTAAGCAATTCATTGGGACTCAGTTTTCTCATCTGTGAAATAATAAAATAAAAACTCACAGTGAGCATTGGGGTGTATTATCTCTAAGTTGCCTTCTAGCTCAATCACTTTATGATTCTAAGTAATATATCTTCATTCCAATGTAAATTTTTCTCAACAATAGAACACTTAACTGTTCATTTTACAAATATAACTTAAGCTTTGTAAGCCAGAGCTGCTAAAAAAGCAATGAGAACCTAATTTGATGAAAGTGAACAGAAGTATTCAAATTTGACATATTGCCTTTACAAGTATTAATAAAAAAATCAAATAATACACAATTCCCCACTCTTCAGTGATTACAGAATAAGAAAGTACTATTACTGCTTTTCATGCATGCTACTCTTCTGTTTCCAATTACTGCTTAAATCAGTGGCAAAAAAGATTTCCCTTGAAATATGTTAGCAACTTCCTTCATTTTCTGCAAATAGAAATAACTATTTAGTTTAAAGGAAGGACCTGAAATAAATATCACTGATAGCACTTTAACATTAGTGCTAAAAATGAGATTTTAAAAGATAGGTTATTGCTATGACTCTATTATAATAAAAAATCTATATTTGGAACAACATAGACTATATTTGAGAAAATATAGACAAGGCCTTTTAAATGATCCCAATATTGTAAAATAGTAGATCATTCTGTAAGTTGCAAGGATCTCTGTCTTTGTGGGTGGAGAAAAAGGAAAGTGATGGTCTGACTGCAGTTATCTGGGAGAAATGACAATTACAGGTAGAGAGGGACCATTCCTGTGCCAAATAGGTTAATTTTTGGCAGAGAGACTCTCCTTGATCTAGTAAAATTAATGAGGCTTTTACTGAATTAAACCAACTTGGTGAGTTTTGCTAAAGCTTTGGAGGCTGTCAAAATCCTGCCAACAATAGACACTGGAAGAGTTTGAAAGAAAGAATAAGCATCTCTTGAATAATCAGGAACTTCAAAGAATATTAAATATGTAAGTGAATAGAATTAAGAAAATGAATGTATATTTTAATAATAAGGCAAATTTTCAGAGTTTCAAAGCATAAAATGCTTTTTAATTTTTTTCCTTAAGCTTTTTACTATAATATTGATTAAAGAAAAATATAAAGACGAAAGGGGCAAAACAACCTAGCAATCAATGCCACAATTATTTAAAACCTAAGAGGTAAGAATTACCATTATTATATACAACCTAAGGGGTAGAAACTGTATTTAGTGACCTGTGCCTCTGTGATCTGAGGTTTTTCTTTCCAAAATTTGTCTCTTGCTGAGGAAATGTGCCTGTAAGCCCATGCTCACAGATTGTTGTACAACCGCGGGGATGATTCTAAGTAAAACTGTGACTTCAGCCTTTGCCTTGAGCTCCCAATTCAGCTTCTCTCCCCACGTTCAGGTAACGTGCACTTCCCATTTCTCATGAATCCCTCCCTCCCACCACCCACCTCGTTCACCAGGATCTGCTGGTCTGACATCTATGTTTCATAATTAATAGAGTACACTCATGTTGGTAAGAAACCAGAGGGAATAAGGCTCCAAAATGGCTCATTCCTTTCACAGCCTGTTATTTTCATCAACTGTTATCAATAGTTCCCAGATTGGCAGATTTTATAGCCCAGTAAAAATCCAACAACCACCACAAAATGAGATTGTGAAGGGGAAAGAGAGAGCAGTAAAATAGAGCTATCAGTTCAGGGTTGGGTTGATAAGAAGAGAACCTCCACACACGTGCACTCAAACACACACTTACATCCACAGCCACCCACACTCACACAAACACCCCCTCCACACACGCACAGACTCATGCTCTCACGCACAGTCACCTACACTCATCCACGCTGATATCCACACTCACACATATCCACAGAAACACAGCCCGCACACTCGCACTCATATTTCCACCCACAGTCACCCACACCGCCGATACTCATGCACACTCACAGCCACAGCCATAATCACAGACACACAAACACACCCCCCCATGCTCAGATACACACACACCTACAGCCAGCTACACTCACCCACACACACACTCAGGCACACCTGCACACACTCAAACACACACAAAACCCCACTCATGCACACTTGCTATGCGGCCCCAGGACATATAACCACAGCACAGAAATCAGTAGGCACGAGGGAGCCCCACAGAGCATGAGCGGATGCAAAGTATTTCAGTGTGGCTTTCCCTTCCCCTTGCTTCTCTAGAGAGCACGTGGCTGTTGGTGATCTCTTCCAAGCTGGTAGAAACCTGCCAGCATTGAGAAGAGGCTTGATTCTTGCTCACCACAAGCCTTCCGTGGCATTCCTTTCGGCATTCCAGAAGCAGTTGCATTGATCATCTACACATTTCCATTAAGGAGACATCTATATCACCTGCACTCATGTCCAGATTTTGAACCAACTCAACCTAAGTAAAGTCCTATCCTTATGCTGAGGAGAGGAGAGAAAGCAAGAGGCGGTGCCTGAGTTCTCTGATACCTCCCTTAGCCTTCTCCAGGAAACCTGACTACCTATCCCAAATTTGTCCTATTTTTGCAAAGTAAGGGAATCAAAGTGTAGTGAAATAAAACACTGCCACCTTTTTGCACCAATAGTATTAAAAATTAAAATTATTTGTTTTTATCATTTATTATACTATTTATAATATAATTTTATTATATATTAAAATAACATTACCATCAAAGTGTCATAATCTCAAAACAAAAGAAAGCCCTTTCACATCAGTTTCTGCAGGCCAGGGAAAGCCATATTATTGAATGAGATGGTCCCATATTACATCTGCGGCTCATTGAGCTACATCAAGGGTATTTGTCTGTTAATAAACTGCTTAGCCGCCAGCTTTGATTTTCCATAGATAACTAAGTTGCACTATGCTATCTTTCCCTTGCATTATTTTAAAGCACACAAGGTGGCGATAAGGAAGCATATAAATCCCGGTGGCTTTCATCTGACGTGAGAACTTATGAATTCAAAACAAAGCTCTTGTTTCTCAAAATTCAATTCACTTGTTTATTAAGGAAACAATTAACTATAAGTTAAGTTTTCCTTAATAAACCAAACTTATCACTATAACAAAATTAAGTCTACAGAGCAAAAACCAAAAGCACTATAACCCCCGAAAACAAACATTTGTTTTTGCTACGTTTCTCCTAATCTTTATTCTCTATCTTGAATGGATTTTTTTAATGAGTGATTCACTCAAAATTTCGGCTTTGTGGCATTGAAGCCAAATCATGACGTAACACCCTTTATTTAGTCCCTTGAGTCTGTCTGTGGCTTCTGCTTGTGTCTTCCAAAGTCCCCAGTTGTTCTTAGCCCACCTTTCCCAGTGCTTACCTGTGTGATGAGAACTGGTTGTTACTCCTCCCCTATTATCAGGTCTTCAAAATGACACATCTGTAAGCTGTTTACATCTCCACCTTACAGAGTGAGTTGGAGAACAGACAGAGAAGAATCAATAGTTTATACAGTGGCGCTTCTCAAATGGCATTTGCACTCAAGGACCCTAAGGTATGTGAGCAGGGCCAATGGAGCAGATTTGGGATTTAAAGGCACTTTTGCTTAAATTGCAGTAGGTAGCAGTTCTCAATTTTGAATTATGAAGATGATGAAGGAGAAGACTAGTGTGGAGCTTGTGGGGAATGTAAGGGAAGGGAATAAAACGGAAATGTTACATTCAAGCAAGAATGCTTCCATCACCCTTGTGTTCTGTCGTTGGGCTAAACTGGGCGGCCAGAGTGCTGTGGCTTTTGATGTATGTCAGCTAGTCTAGTTCTTCTCAGTCCTCACTCGGAGAGATTTAAAAATGTTGATGATTCAGTTCCGCCCTCTTATAGTCTGAATTAATAGTTTTAGAATGGGGGTGTTTTTTGCTTATTTTACTTCCCCAGGTGATTTTACAGTGAAGTCAGGGCTGAGAGCCAAGGGACATAACCAGTGATATAACAAAAATATGAAGGGACATCACTTCAATCTTAGTACCTCTTCCTCAATCATGGTAAGAATTCTTGAGATGCAATCTGTACCTGGATCAGAGGGAAAATAAGAAAATAAATCCAATTTTTTTCCATTGGCTTGCATTGTTATTAAACTTTATGAATTTTAAATTCATGTATTTATAACATGTATCAACACTGTTTTATCAGAGTTGCCAGATAACCTTAGGAAATCTATTTTTTCCCGTGGAGTTTATTTATAAAAGTAAAAATATATAAATTGGGAACACATGTAAGTATGCAAAAGAGCTTATTGTTTATTCATTGTCATAGAGCATTAGAACTAGAGCAGACCATAAAGATCATCTATGTGTTTTTCAGACTGCAGCTATGATCTTGTTGGGAAAAGCTGAGTGTTGCAAGAAGCTGAGGCAGGGCTTGCATGTCTGACATAATGTAAAAGAGTCTTGGAACATGTCTGGGGTCCAGGGTCTAAAACCCCTTGTGGCCTTTGACACACCAAGCTCTGTGCTAAAGGGTGGAAGGCTGCCCTGACGCACCATAACCTAAGCCCAGGGCGTAAAACCCCTCGTGGTTCTGGAATGTGTCTAGACTTACTGGCTCCTTGCTTCTAGCCCTCCCAGGCTCCTAGATCGATTGTGCCTTAGAATTGGCCATATAAATGCTAAACCGTCACAGCTGTAAATCATGTGCTTAATGCAATGCTCCCTTTCAACCCCACATTCTCACCACCTGTTTCTTTGTTTGAACACCAAGAAATAGTCTGGGCTTCCAGAGCTCAGGGCCTTTGCAGCCTCCATACTTGCGTTGGCCCCCCTGGACCCACTTTCTCTCTCATACTGACTTTTCTCATTCCTTTGACTCCGCCGGACTTTGTCACCCCCACGACCTGGTGTTGGGTCTGATCACCCCAACAGATCTAGTAGAGTGTTGTGAAATCAATTTAGAAAGCTGCAACTAGCATTTTTATGCAAGAAATAATATGACAGAATAAAGTAGATTGAAAGATAAAATATCAGAGTCCATCACATGCAGTAAGTGTAAGTGTTTTGTGGATGTTTTGTGAAACTTCATTGTCATGACCTATTTCTTACAGTGGGTGGTCATCAAAATGCGTGAAAGCCACTAGTTTAAGCTGATTCTGCATCTTTACTGATGGAACAAATGGATTCCAGAGAAGCTAAGGAAATTACATTCGCACAGCAGCTTGAAAAACACTGGATTAAAACCAGACTTCTGATTATTCTTGTTTTTAGGTTTCCTTTCGGGGAGTATTAAGTCACATAAAACAGGAAACTCTTTGGAAAAGCAGGTAAGTAGGATGCCTTTGTAGTCGTGTAAAGCAAAAGACTTCACGTTTGAGGAGGCTAAACTGGAGAAAAGATAGAATTCAAATTTGTAGATGAAATGAAGCATACTAGATTCTGCTACTTTTTATTTGAACTTTTTGTTTTAGCCCAGAAATTGTTTGGGGAAGATATATTAAATTAAAGTACAAGTTGGATTGAGACATAGAGACACTGAAGAAAGAACAGATGCGTGGCTACTGGAATGTAACTGATAAATAATATCTAAATTGTCAGTGACAATGACAATGGAAGGCAAAGAAACCCACAGGACCATTTAGATCTGTGGTAGACTGGACTTAGGAAGAGAATGACTGGAGGTCAGTATTTCTCAAAGTAAGTTTGGTCATTTACATCTTAATCACTTGAGATCTTTGTTAAAATTCATATTCTTAATCCCAGCACCTTGGGAGGCTGAGGCGGGCGGATCGTGAGGTCAGGAGTTTGAGACCATCCTGGCCAACATGGTGAAACCCCGTCTCTACTAAAAATACAAAAATTAGCTGGGTGTATTGGCATGAACTGAAGTCCCAGCTACTTGGGAGGCTGAGGAAGGAGAATCGCTTGAACCTGGGAGGCAGAGGTTGCAGTGAGATCACGCCATTGCACTCCAGCCTGGTGACTGAGTGAGACTCTGTCTCAAAAAAAAAAAAAAAAAAAAAAAAAAAAGATATTCTTGGGTTCTCCTTTGGCTCTTCCAAAGTGGGTGAGACCTAGGATTTTGCGTTTTCACATATGCTGCCAGGTGATTCTTATGCTCTGTAAAGTCTGAGAAGCACTGGATTCAGATATGAAAAAAAAAATCAGGTATCAATTATAATCAAAATATTTCTAACTTAATTTTGTTAGTCTGTCTGTAAGTGAGGCACAGTTCCAAAAGATGATGGAAGTGATGGTATCGTATATTGGAAGAAGACCATAATTGATCTGGTATATAGACTTTCTTACTACTTAGCGGGAGACAAAAATTGCCTTCTGCTGTGTGTCTAATTGCCTTTATTCATTTATTCAATCAATCCATCACTCAACATTGAACGCTTCCTATATGCCTGGCACTCTGTTGAGCTCTAGGAATGAAAAGGTGAGCAGAGGATTATATTAGAAACATAATTCAATTTACTGTCATACCCAACATCTCTCCCAGTTTAACAGCTTCTCCTTTAGTCCTTGGAAAATACAGGCCCCTGTTCCCTTTGGCACACTCTCATTCCCAAGTCACAACCAACTGGGTCAGGAATGTGCACCTGCCCTGACACCAGGCAATCAATTGACGAGATGCTCTCTCTTCAGAATTTGAAGATGGTGACATTATGGCTGTAGTCAGTAAATTGCTGAGTGTAAGTGTATGAGTTATGACTTTATATCCAAGTGATGGTCACAGCGTCTTCATGACTAAGTCCTTCAGACCTTAGTTTACGTGTCACTTTCTAAATAAGTCCTTAATGACCTCCTAGAATGGCTCATGTTTCTCCCTTGTTTCCCTCATAACAATTGGAATAATTAATTGTGATAATTATTTGTTGCCAATTTTCTCCCACCAGAATATGTTTCATGAAGGCTGGGTTACTTCTATGTTGTCTTAAAATAGCTCTATGCTTTGCAACATAAAAAATGTTTAATAAATGCATCGTTACAAAATTTACTTGAATTAATTCCATATTTAATAATTTTAAATGGGCCTAAATAGGTCTTGGTTTTAAGATTTTCTTTAACAGTTGTGGAATGATCTAGTTTTCTAGTTTACTTTCTTCCAGCACCTACTATAGTGAAGAGCCAGAAACCAGATTACATCACCCTTGTCATTATACTTGAAATGTTTCTTATCTCCTGCTTGATTTGTTCAAAAAAATGAAGGATCCTTGAGCCCCATGAATGCATTATGAAAGGCCTAAGGTTTCAAACACTTTCTAATAATTTGTTTCCCTTTCTTTATCTAAATAAATAGTTGCCTTTGATTTCATTGCTCATATTTTCCACATCTGTCAGCAAGTCCTGCCAAGTCTTCTGTCAATTCCTATCTTAAATGTATCCAGTTATCTCCACTTCGATCTGCACTACTCCAGCCCAGTTCAGGTCACCATCATCTCTCACCTGAACCACTGCAATAGCCTATTAACTGGCTTCTTTCCTGGAGCTCTTTTCCCCCAAAATGACAGAGTAATGTTTGGCAAATAGGAGTAAGATTTTGTCTCATCACCACTTAAGATTTCCCTGTGGTTTGCCAAAGGCACTTAGAATAAGCTCCAAGCTTCTTTCTCTGACCTACCCATTCTAGTCCTGCCTACTTTTCTGACCTTAAATTATTCCACTCTCCCAGTTGTTGACTATCCTCCAGCCACACTAAATTGCTCTTCAGTCCCCAGACACACCAAGCTCATTTCTACCTCAGGCTTTTAGTAGCTTACTTTTTAGCTCAGCTCTTATTTCTGCCTGGAATGCCACTGGCTCTCCTTTCCACAAGGCTGACTCCCTCTTGTCACACACTTTCAATGCCACCTTCTCAGAGAGGCTTTCCCTGACTACCCAATCTAAAGAAACACCTGCTTACCAGTTTCTACATTATCCTACATTAACTCTCTTCCTGGCTTTATCACTGTGTTATTATTGTTGTTTTTTAAATGTTTCTACTGTTTGTCTCACTTCACTAGAGAGTAAGCACCATGAAAGCAGGACATTGGCTCTCAAATTCACTTTGGTATTCCTGAAGCCTAGAATGCGCCTCTGGGGGTATGGTAGAACCTTGATAAATATTTGTAGGAAGAACAAACTGTTGCATCAAGATGTAAGAGCTCTAACCTGAAACACCTTCTCTGGCCACAAATTGAAAATTTTACCAAAGTGCATTTATTTTAATCAAACGAAGAATCTCACAAAGGATAACAGTTTATTCTTTACCAATAAGTGTGTACAAGCTTGAGTCTTCTCTGCATCAACTGTACCAGGGAAGAAAAAGCACTTTCATTGTTACCTATGTCAGCAAGGATAGGAACAGCTTCAGATAGAAGAACTCTGGAGTTTAGAGCTTGTCCTCCACTGATCTCCTTGGAGGGAAGGATGAATCACTTAACCTCAGGGCTCTCTTGCTCTGCCTTCGGATTAATCATATTGACCTTTCTGGCAGGGTTCGTAGAAGAGTTAACTAATCAATGTCTATAAAGCATTTGGATAATGAAGAAGGTTACAGAAATAATGATGATAATAATCTGTCTTTTGCTGATGCATGGCATGAGCAAAGAAAAAAGGCCACAGAAATATACTTTTATGCTGTACAGACTTTTATGGTGATGTGCAAACATTGTGCAACCTTTACTTTGTACAGACTGCCTTTTATTCTATGAGACCTAGACCCTCAAATTGTTGCTTCCTTAAAGGCAGCTATCCTAATATTATTTTCAAAAAAAACACAACAACACAATTGTGCCAGGTTGGAGCAATTTTCTACCTTTTACTTGCCTATAAGTGGCAAATTGTCACCTTTTTTATTACAGTGCTCTTTTGTGTCAGAGAAGACATAAAACATGAACTTCAAATGACTGTAGACTGAAACCATCCAGGTGGGTGTTTTGTTCAAATTTAGTTTGATGAAAATGGCTGGGAATGTTTGCTCTGTGTTTGTATTTCTACTGGAGAAGAGCCCATTCCCTAGGCGATTGCCTTCCCTCATACTCTATGGTTATGCTAAGGTTGCTGAATGGTTAATGAGAATATTAAGCATTTGCTGTTTCATGTAGGGCTGTCTCTAGGATAAACATGGGAGGAATGGATTTAGTGTGGTTTACCAACATTTTCCTGCACTTTAAGTATCCCTTCCTACTACTAGCTTTATATTCTTGTGTCCTAAACTCCATCAAAAGATTCCATTACATGTTTCACATCTGTACCCTTCCATAAAATGGTGCTTTAAGAAAATTGTGGGGATAAAGAAGCATTTAATTCAAAGTAATGCATTCCTAATGGAGCATCTATGAAGGGGTTAGCATTTTAGGCAGAGAACTTTTCTGGTGTCCTGTACATTATGTCATATAATATTGCCTTACATTACCAATATTGTTATGGTTTAAAGCTTGCCCTATTTCAAGTTCAATAATTGGGACAAGGTTGAATTCAAGACAGTATTTTTCATTTTTGATAATGCCATTTCCACACCCCCTAGAAAGTTTCTCCATCAGAACCAGGAAAGAATGCTCTATCATGACAGTACTTGCTGGCTAGATTGCCTTCCCACTCTATTTTTAAGACAGGTATAAATTAATAAAGTGTTACTGTTGAACAGAAGATAGCTTTAATACAGGGAATTTCAAGAGAGTAAAGAGAGTAAGACCCACAATGGTATGAGGCAAAAAGAAAAAAAATCAAATTTCTAATATTCCCAATTTGAAAGACACTAGTAAACTTGAAACTCTTGCTAGCTTCAAAGAAGCTATAACTAAGAAACAATTTTCTCTGAGGTGTTTTGTGTACTCTAAAACATCCAGAAAGTCATGTAACTTTGCGCCTCTATTCAAAATGCTGAGAAAATAAAGTTTTGCATGTGTGATACTGTCAAACTGGTCAGAATATCATTGTGTTATGGAAATTCTAAGGAGCTATTCCTCAGAAAGGAGCAAAATATGCTTTTTAATGAATTGAAAGCATCAGAGAAGTACTCTTTCGCAGCTGCTTGATATCTGTGAACATCCTGTGTCCAGGTTCCCTTTCATAATTAGAAGTGCAAAAGGAAAACTCAGCCTTCCCAAATTGCAGAGAATGTTTCATATAACAATAAAGGGCTGCTCCCGTATATCCTCAGTTGACAGACAATAAAAGAGAAAATTGGTGTACTAAAAAATGATAGTAGGGCTTTGGAGATGGGAACGGTAGTGGTAGATTTGTTAAACACTTATTTTGGCTCTAATCTTTCTAGAGGACAAAGAGGATGGAGAGATTTTTTTTCTTCTTCTCAACCTCCATGTTGTGAAAATTATATTTATCAAAAACAAAACAAAACACAGAAACAAGTCCTGTATTAAATAACATAGACTTTCATGTAAGAAAAATAGGAAGGCAGTCAGCATCGTGAAATCGGGATTTGGTTGCTTCTTTCCATTCTGGGGCCTTTGCACTTGCTATTCTTCCCACACCCTCTTCAGGTGCCCACATAGCTCCTTCCTTTTCTGCCTTCTGATCTTATTCAAATGTCCCTTCCCAGAGAAGTCATCTGTAGAAAATAGCACCTGAAAAACCAGGATGCCTCCACCTCCATATCACCTTTTCCCCTTATCCCACTTTCTATTTCTTTGTAGCATTTATTACTTCCAGGTTTATTACAAACTTGGTTTACTGTCTGACTCTTATATTAGCATTTAAGCTTCATAATGGCAAGCACTTTGTCTTTTTTTGTGACCACTATATTCCTAGAGCCCACAACAGTATCTGTGCAGTGTAGGGGCTTATGAAATATCTGTGGAAGGGAATGGATGAGTTGCCAAAAAATCATTGCCATTATGTAATATCAATTTCTCCGTTGTTTACTAGATTTAGTTTCCACTCTTCCTTGAGACTCAGGGCATAAATTCATCTTCTAAGCAATTTTTTTTCCAGCCTGATTTTTTGTTTATTTCTTATATTTATTCTGCAATTAGCCAAACTGGACTACTATATTTGTTGTTTACAAATACACCCTATAATATAATTGGAAAAATACTGGTTTTTGGTTTAGACCAATTTCTAGTCTAGTTGTGCCTTAGTTGAGCCTTGCCTCTTCTATGTACAACACATCAAGGCATAGTTATCTAATGATGCATAAAGAAGTAGTGGTCTTTGTGACTTAATGACTTTCCACTATGTGTTTCAGTTGAAATTCACAAGTACGGTGCACTTCCTATAGCATAGCGGGAAGGTCTGTGGCCTCCAAAGAAGATGCTGCTACAGATAACCTGTAATTTGGGAGTGGAACAGATGAGGGAGTCTCTCTTTTCCGCTATTATGCTCAGCTGTGCTGGCTCCATGTCACAGTAGACCTGATTCTATAGGTCTTCTTGGCACCACTTCTTAAAAAGTATAGATTTTTCATTTACCTGTGGGCCCCTGGAGGTCCAGGTCAAAAGAGGCTGTTAGGATAGTTGTCTTATTCATCTGGAGCCAACAATAGTCTTCAAATGTTAGGAGTGTGCCCTGCTATTCTCGTATCCTAAGAAATGGTCATCATTCTTCCCATTTGCCTGTGAGCCCAGTGGTTCAAAGCACCATTTTGAGGCTAGAGCCTCTACCCCCACTGTAGCCACCAGCCTAATGGTGCTGCTATAGTTTTTAGCCTGTTTTCACATATCCAAGAGTAGCTCACCCTCAATGAAAGAACCAAACCCAGAAGAATCTTTTCCAGTCCCAGCATTCTCAAGGCCTGCTTGAAATTTGCCTCAGCATGATTGACAGCAGGAATAGTCACTGGCTTTGTCAAGCATTCCCCTGGCCCCCCATCTCATTAAAGGCAGTGCAAAACAATAGACTCCAGGATCTCCAGATTTTTCCATGATGTTGTGGTTCACATTGGACCACACAGAGTCCTATTATGATAAATAAAACCATGGATTCTGGAGAAAGAGCTGGTCTTGTTAGAAAGATGACTTTGGTCTGGAAACCTTGAATGTAAAGATCCCTTATTCTGCTCACTCTTCCTGGGAGATCTCATCTGGTAAATGATTCCATCTTCCACCTCCATCTGAACTGTGTTTTCATTGCTGGCTGTTCAGAATCACCAGGAAAAAAGCCTAGGTAACAGCATTATCTAATGCTCCGATGATTCTGAAGAACAACTAGGGTTGAGAAACACTATCCACCTTGAGGATTATTCCAAAATTTCTTTCTCTGGGCCATATTTCTCCACTGGGCTTTAGCACCCACTTTAAATTGACTGGGTGTCTCTAATTGGATACAGACAACAACAATGAATCATATGATTAGAGAACATTTACACATCAGGCCCTGTCTCGTGAGTATTTCCTACATATACTACTCACAGTATTCCTAGGGGACAGGAACTATTATAATCACCCCATTTTACAGAAACACTGCTCTCTTAACCACTATTCTATGCTGTCCCTTGTTTCCAGAAGTTATCAAGGCCTAACTGAACTCAGCACACTGAGATATCATCAAGGTTTCTTTTTTCTCTTGCCCTCTACTGAATTTACTCCTCTTCTCATATCCTTTACCCTGGTGATTGGCACCAGGATCCACGCAGTTGACCAGGTCAGACTCTTGGGAGATATAAGTGGCTCTTCCATTCCCTCACTGTTTTCATAACCAGTTTGAGATCTCATATAGTTCATTTCCACAGTATCTCTTAGAATGTTCTTTTTCCTTTCCTATTGCCATTGCTATAATTTAGGCCACTTTTTCCAGAGTCTCTGTAGCATCGTACAGTCTCCTTCAATTCAATCTATACATTGTTGTCGAGAAGTTATTTACAAAGTCCCAATCAATCCTATTACTTCACTACTTAATGCCTTTTAGCTAATTCTCCTAGACTTCCTGATAAAAATCAAACTCTTCAATATTGTGCAAAATTTGTCTGGATCCACTGCTCCAGTCTTTTACCATGCCTCTTCTATAATTCTATTCTGACCTTCTACCACCCTCATGTACTCTAACCTTTAGCTATTAAATTGCTTAAGACCTTGAGCATTATTTTCTAGCATACTTCAGTAACTTTGCTCATGCTGCTCACTTCTTCATCCTATTGCCCATGTAACAGAAGTACTTGAAGGTGCTGCCTGTTTTTCTGCCTTAGGTAGATGTACTTTCTATGTACTCTCCCAGGATCTTATGCATAGTCCTGCAGAAAATAGATCTATTACACTATATCGATAGGATGTGTTAGACAGCTTTTTGAAGACAGAGACACTTCAGTGGCCCTATGCTTAGAAAGTGGGTCAGGCCAGTACCACACACTTAATAAATGTTGGGTTGAACAAACATATGTGTTAGGAATCTGCTATATGCCAAGCCTTCTCACAGGGCCTGTTAAGAGAATGTAATATCAGGTGATCTAAGAGGTTGCTTTCAGAGTGATCCAGTGTAAGTGATCGGTTCCTTAAAAGAAGTATGAATAAATTACCAGCAAACTTACTGAGTATAGCCTTATTTAGTGATAATCTAAATAATTATTGATGGTCAATAATATTTAACTAAAATTAGGTATCTATTTTAAAATTCTCTGCAGAGATATTTCTGAGTTAAATTTATGCCTGAGTTTAGTCAAACCTTGCAGTTTATTAACTTGGTATTATTATATTTCATAAGATAGGCAATGCTGAATCAATAGTGAGCTTGTCTCACTATTCTTAAGCTCTCATACAGACAGAAAAATAAGTCGTCTATGTTTTTCTATGTAAAGCAAGGAGCCACCAACCATTTGGTGGCAGTTACAGAAATTACAAGAGTGACATTTAGGAGATGGTAATGAGTCTCTGAGTAGAAATAACAAGAGAGTCTGGGTGATTTTACAAGCTATCCTCAGTAAGGAACTGAATGATTTTAATCTGGCTCTTTTAAAATTTATTTGATAGAGATGAAATACATCTAAAGTGTCACGGTATTCCCGTCTCTACTAAAAATACAAAAATTAGTCCAGTGTAGTGGCACACGCCTCTAATCCTAGCTACTCGGGAGGCTGAGGCAGGAGAATTGCTTGAACCCGGGAGGTTGAGGTTGCAGTGAGCCAAGATCGCACCACTGCACTCCAGCCTGGGCAACAAAGCGAGACTCTGTCTCAAAAAACCAAACACACAAAAAACAAACAAACAAACAAAAACGAAAAGAAGTACATCTAAAGTGTCTAGTTTAGCTAACTTTGTTTATTTAGCAAAGATATTAGCTAAAAGAAAACATCAAGTAAATAAAAGCCATGCAATTCTACCTCTCCGGTTTGTACAAACCTTACTGCTTAACCATAATGATATCACAGTAATTTTAGTTAATATTTTATAATTAATTTTAAGTATGTATGTGTAATTACATTCTACCAATTTCCTTCCTTCAGCATATTATTACTTAAATGATGGTCTTGCTTACATTTTAGAAAATGATCCTAGCTCTTGTAAAGTGGTGTAGAGAAATCTAAACTAACTATTTAAAAGTAAGAAATAATTTTCAAAATTTCAAAATTGGAATATTATCCCTAAGATTCTTTTGATTTGGGGTATGTGCTGACATTAAGAACATATGTTAAAATAATTGCCTTCACATAAATGTTCTCATGTGGATGTCTTTCACAGCCCATCCAAACACACCTGATATTTATAAAAATATTCCCCAGATTCATTTAAAACCACCTGGCCAGGTTCTGCCTATGAACATATCATGTAGTGCCACAGATTTCTTTGCACATCATTAATACATGTATTCTGTGTTGTGTGTTTCCAAACATTTTTATTTTTTAGGACAAAATTTCTCTTTTTTGTGAGGCTTTTCAGAAACCTCTTCTATATTTCATGTCTAGTTCTATTACGTCCTGAGTCACTTCTAAATAATCTTCTCATCTTTGAATATCACCTCGATCTTGTTGAAGTTAAATTTAAGACAGAAGTATATCTTCCAGGAACTAATTTCTGACAGATACTTGGATAGCAGGGAAACCATTTCTCCTGTGCCTAGTAGAAAGGAGATTTGCATGCAGGTTGTGAAGATTTTTATACTGCTTCACTGTACACACAAAAATTCATATAAAATACATTGGCTTTCCTGAAAACTTCCCCTAAAATATAGCATGTGTTGTTTGACCTTAAATCCGATTGAAGTCAGGTTAAACAGTGCTGTGATTCTGGCATTGTGATAAAGTGCATGTACTCTACAGCCAGACCACCTGGGTTTTAATTCCAGCCAAATTACTTATTGGTAATGTGACGTTAGGCAATTTGCTTCTCTGGTAGTTGATTTCTTAATATCTAAAATGGGCAATATTCCATTTTACAGACTTTATAAGCATCTATTTTATATGCTTATTTTTAGGAGTAAATAAATTAATACTTATAAAGTACTTAGAAGAGTACCTAACATTGGCACATAGTAAGACTTTGTAAAAAATAAAAATAAAAATAAATCCAAAATTCTGTTCATTGTGGCTGCAATTTGTATACTTAAAAGCATTTTTATTTATGTTCTTATGTACAGTAGTCACCCCTTATGTACAGGGGATATGTTCCAACACCCACAGTGGATGTTTAAAACTTAGGATAGTACTAAACTCTCTATATAGTATGTTTTGGTCTCTCTATACACACACCTATGATTCAATTTATTTTATAAGGTAGGCACGGTAAGAGATTAGCAATAATCATGAATAAACTAATAAACAATTAAGTTCAATAAGGGTTATTTGAACACAAGCACTGTGATACCACAGCAGTCGATCTATTTGCAATGGCTGCTAAATACCTAACGACCAGGTCGTGTTCAGGGTAGACATGCTGGGCAAAGTGGTGATTCACCTCGTGGGAGGGATGAAGGGTGGAGGAGGATGGCATGAGATTTTATCATGTTACTCAGAATGGCAGAAAATTTAAAACTTATCAGTTGTTTATCTCTGGAATTTTTCATTTAATAATTCTGGACCTTGGATGAGAGCAGGTAAGTACAACTCTGAATTGGGGGGAAGGAACTATTGTAAATATTTTTCTGAGGAGGTCACTTAACAAAAAGTGGAGGAAAAATAAAACTTCAAACAGGGTAAAGGGAGATGGTGTCATAGTCCAAAGCTTCATTTGTAATTGTTTCCATTTCTGCAGTCACGTGACATAGGGTAGATCAGTATGAGTAACAAATTATTAGCCTTATAAGTATAAAGGGAATTGAATGTGATGCATTAACAGGAAGTAGAACTTTCGTTCATAACTTTCTTATTTAGCACAGACCTTGATCTCATACGACCTCTTCCTGGATTGTGTCTTCTAAGCAACCAGTTAGACCAAAATGTATACTGTTTAACCTAAATAAAAGTGAATACGTATTTACTTCTGGATTGGATTGGATTGATTTCCCTGTAAAACTAACTAAAGAAAATATAGCCAAAGAACAGGATAAGCATTCACTCAGATCACCTCGCTGGTTTTAGTCTGGAAGTAAATTTCAAATTCAGAGAATATACTATATAAATGTAAATTGTACCTTTTTGAAATGAATTCATGAATTTGTACTCACATGGGCCAAATCTTATGTTCTATTTGGGATGGGGTTTTGTCCACAGGAGTCTGTTACACTGTGAAAAAAAATAAGCAAAGCTATTTAACTTTTAACTTATCACACTGACACATTTTTCAGAGAAATTCAATGGATGCAGGAATTGAAAGTGGGAAGATTTAAAGATGACTTCCAGGATTCTGGCTCGAGCAGTTGGATGAATGACATGACATTTAATAAGAATAGGGACAATAGAGAAGAAGCAGAAATTTAGGAAAATGTGATGAGTTCAGCATGAGACAGGGAGTAGTTTATGTGTCTTACAGCACATCTGATGTGAGACACTAAGCACCGCAACAGGAGGGGTGGGACTCCGGAGAGATGAGGGCCAGAGATGCAGATTTGCAGTTGTCAGTGTGCAGACCACACTCCAAACCACGTGAAAGGCCTGCCAGGAGGATTGTGTGCAAGGAATAGAAAATAAAATTTAAGCCAGAACCCAGAAAAATACAGGTACTTACAGGAAGAGTAGATTAGGAGCCAGAAGAAGAGACTTAAAAGATAGTCATAGTTAGAGATATAATGTAATATTATGGAAATGAAAGAAGTGCAAGGAGATGATATGGTCAGCATTGTTGAGGAAATCCTTACATTATTAAAAAAAACAGAATGCAGTGAAGGATCTAAATGAATTATCTTCGAGTAAGAAAAGCAAGGCAAAACAATGATTATGTTAATCACAACTTAAATAATTCTTCTCATTTTATACGCAGACATGATAAACTTTGCAGGAAAGAACAAATAGTTTAATATTAGTGAAGGGAGTTCATGAATTTAGAAAGTATCATAACATGGACATTTACAACAATCTCTTCCTTTTGTAGGTGGAAAGGTAAGTCCTGGGCAGGGAGAGTGATTTGCCTAAATCACCCAAATCATAAATAAAAGGAGCAGGGACAAAAGATTTTTGACTCTCAATACTTGGTAGGAAAAAAATCATTAAATCAAAAACAAAATGATTTATAATAGCAAGGGTTCCTTAGCATTACAGAGAGTAGATCGGTATGAGTAACAAATTGTTAGCCTTGTATGTATAAACGGAATTGAACGTGATGCATTAACAGGAAGTAGAATTCTTGTTCATAATTTTCTTATTTAGCACAGACCCTGATCTCATAGGGCCTCTTTCTCGATTGTTTCTTTCAAACAATCAGAATTAGACAAAAACGTATATTGTTTTAGCCCAAATAAAAGTAAACAAATTTTTATTTCTGCATTGGATTGGAGTTATTTCTCTGTTACACTAAAGAAATATAACCAATGAGTGATTAACTAGAGAAATCACTACTCAGACAGTAATGATGACATGGAGTGCATAAGAAAAATTATTGCCTTTAAAGAAGAAGTAATAAGAAAGCCACAATATCCCCAGCAGAAATGGGGAAAGGGATTTCTTACCCGTCTGGGAATGATTGAAGTATTGTAAGGTCTGTCTAGAGGTTGAATAATGACCTGTCTTCCCCTTATGTCATGTTGAGAGGTCCCTGCCACAGAAAATCACAATCACCTAGTCTGTGTTGATAATCTTTCTGAGCAGTATTCTAAGTATCAGTTGTAGTCAATGCGATATAAAGAGATGTAAGTTTCAGATCTGATCTGTACTTGTAGTTTAAGTTGGACAACACTGATGAGCAAGATAACAAAGGAAACACAATCAACTAAATACTCATTGAATGTAATTGTTAAATTACTAACAATGAATATGAGAACAATTTTATTTGGAAGGTAGTGAGGGCGTGAAGGATTATAGAAATTGCCTGTTTGTATTCATGAAATTGAAGAGAAATTATTGCTTTTGCAAAGTCACAGCATATTTTATAGTGTCATCTCAGGAAGTAAAGTTCCTTTTTAAAAGGTCCACCTTGCTGTAAAGCAGAAAGCACTGAAATTTTGAGGAAATGTCTTGGAAGTGTATTCCTCAATGTTGAATAGCACAGTATTGTCTCTCTATGTGTGTATGCATGCTTTTATTCTGTAAGAATGTTGTACATTAAGAATCTTGAGGCCGGGCGCGGTGGCTCATGCCTGTAATCCCAGCACTTTGGGAGGTCAAGGCGGGTGGATCACGAGGTCAGGAGATCGATACCATCCTGGGTAACACTGTGAAACCCCATCTCTACTAAAAATACAAAAAAAAAAAAATTAGCTGGGTGTGGTTGTGGGTGTCTGTAGTCCCAGCTACTCGGCGGGGGGAGGGGGGGCTCGGGCAGGAGAATGGCTTGAACCTGGGAGGCGGAGTTTGCAGTGAGCCGACATCGCACCACTGCACTCCAGCCTGGGCAACAGAGCGAGACTCCTTCTCAAAAAAAATAAAAAAATCTTGAGATTTAATACTCCATAGTTACAGAATATTAAGTATTGAAATGCGGTCTCTACATTTTATGATAATGCACCCCATTAGGTGAGACTAGGGAGACAGTTCTCTTTTGGTTGGCTTCTGTTTCTCCCAATGGGAGGAACTAGTTAATTTAAACATAGATTCTACAATCAACAAGCTTGGATACTGAAATTTTTGGCACACCATAAAGACAGGTTCAACAAACTATGACTCTTAGGCCAAATATGGTTTACTCACTCTCAATGAAGTTTCAGTGTAACAGAGACACCCCATTCATTACTTGTCCATGGCTGTTTCATGCTACAATGGCATAGTTGAATAGTTGCAAAAGAGAGACTATAGTGCACAAATATAAAATATTTACTATCTGGGACTCAGAGTGGTGCATGTAGTCCCAACACTCTGACAGGTTGAGACAGGAGGATCACTTGAGTTCAGGAGTTCAAGACCAGCCTGGGAAGCACAGCAAGACCCCATCTCTAAAAAACATTTTAAAAAGCTGAGTGTGGTGATACATGTCTGTAGTCCTAGATTCTCAGGATGCTGAGGTGGAAGATCGTTTGAGCCCAGGAGTTGGAAGACACAGTGAGTTATGATTGTACCATTGCATTCTAGCATGGATGACAGAGTGAGACCCTGTCTCTCTAAAAAAAAATTACTATCTGACCTTTTATAGAAAAAGTTTACCGACCTCGCCATAAAGGAAGATATTAAAACGTTTAGTGAGATGGACATTTTGGAATTAATCTTTTATGTTCAACATGTTCAGCAACACTAAAAACATTACCTTGCTACATCTTCCCTCCCTCCCTCCCTTCCTCTCCCCTCCCCTCCCTCCCCTGCTCTCCCCTCCCCTTCCCCTCACTTCCTCTCACTTCCCCTCCCTTTCCTCTCTACTCCCCTCCTTCCCCTCCCCTCCCCTTCCCTTCCTCTCCCTCCCCTTCCCTTCCCTCCCCTGACCTCCCCTCCTCTTCCCCTCCCTCCCCTGCCCTCCCCTCCCCTTCCCCTCCCTCCCCTGCCCTCCCCTCCCCTCCACTCCTTTGTCCTCCCCTTCTTTCCCCTCCCCTCTCTTCCCTCCCCTGCCCTCCCCTCACCCTCTCCTCCCCTCCTCTCCCCTCTCCTTCCCTCCCCTCCCTTCCCCTCCTTTCTCCTCCCCTCCCTTCCCCTCGTCTCCCTTTCCCTTTCTTCCTTCCAGGGTCTCGCTCTGTCACCCAGGCTGGAGTGCAGTGTCACAATCTCAGCTCACTGCAGCCTCCACCTCCCAGGCTCAAGTGATTCTCCTGCCTCAGCTTCCCTGGTAGCTGGGATTACAGGCATGCACCACCACACCCGGCTACTTTTTGTATTTTTAGGAGAGACGAGTTTTCACCATATTGGCCAGGCTTGTCTCAAACTCCTGGCCTCAAGCAATCCACCTGCCTCAGCCTCCCAAAGTGCTGGGATTACAGGCACGAGCCACCATACCTGGCCCTATTGCTACTTATCTTTCACAAAGGATATTTTGACATGTTTTAGAACACTGAACTTTAGCAATTTTATTAATATGGTAGGCCCCTGTCTTTTCATGGGAATTGTCTATCACCTGCCAACATGTGTGTGTCTTACTAGCAGAATACTGTGTCATCAGGTCTAATTAGCATAAATTCAATCATGTAAAATGCTAGCATGATGTTTTCTGGAATATGAGACGTCTCTGTAGCCTATATTATAACAGATGAAGGGAATATAAATAACCTTGACATAAGACAGAGAGGGAGTACTATTGCTCCAGTCAGATCAAGGTCATTGGTCATCTTCTTCTGATTGTGTTTATTAATTGATATTGGGAAAAAAGCACTCAGTAGCTCAATAGGTGCATAAATAGATACCAGGTGCAAGTGCTCTGATCATTTGCACCAGTAAAGATTCCATATTTGCAATGGGAGCTGTGATTGGCATCACTCTCTAATTAAGTTTATGAGAATCTACTGTCACCCTCCAGGATCCATTAAGCCCCTGTATTAGCCAGAGTTGACTTATGCAGGGATATGATAAGAACTAACATGACTGCATCTTTCAGTTCTTTACTTTTGGCATTAATCTTGAGAATTCTCCAGAAATGCATATCATGTTAGTTTTGTTTTATTCAGGGTTCTTGGAGGGGCATTTGCTCTTGGCCATTTCTACTCTAGCACTCCACACACACACACACACACACACACACACACAGCTTAGAGATTTTGACAGTTGCGTAATACGCTTTTCCAAAAAATAAAACTCAGAATGGTCCCTCAGGTCTACTGGACTCATTGTAAGATAAACTATTTACAAGACTTCAAATATATTTGAGCTCCAAATTCCTCACTCTTGTGAACAAAAGTGGGTGGGATTTTGAGTTCCTGGAAATTAGTGTCAACTCAGAGCCACGAGCCAACAGCTAATAATTCCTCATGGATGCAACACATACTATATTTGATATGTGCTGTTGTGGCCCATTTGCCAGAAGTAACCAATTAAGTCTCCAGTTTCTGAATGAAGTCTGGAGTAATAGAAAGCCCTGAAACAACAGGTCCTGGCTGCCCCTTTCTCTCCTCCCATTTTTAAACTCAAATTCTTGTTATTTTGGCAAAACATATCGTTTTGTCGTTTTGTATAAATTTTTGGAAGATATGTGCAAGAATTCTATTTAGGTGACCGCTTTTTTCTTTGAACTTCTGGAAGGTCTCCTATAAACCCTTGAGAGCCGCGCTAAAATATAACACTTCTGTGTTCAAGAAATATCTGTTATTCCCTAAAGTACAAAATAAAGTCCAAGCATAAAAAAGTGTCCACAGTCCTTGTCCTTGCATTCTGTCTTCTCCATGGCTCTTTTAAGAAACTTCTACTTCATCCAAAGTGGTCTGTCATAAAAATGAAAATCACAGATCGTATGGCTTTGCTTTGGAGTAGCCTAACTATTGCTGTTACTCAGCCTGGCCCACTTTGTTTGCAATTTCTACTTCACTTATTTAGTTTCTAGCCTTTCCTCTACACCAGTTTAGTTTCCATGTTTTCATTGAAATCTTCCATTAGTGTTCTGGTGCAAATTAATTTATCTTGGTGTGATCTATCGTCTATCTGTACATCACACACATTGCAATAGGTTTATCCTTATCTCACCCTCTATATATGTCTGTATATAAACATGAACATGTCTGTAATTATTAGTACATGCTAGTATACTTACGTTTTCTTTTTCTTTCTTTTTTTTTTTTTTTTGTTGAGACAGAGTCCTGCTCTGTCTCCCAGACTGGAGTGCAGTGGCGCAATCTCAGCTCACTGCAGCCTCCACCTCCTGGGTTCAGGTGATTCTCCTGTCTCAGCCTCCTGAGTAGCTGGGACTATAGGCGTGTGCTGCCATGTCTGGCTAATTTTTGTATTTTTAGTAGAGACAGGGTTTTACCATGTTGGCCAGGATGGTTTTGATCTTCTGACCTCATGATCTGCCCTCCTCAGCCTCCCAAAGTGCTGGGATTACAGGCTTGAGCCACCACACCCAGCCTATGCTTATTTTTTCTTATGCCAGGCTCCCTGGCTCGAGAGCCTGTGCTTTCAATCATTATGCATGCTGCCTATCCATGCAGTTCACTACTCTCTCCCATGGCAATGGCAAACTTCAATACATAAAAAATGGTCTCCTTTTCTGTAAAGCTTTGACATTAGATCAGATTGTTTTACTGTGCAACACTCCAGAAAGCCATCACAGATTAATTGGAGCGTGCATGGTGAAGTTGATCTCCTGTCCCTGATTGCTAAACTTTAAGCTCAATAGCAACAGGGAGCATTTCTTAAATCTCTTTTTATTCTTGTACTTAGTATAATGCTTGCATATAATAGGGGCTTCATTTATATTTGTCATCAGGGTGTTGATAGTGATTTGAAATTTGATCATTGCTGAAAGTTATTGTACAGTTTCCTTTCCTTTTCTTTCTTTCTTTTTTTTTTTTTTTTTTTTTGAGATGGAGTCTCACTCTGTTGCCCAGTCTGGAGTGCAATGGTGTGATCTCCACTCACTGCAACCTCCACCTCCTGGTATTGTACAGTTTCATCAAAATTCTTCCTGCAAATCATCCTCCATCGGTTGGTTCATTTTGTCTTCCTAAGATTTAACTTATAAAATGATGGTTTTATTTCTCCATATTTTCCTTTTCTAACATGATATTCCACAGTGGAAATCACAACTTTCTGTTCTTTAATTAGCTCCTTGTCCTAGAATTGTAACACATTGTTTGATTCCTGTTAAAAGACCAATGTTTGAAGAGTTGATAGTTGCATATAATGGATCATTGGTTTCTTTACAAATTGAGAATATATGTATTTTACAGTTAATATCTATTCTTAGAAAAATGTCTGCTGTTTGACCTTACTAATCACTGTGAGACCTAACAAGCAAATGCAACAAAACCCAAAAATAGACAAATGGGACTTAATTAAACTAAAAAGCTGTGTGTGTGTGTCCATATATATATATATATATATATATACATATACATATATATATATATATATACATATACATATATCTCAACAGTGTGAACACACAGCCTGCAGAATAGGAAAAAATATTTGCAAACTATACATCTGACAAAGGACTAATATCCAGACTCTACAAGGTACTCAAATGACTCAACATGTAAAAACAAATAACTTCATTAAAAAGCAGGCAAAGGATATGAGCAGACATTTTTCAAAAGAAGGCATTAAAATGGACAATAAGCATATGAAAAAGTGTTCAATGCAGCCAGTCATCAGAAAGGCATATTAAAACCACAATGAGATACCATCTTATACCAGTCAGAATGTCTGGCATTAAAAAAACAAAAAATAACAGATGTTGGTGAGGACATTGAGAAAAGGGAAATCTTGCACACCATTGGTGGGGATGTAAATTGGTGTAACCTCTATGGAAAACAATCTGGCAATTTCTCAAAGAGTAAAAATACATCTACCATTTGATCCAACAATCCCACTACTGGGTATATACACAAAGGAAAAGAAATCATTATATAAAAAAAACCTTGGCTTGCATATTTATTTATTGCAGCACTATTCACAATGGCAAACATACGGAATCAACCTCAGTGTCTATCAACAGATGGTTAGATAAAATGTAGTACATATACACCAGGGAATACTACTCAGCCATAAAAAGAATGAAATTATGTCTTTTTTCAGCAACATGCATGAAACTGGAGACATTGTCCTAAGTGAAATACTCAGAAAATAAGATACTGCATGTTCTTACTTACAAGTGGTAGCTAAATAATGTGTACACATGGACACAGAGTATAAAATAATGGACATTGGAGACTCAGTAGTGTGGAAGGGTTGGGAGCAGGTGGGGAAAGATAAATTACTTAATGGGTACGGTGTACACTATTTGGGTGATGGCTACACTAAAAGGCCATACTTCACCACTATCGAGTACATCAATGTAACAAAATTGTACTTAGACCCACTAACACTGTACAAATAAATAAATAGAAGCATTAACTTTATAAAAATCACTGTCATTTTATTTTTTAAAAATGATTTCCGGACAGGGGTCACTGTTCTATATACTAGTCAGGACTCTGCCTTGTTCACATGAATCGGTTTCACCATTTTATTTTGTTTAGAACAGTAAGGGCTTCTGCTTTGGATGTTAGTGAAAAGAATGGATGTTAAGTCTCTTTAGGCAACAGATAATGCAAAAATATTTTTATGGTTTCAATAACATTCCCAATGTTCATAACCATTGATAATTATCTGGCTGGAAAACATTAAAAATTATAAAGTATGTTTGTCTTATTTTATCTTTTGGCCAATGAAGAAAAAAAAGTACAAATCATGTTTATGTTACACATAGTAATATATTTATATATTTTGCTCTTTCTATTTTAATTCATTAAATTGACACCAAAAATAGTGCCTATAGTAGATCTATATTCCCTTAATTCAAGGTATGTAGATATTCCTCTAAGATTTCAAGTGACGCTGTACATTATGTGGCTTAGTGATATCATGAGACAAGGACTAACATATATATATATGGTAGGGAATTATTGTTATGGTATTGGTAATAACCTGAGGTTTTCAAATAAATAGAATAAGGTATAAGATCAATTTGTTGGACCCTACTCCAGAAAGATTGTTGCACTTTGAATTCTATTTTCTCATTATGTTTATCTGAGTACATTCTGGGGAACAAGTATATCATTATAAGAAATAAATTACATGCATTATTTCAAGATATATAAAATCTGTTTAAAAAGCCATCATGACATTCTATTTTATGAAATGGCTTATTCTCAAGCAAAAGGTCTCTGTTTTTTAGAAGTAGAAAAAACCTTATTATTATTGAGCTCAACAAATATTATGCAGCTTCTTTCAAAAATTTACTTCATGGGCCGGGCGTGGTGGCTCACGCCTCTAATCCCAGCACTTCGGGAGGCCAAGGCGGGTGGCTCATGAGGTCGGGAGATGGAGACCATCCTGGCTAACACGGTGAAACCCCGTCTCTACTAAAAATACAAAAAATTAGCCAGGTGTGGTGGTGGGCACCTGTAGCCCTGGCTACTAGGGAGGTTGAGGCAGGAGAATGGAGTGAACCCGGGAGGCGGAGGTTGCAGTGAGCCGAGATCACGCCACTGCACTCTAGCCTAGGTGACAGAGACTCCATCTCAAAAAATATATATATAATATATATAACATATAATATGTATAACATATATAATATATATAGCATATATAATATATAACATATATAACATATAACAAACATATATAACATATATAATATATAACATATGTATTATATAATATATATAACATATATATTATATTATATATAACATATATATTATATAATATATAACATATATTATATAATATATATAACATACATAATATATTATATATAACATATATGTTATATAACATAATATATAACATATAATATATTATATAACATATAACATATAATATATTATATAACATATCTAACATATAATATATAACATATAATATATAATATATAGCATATAATATATATAACATTTACAATATAATATATATAACATACAATATATAATATATATAACATATATATAACATAATATATAGTATATACATAAATATATTTTTTTCATGGAAGAGAAAACTCACCCTGTCTTGAGAGAGAAGACTCATCTTTTAAAATTGGTATAGGTGTTGCAAAGTTCTTTCTTAGGTAAAACCAAAATGTGCTCCTTGTGATTTTTTTACCCCTTTTTTGCTGAAGCGTCAAAGGGCAAGCCTACACTCTCTTTGACATAGCAACTGTTGTGAATGGATTATGACTTTTCTTAGGCTTCATTTCTTAAAGTTAATCTTTATCCCTTCACTTATTTTCCCTAGAGCACAGATGCCAGAGTGTTCTGGTTGCTTCAGTCTGGGTAATTGCTAGCGTATGTGTCATTTTTTAAATGTTGGCTGTGGTGTTTTAATGTGGTGCTCATATTGAATATAGTACTGTAGATGTGGTCTTCCCAGATCAGAATAGAGCTGGGTATTCTACCTTTGAGTGATCTAGACATTGTGTTTCTATTAACCCAGAAAAACTTTGATTCAGATAGTTCTGATAGCAATATTCTACTGTTGGGTTTTCCATAAATGTATAATCACCCCAATGCCAACGAACACCTTGACCAATTATCCTAAATTTTCAAAAAAGTTAATTTAGCACTTCACTTGAAATCTATTGGACGTCGTCTTCTACCACATAATCAAAAGCATTTTCATCATTTTTGTGGCTTCAGTGCATAGGAGAGGATCTATTACATAGTGGCTGCTCATCAAATGTTTAAAAAATATTAATGAGTTTGATATCTTAGAATTTTCCTTTAATGTGTATTTTGTCAGCATGGTTTAAATGGAGCAGTTAGAGCGGATTGTATAATTATGATTGCCGGCTCTATTCAATTCACTGACATAAATATCATGTAAGACAAGAACAGGGTTTGATGGCAATCTATCAGGGACTCCCTAAGGCTTCAATTAAATTCCACAAGCATTTATCAGAGCTATATATGTGGCAGGCCTGTGTAGTCATTAACAATATGCTGCCCTCGAAAAATACACAGGCTACTTTTACATGGCCCTATTAATCAACACTTATTGGGTACAGCGATACAACTAGCTGTTAATTCATCCATCCATACCATTATTTATATCTCATTTCACCTTCTACTTATAGAGCTATTATTAGAGATATTTGATGTAACAAGATAAGCTATGCCTTCAGCATTTATATGATCTGCCAACTTGAAAATACTATCAAGAAGACATTAGGATGGATTTTAATGATTCATTCTTAATAAAACCACCTCCATGAGACTGTATAGTTTTTTTATTATAAAGGCCCATTTTTTGTTTGTTTGTTTGTTTTAATCAGTTCCTCCAACTATTGTCCTAGTGATCTTGGATAAGTTACATAAATTTTCTAACTTCAACTCTTTCTTCACTTGTAAAACATAGATACAGATAGCACATGTCTCAGAGAGTTGTTCGGTAGATAAGATAATCAACTATCTCAAGTCTGATTCCATGGGAAATGGATTCTGAGCCTCTGGGATTTGGATACAAGGGGTTAGTTGGAGAAATTTCAGGGAATCAACAGCTAGGAAGATTTGAAGGACTCTAGGAAATTTGAGGTTTGTGTAGAGGGAGAGGCTGAACTGGTCTGCAACAGAAGTGGCAGATGATTCCACAGAGAACCCTGGAGCTGGGATATCTTCAGGTGCCTCCAATAAAGCAAGGGTGTGGTTCTTTGCAGTATTACCTGGACCACTCATTGGATATAGGTAACTCCCCAGGAAGAAACCATAGCCTTGGGTAGACAGCTTCCTTAAACAGACAGGAATAGTAGAGAGGGACTCAACTGTGAGCTGTCAACAGTCAACTATGCTACCACTAGGTGTACAGGCTATTACAATGCCTGTTGCATGTTAACTGAATAATAAATACTAGCTATTATTGTTATACCTACTTATCTATTTCTGAATTTATCTATTTACTTTTTAAGATCTTCTCATTTTGAATTATTCTTTGACCTCCATCAGAAATTATGCTAGTGAGTCCATTAAATTGATCAGTTCTCACTTTTCTTCTCTGAGAAAATTATCTGTTTGTTTTTTAAAGCTTTATTGATTCACAGTGGACCTATAATATATTGCACCTATTTAAGGTGTAGAAACTAACAAATTTTCTCTCTCAAACACACATACACATACACCTGTGAAACCATCACTACAATCAAGGTATGGAACATTTCCATCCCTTCCAAAAGAAACCTCCTGCCGATTTGTAAATAACTACCCCTCTATCCCAGTCCCCAAGTAGTAACTGATCTGTTTTCTGTCACTATACACTAATTTGCCATTTTAAGAATTTTATATTAATGGGATTATACTTTTTGGGGAAAGGGGTCTGGCTTCTTTCAATCAGCATGACTATTTTGAGATTCATCCAAATTACAGTGTATAGTGTATCAATAGTTTATAGTTTTTATTGCTGAATGGTGTTCCTTTGCGTGGGTTTACTGCAATTTGTTTATCCATTCACCTGTTCATAGATGTTAAGATTGTTTCAAGTTTTTAGCTATTACAAATAAAGCTGCTACGAACATTCAGATGTAAGCTTAGTACAGATATATCCTTTAGTTAGGAAAATATCTAGGGACAGAATGGTTTGTTCAGATATGTGATTCGCAAATACTTTCTCCATCTGTGTTTTGTTTTTTACAATATTTAATGATGCCTCTTGACGAACAGAAATTATGAAATTAAGTCTTGTTTATCAACTTTTTCTTTTATGGTTTATGCTTTTGGTGTTGTATCTAAGAAATTTTTGCCTAACTCAAGGTCAAAAAGGTTTTCTATGTTTTTTGGCTTATTTAGGTGTATGAACCATCACTGATTTTTTTTCATAAGGTATAAATATCAAAGTTCATTTGTGGCATATTAATATCCAGTTTTTCCAGCAGCATTTATTAAAAAGACCACCTTTTCTCCACAAAATTTGCCACTTTTCTACAAATAATATTTTATAAAACAGCCAAATCATGGTTTTTTTTAATAGCCAAGGCATCATTTAGGTTATATGTACCTTTTTGAGTGTGCTTTGGTAGTGTTTTTCTTTTCTTTTCTTTTTCTTTTCTTTTCTTTTCTTTTTCTTTTCTTTTCTTTTCTTTTCTTTTCTTTTCTTTTCTTTTCTTTTCTTTTCTTTTCTTTTCTTTTCGAGGCGAGTCTTGTTCTGTCGCTCAGGCTGGAGTGCGGAGTGCAGTGGCCCGATCTCCTCTCACTGCAACCTCCGCCTCCCGGTAGCGATTCTCATCCCTCAGCCTCCCGAGTAGCTGGGACTACAGTCGTGTGCCACCATGCCCGGCTAATTTTTGTAGTTTTAGTAGAGATGGGGCTTTATGGTGTTGCCCAGGCTGATCTCGAACTCCTGACCTCAAGTGTTATGTCCACTTTGGCCTCCCATCGTGCTAGGATTACAGGCGTGAGCCGCCGCACCTGGCCGGTAGTGTACATCTTTCAAGGAGTGATTTCATCTAAATTGTCAATTATTGGCATACGATTATTAAAAATTTTCATTTTAATGCTTTGCCTATATATAGAATCTGTGATAACATCATCTTTCTCATTTTTTAAATTGGTAATTAGTGTCTTCTCTCTTTTTTTGTTGATCATAGTTTGTCCTGTTGATCTCAAAATAATGGCTTTTGGTTTCATTAATTTTTAAAATCATTTTTCTGTTTTTTTTTTTTTGTTGTCTGCTCTGATCTTTGCAATTTCTTATAATTTCTTTGGAATTAATTTGCTTTTTTAGTTTCTTAAGGTAGAAACTGAGATCATTGATTTGAAATATTTCTTCTTTTCTAATATAGGCATTTGCTGCTTTATATTACTATTTAAATACTGCTTTAACTGTGTCCCAAGGGTCTGCATATGTTGAGTTTCAATTTTTATTTATTTACTTTTAAAAAATCTGTAAGTTTAAAACATTTTCCAAATATCTGGGATCGTTTAGATAGCTCTGTTACTGATTTCTAATTAAATTACACTGGGGTCAGAGAACATACTTTGTACAATTTAATTTTTTAAAATACCAGTGAGTCTTGTTTGTGGTCCAGAAAATGGTTCATTTTATTAAACATTCTGTGTGCAATTGGAAAGATTGCATATTCCGCTTCTGTTGAGTGTGCTATACACCTCAATTAGGTCAAGCTGGTTAATAGTATTGTTCTTTATGTCCTTTCTGATTTGTATTCTATTTTTTTGAGAAGGTGGTGTTGAAATCTCCAACTATAATTGTAGATTTCTCTCTTTCTCCTTGCAGTTGTATCAGATTTTACCTATTTTGAAAATCTGTTATTAGGTGCATAAATATTTGCATGTATTATCTTCTCTCAATGTATTGATTCTTTTTTTGAAATTATGAAATGACACTTTATCCCTTTTAATAATTACAGACATTACTTGTCTGATGTTAATATAGTCATTCAAGCTTTCTTTTGTTATTGTTAACATGATATATCCTTTTCCATCCTATGACTTTTACCGTATTTGTGTTCGTATACTTAATGTGTAATTCTTTTAGGCAGCACGTCATTCATGTGTTTACATAGTTTATAGATTTTAATGTAATCTGACAACATCTACTTCTCTATCCGTGTATTTAGATTGACATTTAACATGAATATTAACATGATGATTTCAAATCTAATGTCTTGCTTTTTGTTTCCTATTTGTGTCATCTGTTCTTTATTACCTTTGCTTTCCTTTCCTGACTCTTTCAGCATCAGTAAATTTTTAATAGTTTCATGTTATCTCCATTAGTGTCTTATAAACTAAATTTCTTTGTTATGTTATTAGCTACTTTTATTGTCTGTAGTATACGTCTTCAAATTGTCAGAGTCTACTTTTGTGTGATAATTATACCAGTTCACATATAGTGTATAAACTTTATAATAGAATACTTCAATTTTCTGCTTTGTCCTATTGTCATACAGTCTAATTGTTATAACAGTCTACCTGTCATAACTGAAAAGTTCATTGTTGCTGTTTTTACTTAAAGCAGTCAAATGTCTTTTAAAGCTGTATAAACATTAAGAAAAAGTATTAAAAAATAAATTTATACATGCAGGTACCATTTCCAGTGTCCTTTGTTTTTGTGTAGATACATATGTGCAGATTTCCCATTATTTCCCATTACCTTCAGATATTCCTTTACTCCTTATAGTGTAAGGCTGATGCTGATGAATCCTTTTGCCATTTTTTACATCTGAATAATTTTTATTTTGCCTTCATCCTTGAAAGCTATTTTTTTCTGGTCATACAGTTATAGGTTAAAGGGTTTTCTTTTTTTGTCCTCTCTGTATGCCACTGTGTTCTGCCTGCCATGGCTTGCAATGAGAAGCCTTCTTTCATTCGTAATTTTTTTTTTTTTTTTTTTGGAGACAAAGTCTCGCTCTGTTGCCCAGACTGGAGTGCAGTGGCGCAATCTCAGCTCACTGCAACCTCCACCTCCCGGGGTTCAAGCGATTCTCCTGCCTCAGACTCCCAAGTTGCTGGGATTACAGGTGCTCACCACCATGCCCAGCTAATTTTTGTATTTTTAGTACAGACAGGGTTTCTCCATGTTGGCCAGCCTGGTCTTGAACTCCTGACCTCAGGTGATCTGCCCACCTCAGCCTCCCAAAGTGCTGGGATTACAGGTGTGAGCCACCATGCCCGGCCAAACTCTATCTCTCTCTTTTATTTTTTTTCTAAATGGCTATATGATTTTTCTCTTTATCACCAATTTTAAGTGATTGGTTATACTGTATCTTGGTTTATTTTTCTTCTTTTTCTTTTCTTATTGTGGTTCTGAAAGTTTATGGCACTTTTCTGGTCTGAAGACTTAGAGTATTTATCACATTGGAAAAAGAATTGGCCATTATTCTCTTAAATATTTTTCTGTCCTCCCTCTCTTTCCTCTCTTTGGAGGATTCTAATTACATGTATACTAAACCCATAGATTTTTCCCAGTGATCACTGAAACTGTGTTTTGTTTTTCTTTTCCCCTCTCTGTTTCATTTCGAGTTTTCTGTCGTTATGTCTTCAAGTTTACTGACTCATCTGTTTTCTAACCCATCCATGCATTTGTCATCTCAGACGCTGCAGTTTTAATCTCTGAATGGTCTTTCTATATCTTATTTGTTTTTACTTTTAACCCTTAATATTTTTTCTAGCTTCTTGAACATATAAATTACACTTATTTCAGTTTCATTCATTTTTTCTACTGATTCTATGATCTCTTCTAGGGTTGTTTTTGATCGGTTGAATTTTCCCCTCATTGTCATGTTTTTTGTTTTTGTTTTTGTTTTTGTTTTTTTTTTTTGCTTTTTTTGGATTCCTGGTAAGTTTGTATTGGGTGCCATTGTGGCCCATTGTGGCCTTTACATTGTTGGGTTCTGTCTTTCCCTGCACCCTTCCCCCTACTCTTTTAAATACTCTTCAAGTCTGGTCTAGCTTGTAGTAAAGTTCTTTAAAACAGGTTGTTACTTTTTTGCTTGCTTTTAAGCTTTGTTGGGCCATATCAGAGCAGTGTTTGTCTGGGGCTGGATTTCTGCTCTCCTGAGGCAAAACCCTTCTGAGTATTCTTTTTGGTGTAGCATGAATTATTTTATTTTTCTAATATTTCTGTTGTGAACAGAACTATTCTTGATCTGTGTAATCCCCCGGGGATTGTTTCATTATATTTGTCTTTGGAGAACTCTAGCTGCCTTGCCCTCCCCAGAAACCAGCTTCATCCCCTCAACCGAGGAATATCACCAGGTTCTACGTATATTCTCTCTCCTTGTGCCATGGTGTGAGAGCTCTCAGTAAGCAATACCCTTTTGCTATCCTAGAGCGCATCTCACCCTTTTCTCCATCTCTTGCGTCACTCTCCTTTATTACCCATTGTCCAATGTCTTGAATGCTGATGTTTTATATAATTTTCCAGTTTTTCAGTTATTTCACGTAGGAAGATAAACCTGGTTCTTATCACTCTGCTTTGGGCTGAAAATGAATTAACAATGTCTTGGCTTCTTTTCCTTACTTAATAAACTTTTTCATTTAGATGCAGTTTTAGGTTTAAAGAAAAATTTAACAGAAAGTACCAAGAATTTCCCCATATTCTATTCTTCTCATCACCACCTTTTACACACAGTTTTCCGTTATTGACATCTTGCATTAGTGTGGCAAAT
This sequence comes from Gorilla gorilla gorilla, assembly GCF_029281585.2. NCBI lineage: Eukaryota > Metazoa > Chordata > Mammalia > Primates > Hominidae > Gorilla > Gorilla gorilla. The sequence continues at coordinate 154,143,970 of NC_073230.2, forward strand.
TTGTTACCATTAAAGAACCAATATTGTTACATTATTAGGTACTGAAGTCCATAGTTTACATGAGGGTGTATTCTTGTCTTCTACAGTTCTATGGGTTTCACAAATCCATAATGTCATGAATCCACCATTATAGTATCAAACAGAATCATTTCACTTCCTACAAATCTCCTGTGCTTTGCCTATTCATCCTTACTTCCTCTCCTCAGCCAGTGGTAACCACTGACCTTTTTTACTGTCTCCACAGTTTTGCCTTTTCTAGAATGTCATAAAGTTGGAATTATACAGTATGTATAATTTTCAAATTGACTTCTTTCACTTAGTAGTATGTATTTAAGATCCCTCCATGTCTTTTCATGGCAGATCACTCCTTTTAATTTTATCACTGATAATATTCCATTGTCTGGATGCACTACAGTTTGTTTATACATTCACCTAATAAAGGCCATCTTGGTTGCTTCCAAGTTCTGGCACTACGTATAATTGCAAAAATTTGGAAGCAACCAAGAACATTTTTTTGTATGCTTATTTGCCATCTGTATATTTTCTTTGGAGGGGTGTCTGTTTAGATCTTTTGCCCATTTTCAAATTGGCTTGTTTGATTAGTTATTATTGGGTTTGAAGACTTTTTGTATGTTTTGGATATACCATTATTAGACATGTTTTGCCAACATTTTCTCCCAGTCTCTGGCTTGTATTTCCATTCTCTTAATAGTGTCTTTCACAGACTAGGTTATAATGTTTATGAAATACAACTTACCAATTTTGTCTTTCATGAATTGTGCATTTGGTGTTATATTTAAGAAAAATCATTGCCAAACCCAAGGTCATCTGGATTTCTTTCTTTCTTTTTTTTTTTTTTTTTTGAGACAGAGTCTCGCTCTGTCACCCAGGCTGGAGTGCAATGGCGCGATCTCAGCTCACTGCAAGCTCCGCCTCCCGGGTTACGCCATTCTCGTGCCTCAGCCTCCCGAGTAGCTGGGACTACAGGTGCCCGCCACCTCACCTGGCTAATTTTTTGTATTTTTAGTAGAGACGGGGTTTCACCGTGTTAGCCAGGGTGGTCTCGATCTCCTGACCTCATGATCCACCTGCCTCAGCCTCCCAAAGTGCTGGGATTACAAGTGTGAGCCACCACGCCCGTCCTAGATTTTCTTCTAAATTATCTTTTATGAGTGTTAAATTCTTGCATTTTACTTTCAGTTTCAAAATCCATTTTGAGTTAATTTTTGTGGAAGGTCTAAGGTCTGTGTCTAGATTCATAGTTTAGTATGTGGATGTTCATTTGTTCCAGGTACTTTTTGCTGTAAAAATTACCTTTACTCCATTACATTGCCTTTGCTCTTTTGTCAAAGATCAGTTGATTATATTTGTGTGGATCTATTTCTGGGCTCTCTATTCTGTCCCATTGATCTATTTGTCTATTCTTTTGCTAACACCACACTTTGAGTTTTGTAGCTTTGCAGTAAATCTTGAATTCATGTAGTTTCAGCTTTTGACTTTGTTCTTCTCCTTACATATGTGTATTGGCTATTCTTGGTCTTTTGGGTCTCCATATAAACTTTAGAATGTTTGTCGATATCCACAAAATAACTTGCTGGAATTTTAGATAGGGGTTGCCATGAATCTACAAAGTTGGGAAAAACTAACACCTTGACAATATTGAGTCTTCCTATTTATGAATATGAAGTAGCTCTCCATTTACTTAATTCTCTTTGGTTTCCATCTCCAAAGATTGGTAGTTTTTCTCATATATGTCTTATACATATTTTGTTAGATTTACATCTAAGTGGTGTTTTTGTTTTTGTGCTAACATAAATGGAGTTGTATTTTAAATTTCAAATTCGAATTGTTCATTGCTGGCATGTTAGAAAAGAATTGACTTTTTTATGTGTATAAATTTATGGGGGTACAAGTGTAATTTTGTTACATACACAGGTTGTATAGTGGTGAAATGAGGGCTATTAGTGTAACTATCATCTGAATAATATACAATGTATCCAGTAAGTACTTTCTCGTACTTTCCTCCCCTCCCACTCTCCTAACTTTTTGTGTCTCCATTGTCTATCATTCCAGGCTCTATGTCCATGTGTACGATTATTTAGTCCCCACTTATAAGTGAGAATATGCACTATTTGTCTTTTTGTGTCTGACTTGTTAGACTTAAGATAATGGCCTCCAATTCCATCCATGTTGCTACAAAAGACGTAATTTCATACTTTTTATGGCTGAATAGTATTCCATTGTCTGTATATACCACATTTTCTTTATCCAGTCTTCTGTTGATGGACACTTAGATTGATTCCATATTTTTGCTATTGTGAATAAAGCTGTGATAAATACACAAATTCAGGTATTTTTTAAAAAATATAATAGTTTCTTTTCCTTTGGATATATAGCCAGTAGTGAGATTGCTGGATCAAATGGTAGTTCTATTTTTAGTTCTTTGAGAAGTCTCTACACTGTATTCCATAGAAGTTGTACTAATATACATCCCCACCGATTGTGTATAAGTGTTCCCTTTTCTCTACATCTTCATCAGCATATTTTTTTTACTTTTTAATGAGCCATTCTTACTAGAAGATGATAGCTCATTGTTTTGTGTTTCTCTAATAAGTAGCGATGTTGAGCATTTTCTTCATATGCCTGTTATCCGTTTTTATGCCTTCTTTTGAAAAACGCCTGTTCATGTCTTTTGTTGTTGCTGATGTTTTTGTTCTTACCTTGTTCCTCCAAATTTTAATATAATCACTTGTAAGTTATATTAGCTTTTTTTGATTCCACTAGATTTTTTATATAGAAAATCATGTCATCTGCAAATAAAGACAATTTTCTTTTTTACCTTTCAGTAAGGAATGATTTTTATTTATATCTTGACTCATTTGCCTGATTAGACCCCTAGCACAGTTGCATAGAAATGGCAAAAGAGGACCTGTTTTTTTTTTTTTCTGACCTTAGGAAAAATGTATTCAGCATTTCGTTACTATTATGTTTGTTGTATAATTTCTGTAGATATTCATTTTCAAGTTGAGGAAGATTTATTCTAGTCTTAGCTTTCTGAGAGTTTTTTGTTGTTTAGTTAGAAGTGGGTGCTGTCTATCAAAAGGTCTTTTTGTATTTATTGAGATCTTTTTTTTATCTTGTTAGTATAGAAAATTACATTGGTTGATTTTTTTAAAATGTTAACAATGTCTCACATTCCTGAGATAGACTCCAGTTACTTGTAACATATTATCATTTCTATATTATTAGGTTCCATTTGTTCAAGTTTGCTTAAGAATATTTGCATCTAAGTCCAAAAGAGATTTTGGTCACTCTCAAGCTTGAGCACCTTGAGGTTTCCTTGTGTTTGTCCCCAGGCTAATCAGTTATCTCAGTTACATGTGACAGAACCCCAAATCTAACAAGCTTAGTTAAAAAGGGGGTATATTTTCTCATATGAAGGGCAGGGATACATCACAGAGAAAACTAGAATCAGAGACATGAATCCCTTAGAATTTTTCCCAACCCCCCTCTCTGTTGCTTTTGCATGCTGGTTCAATTCTCTCACATGGATCCCCTCTAAGGCACTGGATCTTAGAGTACAATAACTCTCAGGTGTACGTCTTCCATTTCACCACAGTGATAAACCCATTCTTTCTTTAGGGCTAATTTGTGATATTCTGTGCAAGGACTCTGTTTAGCTCAATATTTGCCTAAACCTGTGCTGGAAGAGAAAGTGTAAGAATGTTAGTAGCCCCTTACTCCTGCAGGACCTTAGGATGTGGATAGACATTTCTCAAAAGAAGGAGACATATGTATCCCAGGAAAATAAGAAAGAGGAGAAGGGCCAGAGGCTAGATAGAATATTAGATATGTATGCCAGTCCCATAGGCTATTTTTTAAGACATATTGTTGGTACTGTTATTAATAACAGCTTCAGGCCTGGCGTGGTGGCTTACACCTGTAATCCCAGCGCTTTGGGAGGCCAAGGTGGGCAAATCACCAGGGGTCAGGAGTTCGAGAACAGCCTGGCCAACATGGTGAAACCCCGTCTCTACTAAAAATACAAAAATTAGCTAGGTATATTGGTGGGCGCCTGTAATCCCAGCTACTTGGGAGGCTGAGGCAGGAGAATCGTTTGAGCCTAGGAGGCAGAGGTTGCAGTGAGCAGAGATCGCGCCACTGTACTCCAGCCTGGGCGACAGAGTGAGACTCTATCTCAAAAAACAAAACAAAACAAACAAAACTTCATTTGTTGAGTACTTACTATCCACTTTATATAATCTTATTTAGTACTTGCAACATTAGGGTTAAGTTACACATTCAAGAGCAGGGTTAAGTTACACATTCAAGGATAGATGCTGCCTACTAAGTAGCTAAGATTTGAGAGCAAGTCTTTTTGTCTCTGTCTATGCTCATGATCCTATCACACTGCACTGCTTCTAAAAGACTTTAGAATTGACGTTCTGCATACTATTATGATAATAATTCCTCTTATCTTCAATATTTTTATCACAAATGGGGAGCATAGTATTCTAATATAAAATCTCTATCTTCTAAAATTATGAAACAAGCGTTACATCTTTATTCATGCTTTAATCCGGAAGTGAGATTAACTTTCTGTTTATTTTGTTTTTGCTTCATTACTCTATAATTTACATTACTCACATAAAGACAATTGTTAAATAATAAGGAGAAAAGGGAAAAAGAATAAACTTTTACCAAGAACTTACTATTTCCAGATATTTTATATATAATATTTCTTAATATTCAAATCAACTTTGTGATAAGCGAGTACCATCTAAATATGAGAAAGCTGCCCCAGAGAGTTTAATGAGAAAGACTCATGTATTTACTCATCCAGTCAATCGTTAAACCTTAAACAATTATTGTGTACAAATCACACTGACTCCATCATTGTTGCAAACACAAATAGCACAGGATCCCTGCTCTGAAATATTTCACAATCTGTTGTGGAAGACAGATAAGTGAACCAAAACCTTCCATGCAGTGTAAGGGAGACTGAGCTAGAGACCCTGACAGAGAGCTCAGGACACATGTGCATCCAAGACCCACCAGGCCTCCCAGGACGGGCAGTAACTGAGCTTAACCCTGGAGGTCACTGAGAAGATAGCCAGGAAGAGAAGTGGGGTTGGGTTGGGTGAGGGAATCTGCGCAGGGTGTTTTAAGCAGAAAGAGGGTACATGATAAAAGAGGAAGTATATAAAAGTGGATGAGGAAGACTGAACACCTGAAAATATTTAAGTCCCTATTGCAACTGGATGAATCTAGATGACAAAAGACTTTTACGTCTATCTAGTTTTTCTCTTTGTGTCCTGACTAGAATTATAAAGGATAAAGAACTTTCCCCAAGGGCTAGGAGCTCTAGAATTTCATTTTGTTCTCCTGGTTAGGAGCTTTTATGATGAAAAATAACTCCACATTCATGCATCTTTTTTTTCTTACAGACATTGAGGAAGTTTTTTTATAGCCCAGGTCATTTTGATTACTTAAAGGAGAGGATCCTCTCTTCCTATCTACTGTATATAGTTTATGCAAGCAAGGATTTGTGGTATAAGATGCTAGAACATAGAGTGAGGACACATCTGGACTTAAAGTAGAGTATAGGCACCTGGCTGTCAAGGGTGGCCGGAGCCATGTGGAAATTTACAACTTAATCAGTAAGCTTTGGATTATAAAGTGTAAAGAACTCCCAAAGCTGACACCAGGTCTTGCAAGGTGCCTCCTCCGTTAAAAGAAAGAAAATAGCTTCCCATTGTGCCTTTCTTCATAATGATATTGCTCATTGTGGAATATAGATTGTTATAGTGTTAGGGATACTCAGTGGACAAGAAGGAATAATATTATAACTATTACACTCAACTATGAAATATTTGATAAAATTTACTACTCAGACATGGTTTTGTTATCAATAGGCTTTCAGAAGACAAATAGAATCTCCCAAGATATTATGAGCTCAACTAATCTTTGCCTTCCTTATGTTGTTTAGGGGCCATAGTGAAGCTCAAACAATAAAAGATAGGTGATGTGTGGTGGATTTTAAGAAGTAGGTTAGAAGGAGAGAAATAAGACGTGAGGCTAGAGTGATTGTAAATAGTCTGACTTGAAGGAACATAGATGTTGTATTGGTGAGTTTGGACTATTTAACCAAGAATAGGAGTGTGGCATTTTAATCAGAAGAAGCACTGAGTCATATAGGAATTGGAAACCAATCAGTCTAGCAGAGTGGTTCCCAATCTTTCCTGCCTGTTAGAAACACCTGGAGAGCTTTAAAAAGTCCAAATGGCAGGTCACACCCCAAAACAATTAAATCGGAATGTCTAATAGTAGGAGGCAGTCATCAGTGTTTTATTTAGCATAGAAATAAGGGCATAAGCCCTCTGCAATACTGACAATACATTTGTACATAAAGTTTGAACCTGTGTCAAATCCCATCTGAAGAAACATTTACTACTTGGGCTGAAGTTAGAGGCCCAGTGAGCAAGTTTCCAAGAAGACCTATTAAGTGAATTTATTTGTCCATCAGAGCATTCATGTCTTACACAAAGAATTTGGAGCAGTTGAGTTCTTAAAAATATTTCTGAACCTCTAATCAGACACAAATAGCAAACATATTTGCTCCCATTGAAAAGCTGGTAAAAGACTCGTGAGTGTGTTTTTTTTTTAACCTATATTTTTACCACATTTCAATCTGGCTCAGAAATGCTATAGAAATGAGTTGAAAAGTGGATGTTTATGGCTCATATGCAAAATCTTGCTATTTATGTGTAATGTTTCTGTAAGCTTCCAGCAGTTTCATATGAGGTGGTTGTGGCTTTTCTTAACTATATTGTGATTATCCATCTTTGGGATGTTTTGATACTTTTCCACAAAAGGGAAATTTTTCTGAGGTATATGAACTTCCTACATCTCTGAGATAAAGTTTGAAAAATGTAAATTCATGTAAGAACCGCTGACATATTGAGGGTATATTATTTTGTTTCAGGTCTTGTAAGTCTACCAGAAGACATGCGTATTGGCCTACAAAGGGTAGAGCATTTTTTGAAAGGTTTACTACTGTTTTATGATCTTAATGACAGATATTTAAAAATGGCTTTCAGCTTTCCAAGTTAGCTCCAAACAACTCAAAGTGATTTTCTATTCTGGCCTATCTTACTTCATTGAGATCCAATTCACTGTGTAAAACAGCAGGAAATTCTAATTGTTGCATGGGTGCTGTCTTGACCCAATGAGATTAGTCTCAGATTTATTCCCTTTATTGTGCTTTTTTGTTATTTGAATTAACTCCCATGGAGAAAGATCATGATATTTTGGATAAATAATTTTTGGCGATAAAATTTGCTTTTATGAAATGTAAGCAGTTTTAGGAATTGCCCCATTGCACCCATGATGAACCAGTGAACAGGAAGTTCACTTCATCCATTTATCCAACCATCAAATATTTTTTAACTGCAATAGACTTGGTAAATAAACTTCCCTGGCTACTTTATTTGTCAGCATACAGAGAGATTGGCTGGGACTTTAGTGAGCATAGGACAGGTTTATAAGGATAACAGCAAACATGTTGATATAATTTTCAACCCTGAAAACTCTGGAATAATTTGTTTGAGATTTTTCTCTTCCTACTAGTTCTTCCATGTCTTCCTCCCCCCAGGCACTGTCAAAAACCGCCATTACCTCTACTCCAATCACAATCACCCTATCTTTCTGGTTGTAACTGACCTATTTATTGAAATGGCCACTGTAAGACCCCTATCCAATACTTGGATCCTACCCTCAAATATTTTGATTTAATTTGTAGGGCTCATCTCTCCAAGTGATTGAAAGTGAGGCTAGGACTGAAAACCACTCTGCTGGTTTCAAAGGATGACAGAGATGCTCTAGCAGAATTTGAAAAGTTTCGAAGGAAATAAAACATTTCTTTTGCATACTCATTGCCCTGTGGTTTGCATACAGTATTGGGCTCAGACATAAGTTCTAATCTTTGTACCTTTGCTTTCTGTATAAAGTATTGGACACAGACATAAGTTCTAATCTTTGTACCTTTGCTTTCTGTCATTCATAGTTAGGAGCATCTTCCTTGTCCTCAATCTCAGCTCAAATTCTATATATGCCATCTGCTGTGGCTTGAATGTTGGTGTTGCCCGAAAATTCATAGGTTAAAAGCCTAATTCTCAATGCAATACTATTAAGAGATGGGGCTTTTAGGATGTGCTTAGGTAATGAGGGAAGAACCATGTGGATGAGATTAGTACCCTTACAAACTAAGCCAAAGGGAGTCTATTCCCCCTTCTACCTTATGACGATTCAGCAAGAAGTCACCATCTTTGAGGAACCGACCCTTACCAGATACTGAATCTGTTTCAGTACCTTGATAGTGGACTTTCCAGCCTCCAGAACTGTGACAAATAAATTTTTGTTATTAATAAGCTACGCAGTTTATGGTGTTTTTGTTATAACAGCCCAAAAGTACAAAGACACCTGTTGTTAGGAGCCCCTGGTAAATTACTTAAACTCTCCATGTCTCTGATTGGCAAAGTGGAAACAATGAACATATATCTCAGGGTTATTGTGCTGTTTAAATAAATGAGATCAGTGTATAAAATCCATAGCAATATGCAAGTAGCCCCTGCTATTGAAGTAGAAGAAGTAGGAGCAGCAATATTTACCAGTCATGTATAACTTTGCATTCCTCTGAGACGATATTTGGGACAGAGTTTTTGCAAATTGAACAAGATGTTCAAGTATTTTTATTACTCAGAAAAAGCTTTAGAATTGAAAATGTTCTATAGGTCACCAATTTCAAGCTTTATTAAATTCTGAAAATGTAGAATTTTAAAGTTGAGGATCTTCACAAACAAAAATCCAAAATGCTTTAATGCTTTTTCTCCTGTGCACAAATGGCAGAAGTCTGAAATCATTTGCCAACGTGATAAACTGAGAGAGATCTGTTCTCTGAAGTCATCAGAAATAATCAAGGCTAAGTTTTTTCTAGCTGATAGTGTTCTGTCCCATTTACTTCTAGGTGCTCCACATTAAAATAAATGCTTAGGGGTCCTTTGAATCATGTATTCTAGAAAGACCCTGCAGAATGTTAGTGCACACGTGCAGTGCCAAGCAGGGAGCCTGAGTGGGTAAGCTCCAGCAGCTCTACCAGCTGCTGTACAGACGTGGCCTTCAAATGGAAATTTAAGGGAAGAACAGAGTTATGCAGTTTATAGATTTGTACATGTCTCCTGTAATTCAAATTTATTGCTGGGGATTATGACTATTTCCATGTGTATCAAATTTGTGCTACAATCCAGATTTGCAAAAGAGATGAATTGCAGGATAATTTTTTACTTTATAAAAGAAAATTGTACCATATAAAATAGCACGCACTGCAAATTACTTTAAACAATAACAGATAATGCATCATAGAGGAAAGGGAATAAATGCTGAAACCAGAAACTCAACTCGAATTCCATTGCCATCACTTATTACGTATGTTACCTGATGCAAATTACGAATTTCTCTGAACTTGAGCTTTTCAGTAAAAAAAGGGAGCTTATAATAACCGTCTCAGAAGAGTGTTGACAAAATTAGTTATCAAATCACCACTTGTGAAGTACCTAGCATAATGCAAAGCACAAAGCAAATTATCAGTAGAGAGATTTCTTGATTTGTTTCCATCCCATTTACACCCTTTTTTCTTCATTTGGTTCAAATAAAGTGCAACATTCCATCCCTCTTTTCTTTTCTTTTCTTTTTTTTTTTTTTTTTTTTCGAGATGGAATCTCGCTTTGTCACCTAGGCTGGAGTGCAGTGGCATGATCTTGGCTCACTGCAACCTCTCTCTCCTGGGTTCAAGTGATACTTCTACCTCAGCCTCCCCAGTAGCTGGGATTACAGGCACATGCCACCACATGCAGCAAGTTTTGTATTTTTAGCGGAGATGGGGTTTTGCCGTGTTGGACAGGCTGGTCTCAAACTCCTGACCTCAGGTGATGCAACTGCCTTGGCCTCCCAAAGTGCTGGGATTACAGGCATGGGCCACCATGCCCAGCCTCTTCTTTCATTTTATTTCAAGGCTCATTTGCAAATGAGCCTTAAAATATTTTAGGAAATATTTTAGGGAATAGGGTACTATTTTAAGAAAGAGGGTACCCATGCAACTAATCATAAACATTGTTGAAAGTAATAAATGCTGTTAAAAGCTCCTCAGGATAGATGAGACAAGAATAGAAAGATAGATAAAGAAAACTGAGAACAGCCTTTAGACTGTGTAGGCTTCTCACAGGATCTGATCTTTGTAGACCGTATTTTGATCCAATACCCATTAGCACTTCTATGCATGGGACATCTGCCTGGGAGATTCGTGTTTGGGAGGAAGGCTGTTGGCAACGGAGGATTACATGAGAACAGTGAACTCATTGGTCAAAGTGGACTGGGAGTGGATGGTACAGGAGCGTGAGTGAGAAGCTCCCAAATCAAGAGAGATGAGAGAACAGAGGATGAGGTAGCACAGATAACTTCCTCACAGTTGCTAAAGGCTGCTTTCCACTGTCTGTATGTGACCTTTTTATTGACAAAGTTGTGTAAATATTTCCTATATTACTCTTTAATCTATAATGAAAAAGATAGCATTGAAACTGCACGTGAGCATCATGATCAAGTCAAGGAGTTAAGTCAGCTTATCCTAAGCATAAAACGATTGGGGATTAGAATATTATCAAATATGGAAGACAGATGGAGTTTACCCACAGTTTTGTACAGAACCAAGCCTTTTGGGCAGGAACTGCAGAAATTGCAGACAAAATCTGGCTTGCTGGTTCATAGGCATAAGACACTTCAGATGTGTTTATGTGTCTTACATACTAAGTAGGAATATATATATATGTGTGTGTGTGTATGTATATATATATATATATATATATATATATATATATATAAAACGTTTCCAAAAAATGTGTAATTAAAAAATGAATATATATTGTCTAAAGTGAATTACAGACCTAGTGTCACTATCATGCCTAGAAAATATGAGATCTTTATGCCTTTGTTGAATTTGTCATATCTTCAACTGGGATTCTGATTTGAGAGAGAGGTATTCTTTGTGAACTTTTTACCAGTTACAAGAAAAAGAAAATGAAAAGAACAATAATAAAAATTTAACAAACATTTTTTGTAAGGCTTACAATGTAGTATCAATCATTGCACTGAGTGTTTTACATACATTCTCTAATTTAATCTTCATGAAACTATGTAAGATCAGTATTATGTATACATATGTCAATGACTGTTATTATTACTATTCTAATTTTGCAAACAAGAGGAGTGCTTAGACGAATTTGATTTAATTTTTGACAGTCAGGGTTGAAATTCCAGTATGTTGATCTGCAGAACCTGAGCTGCCAACTACCATGATATTCATCTTCTAAATCAGGGGATGGCAAAGGTTTTCCTGTAAAGGTTTAGATGTTAAATACTTCAGATTTCGTGGGGCGTGCGGTTTCTGTTGCAACTACTTGGCGCAGCTGTGATAGCACAAAAGCAGCCATAGATAGTACATAAAGGAATGAGTATGCCTGTGTTTCAATAAGCTCATTTACGAAAACACGTGGCAGCCTGGCTTTGGCCCACAGGCTGTACTTTGCTGCCCCTTGCCCTAGAGCAGCACTGAGCCTTCTGCAATGACGAAATGAATGTTCTACATCTGCACTGCCAAACATAGTAGTCATTCGCTGCCTTTGGCTGTCCAGCACTTGAAATGTGGCTACTGTGAATGAGGAGCTGAATTTTAAATTTTATTTTACATTAATTAACTTAAATTTCCATGCAAATAGCCACATCTGCCTAGTGGCTACAGCATTAGACAGGTTAGATATAGATACTGGCATATAAGGCAGTTCTAGCTATCATGGAGTAGATTAGCAAAGATTAAACTGAAGCTCTTTTTAAACTGTCACTTCAAAGGACAAATAAAATAACCAGTTATAAAGCATACAGGGCAAAGAAAAAAATCAGCATAAAATGATTTAAATCAGAATTGTTATCTCAGCCTCTTCTCAAACTTTTTTTTTTCAGATTACTATAATTTTTTTCTCAGTTCGTTCTGTCATACATAGCACTTCCATTAAAAAACACAGTTTTTTCTCTCTGGGTCCATACAGAGTCAGGAGCATTATCTACTCTTTTCTTTTGAAGTTCAGCATACTGGGGTTCCATTCTGAGCTTCAGAACTATCAGCTGTGTGACCTTTGGGCGAGTAATTTCTTCATCTGTAAAACTAAGCGATTATTACTTTTATCTTTCTTTGAAAAGTTTTGAGAATTACTTGAAGTCCTAAGTTAGAAATGGCCAGCATTATGAGACACAGTAGGTGACTTACTAATATAAAGTTCATTTGCTTTTTTTCCTTCACCCTAAATTCATGTTATAATGTTAATTTGATTTCACACTGTTTTAAACCACTTCCTAAATCAAGTTAACAAGCTGGATGATCCTCGTCCTTTCATTTTTTTAGTTGCTGATACTTTGTTCAAGGATAAGTTATTGACATTCTTCTTCTATTTTTAAATTTAAGTTCTGGGATACATGTGCAGAACATGCAGGTTTGTTACATAGGTATACACGTGCCATGGTGGTTTGCTGCACCCATCAACCCGTCATCTACATTAGGTATTTGTCTGAATGCTGTCCCTCCCCCAGCCCCCCACCCACTGACAAGCCCTGGAGTGTGTGATGTTCCCCTCCCTGTGACCATGTGTTCTCATTGTTCAACTCCCACTTATGAGTGAGAACATGTGGTGTTTGGTTTTCTGTTCCTGTGTTAGTTTGCTGAGAATGATGGTTTCCAGCTTCATCCATGTCCTTGCAAAGGACATGAACCCATCCTTTTTATGGCTGCATAGTTTTCCATGGTATATATAAGCCACATTTTCTTTATCCAGTCTATCATTGATGGGCATTTTTGTTGGTTCCAAGTCTTTGCTATTGTGAACAGTGCTGCAATAAACGTACATGTGCATGTGTCTTTATAGTAGAATGATTTATAATCCTTTGGGTATATACCCAGTAATGGGATTACTGGGTGAAATGGTGTTTCTGGTTCTAGAACCTTGAGGAATCACCACACTGTCTTCCACAATGGTTGAACTAATTTACACTCCCACCAACAGTGTAAAGGCGTTGCTATTTCTCCACATCCTCTCTAGCATCTGTTGTTTCCTGACTTTTAATGATTGCCATTCTAACTGGTGTGAGATGGCATCTCATTGTGGTTTTGGTTTGCATTTCTCTAATGACCACAGCTGATGAGCTTTTTTCATATATTTGTTGGCCACATAAATGTCTTCTTTTGAGAAGTGTCTGTTCATATCCTTCGCTCACTTTTTGATGGGGTTGTTTGTTTTTTTTCTTGTAAATTTGTTTAAGTTCCTTGTAGATTCTGGATATTAGCCCTTTGTCAGATGGATAGATTGCAAAATTTTTCTCCCATTCTGTAGGTTGCCTGTTCACTCTGATGATAGTTTCTTTTGCTATGCAAAAGCTCTTTGGTTTAATTAGATCCCATTTGTCAATTTTGGCTTTTGTTGCCATTCCTTTTGGTGTTTTGGTCATGAAGTCTTTGCACATTGCTATGTCCTGAATGATATCGCCTAGCTTTTCTTCTAGCGTTTTTATGGTTTTATGTCTTACATTTAAGTATTTAATCCATCTTGAGTTATTTTTTGTATAAGATGTAAGGAAGGGGTCCAGTTTCAGTTTTCTGCATATGACTAGCTAGTTTTCCCAACACCATTTATTAAACATGGAATCTTTTCCCTTTGCTTGTTTTTGTCAAGTTTGTCAAAGATCAGATGGTTATATTAGTGTGGCATTATTTCTGAGGCCTCTGTTCTGTTCCATTGGTCTATATATCTGTTTTGGTATCAGCACCATGCTGTTTTGGTTACTGTAGCCTTGTAGTATAGTTTGAAGTCAGGTAGCCTGATGCCTCCAGCATTTTTCTTTTTGCTTAGGATTGCCTTGGCTATACAGGCTCTTTTTTGGTTCCATATGAAATTTAAAGTAGCTTTATCTAATTCTGTGAAGAAAGTCAATGGTAGTTTGATGGGGATAGCATTGAATCTATAAGTTACTTTGGGCAGTATGGCCATTTTCACGATATTGATTCTTCCTATCCATGAGCATGGAATGTTTTTCTGTTTATTTGTGTCCTCTCTTATTTCCTTGAGCAGCGGTTTGTAGTTCTCCTTGAAGAGGTCCTTCACCTCCCTTGTAGGTTGGATTCCTAGGTATTTTATACTCTTTGTAGCAATTGTGAATGGGAGTTCACTCATGATTTGGCTCTCTGTTTGTCTGTTATTGTGCTTGTACTTTTTACACATTGATTTTGTATTCTGAGACTTGGCTGAAGTTGCTTAGTAGCTTAAGGAGATTTTGGGCTGAGACGGTGGGGTTTTCTAAACATACAATCATGTCATTTGCAAACAGAGACAATATGACTTTTTGTCTTCCTATTTGAATACCTTTTATTTCTTTCTCTTGCCTGATTGCCCTGGTCAGAACTTCCAGTACTACGTTGAATAGGAGTGGTGAGAGAGGGTATCCTTGTCTTGTGCCAGTTTTCAAAGGGAATGCTTCCAGCTTTTGCCCATTCAGTATGATATTGACTGTGAGTTTGTCATAAATAGCTCTTATTATTTTGAGGTACGTTCCATCAACACCTGGTTTATTGAGAGTTTTTAGCATGAAGGGGTGTTGAATTTTATCAAAGGCCTTTTCTGCATCTATTGAGATAATCATGTGGTTTTTGTCATCGGTTCTGTTTATGTGATGGATTACATTTATTGATTTGTGTATGTTGAACCAGCCTTGCATCCCAGGGATGAAGCTGACTTGGTCATGGTGGATAAACTTTTTGATGTGCTGCTGGATTCAGTTTGCCAGTATTTTATCGAGGATTTTCATATCGATGTTCATCAGGGATATTGGCCTGCAATTTTCTTTTTTTGTTGTGTCTCTGCCAGGTTTTGGTACCAGGATGATGCTGGCCTCATAAAATGAGTTAGGGAGGATTCTCTCTTTTTCTATTATTTGGAATAGTTTCAGAAGGAATGGTACCAGCTCCTCTTTGTATCTCTGGTAGAATTCGGCTGTTAATCTCTCTGGTCCTGGGCATTTTTTGGTTGGTAGACTATTGATTACTGCCTCAATTTCAAAACTTGTTATTGGTCTATTCAGGGATTCAACTTCTTCTGATTTAGACTTGGGAGGGTGTATGTGTCCAGGAATTTATCAATTTCTTTTAGATTTTCTAGTTTATTTGCATAGAGGTGTTTATAGTATTCTCTGAAGGTAGTTTGTATTTCTGTGGGATCAGTGGTGGTATCCCCTTTATCATTTTTTATTGTGTCTATTTGATTCATCTCTCTTTTCTTCTTTATTAGTGTGGCTAGCAGTCTATCTATATTATTAATCTTTTCAAAAATCCAGGTCCTGGATTCGTTGATTTTTTTAAGGGTTTCTTATGTCTCTACCTCCATCAGTTCTGCTCTGATCTTAGTTATTTCTTGTTTTCTGCTAGCTTTTGAATTTGTTTGCTTTTGCTTCTCTAGCTCTTTTAATTGTGATGTTAGGGTGTCGGTTTTAGATCTTTTCTGTTTTCTCCTGTTGGCATTTAGTGCTATAAATTTCCCTCCAAACACTGCTTTAGCTGTGTGCCAGAGATTCTGGTATGTTGTGTCTTTGTTCTCACTGGTTTCAAAGTACTTATTTATTTCTGCCTTAATTTCAGACACCAAATGCTGATTGTATACAAAATCAACATTCAGAAAATATTTACTAATATAAAAATTAGGCTTACTTGTATCCTTCTTATTTTTATTATTTAGATAATTTTAAAAATCCCATTCTGCTGCTAAAATGAATATAGATGTTAATTCCTCAGATGTGTGTCTGTTTGAGCATGCCTGTTGGAGCGTAACTCGTGCTCTCCTTCGTCGTCTGAAAAGAGTAACGTTCCTTTTTAGGAGTGTTTGTGAATTAATTTGAGATCCCGTAAAAATCATTTAGGTATGCACCATGGCATCATTTACATGTCAGGACAAATTGTAACTACTTAAAACCAAAACATTGACCAAAGTCATTATAGGTATTACACAAGTTACTCATAATGTAGCACCACAATAGTTATGCATATGAAAATATTTTGAAACTACAGAGGAGGAATGCATTTGATAGTTTCAAAGTAATATTTCAGTGCCCATCAATTTTTCACTTCTCAGCAATTGATCACTGAAATATATTTATTGATTTAACATGGAGCTTAAGTTCATCTGTACCCAGGGATTCACATGTCACCATGCACAGAAACCTAAAGGTATTTCAGTCACACATAATGTGAATATGTATAATTGCACACTTCTGGCTAGCTTCTCTAATTTTCTGTGCTAAGGTTGATACAAGTCATTCGGTTGCTGACATTAAATTTATGTAATGTAAAACCGACCATGAGGTTTTGAGGCTGAGAAGAAAGGGAGCATCATTTCACATAAACATTATCTCAACCTCCTACTGCTTTCATGAACATATTTTTCTGCATATTTAAAGTTTATAGCAGAGCACGGGTTCAGAGTTTCTTTTCATATTCAAACTGTATAGCAAAGCCACAGGTACATATTAATATAGCAGCTGTAATGTATTTCTAGTTAAGCTGTCATAAAGTCTAGGCTTTTCACATCATCACTTTTGAAGGTCGGTGCCACAGAGAAAAAAAGCCATTTGTACTGGATCACCATAGTGGTTTGTAATACACAGGGTAATAAATATCACAATATATTTCATTTTTATATGTCTTTGATGAAGAGGTAAAAGTGCATCTTCTACAGTAGCTTTTCAGAAATTGCTCATCTGTTTGGAACGAGCATAAAAGAGACTGAAGTTCAACGTTATTTATTGGGACATTGCCACTCTTCACTTATGCCACAGCTGAGATGAGAAAAGGACGCCAATGATATTTCATTTACACTATTGATTTCCCCAGCTTGTCCTATGAAAGTACTGCATATGTATTCAGGATTAATGTGAGAAAATGGAGATATTTTGACCAGCACTGTTTCTGTTTTTTTTTTTTAAATCATTCTGATCATGTATATCCTTTTGAAATGTAATTGGAGCATCTTTCGGGCGTCACTACTTTCATGACTGATATTTGTGACTACATTAGAAGGGTATAAAAAATCAACTAGTAGTGTGTATATACACATATATGTGTATATAGTTTACATTAGCATAGTTTCTTATAGTAATAAGATTTCGAAGAAAAATGTGGTTGTGTTTACTTAGAAAACACGTTGCATAGGAGAGGTAAACAGGCATCTCCATCCTCGCTTTCCCTTGGTTTTGCTCCCATTTGACTTTCCTCTTTGGACCAGTGAATTGGACTTATTTCCAAGTAGAGATTATACTTCCCTGTTAGCTAAGCTAATTCTCTTCCTTTTTCCCTTTGGAGGTCTGCCCCATGACAACTTCTGCTGCAAAGCTTTATTCCTCATTACCATGAACATCTACCAGGATGAGAGGAGGGATATTCAGAAACGGGGCTGTGGGGGACCAGCGACTCAGATGAGGGTGCCCTGAATGTGGGGAGCGCAGGAAGGAGTGGGAGAAAGGGATGCTCCAGCGCTTTTGTGTGATTTTGTGTGGTTTACTCCCCCTCTACTATCTCTGAGCCAGATTAAACTGCTGACTCCTACAGCCCCTCTGCTCTCCTCTCTCACCTCTGAGCCTGCAGCATCCAATGAGCAGGAGCTATGCATAGCTGGGTCTAGGAATGGAGACATCCCTTTTGGTCTCTTCCTCTTTTCCCTTCTTATCAATTCTCAAGTCAGGTGCCTGCACCCATTCATGTTTCTTACTTCTTTCTTTTTTTTTTTTTTTTGAGATGGAGTTTCACTCTTAATGCCCAGGCTGGAGTGCAATGGCATGATCTCATCTCACTGCAACCTCTGCCTCCTCGGTTCAAGCGATTCTCCTGCCTCAGCCTCCCAAGTAGCTGGGATTACGGGCATGCGCCACCTCGGCCGGCTAATTTTGTATTTTTAGTAGAGATGGGGTTTCTCCATGTTGGTCAGGCTGGTCTCGAACTCCCGACCTCAGGTGATTCACCCACTTCGGCCTCCCAAAGTGCTGGGATTACAGGTGTGAGCCACCGTGCCCGGCCACGTTTCTTATTTCTAAGGCCTAAGAGTTTCTTTCATTAAAAATGATGGAACAGTGAACAGCAATGGTTTACCTTAAACAGACTATCAAGAGACCCAGAGATGCTTAATAGCGTTTCAATAGTTACCAAAATGTAGTCTCATAACAATGGTAATTGATGCTGTCTACGGATTAAGGTATTTCCCCACTGATTTCAGCAATTTCTATGTGACCTTGTAGTCTTCATTTAATTTTTGATTAGTACTGCCTGTTCGTATGTCACATTGGATATATACTAGTATGAAAACAAGAGAATAATAAACCTATAAATTACTTTCTACCTATAATTTTAGAAACAATGTGAGGTCTTCAGCCAAGCACATGAAGCTTATATATAAATGTATACTTTTAATAACTGTGATTTTAGAAATATAGAATTGAATTACATCGCAGCTCGCCAAATGAGAAATTTTCAGTGAAATATGGTTGTGTCTATGCTTATGTGCATATGTACACACGCGCTTGTATGTATTAAGAAAGAATACATTACAGGTCTGTCCTCACCATGACAATACATAAGCCTTATCAGTGTTATTTCTGAAGTTGGGATTTTTCATTGCCATTCCCGAATGAGTTATTGAGACGACACACAATGAAAACAACAAAACACAGTTTCTGAAGAGGCCTGTTCTTCATGGCTGGTATGTTTTGAATGTTTATTCTGTCTAAATCCCAGTTAAAATGTGTTTCCTAATGTTGGAGGTGGGACTTGGTGGGAGGTGATTACATCATGTTGGTTGGCAGATCCCTCACAAATGGCTTGGCACCATCCCTTTGGTGATGAGTGAGTTCTTGCTCAGTTCATGGGAGATCTGATTGTTTCAACTGTCTGGAACCTCCCCCTTCTCTCTGCTGCTCCTTTTCTTGCCATGTGACGTGTCTGCTCCTCTTTGCCTTCCGCTGTCATCGTAAGCTCCCTGAGGCTCTCACCAGAAGCAGATGCTGGCACCACGCTTCCCGTATAGCCTGAAGAACTGTAAGCCAATCAAACTGCTTTTCCTTGTAAATTACCCAATCTGAGATATTCATCTGTAGCGATGCAAAAGCAGCCTAATACAAGGGCCTGTTCCAGGGGTGAAAAATTTAATGGAATAGAAAATGAAAACACAGAGCTCATTTGTAAAACCTTGCCTCACGTTTCAGACACTAGCTATGATGGATAATTTTGTGAGTCAACTTGACTGGGCTAAGAAAGTTTCCCAGATAAAGTCAGATTCCTCTCAAAGCATAACATAATATGCGCAATTCAAAGGAGACTAGTATTCAATTTTAAGCTCATGGTTAAATCCATGGGCAGAAAACAAGAAACAACACTTTGACCAGGATGCTAAAGTAAGCAGCATACTAGTACTCAAATCTAACGCAGTGTGTTGGTCCACAGCCTGGTTTTCAAACCCAGGAGTCTGAAAATCTATCTTCAGTCGCTCAGAGAGTTCTCTGACTTGTACAATTGGACATCTCTATGACTACTAAATTATGCCTCTATGCTATTTTGTTATTTATGTCAGAATTTATCTTTTTTTTTTTGCAATGATGACATTTAAACTAAAACTTGCCCCCCTTTTTTTTCTTTAATCATATACTTATCATCCTGGATTGTAGATTTCTATTCAAATTGCACTTAACTAATTCCCGGAATATCTGTTTATTTATTCATTTATATTTAATCTGCTTAATTGGGGAAAAATATATATAAAATAAACTTACCAATTTTAATTTTACAGTAGGTGAGAGCTGACAAATGTATGCAGTCATATAGCTAGACCCTCTAGTACTATGCTGCATAGGAAGGGTAAGAGCAGGCACCCTTGTTTTGCTCCTGTTTCTAAGCAGAAAGCATTCACTCTTTTACTAGGACAGAAATGATGTTAGTTGTAGGCTTTCTGTAGAGCTACTTTTTCACTTTGGGGAAGTTTCTTTTAGTCTTAGCTGACATAGAATTTTTATCATGATGATTGTAGAATTTTGTCCTGTGATTTTTCTTCATCTATTAATATCAGTAAATAATTTTAAATTTTAACATAATCTGATGAATTATAGTGATTTTTAATTGTCGAACCAACTTTGCATTCAGTAATGAAATCAGTAATGATGCATTGTTTTTTAAAAATATTTCTGAATTGCCAATATTTTGTTGAGGATTTTTGCGATTATTTTCATTATGAAGAATACTCTTTAGTCTTATTTTTTTTCCTCTGGTTTAAATATCAGGATAATGCTCTCCTTGTAAAAATAAACTGTTTCCTCCTTTTCTAGTTCGCAGATAAGTTTATGTAGAATTGGGATTATTTCTTCCATAAGTGTTTGATAGAATTCAACTCTGAAGCCCTTTGGGCCTAGAATTTTCTTTGTGGGAAGATTAACAACAAATTTATTTAAAATAATAAGTGTTGAGATACCCAGGTTATCTACTTCACCTTGAGTGAGCTCTGCTAGTTTGTGTCTTTCAAGTAATTTATTAATTTCATCTAAATTTTCAAGTTTATTGGGATAAAGTTGTTCATGATGTTTATTATCTTTTAATGTCTATGCAATCTGAAGTGATGTCCCTTCCTTCATTTGTGATACCAGAATAGCTCTGTAAATTCTTTTTTTCAGATAAGTCTCGCTAGTATTTTATCAAGTTTTACAATCATTTTCACAAAGAACTGACGTTTAGGGTTTTCCTTATTGCTTTTTTATTTCCTATTTCTTTGATTTCTATCTCTTTGTTTGACCTGTTTTTTCTTCTTCTTCTTCTTTTTTTTTTTTTTTTTTTTTTTTTTGAGTCAGAGTCTCACTCTGTCCCCCAGGCTGGAGTGCAGTGGCGCGATCTCAGCTCACTGCAAGCTCTGCCTCCCGGGTTCACGCCATTCTCCTGCCTCAGCCTCCCGAGTAGCTGGGATTACAGATGCCCACCACCACGCCCGGCTAATTTTTTGTATTTTTAGTAGAGACGGGGTTTCACATTGTTAGCCAGGATGGTCTCGATCTCCTGACCTCGTGATCCGCCCACCTCAGCCTCCCAAAGTGCTGGGATTACAGGCGTGAGCCACCGCGCCCGGCCGACATGTTTTTTCTTCTACTTGCTTTGTGTTTAATATGCTCTTCTTTTCTTAGTTTCTTAGGGTGCAAGCTTAGTTTGTTGATTTGAAATCATTGTTATTTTTACTGTAAATATGTATTGCTAATATTTTCCCTGTAAACACTGCTTTAGTTACATCCAACAAATTTTAATATATTGTGATTTAATTTTGTTTCAGCTCAATATCTTTCTAATTGCCTTGCACTTCTTCTATGACATGTGTAAGCTAGAATTTTGTTGTTTTCCATTTTTGGGGATTTTACCTATATGTTTCTGTCATTGATTTCTAGTTTAATTTCATTGTGATGAGAAAACATGCTGTATGTTTTCAGTCTTCCTAAATTTATGAAGACTGCTTTGTTTTTTTTCCCCTATTGAGACAGGGTCTCACTCTGCCTCCCAGACTGCAGTGTAGCTCAAGTGATTCTCTTACCTCAGCCTCCTGAGTAGCCAAGACTACAGGCAATCACCACCACATCTAGATAATTTTTTAACTTAATTTTTAAAATTTATTATTATTATTTCTTATTCTTTTTTGTATTGCAGAAACAGGGTCTGTGTTGCCAGAACTGGTCTTGAATTCTTGACCTTAAATGAACCTCCTGTTTCTGCTTTTCTCTACTTTTAGCTATAAATTTTTCTATCTTTTGTTTACTTTTTTATATCAATCACTGGGAGGAACATTGAAATCTTTTAAATTCAAACTGCCAGTTTTTGATTTTTCAAATTCAGTATTTAGACCATTTATATTTAATGTAATAATATAGTTTGACTTGAATATACTAGCTTATTATTGGCTTTGTATATGTCCCATATCCTCTTTGTTAAAACTTTTCTCGTTCTCTGGTGCATTAAGTGTTTTTTTAATGATACCATTTTTCTTCACTTTGTGGTGTCTTACTATCAACACCTCATTGTTTTTATTACAGTGATTTCTTTAAGGGTTTTAATGTACATCTTTTATAAGTCTATCTCCAAGTAATATTGTATCACTGCACAATAGCTAATAAATTTGTGCAAAATATACTTTCATACCTGCTCCCATTTTATGCTATTGCTGTCAGATATTTTATTCATAAATATGCTAAAATGACCACTATTCATTACTATTATTTTTGCTTTAAATGGCAAGATCCTTTTAAGGTGTGTTTTTAAACTTCTGGGATTGGTCAACTTTTCATTTTCTGACCTTGCACCAGGTAGCCTCTCACTAACTGGCTTTATCATCACTGGTCAGTAAGTACACATACAACCATATTCTTTTTCCAATCCCTTGCACTTATTTCTAATTTACATTTTTGTATTAATCCATAACTCAGATAATCAAATCAGTTGCTTGAATATTATGTACATAGTTTATTTCAATAGATGCATCTTGTTCTTCTGAAGTTTACCCATGAATTGCTTTTTAAAGCAGTTTATTTTATAAATGTTCCTTTAGGTACAATATGGTTCTTTTTATAAAAACTTTTGCTTAGGTTGAATTTTACACTAATGCCTAATAAAACACTGTCTACACATATTTTGTATTCTATCATGACATGAAGCTTGAACTATACTTGTTAATAAAATATTTTAACAATTACCATTTATGAACAGTTTTGTCTTTGTTGTTATAAGAGCATAACCAGAATGTTTAAATGATTGAATTAGAACTAACTACTAATTTCCTGAGTTAGATACATATCCTGGAATAGATATTTCCAGGAATTTAACGCTTGAGTATAAATTTGTATGATTTTAGCTTTATGAAAAATGAATTAGTTCTTCAAAA
Organism: Gorilla gorilla gorilla; assembly: GCF_029281585.2. Lineage (NCBI taxonomy): Eukaryota > Metazoa > Chordata > Mammalia > Primates > Hominidae > Gorilla > Gorilla gorilla. Next base: position 154,167,054 of record NC_073230.2, read on the forward strand.
GCGCTGAACACATTGATTTGAAAATCTGTACTTTATCCACTAGCAGCTGCAGTAAAACACTCCCTTGTATAAAAGTCAAGGAAAACATTACCTGGAACTATGTTTAAATGAGGTGATTTTTCATTCAAACTATAGCCTGGTCATAAAAAGCTAGGGGTCACATTTACAATAGAACTCTGTAACAGGATTTAGTTCAAATAAAGACCTTAGTTATGCCTGGGTATCTTGCTCAACCTGACCATGATTAATGTAAAATGATTTTATTTTCAATATTTAATATTTTTAAGGTAAATTATCTCCAGGCATTTTGAGCTAGTATGGCAGAAGGAATATCAACATTTCTTGGAAAATAATACAAAGATAAATCCTATTACTTCTGAATCTGATTCTCTTAGGTATGTGAAAATCATACAGGGATGGCTCCATACTTTGAGGCTCATAAAATTGCTGTAGGGGACCATAAACTGGCTCTATGAAGTTCACTTTGTCCCCAGGAGATACTATGAAGAGCAACACGATTTGAACTATGCTGTGTGGTAGAGAGAGTTAATGCAGCAGGAAAAAAATCACTTTAAGATTAAATTTAACTTCATAGTAGCAAAAAGTCCAATGTGTGAATAGAAATTAGACATCCATAGTGACTGAAAATGTGACTATTAGTCTCTCCAAAAATAAAATTATGAGCCTGAGAAGCATTTAAAAATGTAAAGGAGAGTAGTGTTTATATCAACAATTAAATACAATATTTAGGAATCTCTAGGGACCTAGATAGAGAAGAAAACCATTTCCACCTACTCTTCTTGCTTCTTGCTTATATTTGACTAATTCCTCAGAATTTTAGGGGACTTTTTTTCTGCTTCTGGGCTTCTAACAGTGAGTTAGTGGGGATAAAAGGGATAGTTTTTATGGCTCTTTTGTATTCTGATAATGAGGAGAAAGGACAATGTAATTATTTTCCTATAAATTGATGATTGAACTTTTTTACTTTTGACATTGGAAAATTGTAGATGTAGTTCAACTTATCTGCTATCACAGGAGATGATATGTGACAGTATTAAAAGATGTCAGAGTACCTTTTTTGGTACTACAATTTAGAAATATGTAATTGTTCAGTCTTTTTTAAAACAAATCACAATTTAATGATACTGTTTCTAAAACATAACTCTTTCCAATTTCCTTCAAAAACCCTTTAGGGGAGATCATTCTGCCGTAAAGTGTATGCATTCCCTTTGCCTTCTGAGGCCTTTATGTTGTGTAATTTCCAGCTCTCTAGTCTTATTTTTAATGATTTTCTTCATGTGTCCTAAGTTCCAGCAGATGTGAATCATTTCCCCTTCACTCTTTCCCCTTTATGCTTCTGCTGAAGCCATTATTGTTTGGCTTCTCCTCCGTTGCACTCCTCTCTACCCGCTGCTCAACACTTAACTCCTTCCCGCTGTCCTGCCAAGTACCTCCAAGCAGGGGGCAAAGGGAGAAATTCTCTCCCACGATTCTCCACATTCTTTTTTTGTGGCATTCTGTTATCATCCTGATGCCGTTCTAATAGAAACTCTGCTTTCTATCTACCAGTATTTAACACATTGTAGGAACTTAATGAATGTATTTTAAATAAATGCTAAATAAATTGGGACTTAATATAACATGCAGAAAAAAATAACTTTAGGATTTCTATGGGTAGGAAGCACTTACAGTTTCTCAGCTGCTTTTAGAACTAGTGTTAAAACTTTTCTTGCAAACTGTGGCGCCATAAAACCTAGACAAAAATATAGGTGGATAGGGCTCATTTCTAAAAAGAAATTGACTTCTAAGCATAAAGGAAATGGTTAAATTCTAAAGGAAAAAGTATAGTATCTTTGCATATATAAAAATTTTCAAAAATTATTTGTTAAAATGCCATAAACAAAATAAAAAACAGATTGATAAATAGTACACTAATGTGACGACACTCTTGATAAGAAAAACACATGTTAACTTAGGAGACCCAGTTTTACTCCTAAGTCATCACTGTGACCACAGACATGGGATTTACACCTATTGGGCACCCCTTTGGGTCTTGAAGGAACATCTGTTTTCCCAGAAACATATGGATTCAAAAATAAACCTGGCAGTTATTAGGAAGTAGTAATGGATTTTGAGAAAGTAATTAATTTCCCACTACGGAAGGATTATGATTGACTCTTATTATCTCTCCTGTTCTTTTCTAGGTTTCTAGATATTCTAGTAACCATGAAATTATTACCTTATGATTAGAACAATAATTCTGTGGGTATGTATTATTTTTAAGAAATAAAATCAACTATATTGCATGTGAGATGGCTGCATGAGCCTCTGCAGGAAGTGGAGAGTTCTTCTCTTAACTGTAATAGAGTTATTCTCTTAGCTGTAATAGAGACCAAAACAACCTGGCCTCAAAGGCACCCAAAAGAGGGCTGGTAAATTGAGCAGAGGGTCTGAGAATCTCCAATACCTGTTCTGAAATTTCACCATTATTCCTGCTGCTCTTCCTAAGAGGTTTTTAGGAAAACTGTATTTCTTAGAGAGACATATTTTGGGGCAGAAAATGCAGATTAAATGCAGAAAATGCAGATAAAAAATATGGGGACCTATGTTGCTTTAGTTTGAAAGAAAAGACTTCAACTAATAACATAAATATAGATTTGAACAATCCTCAAGTTAGAAGAGCTTTTTCTCTCTCAAAAACTTATGAAATCTTTATCATTTTCAATTTATGTGTGTGTGCAAGTGTGTGTGTGTGCACGGATGCACAAGCCACTTAAACTTTAAGAACTCAATTTCTTTATTTATACAAACAATGGTCGTGTTATATGATCTTTGATGTAGATCCTCTTCAGCGTTCAAGTGTCCAAATTTAAATCATGTATAACAGATCTAATTCTTCCTCTTTCATCTTCTATGTTAAGTAACAAGCAGACACAAGAAAATAAATAATTGTGGTGAAATTACTGATAATATTTTTAGAGTAGTACAATCTATGTTAATCATCTTTCTTGAACTTGCAGTTGAGTCAATAACAAGAGTAATTAAAAGAGTTTGTAACTTTCAGTTTTGAAGTCTCTGAGCCTGCAAGCCTCTGACTATAAGAAATTTTTAGAGAGAAGGCAAAAGTTACCTTCCTAAGACAAAATTCAGTCAACTTTTGAAGTACTGCCCTCTCTGGTCTGCACTCTGACCTTGATTTGGGATAATCATATGGAGGTGTCACCATTTTCATTAGAATGCCTATTTCATTGGAATGCAAACTGCAACCTCAGGGTAACTGATCACTATGGGAAAGCATTTTATGAGCATTTTTGTCCAAAGCTTTGTACTTGGGCAGTGGTAATATGGATGGCTTTTTCTTTTTCATTTATTTATTTATATTTATTTTAAATTCATTTTTCCGTAAGTTATTGGGAAACAGGTGGTATTTGATTACATAAGTAAGTTCTTTAGTGATGATTTGTGAGATATTGGTTCACCCATCACCCGAGCAGCATACACTCCACCATATTTGTAGTATTTTACCCCTCTTCCCCCTCTCACTTTTCCCCCCTAAGTCCCCAGAGTCCATTGTATCATTCTTACGCCTTTGTATCCTCATAGATTAGCTCTCACATATCAATGAGAACATGTGATGTTTGGTTTTCCATTCCTGAGTTACTTCACTTAGAATAATAATCTCCAGGGCCAGGCATGATGGTTCACGCCTGTAATCCCAGCACTTTGGGAGGCCGAGGCGGGCAAATCACAACGTCAAGAGATCGAGACCATCCTGGCCAACATGGTGAAACCCCGTCTCTACTAAAAGAAAAATATAAAAATTAGCTGGGTGTGGTGGCATGCGTCTGTAGTCCCAGCTACCCGGGAGGCTGAGGCAGGAGAATTGCTTGAATCTGGGAGGCGGAGGTTGCAGTGAGCCAAGATTGCGTCAATGCACGCCAGCTGACCAGTCTGGGCAACAAGAGTGAAACTCCGTCTCACAAATAATAATAATAATCATCATCTCCAGTCTCATCCAGATCACTGCAAATACTGTGTAATTCATTCCTTCTGGTGGGCTGAGTAGTATTCCATCATATATATTGCAATCATGGAATTGCAAAATTCCACGATTTTGCAATTGTGGATTGTGTTGCTGTAAAAGTGTGTATAAATATCTTTTCCTCTGGGTAGATACCCAGTAGTGGGATTGCTGGATCAAATGGTAATTCTACTTTTAGTTCTTTAAGGAATACCCACACTGTTTTCCAAAGTGGCTCTACTAGTTTACATTCCCATCAGCAGTGTAGAAGTGTTCCCTAATCACTGCATCCATGTCAACATCTACCGTTCTTTGATTTTTTGATTATGGCCATTCTTGCAGGAGTAAGGTGGTGTCATATTGTGGTTTTGATTTGCATTTCCCTGATCATTAGTGATGTTGAGCATTTTTCGTGTTTGTTGGCCATTTATATATCTTCTTTTGATAATTGTCTATTCATGTCCTTAGCCCACTTTTTGATGGGATTGTTTCTTTTTTTCTTACTGGTTTGTTTGTATTCGTTGTAGATTCTGGATATTAGTCCTTTGTCAGATGTGTAGATTGTGAAGATTTTCTCCCACTCTGGGTTGTCTGTTTACTCTGCTGACTGTTCCTTTTGCATGCAAAAGCTCTTTAGTTTAATTAGGTCCCAGTTACTTATCTTTGTTTTTATTGCATTTGCTTTTGGGTTCTTGCTTATGACATCCATGCCTGAGCCAATGTCTAGAAGGGTTTATTATAGACATATCTACTACGCAAATATTGTATGGCAGCATAATTTAAAATTTTAAAAATCACCCGATGATAGTCTAGGAATCAATCATAATTAAGTACCATAACCTTACAGCTGCTTTATAATTTTTTTCCTGGTCATTCAAAGACTGTGAGAAGTTTATGAAAATGGCTCTAACTCCAGAATGATTGTGAAGAATAAATTTAATCGTCTTTAATTATTGATGTATGGAGAAAGACGTGTCTTTGATAAAGGATTGTCACCTTTTTTCTTTTCTTTATGCAGGTCAGCATTTCTCAAACTTCAGTTTTATTTGTTTTCATTGGAATTACCTTCATGAGATCTACCATAGTTTCATTTGTTACTAATTTTTGTTTGTTAATAATTTTTTAAAAGACTCTGACTCTTTTTCCAGCTTATTTTAATAGTAAACTTTATATTTCCTTTAATAAAAATATTTACTTGGGACTATATATGTATTTTATATAAAATACATATGTATTTTTATGTTTACCATATATGCATGTATACACACATACATGTATACACACAGACATGTATATATGGTAAACACAAAATATATATATGTAACCAAAAGAGGTTTTACATATGTAATGAAATATAAACATGTATAACTAAGCATGCTATTAATTTTTAAAAACTGAAAACTTTGTTTTCTTTAATAAACATATATAAACTTTATATTTCCTTTGATAATGCTTGAGACATATAGATATATGTATTATATGTAAAATACATATGCATTTTATGTTTATCATATATACATGTGTATATATATACACACACATATACATGTGTGCAGGGTAAACATAAAAATACATATGTAACCAAAACAGGTTTTACATGTATAATGAAATATAAATATGTATAACCAAGCATGCTATTGACTTTTAAAAACTGAAAAACATTAAAACAACATAATACATGTAATTAATTTACAAAATTTCAGAGCTAAAAATTAATTCTTCAGTGAAGATGGTGCAGAAAAATAGAGTTTGTTAGTCATTAATAATTATACAGTACACTTTCACTTATTTCAAGATGAAAATGGGGTTTAAAGTTAATTATGCAAAGGTGTTTTATTATTATTTTTTTTAAGATGGATTCTCATGCTGTCACCCAGGCTGGAGTGCAGTGGTGCGATCTCAGCTCACTGCAACCTCCGCCTCCCAGGTTCAAATGTTTCTCCTGCCTCCACCTCCGGACTAGCTGGGATTAAAGGCACGTGCCACCACGCTGGGCTATTTTTTGTATTTTTAGTAGAGACGGGGTTTCACCATGTTGGTCAGGCTGGTCTCAAACTCCTGACCTCATGATCCGCTCACCTCGGCCTCCCAAAGTGCTGGGATTACAGGCGTGAGCCACCGTGTATGGCCTAAGGTGTTTTTAAATTTTTAATGCCAATCAGCATATCCATTTAGCAGGGAAATATAACGTGTATTTTAAACATAACTCCAATAGAGTTGGATATTAAAAGTTAATTCTTAATTATAAGTATTTTTTAAATTTTTTATTTTTAACACTTTTAAACTTTTAGTTTCAGGGCTTCCCTGTGCAAGTTTGTTGTGTAGGTAAATTGCATGTCTTGGGGGTTTGGTGTACAGATTATTTAATCGTGCTGGTAACAAGCAGAGTACCCAATAGGTAGTTCTTTTATCCTTACCTTTTATCCTCAAGTAGGCCTCAGTGACCATTGTTCCCTTCTTGTGACCGTATGTACTCAATGTTTTGCTCCGACTTATAAGTGAAAACATGCAGTATTTGCTTTTCTGTTCCTGTGTTAGTTTACTTAGGATAGTGGCCTCCAGCTCTATCAATGTTGTTGCAAAGGACATGATCTCATTCTTTTTTAAGACTGCACAGTATTCCATGGTGAATATGTACCACATTTTATCTACCCAGTCTGCTGTTGATTGGCATCATAGTTGAATCCATGTCTTTGCTATTGTGAGTAGTGCCGTCATAAACATACACATGCTTGTGTCTTTATGGTAGTATGATTTACATTCGTTTGGGTATATATCCAATAATGGAATTGCTGGGTTGACTGATAATTCTGTTTTAAGTTCTTTTAGAAATCACTAAACTTCTCTCCATAATGGCTGAACTAATTTACATTCCCATGATCAGTGTATAATCCTTCACTTTTCTCTGCAACCTAATCAGAATCTGTTATTTTTTGACTTTTTAATAATAGCCATTCTCACTGGTATGAGATTGTATCTCATTGTGGTTTTGGTTTCCATTTCTCTAATGATTAGTGATATTGAGCATTTTTTCATATGCTTGTTGGCCACTTGTATGTCTTCTCTTGAAAAGTGTCTGTTCATGTTCTTTTCCAACTTTTTAATGGGGTTGTTTGTCTATTGCTTGCTAATTTGTTTAAGTTCCATATAGATTCTGGATATTAGACCTTTGTCAGGTGCATAGTTTGCAAATATTTTCTCCCATTTTGTGTCTATTTATTCTGTTGATAGTTTCTTTTGCTGTGCAGAAGCTCTTTGGTTTAATTAGATCCAATTTGTCAGTTTTAGCTTTTGTTGCAGTTGTTTTGTCATCTTTGTCATGAAATCTTTGCCAGGTCATATGACCAGAGTTGTATTTCCTAGTTTATCTTCCTGTGTTTCTATAGTTTTAGGTTTTATATTTAAGTCTTTAATCCATCTTGAGTTTATTTTTGTATGTGGTATAAGGAACGGGTCCAGTTTCATCTGTTGCATATAGCTAGCCAGTTATCCCATCACCACTTAGATGGGAAATCCTTTTCCCAATGCCTGTTATGTTGACCATGTTGAAGATCAGATGGATCTAGGTGTGCACTTTTTCTTGGCTCTCTATAAGTGGTTTTTTTCAACACATTTTTATTTCAGGAGGTCATCTGAAAAAGATTCTGGGTCTGTTCTTCAGAACATGTGGCTATTTAATAATTCCCAGTCTTGTCAGCACCAAATTCACAATGTTCTGGATATTTGAAACAATTTTTGACAAGTTAATAACCAGGTAATTCAAACAATTATATTTGTTGATTGGAGAATTGAATGAATGAAGGGAAAGATTTACTCCCAGGGTTCTGTTTTTTAAAAAATGAGCCAGGTGCTACACTCATGACCTCATTGGTTAGTTCTCTTATTCATACCATTTCATTGATTCTCAGCAAGGTGACATGATACATGCAGCCTAATATAGCTTGTGAGTCTCAAAGCCAAGACTAGAGCCCAATGATAATAGATCTCAAGCCTCTCTTGTAATAGCTCAACTCATCTACCTCTGAGAAAGGTAAAGGGGATACAAGGACTTGACCCTTGCCTTCTGAAAATACTTGATCTCGGTTCCAGCATTGGCTGCCAGGAGCTGACCTTGCTTAGACTGGTGCTGCTCTGCTGCTCTTTGGCCATCTAATCTCGGCTGGCCCAGGCCTGCTTTGAAAGCTCTAAAGCAGGATGGCAGGCAGGACGCTGTCACACGTTCATGTATGTGTGTGTGTTTGTCTGCTTGTGTGCACTGCTGGATCAGGCAGAATAAATCAGAAAATACTTCAGCAGTCTCTGGACTTTCTTCCTCTTGCATTTGTTCCCTTCCTATCCATTGTTCCCCTCCCTGACTTTTCCACCAGTATGGCCCCATCCTTCCAGCTGAGGCTCCCTTCCTCTCCATCCCTTAGTATATCACTTGTGAAATCACCTAGTTCACCACCAGTGGTGCTTAAATGATACTTCAGCAAACTGCCATCTTATTAAAAACTTTGTGTATAATAAACTTTTGAATATTTCTCATAAACTGGTTTGTAAACTTGTGGATTGACAATATTTATTGTTTCTTCATTCTTTTCATTATATAATTTTGGCCATTTTCTTTTTAAAGACAGTTTCATTTCATAAGGGAACTGTAGGTAGGATGATATGACATATATTTTATAACTTTTTAACAGCTATGGATGTAAAATAAATTATTAGGTGACGGAAAAGTGAGAAGACTGAGATTCATGGTCAGCATGGGGATTGTTGCTATGCCAAGTTTTATCAATCTGTGCTGACCCAGTTCTTTGCTGATACGGACAGTAAGGAGTGTGCTCTATTTATGAGCCTGAAGGCACAGGGTCAGATCAGTTCAGCAGTATTTTAAAGCATCACTTTTTCACTCATGGGTTCTCTCTCATATATCATGAGTCCTGCCTGCTCAACCATTTCATGCCTATCAGCATATACAAGTGCTCTCAAACCATCCATCTTAAAATAAATAAAAACCACTCCAAAGGAAAAAGAAAACCTCAAATGTCCTTTGACTCCACATAACCCTTCAGCTAACACCACATATTTTTCCATTTTTTAATAGAAAAATCTCTTAAAACTGTGTTCTGTCTTCACTGTCTTCCACTTCTCACATCTCTTAAGTCCATCCAATTTGACTTCCATTCCAATGATTCAAATATACTTGAATAAAATCATCACTCTTTTTTCATGTTGCCAAAATCTATGGGAACCCTTTTCTTATTTTATTAGCTTCTCAGGAATATCCAACCCAGCCCACTATTTCTTCTTTCTTTCAACACTCTTTATTTTTAGTTTGTTATTTATTATTTTTTAAACTTTAAGTTCCAGGATACATTTGTAGAATGTGTAGGTTTTTTTACATACGTATACATCCACACTCTTCGTATTGGCTTTTGTGATACTGCACTCACTTCGCTTCCCTCATGCCTTATTGGTTGATCCTTCTCAGTGTTGTTTCTTGGCCACTGTCTTAACAGACCTTTTTTCTTTTTTCTTTTTTTCCTTTTAAGCCACGGTTTATTATTATACTTTAAGTTCTGGGGTACATGTGCAGAATGTGCAGGTTTGTAACATAGGTATACACGTGCCATGGTGGTTTGTTGCACCCATCAACCCATCATCTACGTTAAGTATTTCTCCTAATGCTATGCAACCCTTAGCCCCCCATCCCCTGACAGGCCCCGGTATGTGATGTTCCCCTTTGTGCATGTGTTCTCATTGTTCAACTCCCACTTATGAGTGAGAACATGTGGTGTTTGGTTTTCTGTTCTTGTGTTAGCTTGCTGAGAATGATGGTTACCGGCTTCATCTGTGTCCCTGCAAAGGACATGAACTCATCCTGTTTTATGGCTGTATAGTATTCCACGGTGTATATGTGCCATTTTCTGTCTTTTTTTTTTATGGAAAGCACTTCAAATCAGTGCTTTTATTCAGTGCATCTATCCCCATCACCTCCTTTAGATATCTCTTTTTTTAATTATACTTTAAGTTCTAGGGTACATGTGCACAACGTGCAGGTTTGTTACATATGAATACATGTGCCATGTTGGTGTGCTGCACCCATTAACTTGTCATTTACATTAGGTATATCTCCTAATGCTATCCCTCCCCCCTCCCCCCACCCCACAACAGGCCCCAGTGTCTGATGTTCCCCTTCCTGTGTCCAAGCGTTCTCGTTGTTCAATTCCCACCTATGAGTGAGAACATGCAGTGTTTGGTTTTTTGTCCTTGTGATAGTTTGCTGACAATGATGGTTTCCAGCTTCATCCATGTCCCTACAAAGGACATGAACTCATCCTTTTTTAAGGCGGCATAGTATTCCATGGTGTATATGTGCCACATTTTCTTAATCCAGTCTATTGTTGTTGGACATTTGGGTTGGTTCCAAATCTTTGCTATTGTGAATAGTGCTGCAATAAACATACGTGTGCATGTGTCTTGATAGTAGCATGATTTATAATCCTTTGGGTATATACCCAGTAATGGGATGGCTGGGTCAAATGGTATTTCTAGTTCTAGATCCTTGAGGAATTGCCACACTATCTTCCACAATGGTTGAACTAGTTTACAGTCCCACCAACAGTGTAAAAGTATTCCTGTGTCTCTACATCCTCTCCAGCACCTGTTGTTTCCTGACATTTTAATGATTGCCATTCTAACTGGTGTGAGATGGTATCTCATTGGGGTTTTGATTCGCATTTCTCTCATGGCCAGTGATGATGAGCATTTTTTACTGTGTCTGTTGGCTGCATAAATGTCTTTTGAGAAGTGTCAGTTCATATCCTTTGCCCACTTTTTGATGGGGTTGTTTTTTTTTCTTGTAAATTTGTTTGTGTTCTTTGTAGATTCTGGATATTAGCCCTTTGTCAGATGAGTGGATTGCAAAAATTTTCCCCCATTCTGGAGGTTGCCTGTTCACTCTGATGATAGTTTCTTTTGCTTTCAGAAGCTCTTTAGTTTAATTAGATCCCATTTGTCAATTTTGGCTTTTGTTGCCATTGCTTTTGGTGTTTTAGACATGAAGTCCTTGCCCATGCCTATGTCCTGAATGGTATTGCCTAGGTTTTCTTCTAGGGGTTTTATGGTTTTAGGTCTAACATTTAAGTCTTTAATCCATCTTGAATTAATTTTTGTATAAGGTGTAAGGAAGGGATCCAGTTTCAGCTTTCTATATATGGCTAGCCAGTTTTCCCAGCACCATTTATTAAATAGGGAATCCTTTCCCCATTTCTTGTTTTTGTCAGGTTTGTCAAAGATCAGATGGTTGTAGATGTGTGGTGTTATTTCTGAGGGCTCTGTTCTGTTCCATTGATCTATATCTCTGTTTTGGTACCAGTACCATGTTGTTTTGGTTACTGTAGCCTTGTAGTATAGTTTGAAGTCAGGTAACGTGATGCTTCCAGCTTTGCTCTTTTGGCTTAGGATTGTCTTGGCAATGTGGGCTCTTTTTTGGTTCCATGTGAACTTTAAAGTAGTTTTTAACAATTCTGTGAAGAAAGTCATTGGTAGCTTGATGGGGATGGCATTGAATCTATAAATTACCTTGGGCAGTATGGCCATTTTCACGATATTGATTCTTCCCATCCATGAGCATGGAATGTTGTTCAATTTGTTTGTGTCCTCTTTTATTTCATTTAGCAGTGGTTTGTAGTTTTCCTTGAAGAAGTCCTTCACATCCCTTGTAAGTTGCATTCCTAGGTATTTTATTCTCCTTGAAGCAATTGTGAATGGGAGTTCACTCATGATTTGGCTCTCTGTTTGTCTGTTATTGGTGTATAAGAATGCTTGTGATTTTTGCACATTGATTTTGTATCCTGAGACTTTGCTGAAGTTGCTTATCAGCTTAAGGAGATTTTGGGCTGAGATGATGGGGTTTTCTAGATGTACAATCATGTCATCTTCAAAGAGGGACAATTTGACTTCCTCTTTTCCTAATTGAATACCCTTTATTTCTTTTTTTTATTATACTTTAAGTTTTAGGGTACATGTGCACAATGTGCGGGTTAGTTACATATGTATACATGTGCCATGCTGGTGCGCTGCACCCACTAACTCATCATCTAGCATTAGGTATATCTCCCAGTGGTATCCCTCCCCACTGCCTCCACCCCACAACAGTCCCCAGAGTATGATATTCCCCTTCCTGTGTCCATGTGTTCTCATTGTTCAATTCCCACCTATGAGTGAGAATATGCAGTGTTTGGTTTTTTGTTCTTGTGATAGTTTGCTGAGAATGATGATTTCCAGTTTCATCCATGTCCCTACAAAGGACATGAACTCATCATTTTTTATGGCTGCATAGTATTCCATGGTGTATATGTGCCACATTTTCTTAATCCAGTCTATCATTGTTGGACATTTGGGTTGGTTCCAAGTCTTTGCTATTGTGAATAGTGCCGCAATAAACATACATGTGCGTGTGTCTTTATAGCAGGATGATTTATAATCCTTTGGGTATATACCCAATAATGGGATGGCTGGGTCAAATGGTATTTCTAGTTCTAGATCCCTGAGGAATCGTCACACTGACTTCCACAAGGGTTGAACTAGTTTACAGTCCCACCAACAGTGTAAAAGTGTTCCTGTGTCTCCACATCCTCTCCAGCACCTGTTGTTTCCTGACTTTTTAATGATTGCCGTTCTAACTGGTGTGAGATGATATCTCATTGTGGTTTTGATTTGCATTTCTCTGATGGCCAGTGATGGTGAGCATTTTTTCATGTGTTTTTTGGCTGCGTAAAAGTCTTCTTTTGAGAAGTGTCTGTTCATGTCCTTCGCCCACTTTTTGATGGGGTTGTTTGTTTTTTTCTTGTAAATTTGTTTGAGTTCATTATAGATTCTGGATATTAGGCCTCTGTCAGATGAGTAGGTTGCGAAAATTTTCTCCCATTTTGTGGGTTGCCTGTTCACTCTGATGGTAGTTTCTTTTGCTGTGCAGAAGCTCTTTAGTTTAATTAGATCCCATTTGTCAATTGTGGCTTCTGTTGCTATTGCTTTTGGTGTTTTAGACATGAAGTCCTTGCCCATGCCTATGTCCTGAATGGTAATGCCTAGCTTTTCTTCTAGGGTTTTTATGGTTTTAGGTCTAACGTTTAAGTCTTGAATCCATCTTGAATTAATTTTTGTATAAGGTGTAAGGAAGGGATCCAGTTTCAGCTTTCTACATATGGCTAGGCAGTTTTCCCAGCACCATTTATTAAATAAGGAATCCTTTCCCCATTGCTTGTTTTTCTCAGGTTTGTCAAAGATCAGATAGTTGTGGATATGCGGCGTTATTTCTGAGGGCTCTGTTCTATATAGATCTCATTGATCTATATCTCTGTTTTGGTACCAGTACCATGCTGTTTTGGTTACTGTAGCCTTGTGGTATAGTTTGAAGTCAGGTAGCATGATGCTTCCAGCTTTGTTCTTTTGGCTTAGGATTGACTTGGCGATGTGGGCTCTTTTTTGGTTCCATATGAACTTTAAAGTAGTTTTTTCCAATTCTGTGAAGAAAGTCATTGGTATCTTGATGGGGATGGCATGGAATCTATAAATTACCTTGGGCAGTATGGCCATTTTCATGATATTGATTCTTCCTACCCATGAGCATGGAATGTTAATCCATTTGTTTGTATCCTCTTTAATTTCATTGAGTGGTGGTTTGTAGTTCTCCTTGAAGAGGTCCTTCACGTCCCTTGTAAGGTGGATTCCTAGGTATTTTATTCTCTTTGAAGCAATTGTGAATGGGAGTTCACTCATGATTTGGTTCTCTGTTTGTCTGTTATTGGTGTATAAGAATGCTTGTGATTTTTGCACATTGATTTTGTATCCTGAGACTTTTCTGAAGTTGCTTATCAGCTTAAGGAGATTTTGGGCTGAGACAATGGGGTTTTCTAGATATACAATCATGTCATCTGCAAACAGGGACAATTTGACTTCCTCTTTTCCTAATTGAATACCCTTTATTTCCTTCTCCTGCCGAATTGCCCTGGCTAGAACTTCCAACACTATGTTGAATAGGAGTGGTGAGAGAGGGCATCCCTGTCTTGTGCCAGTTTTCAGAGGGAATGCTTCCAGTTTTTGCCCGTTCTGTATGATATTGGCTGTGGGTTTGTCATAGATAGCGCTTATTATTTTGAGATATGTCCCATCAATACCTAATTTATTGAGAGTTTTTAGCATGAAGGGTTGTTGAATTTTGTCAAAGGCCTTTTCTGCATCTATTGAGATAATCATGTGGTTTTCGTCTTTGGTTCTGTTTATGTGCTGGATTACATTTATTGATTTGCGTATAGTGGACCAGCCTTGCATCCCAGGGATGAAGCCCACTTGATCATGGTGGATAAGCTTTTTGATGTGCTGCTGGATTTGGTTTGCCAGTATTTTATTGAGGATTTTTGCATCAATGTTCATCAAGGATATTGGTCTAAAATTCTCTTTTTTGGTTGTGTCTCTGCCCGGCTTTGGTATCAGGATGATGCTGTCTTCATAAAATGAGTTAGGGAGGATTCCCTCTTTTTGTATTGATTGGAATAGTTTCAGAAGGAGTGGTACCAGTTCCTCCTTGTACCTCTGGTAGAATTCGGCTGTGAATCCATCTGGTCCTGGACTCTTTTTGGTTGGTAAGCTATTGATTATTGCCACAATTTCAGCTCCTGTTTTTGGTCTATTCAGAGATTCAACTTCTTCCTGGTTTAGTCTTGGGAGAGTGTATGTGTCGAAGAATTTATCCATTTCTTCTAGATTTTCAAGTTTATTTGCACAGAGGTGTTTGTAGTATTCTCTGATGGTAGTTTGTATTTCTGTGGGATCGGTGGTGATATCCCCTTTATCAATTTTTATTGCATCTATTTGATTCTTCTCTCTTTTCTTCTTTATTAGTCTTGCTAGTGGTCTATCAATTTTGTTGATCCTTTCAAAAAACCAGCTCCTGGATTCATTAATTTTTTGAAGTGTTTTTTGTGTCTCTATTTCCTTCAGTTCTGCTCTGATTTTAGTTATTTCTTGCCTTCTGCTAGCTTTTGAATGTGTTTGCTCTTGCTTTTCTAGTTCTTTTAATTGTGATGTTAGGGTGTCAATTTTGGATATTTCATGCTTTCTCTTATGGGCATTTAGTGCTATAAATTTCCCTCTACACACTGCTTTGAATGTGTCCCAGAGATTCTGGTATGTTGTGTCTTTGTTCTCGTTGGTTTTAAAGAACATCTTTATTTCTGCCTTCATTTCGTTATGTACCCAGTAGTCATTCAGGAGCAGGTTGTTCAGTTTCCATGTAGTTGAGCGGTTTTGAGTGAGTTTCTTAATCCTGAGCTCTGGTTTGATTGCACTGTGGTCTGAGAGATAGTTGGTTATAATTTCTGTTCTTTTACATTTGCTGAGGAGAGCTTTACTTCCAACTATGTGGTCAATTTTGGAATAGGTGTGGTGTGGTGCTAAAAAAATGTATATTCTGTTGATTTGGGGTGGAGAGTTCTGTAGATGTCTATTAGGTCCACTTGGTGCAGAGCTGAGTTCAATTCCTGGGTATCCTTGTTGACTTTCTGTCTCGTTGATCTGTCTAATGTTGACAGTGGGGTCTTAAAGTCTCCCATTATTAATGTGTGGGAGTCTAAGTCTCTTTGTAGGTCACTCAGGACTTGCTTTATGAATCTGGGTGCTCCTGTATTGGGTGCATATATATTTAGGATAGTTAGTTCTTCTTGTTGAATTGATCCCTTTACCATTATGTAATGGCCTTCTTTGTCTCTTTTGATCGTTGTTGGTTTAAAGTCTGTTTTATCAGAGAGTAGGATTGCAACCCCTGCCTTTTTTTATTTTCCATTTGCTTGGTAGATCTTCCTCCATCCTTTTATTTTGAGCCTATGTGTGTCTCTGCGTGTAAGATGGGTTTCCTGAATACAACAAACTGATGGGTCTTGACCCTTTATCCAATTTGCCAGTTTGTGTCTTTTAATTGGAGAATTTAGTCCATTTACATTTAAAGTTAATATTGTTATGTGTGAATTTGAACCTGTCATTATGATGTTAGCTGGTTATTTTGCTCGTTAGTTGATCCAGTTTCTTCCTAGTCTCGATGGTCTTTACATTTTGGCATGATTTTGCAGTGGCTGGTACCGGTTGTTCCTTTCCATGTTTAGTGCTTCCTTCAGGATCTCTTTTAGGGCAGGCCTGGTGGTGACAAAATCTCTCAGCATTTGCTTGTCTGTAAAGTATTTTATTTCTCCTTCACTTATGAAGCTTAGTTTGGCTGGATATGAAATTCTGGGTTGAAATTCTTTTCTTTAAGAATGTTGAATATTGGCCCCCACTCTCTTCTGGCTTGTAGAGTTTCTGCCGAGAGATCCGCTGTTAGTCTGATGGGCTTCCCTTTGTGAGAAGAAGGCTTCAGACGATCATACTACGAGCTACAGGAGGAAATTCAAACCAAAGGCAAAGAAGTTAAAAACTTTGAAAAAATTTAGACGAATGTATAACTAGAATAACCAATAGAGAGAAGTGCTTAAAGGAGCTGATGGAGCTGAAAGCCAAGCCTCGAGAACTACGTGAAGAATGCAGAAGCCTCAGGAGCCGATGCAATCAACTGGAAGAAAGGGTATCAGTGATGGAAGATGAAATGAATGAAATGAAGCGAGAAGGGAAGTTTAGAGAAAAAAGAATAAAAAGAAACAAACAAAGCCTCCAAGAAATATGGGACTATGTGAAAAGACCAAATCTACGTCTGATTGGTGTACCTGAAAGTGACGAGGAGTAACCCGACCTTTCTCTCTGGCTGCTCTTAACATTTTTTCCTTCATTTTAACTTTGGTGAATCTGACAATTATGTGTCTTGGAGTTGCTCTTCTCGAGGAGTATCTTTGTGGCGTTCTCTGTATTTCCTGAATCTGAATGTTGGCCTGCCTTGCTAGATTGGGGAAGTTCTCTTGGATAATATCCTGCAGAGTGTTTTCCAACTTGGTTCCATTCTCCTCGTCACTTTCAGGTACACCAATCAGATGTAGATTTGGTCTTTTCACATAGTCCCATATTTCTTGGAGTCTTTGTTCATTTCTTTTTATTCTTTTTTCTCTAAACTTCCCTTCTCGCTTCATTTCATTCATTTCATCTTCCATCACTGATACCCTTTCTTCCAGTTGATCGCATCGGCTCCTGAGGCTTCTGCATTCTTCACGTAGTTCTCGAGGCTTGGCTTTCAGCTTCATCAGCTCCTTTAAGCACTTCTCTCTATTGGTTATTCTAGTTATACATTCATCTAAATTTTTTTCAAAGTTTTTAACTTCTTTGCCTTTGGTTTGAATTTCCTCCTGTAGCTCGTAGTTTGATCGTCTGAAGCCTTCTTCTCTCAACTCGTCAAAGTCATTCTCCATCCACCTTTGTTCCATTGCTGGTGAGGAACTGCGATCCTTTGGAGGAGGAGAGGTGCTCTGCTTTTTAGAATTTCCAGTTTTTCTGCTCTGTTTTTTCCCCATCTTTGTGGTTTTATCTACTTTTGGTCTTTGATGATGGTGAACTACATATGGGTTTTTGGTGTGGATGTCCTTTCTGTTTGTTAGTTTTCCTTCTAACAGACAGGACCCTCAGCTTCAGGTCTGTTGGAGTTTGCTAGAGGTCCACTCCAGACCCTGATTGCCTGGGTATCAGCAGCGGTGTCTTCAGAACAGTGGTTTTTCATGAACCGTGAATGCTGCTGTCTGATCGTTCCTCTGGAAGTTTTGTCTCAGAGGAGTACCGGCCTTGTGAGGTGTCAGTCTGCTCCTACTGGGGGGTGCCTCCCAGTTAGGCTGCTCAGGGGCCAGAGGTCAGGGACCCACTTGAGGATGCAGTCTGCCCGTTCTCAGATCTCCAGCTGCGTGCTGGGAGAACCACTGCTCTCTTCAAAGCTGTCAGACAGGGACATTTAAGTCTGCAGAGGTTACTGCTGTCTTTTTGTTTGTCTCTGCCCTGCCCCCAGAGGTGGAGCCTACAGAGGCAGGCAGGCCTCCTTGAGCTGTGGTGGGCTCCACCCAATTGGAGCTTCCCGGCTGCTTTGTTTACCTAAGCAAGCCTGGGCAATGGTGGGCGCCCCACCCCTAGCCTCGCTGCTGCCTTGCAGTTTGATCTCAGACTGCTGTGCTAGCAATCAGTGAGACTCCGTGGGCGTAGGACCCTCTGAGCCAGGTGCAGGATATAATCTCCTGGTGCGCCGCTTTTTAAGCCCGTCGGAAAAGCGCAGTATTAAGGTGGGAGTGACCCGATTTTCCAGGTGCCGTCTGTCACCCCTTTCTTTGACTAGGAAAGGGAACTCCCTGACCCCTTGCACTTCCCCAGTGAGGCAATGCCTCGCCCTGCTTTGGCTCACGCACAGTGCGCTGCACCCACTGTCCTGCACCCACTGTCTGGCTCTCCCTAGTGAGATGAACCCGGTACCTCAGATGGAAATGCAGAAATCACCCGTCTTCCGCGTCGCTCATGCTGGGAGCTGTAGACTGGAGCTGTTCCTATTCAGCCATCTTGGGCCTTTATTTCTTTTTGTGCCTGATTGCCCTGGCCAGAACCTCCAACACTATGTTGAATAGGAGTGGTGAGAGAGGGCATCCCTGTCTTGTGCCAGTTTTCAAAGGGAATGCTTCCAGTTTTTGCCCATTCAGTATGATATTGGCTGTGGGTTTGTCATAGATAGCTCTTATTATTTTGAGATACGTCCCATCAATACCTAATTTATTGAGAGTTTTTAGAATGAAGGGCTGTTGAATTTTGTCAAAGGTCTTTTCTGCATCTATTGAAATAATAATGTGGTTTTTGTCTTTGGTTCTCTTTATATGCAAGGCTGGTTCAATATACTCAAATTATCAGACCTTTATAATCTGGAATGTTTTAGGGCCAGTCCTAGTCCCTCTTCTCTTCTAACTACTTGGTCTCCTAGATCATATCTTGTCTCCCAGCCTTAAATATCTTCTATTACTGATAATTTAAATCTTTTATTGTCAACTTATAGTCAACTAGCAATAGGGAGTTTTAATAGTTTAGTCTTGTAAAAAGTGGAACCACAACATCCCATCACAAACTTGTCCCTTTCCAAGTCTTCTGTAATTTCAGTAAAAATGACTCTTTCATCAACTGGTATCCAGTTCTTTATACCTTAAAACCATTTCTCAAATCCATCCAGTCATCTCTATTTTCACTGTCTCCACCCAAATCCAGCTAGGATTATCTTTCACCTGGAAAAATGAAAATAGCCTCAAATCTTATCTTCCTGCTTCTCTTCTAACCCTTCCCAAATCCATTCTTCACATATCAGCCACAGTGGTCATACACAACAGTGGAAGAAAGCATGTTACTCCCTTGTTTTATATCAATTTCTTGGCTTCTCATTTCTCTTAGGAAAACTTCAGACATTTTCAATCTCTTTCAAGCATATTGATAGGCCTGTATCCTCCTCCAGTTTTATCTCATATGGCTCACCATCTCCAATAGTCTCCAGATAATCTGTTCTCCATTCTGATTATTCAGCACACAAAACCTTTCCTACCTCAGAGCCTTTGCAATTGCCATTCTTTATGCTTGGAATGCTCCTCCCTCAGCTCATATTATGGTTGGCTCTTATTTATCATTTTTTCTTGACACATATACCAATACTACCTCCTAAGAGATTCCTTTTTTAATGACCACAAAGTTCACTTCTCCCACTCTTCTGTTTCACATCCTCTTGTTTATTTTTCTTGAAGTCTTAATCAAAATTTGGAAATGTCTCATTTAGACATTTATTTGTTTGTTATTTGCCTTACTGTTAGTATTTGTGATCAAAATAGGTACCTTGTCTCCATAATGCCTGAAACATAGTAGGCATTAAGTGTTTTCTGAATCCTGGGTCAAAGGATCTTATAGTTGGCTTTGGGAAAGCAAGAGACATAAAAGCTACAGTATTAGTTGAAGAGAAACATCAAGTAAGATTAAAAAGCAGTGCCTAATTAAGTTCCATGTGAAATGGATGGATAAGAATTTTTATAAGCATTAAAAAAGGGGGAAAGCTTTTGTAAGAAAAAAGGAAATATAGATATTAATTAGAGGGAGATAATGAGAGCCATGTTTTATAAAAGGGGAAATTCAGGATTTTGAAGATATGAATTAAGTAAATGCTGGATTTAAAGGTGAAAGAGTTGCAATCTTAGGATTAGATTACATTTTTAAGGCTTTAAATGCTAGATTGAGAAATCTGGACTTTTCATTGAGCAAAGAATCAGTAAAATACTGGGCAAAGAAGCAGTGGTTGGTATGATATATTAGAGGATAATTTAATGAAGCAGTCAGTCACAAGTGAAATAAAGAAGAGATGATGTAGAAGGAATGATTAGGAAACTATTATACTGATACATGAAAGCATTGGTTAGAAACAGAGTAGCAGCGACTATGGAATGAAAAGGAAGGAATGCATGTAGAAGACATTTCAGAATAACTGGCAAGAATTGTTGATTAAATATGAATTGAATAATGATGACAATGAGTGAAAGATTACCAGAAGGCCATTGTTGCCAGAGGGAAAAAAGACAGAATTGAGCCTCGGTCAAATACCTATCTATTTTAAAGGGAAAAACAGTATCATTAGTCACAGGTCATATAGTTGTGTACTTAAAACATTCGAAATAATCTATGAATGCACAATTAAAATTAAAAAGTGAATTTATGTATGCTGGATGTAAAGCCAATATATAAGAATACATTTTAAAATAAATAAACTTTAAAATATATTACACTAGCAGACAACAATAGGCAATAAAATTTAATAAGATTTCACCAATAACAGCATCAACAAACATCAAATTCCTAGGAAAAAACTGAATGAAAGCTGTGAAAAACCTCTACACAGAAAACTACAAAACTTTATTAAAGAGGAATTAAATAAATGAGGTCATAACCTCTGCTCTTAGATTGTAATATTGTAAAGATATTAGTTCTTCCCCAAATCTATAGATTCAATACAGTATCAATCAAAACAAATTTCTGGGAATGGACAAACTTATTCTAAAATTAATCTGGAAAGGCAGAATGGTGCTTGGGCTGTGTGCTGAAGAGGGCTTTGTGCAGTGCTGATAACACCAAGGTTGCAGTGAGCTAACTTGCAGGTGTTTGGTGATGAGTTGAGTGCAGGAGGGCTACATGTCCTGGACGATGAAGAAAGGCAGACAGACATAGCTTTTCTGCTTTTTCTTTGTGCCTTCCCCTGCTACTGTCAGCCTCTCCCCTTTTCTTTTATTATAACTCCACAGCCATGTGACTTGATCTGGCCAATCAAACACCTGCAAAGTTGATGTTGGTACAGGTTTAAGAAAGTGCTTGTACATTTCTGTTTCCTTTTTCAACATCTTGCCACTACTATGAGAACACATGTAGGCTGATCTGCTGTGGGAATGCGTGTATTAGTCAGTCTGCATTTCTATAAAGAAACACCTGAAGTTGGGTAATTTATAAAGAAAAGAGGTTTATTTGGCTCACAGTTCTGCAGGCTATACACAAAGCATGGTGCCAACATCTGCTTCTGGTGAAGCCTCAAGAAACAATCATGGCAGAAAGGGGAGCCATCATATCACGTGGAGCAAGAAACAGAGGTGGAGGTGCCAGGCTCTTTTAAACACCAGATCTCTTGTGAACTCATTACCACAGGGAAAGCACCAAGCCATTCATGAGGAATCCACTCCCATGACCGAAACACCTCCTACCAGGCCACACCTCCAGCACTGGGGATTACATCACAACATGAGATTTGGAGGGGAAAAACATCCAAACTATATTAATGTGAGATGAATTTTTTTTCACATATTTATTTGTGTATTTACATTTAAAGTCTACACACATATAAGCCCTTAACATATAGAAACAGCTCTGAGACACAGTGTTCCCTTTTTTTTCTTATGTCTCTCATAGAAAAGAAATGGTTAAGGAGGACTAGAAAAAAACAAGCTTAACAGGAGTATGGGACAGACATTGATAGCATGGCTAAGGGGATGCCAAGGAAGTAAAAATACAAATCCATACAAAAATCTTTAATGCTTAATGTATCATTTCAGCTAAGGCCACCTTAGACTCGCTAGTCTCCAGCTCAGCAGCCAGCTAACCAAAGATAGATGAATGAACCCCGCAGTGATCAGCCAAACCTAGCACAGATCAGCAGAACTGCCTATTGACCCATAGACACGTGAGAAGTAAAAATGGCTGCCGTTTAAACAAGTTTTGATGTGGATTGTTAATCAGTGATAGCTAACTGATATAATGAAGGAGATATAGGACTAAACAAAACACACAGAAACCCTGCCTCCATATTTCTTGTTCCCGAGTAATAAGTAGGCTGTATGTCAGGTGATGATAAATGCTATGGTAAACTTAAAGGAGTGTAAGATACATAGGGAGATTTGCTTCAACACAGCTAAATGATGTATGTATAATAAATAACATTTCATGTTTAAATCACAAAAATAAACTTTTCCCACAATTTCCGTTTTTTAAAAAATAAACTTTTTACTTTAGAGAAGTTTTGGATTTATAGAAGAAATTGTGAAGATAGTTCCGAGAGGTCTCGTATACTCCATGCCCAGCTTCTCCTATTTCTAACGTCTTATATTAGTATTGCACATTTGTTAAAATTAAGGCGTCATTACTGATAAATCATTAAGTCCATATGCCATGCAGGGTTCCTTAGTTTCTACCCAATGTCGTTGATCTGTTCTAGAATCCCATCCAAGGTCGTGTTCTATTTAGTCACCATGTATCCTTTGGATCATCTTCACTCTTGCAGTTTCTCTGAATTTTCCTAGGTTTTGATGACTGACAGTTTTGAGGAATATTGGTCAGTTATTTTGTGCTATGTTATTTAATTTAGATTTCTTGGATGTTTTTCTCATGATTACAAGGGGGGATCGTGTTCTTGGGAGAAAGACAACAAAGTTAAAGTGCCATTGTAACCACATCATATTGAGTACATGGTATCAACACGACTTATCATGGTTGATGTTAACCTTGATTACCTGATTGAGGGAGTGTTTGCCAGGTTTCTCTACCATGAGGTTACTCTTCTCTTTTTCCTATTTGTATTTTTTGGAATGAAGTTATCATAAGTAGCCCAGAATTAGAGAGTGGGGAGTGATGCTCCATCTCATTGAGAGGCGAGTATCTACATAAATTATTTAGAATTCTTTGGCATGGGAAATTTGTCCTTTTTCTCCCGTTTATTAACTTAATTATTTTAATATTAATGCAGATCCCTGAATATTTATTTTCTCTGTTGGGACAATCCAATACTATTTTAGTTACTTTGTTGCTTGAATTGCTCCGTCTTTGGCTCTTGACAGCTATTTCATTTGGTTCCTCTGTCCCTTCGACATGCCTCCATAACTGTGTGTGGGTGGGTGGGGTGTGTGTGTGCATTGTGCATCTACTTCCTTTCTTCCTGGCACTGTAAAATGCTTCAAGATTATCTGGTATATTTTCTACCCCAGTTCTAGATTCAGCTATTTCTCTAAGGAATTGAACTCTAGTTTTAATTTTTTTTTAATTTTTTCTTTGTTTTAAATTGGAGAATGGAATTAGAACTAAACTCTAGGTGCTAGGTGTGCTTATTGCTATTAGGTTGTTGTTTGCTTCTAGATTCTCAACTGACAGAATAATGGAATATGCGTGCATTGGCAATTGCCTTTTCAGAAATTCAGATTTTTATCTGCACTTTTTTGATTATTATAGTTAAAATATACGTATATGGAAAGTAGTTTATTGTTTTCCTATAAGGACATAACCTCTGTAAGTTTGTTATTATAGTTCCCAGTAACTGGAAAGAAATGTTATATCTTCGAGAACAATTCTTAAACTTGCATGTTTAGAAAATATTTCTTCCCCACGCATCATCCTTAATAATGCTTGGTTACTGATTGTTACCTGGTAATGGTACTTAAGATACTATTGAGGCAAGTAACACTGAATAGCTTTCACAAATCCCTTGACTTACCAATTACCAGCTTTTTTTATTAAAACCTTAAAACATCTGTTAAAGAAGACACTTAAGTAAGTGAGCCTGCACAATGCTACTTTTTATATAGTCACTTTAATATAAGGCAATGAGGGAAGAAGTCACTTTTGTAGAGTAGTCAAGGAAGGACTCCCTGAAATCTTGAGGGCATATCAGAATACAAACATATGTATATTTTAAAATAGCATGGACTGGATTAAAAAACTGGAAGATAATAAAACTCTTTATTAAGCAAATCAAAGATGAGATGTTTCACAGAAGAGATTATAATAACAGAGTACTATAAGCATCAAAACATTCTAGCTCAGTGTGTTAACATTATATTTTTCTCTCTGAAATACGTGTAAAATACTTTTGGGTTCCACAACTAAAGACTGTACTGAACTAAATGTTTGCATTTTCATCTCGAGTTTGTAATTATTAATATGTGCATCATTTTTTTAAGCAAAATGTTGATAAGCTCTGGAATACTAAGTTGTATAGTTCATCTTAAACCTATTAAATTGCCCCAGCATGTTATGTTACATGAGTTAAAATGCCTATTTTTTATGATTATAAAATATTTTAGTTGTATAAAAATGTATAGAGATTAATATAATGAACAGCTTTGCAGTCAACACGGAGTTTAAGAAAAAAAAGTCATTACAGATATAGTTACTGACCCTCCTTTTTTTTCTTCTATTTCATAAGCTTTTCCTCCAGACTTAATCACTATTCTGAATATGGTGCTTATCACTTTTTCATGCCCTTATGCTTTTAGGGTAGGTATGTGGATCCATAAATATCATATATGAAAGTATTTCATCTTTTCATACTTTAATATATCACTCTGTATATATCATTCTGGAACTTGCTTTTTTCATTCCCAATTATGTTTTGAAACTTGTTTGTATTTATTCCTAATTCTTCATAGGGGTTAGTAAACCAGAGGCTTACTGCAGGTTAGTAAACCTGTAGGCCAAATTGAGATTGCTTCCTGATTTTGTAAATAAAGTTTTATTGGGATATGAGCCATGGAACACGGCTTGGTTTATGGATTGTCTATGACTTCTTTTGTGCTACAGTAGCAGAATTGAGTTATTGTGACAGAAACTGTATAGCCCACGTAGCCTGAAATATTTACTATTTGATTTTTTACTGCAAAAGTTTGCTGATTTCTGCTCTAGATCATGCAGTTTGTTTGCTATACTGTATTCTAGTATATGGAGATTATGTAGTTTGTGAACTTTATTTCGTTTTCCCCCATTCCTAGGTAATTGCACTTTTTCCAATTTAAATGTCTCCAACTTTTCTTCCTGTACAGTTCCTGACTTTCACAGGCTGTCTAGTTTGATGTATCTAATATGATATGAAATGGGAAATTATACAACTAGACTTATATGAGGAAAAGAACATTGAGAATTTTGGAAATATCTGTAAACATTACCTGTATTAGTTTAGGACATATATTACAGCATAGAAGTCTTGTTTTTCTCATAATTTTAATTCCTCATCTATGTTCCTGATGGTTAAGGTTTCCTTTGGGGCAGTAAAGTGTTCCTGTATTATGTGCAATGAAATATGGCAGAGGCTTTGGAGAATGTGCAACTGAAGACATGTAGGTTGATCCCTCAGCACATAACCCATCCCCCTTGGCAAAATCTCAACTCCGGCTATAAGACAGATACAAAAGTGTGACCTTCTAAAGAAACCAATGAAATACTCACAGCGACAGATGCCCAGCGGAAACACTTCCTGAAATAAATTACAGATTGATGGTGGAACTGGAAAGAGAGAAGTTAATGCTGAAAAAAAAAATCCTTCAGCTGTTCTTTAAAGGATCAAGAGAATGAAATACACCAGCCTGCTGGTGAACATGCACAGCAAGACCTTCCCATCGATCATCTTGTGTTCTGAAAGGCAGCAACATTATTCTGATTTCAGAATCTTGCATTTCCTTAATGAGTTCTCTGCTGGAATATCACAAGCTGTTCTATTAAATCCGTTTCAGGAGACTTAAGCAGGATTTGTATTAAAACGATTGTATATCTATCATTTTGGTAGAAGAAAAAAAATGAGACTGGCTGAAGGAGAATGCAATGTGGCTTCCCTAAACCTGAATTTATTCTATTTTTCAACCTTCTCCTCACACAAGTGCTTCCTAATGTAGGCTGAAGCCATCCATTTAAGCATGACTTATTCATGCTCCAAAATGATTGATTTAGACAGCCAATGAAATGCTGAACTCCGCATTCCTATTGCTTGACATACTTGCACTACAGAAACTGATGGTTTAAAGCAGCAAGATTGACTATATGGAGGATCAGCCAGAATGCCAAGATGGATCAGTGACAGCCACGTTGACTTTTAAATACAGTTATGACCATAAAAGTGAGTGGGTAAGAATGGTATTATGAGAGTCCATTTATCCCTCAAGTGACTTCTGTGGAGGATTTGTTAAGTTTAAGCCACAAGAAGAAATAGTTTTCTTACCCAGGAGTTGGCAAAAGATATGATGATGTTGGTAAACTGAGATCTACCTTAAATATCATGGCCAGGTCTGAGGTATTTGTAAATAATCCAGCACGAATGAGGGTGTTAAAAGAGGCTGAAGCTAGTTTTTCCAAACGTGCACTTTTAAGGCATCATTTCTAGGGCTAATTTATTTTTAATTTTCAGTCAAAGTGAGAACAACCTATCTACAAATCCTATGAACAACCTACAACTACCTACAACCTATCATCAAATCCTAAGGTGTGGAGGAAAGGATGTTATGTTTATAAGAAAAATTAACATTTTTTGACAAGAATTTAAAACATAACAATCCAACTATAGGTAATATTTAACTCCTGTAAAGGAAACTTTAAAAGGCAGTTGACTTTGTTTCTTGCGGGACTTTCATAAGGAAATTTATAATTAGCCAAACATATTTTAGAATTGTGAAGAAAATAAGCTCACCTTTTCCCTCCCTCCCTCCCTCCCTTCCTCCCTTCCTTCCTTCTTTCCTTCCTTCCTTTCTTTCTTCTATCCTTCCTGCTTCCCTTTCCTTCTTCCCTATCCATTTCCTTTTTCTCTTCCACATTTATTCCAATATTTATTGGATACCATCTATGTGGGAAAATGTGCACTAGGCTCTGGAAGGTGTGTACATGTGCAGTATGCAAATGTATGTAAATATATATGTATTTTTGCATATATGTGTTACCCAGCCTCTCTTCTTCCTGGCTTATTCTTGTGTTTTATCAGTAGCCAAGTATTCTATCACTATTGATACTGGATATATTAATTGATGAGATACGCAAGAGGTATGTATATCTCTTGTCTTCCCATAGTTTGTACCTTGTGATTTTCCTAGGGACTTTCCATTTAAATGAGTAGCCCAGGGGATTATTTTAAGGACAGAAAACAGTTCCTATATAATAGTTTGTAAAACCAGTGGAAAAGCTAAGCAGCATATAAACAGGTAAGACTACCCTGTTTGTGTTGAATCTATTAAGAAACGTTTTGTGTCATCACAGGTATATGCTGAGTTTTTATTCCCAGCATCACAAACTCTGCTGACATCAAGAAGGATAAGGCAGGAGAATGGCGTGAACCCGGGAGGCAGAGCTTGCAGTGAGCCAAGATTGCGCCACTGCACTCTAGCCTGGGTGACAGAGCAAGACTCTGTCTCAAAAAAAAAAAGGAAAAGAAGTATCAGGAGTGGTCTCTATTCTGCAGACTATAGAAGTATTTGAGAAGAGAAGATTGTATTTAAAAAGTAAATAAAATATACTGTTTTTCCATAATTATTCTCTAAGTCAAGACAATACACAATTTTGTTCATATCATTTTGCCCAAGAGGAGGAATTTGAAAAGGAGCTAATCGGTGCTGTTAAGTGCCATAATGGAGATTTTAAACTGAGAAAATATCATTGAGTTTGGTTCTTAGATAGTTGATCTTTGATGAGATAATTTCAGCATAAGCCTGGAGGCTAACAAAGAAAATCAGATTGTGCTATTTCTTGACTCAAGGTGGAACCAACTCTGTGGGTGCAATTAACGATCCAGAGCTTTGCCGTGGGATCAGACTTCAGCTAGCCTGAAGGTGGAAACGCATTCTTGTTGGATTTTTTTCCTTTTCCTTATCCTGTTTCTCACTTCTTTCTCTGAGGGCATTGCATTTAATAAATCAATGGAAGAAGAATTCCCATCTCAGACTCAGCTTTAGAAGACAAGAGGTGTATAAAGGAACCAGGGGACTGCAGAGATACAATGATTGAAATTAATTTGTGGTGGAGTTTATCAGAATATTATGATGGTTGCTGGACTCTTGTTTTATCTAACTTTTCTAGCTGTCCACAGCATTTGGAAATGGCAGGAGTGAAAACAGCTGGTAGGTTAACAGGATAAAATGCAAGGAAATTGATTATTCTGGAATGGAAAATATGAAAAAACTGACTATAAGATGTAGGCTGGAAGAGAATACGTAAAATCTAAGGGTAGAGCTGTTAGGAAAGAGGGCTAAGATGAGCAAGCAGAAACTCTATTACATCAGTTATATTTGCTCTTGCCTTTACCTATAGATTATCCTCAGTTTTTCAAGACTCTTTGAACCTTCAAAAATTCTATATACCCCAAAAGAGAAGGAGCATGCCTTTGAGATATAACAGTATTAGCTGTTTCCAGCAGATTTGTAAACAATTCTTTACCACAGGAAAGATGAAGTCATATATTTATAGCTTGATGTTGTAACTATATTCAAAAACATCCAACAGTTAACTGGACCAATTACTAGAATACAGGAAAAATCAGCATCAGAGCTTACTCTTTTTCTTTTATTTATTATATTAAAAGTTTGATATTTGAGCTAATATAATCCCTGCATGGGGTCGAGTGTTTTAAACATTCTGATGGATTCTTTCCAAAGCAAATATGATCTCTTTAAAAATGTATCCTCCCCACTCCCTCATCCCTCAAGTCAGGGCTGCTTTGGGAGAAGAAAATGGATCTGATTTCATCAGGGATTAATAGTACTTTTGTTTGTTTCCAAATGAGGTCAATACCCTCATATGTCACTATCTATTGAAGGATGGTTTCCCATTGATTATTAAGAAAATTTATGCAAAAAATATGCTGCAGGATAGAATTTTTGAACACATATTAGGATATAAAGTAGGACAACAGATAGTTATTGTCATCAACTATCTGTGAGCTTGAGCAATTACTTTACTGTCCAATATCCTCAGTTTCTTCATTTGAGCAATAAAGATGTGTTGGTCTCTTTTAGAATTTATAGTTAATTTATTGAATATTTACTAAAGGGATATACTTTCTGTGCATTTGACGAGTAGCGCAAGTTCCTTGCCTCAAGAAGCTCATTTTGTAGAAAGATACTCTCTATGAATCAAATCAACAACTTGAATTTTCAGAAGAGACCAGTTAACATACTTTCAGGGGAGAAGGAATACAAGGGTATTTCAGGCATATGAGGTGACAGAGAAATGAGCATAAAGATTATAGCAGCAAGAAAACTACAAACTACTCTTCACCTGAAGTCCTGAAACTTATTCCTGAAAAACTGCAAATACATCTTAAAATGTAATGCAAACTGGACTCAGATTAATAATTGAGAGATGTCATTGAAAAACTAGATATAATTGTATAATCTGATGGCATTGTGGCCAGTTTTATTTATTACTATCAAGTTTTAGTAGGTTTACCTCTTATTTTCAGCTACAAGGACATTATCATAACTGTTTAGTATTGCTTGTCAATCTGCCCTCCTTAGTGTGATTAAAATATAGACAAGGTATTCACTTTCTGTTGAATTACATTTGTCATTTTGAATTTTTTGATAATTTCCATAAAACTCACAGTGCTTATCATAAAACACGATTGTAGTTTCTTCTATGTGTTTCTGAAGGAACACATTCTATTTACTGCATTTAGGAAAGTCCTTAATTTTTACTCAAGTCTGGGTCATATTGTTTTGATATGATTTTATATAAATATGAACTCTGTTGTTAACACGGTATTTTAAACATAAACACAATAAAACTTAAACATTTGGAAATGAAAACGGAGGTGATACAATTTGCATTGACATATGCTTATACCTAAGAGTTCTAAAGAAAACAGCTTGAGAAATAGTAAGATACAAATTCATGTACTTCAAGTTATGTGATTGGATCATTGTCAATATTGTGTGATATTCTAAGAAAATTTCAAAAAGACAGAATTTATTTAAAGTATCACAGAAAAGCTCCTTTTTAAATATCTTGAGTATGCTATAGTATTTGGTGAGAATAGAAAGTAAAATTAATTCAAACAATACCAGGTAGAGTGAAACATCCAAAGATGTAGAAGAAAACGTTGTCCTTGAGATGCTTTGAGCTAACTGGAGAAGACAAAATGTCAACATAGTAAATGCTATATTCTTGGTACAGATCTCAAATGCTACGGAACCACGAGAAGAAGACGTCATGGAACTGGAACAGTCAGGGAGGCTCAAGAAAGTTCAATATCTTAAGGTCATTAGGGAACATTATTTGACTGGATGAAATGTGAAATAATGGAAAATACAAATACTATCAGGATTGTAAAACGGTAATGTGAGCAAAGAAGGGCTTTAAATTCTAAAGAAGGGCTTTAAATTCTAAAGATTATGAATTAATAGCATTGACAATAGCACTGCCACTTAGTCATCCCTTAATGTGTGGTATGAAGAGTAGTATGTTATTATCTATTTTAATCCTCATAATAGGCTTATTATTCTCACTTTTCAGATTAAAAAACAGAGGCTCTAAAAGTGTTTATATTATTTTCCTAGATGTCACAGCCCAGAAGTGATGAAGCTGTCATTTGATTCTAAATGTGTCTGGCTCTAATTCTCTCCATTTTTTGTTGTATAGCTTCTCTTTGAAGATTTTTTTTTTTTTTTTGAGGCAGAGTTTCACTCTTTTTGTCCAGGCTGGAGTGCAATGGAGCGATCTCAGTTCACTGCAACCTCTGCCTCCTGGGTTCAAGAGATTCTCCTGCCTCAGCCTCCCAAATAGCTGGGATTACAGGTGCATGCCACCACACCCAGCTAATTTTGTATTCTTAGTAGAGACTGGGTTTCACCATGTTGGCCAGGCTAGTCTTGAACTCCTGACCTTCAGTAATCCACCTGCCTCAGCCTCCCAAAATGCCAGGATTATAGGCGTGAGCCACTGCACCAGGCCCTCTTTGAAGATTCTTAGGCAGAGTAGAGCTATGCCATATTGCTAATCAAGAATGATTACTTATTCAGTGCTGTAGATGATGAATTGAAGGGAAAAAAGACAAAAGATAAGGACGGTAAATGGAGCACATTGGCTGTACTTCTTTTTTTTTTTTTATCTCAACTTTTGTTGTAGATTAAAGGGTACACACGCAGGTTTGTTACCTGGGTAAATTGCATGATGTTGAGGTTTGGGGTCCCAGCAATCCTGTCACACATGCAGTAAGCACAATACCCAACAGGTTCTTCTTCAGTCCCTTCACTCTACCCCAAATAGTGATCGCTTGTGTCTATTGTGTCCATCTTTGTGTTCATGTGTATTCAATATTTAGCTCCCACTTATAAGTGAAAACATATGGTATTTGGTTTTCTGTTCTTGCATGAGGTCACTTAGGATAATGGCCTCCAGCTCTATCCATGTTTGTACAAAGGACATGATTTCATTCATTTTTATGGCTACATAGTATTCCATGATGTATATGTACCAGATTTTCTTTATGGAATTCACTGTTGATGGACACCTAGGTTGATTACATGTCTTTGCTATTGTGAATAACACTGCAGTGAACATGTAGATGCATGTGTCTTTTTGATAGAATGAATTATTTTCCTTTGGGTATCTACCCAGTAGTGGGACTGTTGGGTTGAATGGTAGCATTATTTTAAGTTCTTTGAAAAATCTCCAAACTGCTTTTAATAGTGACTGAATTAGTTTGCATTCCCACCAACAGTGCATAAGCATTCCTTTTTCTCTCCAGCCTCATCAACATCTGTTTTTTTGTTTTTTTGTTTTTTTTTTTTACTTTTTAATAATCATCATTCTGACTGGTGTGGGATGATTTCACATTGTAGTTTTTATTTGCATTTGTCTGATGATTAGAGATGTTGAATATTTTTTCAGGTTTGTTGGTTGCTTGTATGTCTTCTTTGAAGAAGTGTCTGTTCATGTCCTTTGTCCATTTTTTTTTTGTTTCTGAGACAAAGTCTCGCTCTGTTGCCCGCACTGGAGTGCAGTGGCATGATCTCGGCTCACTGCAGCCTCCGCCTCCTGCATTCAAGCAATTCTCCTGCCTCAGCCTCCTGAGTAGCTAGGACTACAGTTGCGTGCCACCATGCCCAGCTAATTTTTTGTATTTTTAGTAGAGACAGGGTTTCATCATGTTGGCCAGGATGTCTCGATCTCCTAACCTCGTGATCTGCCCCCCTTGGCCTCTGAAAGTGCTGGGATTACAGGCATGAGCCATTGCACTTGGCCCTTTGTCCAATTTTTAATTGGACTTTTTGATTTTGCTTGTTGATTTAAATTCCTTATGGATTCTGAGTATTGGATCTTTGTTAGATGCATAGTTTGCAAATATTTTCTCCCATTCTGTAGGCTGTTTATTCTGTTTGTAATTTTTTTGTTGTATGCAGAGGCTCTTTAATTAGGTCACAATTGTCAATTTTTGTTTTTGTTGCAATTGCCTTTGAGGACTTAGCCATAAATCCTTTGCCAAAGCGTATGTTGAGAAGTCTATTTCCTAGCTTTTCTTCTGGATTTTCATATTTTGAGTTCTTATGTTTAAATATTTAATCCATCTTGAGTTAATTTTCATATATAGTGAGAGGTGTGCAGGTTTATTTCTGGATTCACTGTTCTGTTTCTCTGGTCTATGCATCTGTTTTTATACCAATACCATGCTGTTTTGGTTACTGTAGCCTTACAGTATAGTTTGAAGATGGATAATGTGATGCCTCCAGCTTTGTTCCTTTTGCTTAGGATTGCTTTGGCTATTCAGGCTGTTTTTTGTTCCAAATGAATTTTAGAATAGATTTTTCTAATTCTGTGAAAAAGGATGTTGGTATTTTGATAGGAATAATGTTGAATCTATAAATTGCTTTGGCAAGTATGGCCATTTTAATGATATTGATTTTTCCAGTCCATGCGCATGGAATATTTTGTCATTCATTTGTGTCATTTCTGGTTTCTTTCAGCAGTGTTTTGTAGTTCTTCTTGCAGAGGTCTTTCACTTTCTTGGTTAGATGAATTTCTAGGTGTTTCATTTTCTTTGTGCCTATTGTAAATGGGATTGTGTTATTAATTTGGTTCTCAGCTAGAATGTTGTTGGTTTATAAAAATGCTAATGATTTTTTTACATTGATTTTGTTCCTGAAACTTTACTGAATTTATAAATTCCAGGAGTCTTTGGCAGAGTCTTTAGGATTTTCTATATATGTAAAATCATATTGTCATCAAAGAGAGATAGTTTGACTTCTTCTTTTTCTATTTGGATGCCTTGTCTTTGTTTCTCTTGTCTGATTGCTCTAGCTAGGGCTTCCAATACTATGTTGAATAGGAGTGGTGAGAGTAGGCATCTTTGTCTTGTTCTAGTTCTCAAAGGAAATGATTCCAGCTTTTGCCCATTCAGTCTGATATTTGTTGTGGGTTTGTCACAGATGGCTCTAATTATTTTGGAGTATTTTCCTTTAATGTCTAATCTGTTGAGGATTTTTATCATGAAGAGATGTTGAATTTTACTGAAGGCTTTTTTTCTGTATCTATAAAAATGATCATATAGTTTTTTATTCTGTTTATGTGGTGAATCACACTTACTGATTAAAGTATGTTGAACCAACCTTGCATACCAGAAAAAAAAAGCCCACTTGATCATGGGAAATTAACTCTTGATATGCTGCTGATTGCTAGTATTTTTTGGGCATTTTTGCATCTACATTTATCAGAGATATTGTTGTTTTCTTTTTTGTTGTGCCTCTGCCAGGTTTTGGTATCAGGATGATGCAGGCTTTATAGAATGAGATAGAAGCACCTCTCCCTCAATTTTTTTGGAAAAGTCTCAATAGGATTGGTATCACTTTTTTGTGTATCTGGTAGAATTAGTCAACAAATCCATCTGGTTCTGGGGTCTTTTTGGTTGATAGATTTTTTTTATTACTGATTCAATTTCTGAACTTGTTACTGGTCTGTTCAGGTTTTCACTTTCTTTCTGATTCAATCTTGGGAGGCTGTATGTTTCTAGAAATCCATTTCCTCTAGATTTTCTAATTTGTATGCATAGAGGTGTTCATAATCTTGTCTGAGGATCAAAATCTCACATATCAATACTAACTCTGAATGTAAATGGTCTAAACTCCCCACTTAAAAGACATAGAGTGGGCCAGGCATGGTGACTCACACCTGTAATCCCAGCACTTTGAGAGGCCAAGGCAGGCAGATTACCTGAAATCAGGAGTTTGAGACCAGCCTGGCCAACATGGCAAAACCCCATCTCTCCTAAAAATACAAAAATTAGCCAGATGTGGTTGCACACATCTGCAATCTCAGCTACTCAGGAGGCTGAGGCAGGAGAATTGCTTGAACCCAAGAGGCAGAGGTTGCAGTGAGCCGAGATCGTGCCACTGCACTCCAGCCTGGGCAACAGAGCAAGACTCCATCTGCAACAAACAAAAAAGACATAGAGTGGCAAGCTGAATAAAAAAGCAAGACCTAACTGCTGTTATCAAGAGACACATCTCACATGTAGTGACACTCACAAGCTCAAACAAAGGGGATGGAGGAAGTTCTATCAAGCATATGAAAAACAAAAACAAAAAGAGCAGGAGTTGTTATTATTTTATCAGATAAAATAGATTTTAAATGAACAACAATTGGGAAGGACAAAGAAGGGTACCTCATAATGATAAAGGGTTCAATTCAACCAGAAGACTTAACTATTCTAAATATATATGCACCCAACATAGCACCACCCAGATTTATAAAACAAGTTTTTCTTTACCTATGAAAAGACTTAGACAGCCATACAATAATAGGGGGGACTTTAACACCCCACTGTCAGTATTAGACAGATCATTGAGGCAGAAAACTAACAAATTCTGGGTTTAAACTTGACACTTGACCACTCAGACCCTAATACATATCTGCAAAATGCTGTATCCAACAGCAACAAAATATGCAGTCTTCTCATCCATACATCAACATATTCTATGCTCAACCACATGCTCTGCTGTAAAGCAAATATTAATAAATTTAAAAAATCAAAACCATATCAAGCACACTCTTGGACGACAGTACAATAAAAATAGAAATCAATACTTAGAATACTCTTAAAACTACACAAAAACATGGAAATTAAATGATTTGACTCTGCATAACTGAAATTTATTCAATGGTGAACAACAAAATTTAGGCAGAAATCAAAAATTCTTTGAAATTAATAAAAATAGAGACAAATTTACCAAAACCTTTGTGATACAGCTAAGGCACTGTTAAGAAAATTTATAATGCTAAATGCCTTCATCAAGTGGCTAGAAACATCTCAAATTAATGACCTAACATTGCAACTAGAGGATCTAGAAAAAAACAGAACAATCCAACCCAAAGCAAGCAGAAGAGAAG
The DNA here is from genome assembly GCF_029281585.2 of Gorilla gorilla gorilla. Classification (NCBI taxonomy): domain Eukaryota; kingdom Metazoa; phylum Chordata; class Mammalia; order Primates; family Hominidae; genus Gorilla; species Gorilla gorilla. The sequence goes on from NC_073230.2 coordinate 154,202,683, forward strand.
AAATAACTGAAATCAGAGAAGAACTGAACAAAATTGAGACCCATATAAAAGTCCATACAAAAGATCAATAAAACCAAGAGTTTGTTTTTCAAAAGAATAAAACAAATTGGTAGACCATTAGCTAGATTAACAACAACAACAAAGAAAAAGAGAAGATCCAAATAAACACAATCAGAAATGACAAAAATGACATTACAACTGATCCCTCAGAAATTGGCTATATTTCTATCTTTTCCATTTAATTCTTTTTAGTTTCAATCTCTCTGCTGAAATTACCTATCTAATCTTGCATGTAGCCTACCTTTTCCATAAACACCTCTAATATATTAATCACAGTTATGTTAAGTTCCCTGTTGCATAATTACAATTCTGTGTCATATCTGAGTCTTGTTTCAATAATTGTGTTGCCTTTTCAGACTGTACTTTCTTGCCATTTTGCATGCTTTGCTATTTTTGGTTGCACAAATATAGGGAAATAAATAATGAGGTACATAGACCTTTAGTATATAGATTTATACTAACCTACTGAGGAGTGCTACATTTGAAGTATATTATTGCTGTGGTCACTAGAGGCTCCAAATTACTCTAGCAACCTTGGCTTTTGATCTTTCCTTTGTGTAGCTTTCCCAGCTGTACTGGAGGCTTGTTAACATGGTGCCTGGGTGTTCTGATGAAATTTCCATCTTTAGAGTGCACATTTGGCCTGACTCTTGTGGGTTGTGTCTTCACAAGCATCCCTCTCCTGGTGGAATGGAAATCCTCCAGGGTTCTTAGCCTTTGTTTTAGAAGTACTCTCAACTGAAGATTAAAGCTTTTATGTGACCTTAGGTGATACAGGGATATTGAAGCTGGTTAGAGCTGCCTTCTGTTTGCTGATATGGAATTTTCCCTATGCTTTCAGGTGGTATCCTTTACCCTGTAGACTGAGCTTTTTGCTTCAAAAGGGACAAAGGTCTGGACAGGTTTTACAATGATTGCTTTCTACATTCCCCAACTAGTACCACGGGGGACCTTTCTCCAGTTTCTCTGCTATTCTGCCTATGAAAGTCTGAAGAGAAATCCTGCAAAACGGAGAGGAACTTCCCAAGGCTTCAGGCCCTGGGGGTTTCATATTTTCACTCCAGACAACCTATTCCTAAGAATTTTTCGTTATAGTTTCTACTGACTTACATGGCACCCAGTAGAAGCTTCTTTGCCTTGTAAACAAATGCTTGGCTTCTATGTTTCCCTGGAGGTTTCTGTCTCTTTTCAGGATGGCCATTTGTCCTATGACATTAGCTCTTTAATGAGTCCATGAAAGATCATTAATTTGCTGCATGTTCATCTTTTTTCTTTTGTTGTAAGGATAGTAAGTTTTTTAGCTCACTACATGTTTATGCTGAAACTGAAGTCCTCAGTCCATTTACTTAAACCTATTTGAGCCTCATATTTATAGTGAGTTTCTTTTGAGCAATATATAGTTCGATGTTGCTTTTTAAATCCAACCTGATAATATCTGCTTTGTAATTGAGGTGTTTGGAAAATTAGTATTTATTATGATTATTGATTAGGTTTAAATTTACCATCTTCCTGATTTTTTCTTATCAGATCTGTTTTTTTTTCTTTTCTGCCTTCTTGTGAGTTCTTTTGGATTAATCTTGTGTTTATAATGATTGTATTTTATCTTCTTTGCTTGTTCAATATAACTCTGTTTTTAATTTTATTAATTACTTTAGGATTCATATTCTACAGATGTAACTTATCCTTATCTACTCTCAAGTGATAATATAGCAATTATACTACTTCACATATAAGGATTCTGTAGTTGTATACTTCCATTTCTTCCCTCCTGGCCTTTGCACTATGTTGCCATGCATTTTACTTCTACATAGGTTATACATCTAGCAATTCACTATTATTATTTTGTTTTAGTCAGTTGGTTATCTTTTAGAGATATTTAAATAATAAGAAAAAAATCATCTATGTTAATTTCTTTATGTAGATACAAGTTACCATTTAATATCATTTTTTTTTTTCTGCCAGGTAAACTGGCTTTAACATTTTTGTGCAACAGGAATTCACTGTTGGTAAATTCTTTTATTCTTCAGTATTCTAAACCAGTCATGGTTTCACCTCATTTTTGAAAGCTACTTTTTTCCAGGTATAAGAGTCTCAGATGACAAGTTTTCTTTTTCCTTTTAGTGCTTTAAAGGTGTTTACTGTCTTGTCTTTTGCATTGTTCAGAAACAGAAAGCTGCTACCATTCTTATTTTGTTGCTTTGTATGTAACTTTTCCATTTCTATGGCTGCTTTAACATTTTAACCTTTATCAATATTTTTTAACCAATTTGATTGTGAAGTGTCTTGGCATTATGTGTTTGAATTTCCTTGTTCTTCATGTTCATTGAGCCTCTTGAATTTATGAGTTCATAATATTCATTAAACTTAACAAAATTAATAATTTTTTATTCAAATATTTTGTCTCTCCTTAGTCCTCTTCTTTGACTATTCCAATGTATAATATACATTTAAATGTGTGTGTGTGTGTGTGTGTGTGTGTGTGTGTGTGTAGTCATTTAAAGTTGTCTCAGAGCCACTAATACCGTTTATTATTTTGGGGGCTTTATATCCTTTTTGTGTTTTATTTTGGGTTGTGCGATTTCTATGTCTTTAAGTTCATAAATTTGTTTACCAGCAATGTTTAAGATTTTGCTATCCTAGTTAGTATTTTTATTGTTGCTTTTATCTCACACATTGTGACTTTCATCTCTAGAAGTTCAATTTGGGTCATTTTTATATCTTTGCTTAACTTTTTGAACATACGGAATACAGTTAAGTACCTTTTAATATCCTTGTTTGCTACTTCTAACATCTGTGTCAGTTCTGGACAGGTTTCAGTAGATTGAATTCTGTCCTCATTATTTGTCGTATTTTCTTGCTTTTTTCATGTTTGTGAATTTTCAACTGAATGTTGACTGTTAACTTTTATGATGTTAGATGTATGTGATGTTTGTATTCCTGTTTGTGGCCTTATCCTTTACTGTGGGTTGCAGTTAGCTTACTTGGAATTAATTTGATTGTTTCTGTAAAGCATATTAAGTTTTGTTCTGATCAACAGCTGAGATATTTGTGGTTTATTCCTTTTTTGGCTTGCTTTTAAGCTTACATAAGG